>NC_135816.1:92221800-93421800 GCF_964213995.1 Mustelus asterias
GGGGGAGGAGGGGGGGAGGGAAGGAGGACCGGGGAGTAGGAGGAGGGGTGGGAGGGGGGGGAGGAGGGGGGGGAGGGGGGGAGGAGTGGGAGGGGGAGGGGGAAGGGGGGAGATGGGGGAATGGGGGAGGGGGGTAGATGGGGGGTGCGGGAGGGGAAGAGGAGAGGGAGAGGGGGTGGAGGAGGGGGAGGAGGTGAGGACTGGGGGAGGAAGGGGGAGGAGGCGGGGAGGAGGAGGTGGGGAGGTGGAGGGGGGAGGAGGAGGGGGGGAGGAGGTGGCATGGAGGAGGAGGGAGCAGGAGGAGGGGAAGGAGGGAGGAGGGGGGAGCAGGAGGGGGAGGAGGGAGAGGTGGTAGGAGGAGGGGGGAGGAGGAGAGGGGAGGATGAGCGGGTAGGAGGAGGTGGGCAGGAGGGGGAGGCGGGGCAGGAGGGGGGAGAGGGGAAGGGGGTTGGGGAGGGAGCGAGGAGGAGGGAGAAGGGGGGAGGAGGGGGGAGGAGGAGGCGATGGGTTGAGGGGGGGAGGGTTGAGGGGGGAGGGGGGAGGAGGGGGGAGGAGGGGGGAGGGAAGGAGTACGGGGGAGTAGGAGGAGGGTGGGAGGGGGGAGGAGGGGGAGAGAGGAGGGGGAGGGGGGAGGAGGAAGCGGGAGGAGGTGGGGGGAGGAGGAGAGAGGAGGGGGAGGGGAGTGGGAGGGGGAGGGGGAGGAGGAGGTGGGGGAGGGAAGAGACGGGGAGGGGGCGGAGGAGGGGAGGAGGAGGGGAGGGAGGAGGAGGGAGGATGAGGGGGTTGGAGGAGGGGGAGGAGGAGCGGGGGGGAGGGTGGAGGGGGGGGGGGAGGGGGGGGGAGAGCGAGGGAGGGATGAGGCGGGAGGAGGAGGGGGGAGGAGAGGGGGGGAACGGGCAGGGACGATGGGGGAGGAGGCGGGGGTTAGGAGGAGGCGGAGGGGGGCAGGACGGAGAAGAGGGGCAGGAGGGGGAGGGGGGGTAAGGGGGGTTGGGAGAGGGAGGGAGGAGGGAAGAAGGGGGGAGGAGGGGGAGGAGGGGGCGAGGGGGTGAGTGGGTGAGGGGGAAGAGGGGGGAGGAGGGGGGAGGGGAGGGGAGGAGGGGAGGAGGGGAGGGGAGGACGGGGGAGTAGGAGGAGGGGGGGAGGGGAGGAGGAGGGGGGAGGGGGAGGGGTGGGAGGGGGAGAGGGAAGGGGGGGGGAGGGGGGGAGAGAGGGGGGGAGGGGGAGAGGAGAGGAGGGGGGAGGAGGGGGGAGGAAGGGTGGAGGAGGGGGAGGAGGGGTGAGGACGGGGGGAGGAGGCGGGGGGAGGAGGCGGGGGAGGAGGAGGCGGGCGAGGGGGAGGGGGAGGGGAGGAGGAGGGGGAGGAGGAGGCGGGAGGGAGGAGGGGGGGGAGGAGGGGGCGAGGGGAGCAGGAGGGGGGAGGAGGGAGCGGGGGTGAGGAGGAGAGGGGAGGAGGAGGCGGGGGGTAGGAGGAGGCGGAGGTGGGGAAGGAGGGGACTAGGAGGGGGAGGAGGGGTAGGAGGGGGGAAGGGGGGGGGAGGGAGGGAGGAGGGAGGGAGAAGGGGGGAGGGAGGGGGGAGGAGGGGGCGAGGGGGTGAGGGGGAGCGGGTGAGGGGGAGGGGAGGGGGAGGAGGGAGGGGGAGGAGGAGGAGGAGGAAGGAGGACGGAAGGATGTGGAAGGAGGGGGGGAAGAGGAGGAGGGAGAGGGCGGTGGAGGAGGCGGGAGGAGGTGGGGGGAGGAGGAGAGGGGGAGGGGGAGAGTGGGAGGAGGAGGCGGGGGGAGGAGGAGGCGGGCGAGGGGGGAGGAGGAGGGGAGGAGGGAGGAGGAGGGGGAGGAGGGGGTGGAGGAGGGGGGAGGAGGGGGAGGAGCGGGGGGAGGGGGGGAGTTGGGGTAGGGTGGGGAGGGGGGAGGGCGAGGGGAGGGATGAGGCGGGGGGAGGAGGGGGGAGGAGGGGGGAGGAGAGGGGGGAGAATGGGCAGGGACGATGGGGGGAGGAGGTGGGGGGAAGAGGTGGGGGGAAGGAGGTGGGGGAAGGGAGGAGGGGAGGAGGGGGAGTGGAGGAGGGGGAGGAGGCAGGGAGGAGGAGGCAGTGAGGAGGAGGGGGATGTGGGGGGAGGTGGAGGGGAGAGGAGGGGAGGAGGGGGAGGAGGGGGATGGGAGGAGGAGGAGGGGAGATGGGGAGGAGAGGGAAGGAGGTGGGGGGTGGAGGGAGGGGGAGGAGAAGGGGGAGGAGGGGGGAAGGAGGGCGAGGAGGGGGAAGGAGGGGTAAGTAGGGGGAGGGAGGGGGGAGGACGGGGTGGGGGGAGGAGGGGGGAGTGGGGGGGAGTAGCATGTTGGAGGCGTGGGGGAAGGGTGGTGAAGGGGGGACTTGGGGAGGTGGGGGCAGTCGGGATATTGATGGGCCGGTTGAGGTTTATGGAAAAGTCTCAGCATGAGGATACACTGTAGGCCATTAGGGACTTGAAGATACATTTATTCTCCCGGAGGATGGTGACCCTGTGGAATCCTGTCTCTCAGAAAGCTGTGAAGGACAGACCACTGAATGCATTGGAATGCAATATATATATTCAGATGGGAAATGCGTCATGGTTTATATCGTCATATATCGCAAGGGGGATAGAAAATAAAAGCAGAGATGTCTTGCTGCATCTGGACAGGCCATTGGTGAGCCTTATTTGCGGCAGGATATATTGGCCTTCGAGGGAGTGCAGAGAAAGTTCACCAGGTTGATACCAGAGATGAGCGGTGTTGATTATGAGGAGAGACTGACAGATTGGGTTTGTACTCGTTGGAATTTAGAAGGCTGAGGGGGATCTTATAGAGACCTGTAAGATAATGAAGGGGCTGGATAGGGTAGGGGTGGAGAGATTCTTTCCACTTGGAAAGGAAGCTAGAACTAGAGGGCACAGCCTCAAAATAAAGGGGGGTCAGTTTAGAACAGAGTTGAGGAGGAACGTCTTCTCTCAGAGGGTGGTGAGTCTCTGGAATTCTCTACCCACTGAAGTGGTGGAGACTACCTCGTTGAATATGTTTAAATCATGGATAGATGGATTCCTGATCGGTAAGGGAATTAGGGGTTTTCGGGATCAGGCGGGTAAGTGGAACTGATCCACTTCAGATCAGCCATGATCTTATTGAATGGCGGGGCAGGCTCGAGGGGCTAGATGGCCTCCTCCTGCTCCTATTTCTTATGTTCTTATGTTTTGGGCTGAGAGCGGCAATGTGACTCAGATGTTCCGAAATGATGCGTGGGTTTCCTCCGGGTGCTCCGGTTTCCTCCCACAGTCCAAAGATGTGCGGGTTAGGTTGATTGGCCATGCTAAATTGACCGTAGTATCAGGTGGATTAGCAGCGTAAATATTTTGGGTTATGGGGATAGGGTGGGATTGTTGTCGGTGCAGACTCGATGGGCCGAATGGTCTCCTTCTGTACTGTAGGGATTCTATGATAAAGATTAGTGGAGCGGGTTCCAAGGGCCCAATGAGAAAATCCTGCTCCTATTTGCGCTGCTTTGCATGTTTATTTCTATATCAACGTGTTTTCTGTGTTTGTTGTTCACCTTGTTTTGATGGTACATTTTCTAACGAATCAACATTACCATATTTGATCCGGTTACATTATTTGTGTTTACAAGCATTTATTAATTAAATAAATTCAATATTATTTTCACGTCAGGGAGCTAAGAGAATAAGATAATAATTTCAATCATGGAGGCGGTGGGAAGTGTTTGTATATTGTATATTGAAACCAAACACCATGAATAACACGCAAACACAGCACCTTAACCTAACACCCACCACAGCCGGACAAATGCAGCATTGTTACACGGATGAAGTGTTCGGAAATTGACTGGGAATCAACTATTCATCATCCTCACACGTTTCGTCATTTCCTGACCTCCCAGTCGATAACGAAATGAAGCAGTGAATCATAGGCTGCCCGTCGCCCGAGGGAAATGCGCTGTCTCGGGTGAATTATCAGAGGAGGTAATGCATTCTGTAACGATATAGTGCCTTCAAGAAATGAGCTTGTGTCATCTTGCATCTGACGGGACTGCTTTGTACTTCAACTCTCATAATTTTGCCGAATTGCCTGCAGCCTGAAACAGAACTGTTCATATTGCAGAAGGTTAATAGCTCCTAATTAGTGGAGTGTTTGCTTCACATATAACGTAATGCATCATTGCTATTCTTAGTGTTGTTCCCTGGGTTTTCAGAGTAGATTTTAATTCGGTTGCTTGACAAGAAAGTCAAATGTGCGTGGAGCTAGGCTTACAGGGAGAGAAAAACAGGCAATTGCAGTGTGACTGTGGAAAAGAACAGTTGCTGTTCTGATCTCTCTCTTTCACTTTCTGAAGATCTACTAAAAAATGGGTCTCTCTCTGCAGATGTATGCAAAAGACAAAGGTTGCTTTCTCCCTCCTTCTCTCATTGAAGTCCTGCTGAGTGAGGTCAAAATTTTCTCTTGTGGATGATGCGTAAGTGTTATCAGACGGATGCATCTTTGTATCTCGACCGAGAGGGGGGTCAAAGGACTGGAGGACGTGCAAGTCCCCTCAGCCCGTATGTCTTGCCAAGTGATTCTCAAGAGCTATCTGATTCTGTACTTCTTTTCGGATGCCAACAAATTAAACAAAATCAAATTAACTAAGGGACAACTTAAAAGGGGTCGCACCCCAAAAGGAGGGGAACCCACCCGAAACAAAAAGGCAAAGTAGAAAAGGAAACTGAAAACATCAAATTAAAATGTGATTATCAGGGTCGATAATACACCGCAACCCTTGCGGGCAAGGAAGGCGACTGATTATGTACAGTAATAAAAAAATGCAAAATGCTGCCGATGCTGGAATATGAAAGAATAACAGAAAATGGTGGAAAATCTCAGCAGGTCTCACAACATCTGCGTGGAGAGAATAGAGCCAACATTTCGAGACCAGATGACCCTTCATCAGAGCTGACAAGAAAGAGAACCAGCGGAGATTTATACTGAGTGTGTATGTTTAGCGGGGTGGGGTGGCGGTGGGGGGGGGGGGGGGGGGGGGGGGGGGGGGAGGGGGGGATGGGGGGGGTTGGGGGGAGAGCTGGTATGCGACAAAGGGAATGTAAGTGAGTATAGAGAACGCTGAGGAGGTGCTAACAGTCTCCATTTACGTGATGAGAATGTGTGAATAGCGGAACACAGGTGCAAAATGTTATTCTTCTGTGCCAAATCCCTGATATTGAATTAAACACCCAAAGCTCTTAAACTTTGCCCTCAGTCAGAACATTCAAACGGCGTATCCTCATTGTGAATTCGCTCATGTGAGGTTAAGATGGATGGCTGAGTGACTCTCTTGCCACACACGGGGGAGGTGAACAGTCTCTCCTCAGTGTGACTGTGTCACTGATTTTCCATGGGTGAAGACAAATTGACTCCCTTTCCACAGTGCCCACCTTATTATTGTTTTTCTACTGCAGGGTGTCCTTGTGTCTCTCAAGCTTGTTGAATCGCTGAATCTCAGTTCACTGAGAGAACACGTGTGGTTTCTCATCACTGAATTTAAAATCTGTGTAACTGGTTAAAGCTCTATCCACAGTCAGTCACGGAAAACTCGCTCGAGTGTTTTTGTCTCGTTGCTTTCCTAGTCACTCTGATGTTTGAAGCCTTTGCCCACATGCAAATCTAACAGTGTGTTCCTCACAAACTGGAAAATATGATGGTTAGGAACAACAAAATGAGAGTTTGAGTTGCAACAATTGAATTGTTTACTGATCATACTGACGTATCTGTTAAGCATTCCCCGTTAGTAGAGTGGTTAGTATCCCATCTGTCACACGAGAGACCGGGTTTCGATTCCCCAACGGGGAAACATTTAATTTTCGTTGACAGATATTTGGAAGCAGACTTCCCGTTTGGAAGTAATTATCCGGGGACAACGAGTGCGGATAGATATTGTGCATCGCCGGTAGTGAAGTCAGGGATGAAATGACCGCATCGTTGGTGAGGAATGTTCAAGCTGCTGGCTTCAGAGTGCAGGCCGAGCGAGAAAACAACGGGAATATGTGCTAAAACTTCCTCAGTGACTGATCAGAGCCCAGCTGGAGTCAATGAGTATAACCTGTTTCCACTGAGAGAAGAGGTGGAGAATAGAAAATAGTCAAAATAAAATAATGAGAAAATTTTAATTGAAGCAGCAGATTGTTTTGATCTGGATTTCACTGCCTGAAAGGGTGGACGCAGTAAGAAGTCTCACGACACCAGGTTAAAGTCCAACAGGTTTATTTCGTAGCACAAGCTTTCAGAGCGCTGCTCCTTCGTCAGGTGAGAGGGCGAAGGAAGCAGATTCAGTAATTACTTTCAGAATGGATTTCAATAAATCCGTGATATTAGGAGGTTACAGGGTCATGGAGAAAGGAAAAAGCAGTGGGAATAACTGGATGTTTCTTTCAGAGATCCTGCACTGGCAAGATAGATCTCGAACCATATAAACCCTATATTGCAGAAAGAGCCATTTGGCCCATCGAATCTGCACCGACCACAATCCCACCCAGGCCCTACCCCCATATCCCTACATATTTACCTGCTAATCCCTCTAACCTACGCATCTCAGGAACTAAGGGTCAATTTTAGCATGGCCAACCAACCTAACCCGCACATCTTTGGACCGTGGGAGGAAACCCAGAGGAAACCCACGCAGACACGAGGAGAATGTGCAAACTACAGACAGACAGTGACCCAAGCTGGGAATCGAACCCAGGTCGCTGGAGCTGTGAAGCAGCAGTGCTAACTACTGTGCTCAGGTGCCGCCCTGTCTAATGGCCTGGATGTTCGCTGCATTCATTGTTATTCTCGGAGTTACTGAAACATTAGGCAACTTTTCTGATCACGGTGAAATGTGAGAAATTCCGCACTGATATCAAGTTTTAGGTATGCGCTGACGTCCTAATATTAAACAACGATGCTGACTGTAAATCCATGTCACCCCCATTAACTCTGATTAAATTGCACGATATTAGAGCAGCTGACATGATGTTATTATTGGAATGCCTTCCAAAAAGCAATTCCGGGTAAACAGTATTTAATGGTTGCTGGTGAAAGTTTGAGGGAAGGATGCAACCTTTGTGCCCAAATTCGCTGTGAAGCTGCTCTGTGTATATTTGTTTGTTTTTCGACTGCTGTGGGGACAGGAATGTCGATGAAGCTCGCTGGTCACCTGAATCCCGATTTTAGAATGGAGAATGTGTACCGCAATCGAGTGAAAAATGAATTATTACCCACTTCAAGGCGCATTTTGATGCTCATGTGAAGTCGCCATCCAATAGCTGCTTTGCAGCAGTGCTTGGTTAGTTCAAATGGTTAGAGTGTGTTGCTAATAACGCCAATGTCGCTGGTTCGATCCTCGTACTGACCAGTTGGGTTTACTTGCACTCAACTGTTTAAATTTTCTCTTTATTCACACGGATCTTCTCTGTGGGCCAGCTTCAGGCGAATCCCGTTTTCTCCCCTCCGCTAGTTTCGAGATTGGGGAAATATTTGGCTGATGCTTTATAATGTGAAGTCATTCACTTCCACCGGAATAGCAGAACGGCAGATTAAAATCATAATGGTGATAGATTGTGAAATGTCCATGCAGAAAGGAACCTGAGTATCCTTGCACAATAATCACTGAAAACTAATGTGCATGTAAGAGGACAATGGAATGTTGGCCTTCTTTGCAAGCCGATTGCTGTTCAGGAGCAAAGATCGATTATTGTCGCTTGACAGAGCCCTGGGGAGATTACACCTGGTGTATTTCATGTTAAATTCGTACTCCGTATCTCAAAGGATATACTTGTCACAGAAGGAGTGCAGTGAAAATTCACCAGACTGATTCCTGGGATCCGAGGGTTGCCTGGGATGAGGCTTCCATTCGTGGATATTAGAAAGGAAGAGGATCTGATTGAAACGTCAGAAATTCTTAAATTGCTGGACGGAATGGATGCATGAATGACGTGTTCCATGAGCGTGTGTGTGTGTCTGGGTGGGGTGGGTAGGGGTGTGGCGGGTGGGATGATGTGGGGCTGGGGCGACGTCGAGGAAGAATTCGCAGCCTGAGGGTACGTTGCAGGCCATTAGGGATTTGAAGATGAATTTATTCACCCAGAGGCTGGTCAACATGTCGAATTCTTTAACACACAAAGCTGTGGAGCGCAAGACATTGAATGCATTGAAAAACAAAATCAATGTTTTGATTGGAAATGCTTCAAGGGTGTGGAGCTGCGCGGTAATGTGACTCAGATGTTCAGCAATGATCGTAAAGAATGTCGGACCTGCTTCAATGGATCGAATGACCCTTCCCTGCTCCGATTTTCCCTGCTTTGCATCATTATTTGTACTTTTTTTTTCTTCTGTGTTTCTTCATTTTTGAATGGTTCCTCTTGCAGCGAAGCAGCATGATTTACATGATCCGGATATAATTGCCGTGCATCCACGTTTTGCTCAATGAATTTAAATTAATCAATTTTTAAGACAGGGAGACGATGGAAAAAGAGAACAATTTGAATCATGGAGCCAGTGAGCAGTTTGAAAGGTCACACCGAACCTCATACACAACACTCATGTAACGAATCGCTCAGCACACTGGATGAATCCACCTTTTTTCCAAGGATCACATTGTAGTTTTAAAACATCAGGAAATTTTCCGGGAATCATTAGTTCATGATCATCATCATATGTTTATCCATTGTGTAATTTCACAGTCCGTATAGAAATGAATCTGGTCAATCGTAGACTGGCGGACTGCCTGAAGCAAATGCACTGTCTTGTGTGAATTACCGGAGAAGGTCATGCATTAAGTAACGATACATTGCCGACAAGAAATGTACTTTGTGTCAGCTTTCTTGTGAAGCTTCTGTTTAAGACTTCAGTTCTGATAACGATGCCGAATTGCATACAGACGACAGCACCTGTGTTGATAGTGTAGAAGGATAATTGCGAATCATCGAGACATAGAATCATAGAAGTTTACAGCACGGAAACGGGCTCTTTAGCCCAGCTTGTCCATGCCGCCTTTTTGTTTAACCCCTAAGCTCATCCCAATTCCCCGCATTTGGCCCATATCCCCCCATACCCATCTTACCTATGTAACTGTCCAAATGCTTTTTAAGAGACAAAATTGTACCCGCCTCTACTACTACCTCTGGCAGCTAGTTCCAGACACTCACCACCCCCTGTGCGAAACAATTGCCCCTCTGGACCCTTTTGTATATCTCCCCTCTCTCCTTAAACCTTTGCCCTCTAGTTTTAGACTCCCCTACCTTTGGTAAAATATATTGACTATCTAGCTGATCTATGCCCCTCATTATTTTATAGACCTCTATGCGATCTCCTCTCAGCCTTCTACGCTCCAGAGAAAAAAGTCCCAGTCTATCCAGCCTCTCCTTATAACTCAATCCATCAAACATGATCAACATTATTTAAGATGCAGGGCCGAACGACCTATCCCTGCTCGGATTTTCACTGAGAGAGCATGTTTGCTTATTTCCAACTTTTTTTTGTTAGAGTGACTCAGACAAAGGGAGAGAACGAAGTTTGTCGCCAATGTAGCTGATGTTTGGTTGAATTAAAGCAGAAATTTGGTAAATAAGAATGCAAAACAATTGCTGTTGTTGAAAGGTGTCAGTACAGCATTCCCACCAGGCACGATTCATCCCAGAGAATCGCAACGAAACTGAATGGGAATTTGGAACAACGCAGTGAGCAGGTTTCAACCCTACGTGGGGAGACACCAATGGACTTCAAGCCCATCGTCTTAATCAATCTGCCACACCTCTATTGACCCATTTGCATTAAATCACACTGATCACTGCTGGAAAAAATTCAAATAAACATTCTTCTCGCTGATGTTGGCACAGTAATAAGCCTCACAGCACTGGGTAAAAGTCCAACAGGTTCATTTGGTAGCACGAGCTTTCAGAGCGCTGCCTCTTCATCAGGTGAGTTGTGAAACGGCAGCACTCTGAAAGATCGTGCTACCAATTAACATGCTGTATTTTAACCTGGTGTTCTCTGACTTTTTACTCTGCCTAATACAGTCGAATGCTGGCATCTCCACATCCCGTTGACGCTTTTTTCAGACTTCTTGTGCTGGATATAAAAGTGTCTAAGCTCCCTGCCGGTTACACGGACCTGTATTCTTTCTAAATCTCAGGCCGACATGATTTGATGCACAAAAATGTTTCTTTTAGTAAAAGCAGACAGATCCACAGAAAATCCATCTGCAGCAGCAGTGTTAATCATAATTATTCAGAACCAGAGGTAATGCAAACACGAGATGCTAAAACAAAGAAATTAAAAGGGTTGTAGGAAAACAAGTTGATGTTGGAGTAGAATATGTATTGATCAGGAATTAAGTCTGGCTCTCTGTCATTGTGGTTAGAAATTGATTTCTTGACCACCGAAGTACATATCTGAATTGCATTCACAATTTCCCACTCTTCGCGTTTTCTTTTTTTATTATGCGTCAATAATGCACCAACAGAAATCAAAATAGACAGAGCGGCTACTTTTGGACATAGTCTTATTCAGAAACAACTAGAAACATTGTCACGGTCCAGAAAGATCTGTGTAGAGGTAGTGGCTTGGCAGCATCAGTGGAGAGAGAAACAGAGTTAACGTTTCGAGTCTGGATGATTCTTCTTCTGAGTTGAAGAGAGGATTTTGCTTATATGTTATAATCTCTGGTCAATGACCTCCGGTCAGAAATGAAAGTTCCCAAGTTCATCAAAAATATTCTGAACTCTTTCTTCAACCTAGTAAGCAGCTCACATTGAGAAGCAAAAAATAAACAATATTTTCCTTGTGACTTGTCACATCAAATATGCGGGGATCAGTGCAGTTTCAACAATACACAAAAGGTTTGGTAGCAACCAGTATCAAGAAGCAGCTTATTTGGTACTGCCACAGTACGTGCACCTGCACCCCCTCTCCCGCCCAGTTCCCCGCCCTGTCCAGCATCTCCGAAGCTTTGAATGTTCACTCACTCCCTCACCAATACTCAGTGACAGCAGAGTGCAGAATATACCTGTGCTGCAAGAACCTGCCAAACACCATTCTTCAGCACCTTCAAGAATCATGGCCTCTCCAACATAGAAGGGTAATGGTGGCAATGCATTGGAAAACGAACAGCTGCAATGTTCCCTCCAGGTGGCACAATTTACTGTCTTGAAACTATAACACCATTCTATCACGTTCACGGAGCCAAAAACCCGGAAATCTCTCTGAACATCACATTGGTTTTATCGACATGACGGGGACATTGGCGGTTCAAGCAGTTGGTTCACAAAAAGTGTCGCAACGACTGTAGAGGATTGAGAAAAAGGAATGGTCGTTCCAGCGACGCCCTCGCAAAAGAAAACAATGCGCATTACAAAGCTCGGTGAAAGCTCCCCCCCGTCATGAAACACTCTCATTTTAAAATGACTTACAGTTACTCCGACCTCATCGTCTACACACTCGGATACAAGCAGGTCACCCTGTACTTTGGGTGAGATTAATGAATCTCAAGTGAATCCTTTCCACCCAGAGCAAGTGGACAGCTTATCCCCAGCGTGCATATCAAGGTGTTAAGTGAGATTGGATGAACAAATAAATCTCTTCTTACATGCAATGGAGAAACACGATATCTCCCCAGTGTGCACATTAAGATGTTATGTGAGGTGAGATGAATAGCTGCTCTTCTTCCCAACTTGGCATAAGTGAACGGTTCTTTTCCTGTGCCACATCCCGAATGTTGAATTAAACAGCCAGAGCTCGAAAACCTTTGTCCACAATCAGTTTCTCCTCATTGTGAATTCGTTGGTGTAAGATTAGGTTGGATGTCTAAGTGACTCTTCTTCCCAGTGTCGCTGTGTCACTGCGTTTCGAGAAGGGATGGACAAACTGATTCCACCCGCCACGCGCCCCGCCCCCCCTCCCCGCACCCAGTGACCGAATTGCATTGATTATCTGTTGCGACTATCCTTGCGTATCTCCAGCTTGGATGAATCAGTGAAGCTTTGTTCACTCTCAAAATGCGTGTGAAGTTTCGCTTCGAGGTGAATCGTTTTTTTTCAGGCTGTGTAACTGGTTAAAGCTCCATCCACTGTCAGTCACTCGAGTGTGCGCGTCTCTGTGCTTTCCCATCACTCTGATATCTGAAAACTCTCTCACTGTGAAATCAAACAAACACCTTTCCTCCCAACCTGGAATGTATCATGATCATGAACATAATTTGACAGATTTTGTTGAGTTGCTGCAGTTGAATTTTTCACTGATCATGCTAATGCAACTGTTACACATTCCTCGTTCGTACAGTGGTCAATTCCCCAACGGGGGGATGTTTAATCTTCGTTAACGGATAATTGGAAACAGACTTATCGCTTTGAATTAATTATCCAGGAGACAGTGAGTGCGGATAAAATTGTATCGCCAGCAGTCAGGTCATGGACTAAATGACACATCGTTGGCCAGCTATGTTCAATCTGCTGGCTTCAGAGTGCAGACTGAGCTCGAAAACAGAACGGGAAGATATGCTGAAACTTTCTGAATGACTGCAGCTGAACTCTCATCAGTCAATGGGAATAACCTATTTCAATTGAGAGCAGAGGCAGAGATTAGGAATTGATAAAATAATAGGGGGAAATGAGAGGATTTTAGTTGATGCCGGTTAAATAACTGAATAATTTGTCCCTCGATGCTGTGAATCTGCTGGTGTGTCAGATGGAGGTAAACAGCCTCCATCCTGTGTACACATCAAGGTGCTTTCTGAGAGAGGTGAATAGCTGAACCTCTTCCCAACCTGGCTTTGATTTTTCACACCAAAGATGTGCGGGTTAGGTGGATTGACCATGGTAAATTGCCCCTTACTGTCAGGGGGACTAGCTAGGGTAAATGCATGGAATTTTGGAAATAGAGTCTGGGTGGGATTGTGGTCGGTGCATACTCGATGGGCTGAAAGACCTCCTTCTCCACAGTTGGGATTCTGTAATGCAGCGGATTGTATTGATGCGGAATTCACAGCCTGAAAGCGTGGCGGACGCGAATATCTTTCAGAATGGATTTGATTAAGTCCGTTTTGTTGGGAAGTTACAGGTTCATGGAGAAAGGGAAGAGGAGTGAGACTAACGGGATGTTTCTTTCAGAGAAATAGTCGAAGGAGGCCAAATGTCCTAATATTAAAGATGAATGACTGACTCTGAATCCATGTCACCCCCAATATCTCGAACAAAATTGTATATGAGACGAAGTGACAGAATGCTATGATTGGAAAACCCGCTGAAAAGCAATTCGCAGTGAGAAATATCCACTGGTGAAAGTTTGAGGGAAGGATGCAACCTTTCCGCCCAAGTTCCGATTGAAGCTGCTGTTTGAAGTTCGGAAGTTTGCAAAAGCTAGAATGCTGCGGGGTCAGGAATATCGGTGCAGCTCGCAGGTGAGCAGAATTTCCGTTTTAGAATGGAGAATGTGCTCGGTAAGAGGCTGAAGGCGAAATTACCATCTGTTGCCCGTTTCGAGGCACATTTTGATACTCATTTGTTGGGTCGATTAATGCACAGTTGCGTCGCAGTTATCGGTTCAATCAGATGGTTAGAGCGTGGTGCTAATAACGCCAAGGTCGTGGGTTCGAGCCCCGTAGTGGACAGTAAAGTTTCTTTCACCCAACTGCTGAACCATTCTCCATGATAGCACCCGCTTCTCTGTCAGGCAGCCACGTGTAAATCGCCTTGTTCCTCCTCAGCTATTTGAGTGATTTGCGAAATACTTGGTTGATGTGGAATGATGTGCACAAGTGGCACAGTGTTTGGAACTGCTGCTATACAGCGCCAGCGACACGGGTCTGATTCCTGGCTTGGATCACTGTCCGTGCAGAGTCTGCACGTTCTCCACCTGTCTGCGTGCGTTTCCTCTGGGTGCTTCAGTTTCCTCCCACAGTCCGAAACATGTGCTAGTTTGGTGCATAGGCTATGCTAAATTGTCCCTTAGTGTACCTGAATAGGCAACAAAGTGTGGCTGCTCGGAGATTTTCGCAGTAACTTCATTGCAGTACAAAGAAGAAAGAACAATACAGCACAGGAACAGGCCCCTCGGCCCTCCAAGCCCGCGCCGTTCCCTGGTCCAAACTAGACCATTCTTTTGTATTCCTCCATTCCCACTCCGTTCATGTGGCTATCTAGATAAATCTTAAACGTTCCCAGTGTGTCCGCCTCCACCACCTTGCCTGGCAGCGCATTCCAGGCCCCCACCACCCTCTGTGTAAAATACGTCCTTCTGATATCCGTGTTAAACCTAACCCCCCCCCCCCCTCACCTTGAACCTATGACCCCTCGTGAACGTAACCACCGACCTGGGAAAAAGCTTCCCACCGTACACCTTTCATAATTTTATACACCTCTATTAGGTCACCCCTCATCCTCCGTCTTTCCAGTGAGAACAACCCCAGTTTACCCAATCTCTCCTCATAGCTAAGCCCCTCCATACCAGGCAACATCGTGGTAAACCTCCTCTGCACTCTCTCTAAAGCCTCCACGTCCTTCTGGTAGTGTGGCGACCAGAACTGGACGCATTATTCCAAATGTGGCCGAACCAACGTTCTATACAACTGCAACATCAGACCCCAACATTTATACTCTATGCCCCATCTTATAAAGGCAAGCATGCCATATGCCTTATTCACTACTTTCTCCACCTGTGCCGTCACCTTCAAGGATCTGTGGACTTGCACACCCAGGTCCCTCTGCGTATCTACACCGTTTATGGCTCTGCCATTTATCGTATAGCTCCCCCCTACGTCAGTTCTATCAAAATGCGTCACTTCACATTCATCTGGATTGAACTCCATCTGCCATTTCTCTGCCCAATTTTCCAGCCTATCTATATCCTTCTGTAGCCTCTGACAATGTTCATCACTATCTGCAGGTCCAGCCATTTTCGTGTCATCCGCAAACTTACTGATCATCCCAGTTACATTTTCTTCCAGATCGTTTATATAAATCACTAACAGCAGAGGTCCCAATAAAGAGCCCTGCGGAACACCACTAGTCACAGGCATCCAGCCAGAAAAAGACCTTTCCACTATCACACTGCGTCTTCTGTGACCAAGCCAGTTCTCCACCCATCTAGCTACCACCCCTTTATTCCATGGGATCCAACCTTTTGCACGAACCTACCATGAGGGACTTTGTCAAACACTTTACTAAAGTCCATATAGACGACATCCAGGGGCCTTCCCTCGTCAACCATTCTAGTCACTTCTTCAAAAAACTCCACCAGGTTAGTGAGGCATGACCTCCCTCTCACAAAACCATGCTGACTATCGTCAATGAGTTTATTCCTTTCCAAATGCACATACATCCTATCTCTAAGAGTCCTCTCCAACAACTTCCCTATCACGGACGTCAAGCTCACCGGCCTATAATTTCCCGCGTTATCCTTCCGACCCTTCTTAAATAACGGGACCACATTAGCTATCCTCCAATATTCTGGGACCTCACCTGTGTCCAGTGACGAGACAAAGATTTGCGTCAGAGGCCCAGCGATTTCATCTCTCGTCTCCCTGAGCAGCCTTGGATAGATTCCATCAGGCCCTGGGGATTTGTCAGTCTTTATATTCCCTAAACAACCTAACACTTCCTCCCTTGTAATGGAGATTTTCTCTAACGGGTCAACACTCCCCTCTGAGACACTCCCAGTCAGCAAATCCCTCTTCTTTGTGAATACCGACGCAAAGTATTCATTTAGGATCTCCCCTACTTCTTTGGGCTCGAAGCATAATTCCCCACTTTTGTTCCTCGAGAGGTCCGACTTTTTCCCTGACAACCCTTTTGTTCCTAACGTATGAATAAAATGCCTTGGGATTTTGTTAATGGAGTGTTAATGGAAGCATACTTGTGTCACTAATAAATGCACAAAGTGTGAAGTTACCCACCTCAACAGAAAAAGCAGAAAGGCAGAGTCAAATCTAAATGGTGATAGATTGTGAGATGTTCTTGCACAAAGGCACCTGTGTGCCCTTGCAAACTAATCACTGAAACCAAGTTTGCAGTGGCAGCAAACAGTTAATAAGATAAATGGAAGTCTGACTTTAATTACAAGCGAATTTTAAAACAGGAGCAAGGATGTCAGATTGTAGTCTCAGATCATTGGAGAGACCACAACTATGCATTGCATTCTGAGCAGTATTCTACGTATTCTATGCAATTTCGATCTCCTTATCTCAGAAAGGATATATTTTCCAAAGAGGCAGTGCCACGAAAATGCAGCTGACTGATTCCTGGGATAACCACAGTAAGAAGTCTCACAACACCAGGTTAAAGTACAACAGGTTTATTTGGCAGCAAAAATCACTAGCTTTCGGAGCGCTACCCCTTCATCAGGTGAGTGGGAGTTCTGTTCACAAGCAGGGCATATAAAGACACAAACTCAATTTACAAAATAATGGTTGGAATGCAAGTCTTTACAGGTAATCAAGTCTTAAAGGTACAGACAATGTGAGTGGAGAGAGCATTAAGCACAGGTTAAAGAGATGTGTATTGTTGCCAGATAGGACAGTAAGTGAGATTTTGCAAGCCCAGGCAAGTCGTGGGGGTTACAGATAGTGTGACATGAACCCAAGATCCCGGTTGAGGCCGTCCTCATGTGTGCGGAACTTGGCTATCAGTTTCTGCTCAGCGACTCTGCGTTGTCGTGTGTCGTGAAGGCAGCCTTGGAGAACGCTGACCTGAATGTCAGAGGCCGAATGCCCGTGACCACTGAAGTGTTCCCCAATAGGAATAGAATACTCTTGCCTGGTGATTGTCGAGCGGTGTTCATTCATCCGTTGTCGTGGCGTCTGCATGGTCTCCCCAATGTACCATAAGAACATAAGAACATAAGAAATAGGAGCAGGAGTAGGCCATTTAGCCCCTCGAGCCTGCCCCCCCCCACCTCATTCAATAAGATCATGGCTGATTTGAAGTGGATCAGTTCCACTTAGCCGCCTGATCCCTATAACCCCTAATTCCCTTACCAATCAGGAATCTATCTATCCGTGACTTAAACATATTCAACGAGGTAGCCTGCACCACTTCAGTGGGCAGAGAATTCCAGATATTCACCACTCTCTGAGAGAAGAAGTTCCTCCTCAACTCTGTCCTAAACTGAGCCCACTTTATTTTGAGGCTGTGCTCTCTAGTTCTAGCTTCTTTTCTAAGTGGAAAGAATCTCTACACCTCTACCCTATCCAGCCCCTTCATTATCTTATAGGTCTCTATAAGTTCCCCCCTCAGCCTTCTAAATTCCAACGAGTACAAACCCAATCTGCTCAGTCTCTCCTCATAATCAACACCCCTCATCTCAGGTATCAACCTGGTGAACCTTCTCTGCACTCCCTCCAAGCCCAATATATCCTTCCGCAAATAAGCGGACCAATACTACACACAGTATTCCAGCTGCGGCCTCACCAAAGCCCTGTACAGATGCAGCAAGAAATCTCTGCTTTTATGTTCTATCCCCCTTGTGATATGGGCCAACATCCCATTTGCCTTCTTGATCACCTGCAGACTGGATTTTTGCGTCTCATGCACAAGGACCCCCAGGTCCCTTTGCACAGTAGCAGGCTGTAATTTTTTTTCCATTTAGATAATAATCCAATTTGCTATTATTTCCTCCAAAGTGAATAACCTCACATTTGTCAACGTTATACTCCATCTGCCAGATCCTCGCCCACTCACTCAGCCTGTCCAAATCTCTCTGCAGACCTTCTGCGCCTTCCACACGATTCACTTTTCCACTTATCTTTGTGTCGTCTGCAAACTTTGTTACCTACACTCAGTCCCCTCCGCCAGATCGTCTATATAAATGGTAAATAGTTGAGGCTCCAGTACTGACCCCTGCGGCACGCCAATAGTTACCATCCGCCAACCAGAAACGCACCCATTTATTCCGACTCTCTGCTTCCTGTCAGATAGCCAATCCCCAATCCACGCTAACACCCTACCCCCAACTCCGTGTGACCCAATCTTCTTCAGCAACCTTTTTTGAGGCACCTTATCAAACGACTTTTGGAAATCCAAAAACACCGCATCCACCGGTTCCCCTCTGTCAACTGCACTTGTCACATCTTCATAAAAATCCAACAAGTTCGTCAAGCACGACTTTCCCCTCATGAATCCATGCTGCTTCTGCTTAATCGGACCATTCTTATCCAGATGGCCTGCTATTTCTTCTTTAATGATGGATTCCAGCATTTTCCCAACTACAGACGTTACGCTAACCGGCCTGTAGTTACCCGCCTTTTGTCTATTTCCTTTTTTAAACAGCGGCGTAACATTAGCCGTTTTCCAATCCACCAGCACTACCCCAGAATCCAACGAATTTTGATAAATAACCACTAACGCATCCGCTATTACCTCTGACATTTCTTTCAGTACCCTGGGATGCATTCCATCCGGGCCTGGGGACTTGTTCACGTTAGTCTACCAAGCACTGCCTCCCTGGTAACATTAATTGTATTGAGTACCTCTCCTCCTACCAACCCTCTATCGTTAATATTCGGTAAACTATTTGTGTCTTCCACCGTGAAGACCGACACAAAAAACCTATTTAAAGTTTCAGCCATTTCCTCATTTCCCACTATTAAGTCCGTAGTGTCGCGACAAAAGCTGTACAAAGAACCCTTGGCTTTTGTGGTGACGCTACCGACTTCCTACAGAAACTCAGCACACATGGAGCAGTTGAACCAGGAACACTCCTCGTCACAATGGATGTCTCGGCACTCTGCACCAGCATCCCCCACGACGATGGGATTGTTGCAACTGCCTCAGTACTCAATGCCCACAACTGCCAGTTACCAAATGCAATTTTACAAATCATCCGCTTCATCCTGGACCACAATGTCTTCACCTTCAACAACCAGTTCTTCATCCAGACACACGGAACAGCAATGGGGACCGAATTTGCACCTCAATACGCCAACATCTTCATGCACAGGTTCGAACAAGACCTCTTCAGCGCACAGGAACTTCAATGATGCTATACACTAGATACATCGATGACATTTTCTTCCTTTGGACTCATGGTGAACAATCACTGAAACAACTACATGATGACATCCACAAGTTCCATCCCACCATCAGACTCCCCATGGACTACTGTCCGCAATTGGTTCCATTGTTGGACACACGCATCACCATTAAGGGCGGTCAGCTCAGCACCTCACTGTACCGCAAGCCCACTGATAACTGCACAATGCTCCACTTCTCCAGCTTCCACCCTAAATACGTTAAAGAAGCCATCCCCTATGGACAAGCCCTCCGTATACACAGGATCTGCTCAGATGAGGTGGATTGCAAGACACCTCCAGACGCAGAAAGATGCCCTCATAAGAACAGGATATGGCGCTCGACTTTCGATCGACAGTTCCGATGCACCACAGCAAAAAACCGCACCGACCTCCTCAGAAGACAAACATGGGACATGGTGGACAGAGTACCCTTCGTCGTCTCGCACTTCCCTGGAGCGGAGAAGCTATGACATCTTCTCCGGAGACTTCAACATGTCATTAATGAAGACAAACATCTCGCCAAGGCCATCCCCACACCCCCACTTCTTGCCTTCAAACAACCGCACAACCTCAAACAGACCATTGTCCACAGCAAACTACCCAGCCTTCAGGAGAACAGTGACCACGAAACCACACAACCCTGCCACAGCAACCTCTGCAAGACATGCCGGATCATCGACATGGATGCCATCATCTCACCTGGGAACACCATCCACCAGGTACACGGTACATACTCTTGCAATTCGGCCAACGTTGTCGACCTGATACGCTGCAGGAGGCATGGTATATTGGGGAGACCATGCAGACGCTACGACAACAGATGAATGAACACCGCTCGGCATTAACCAGGCAAGAGTGTTCTCTTCCTGTTGGGGAACACTTCAGCGGTCACGGGCATTCGGCCTCTGATCTTCAGGTAAGCGTTCTCCAAGGCGGCCTTCACACACACGATAACGCAGAGTCACTGAGCAGAGACTGATAGCCAAGTTCCGCACACATGAGGACGGCCTCCACCGGGATCTTGGGTTCATTTCACACCATCTGTAACCGCCATGACTTGCCTGGGCTTGCAAAATCTCACTAACTGTCCTGTCTGGAGACAATACACATCTCTTTAACCTGTGCTTAACGCTCCCTCCACTCACATTGTTTGTACCTTTAAGACTTGATTACCTGTAAAGACTTGCATTCCAACCATTATTTAGTAAATTGAGTTCATGTCTTTGTATGCCCTGTTTGAGAATAGAACTCCCACTCACCTGATGAAGGGGCAGCGCTCCGAAAGCGAGTGGCTTTTGCTACCAAATAAACCTGTTGGACTTCAACCTGGTGTTGTGAGACTTCTTACTGTGTTTACCCCAGTCCAACGCCGGCATCTCCACATCATGACTACCATCGATGCAGCAAAGTGCCGGCTCCAAGTGGAGAGGATCTCCAAGAAGATCGTGCATATTGACACAGACATCAAGTTTCTGCAAAGATGCAAAAAAGCAGACGAGATACCGAAAGGACTACAGATCACGAACCCACCCAGGTGAACCTGTAACACAGACTACGCTGAGAGACATTGCCATCGCACCTCTCTGACTCCTCAACCACCTCTAACACCAGCTCTCCAGCAAACGCCGCATCCTGGAAACCAAGATAGAGTCCATATTGTCAACTTGCTTTCAGGACGCAGACCAGCTGTGAAACTCTGCCAAGCAGACGCGACAAAGGAACTACACCATCTACATGCACACCAATAACAGGAAACTTGAGAAACTCGGCATCACCACCAGCAGCAACCAAGCCTCCCCCGGTACCACAGTAGAAAACAGTACCATTGCAGGGAAATCCATTGTCAACTTGTCGGACTACACACTTCAACCAGATGAAATCGAAGTTCTCAGCCGAGGGCTTAATTTCTGCCCCACCACCAAAATAGACCCCATCAGTCTCGCAGCAGACACAGAGGAATTCATCAGGCGAATGAGGCTGCGGGAGTTCTTCCACAAACCCCAAGAGGCCAACAGCGAATACAATGAGACAGCCAATGTACCGGAACAGCCAACAGAGAGATCCGCAGTGCAGCAATCCGAGGAAAGAGTCGAATTGGATCCTCTGGAGGGCCACTGCCCACGACTTGACATGTATGCCCAAGCCGTCAGGAGGTACGTCAACACCAGATTCATCAGCCGCACTCACAAGAGAGCCCCGAACATCACCCAAGCACAACATAATGCCATCCGTGCGCCCAAGACCAACCGCAACATTGTCATCAAACCAGCAGACAAAGGAGGGGCCATCGTCATATTGAACAGAACGGATTACAGCAAAGAAGTGTACCGACAACTGAACAACGGGGAACACTACAGACAGCTACCCGCAGATCCGACCAAAGAACACACCCGTCAACTCAACAGACTGATTAAGATCTTTGATCTGGACTTTCAGAGCACACTCCATGCTCTCATCCCACGTACTCCCCGCGTTGGAGATCTCTACTGCCTCCCGAAGATAGACAAGGCAAACACACCCGGCCGTCCCATCGTATCGGGCAATGGGACCCCGTGTGAGAACCTCTCCGGCTACGTCGAGGGCATCCTGAAACCCATTGAACAAAGAAACCCGAGCATTTGTTGGGACACGACGGACTTCCTACAGAAACTCAGCACACATGGAGCAGTTGAACCAGGAGCACTCCTCGTCACAATGGATGTCTTGGCACTCTACACCAGCATTCCCCACGACGATGGCATTGCTGCAACTGCCTCAGTACTCAACGCCCACCACTGCCAGTTTCCAGATGCAATTTTACAACACATGCTCTTCATCCTGGACCACAATGTTTTCACCTTCAACAACCAGTTCTTCATCCAGACACACGGAGCAGACATGGGGACCAAATTTGCACCTCAATGTCCCAACATCTTCATGCACACGTTCGAACAAGACCTCTTGACCGCACAGGACCTTCAACCGATGCTATACACGAGTTACATCGATGACAATTTCTTCCTTTGGACTCAAGGCGAACATTCACTGAAACAACTACATGATGACATCAACAAGTTCCATCCCACCATCAGACTCACCGTGGACTACTGTCCGGAATCGGTTGCATTCTTGGACACACGCATCTCCATTAAGGACGGTAATCTGAGCACTTTACTGTACCGCAAGCCCACGGATAACATCAGGATGCTCCACTTCTCCAACTTCCACCCTAAACACGTTAAAGAAGCCATCCCCTACGGACAAGCCCTCCGTATACACAGGATCTGCTCAGGTGAGCAGGATCGCAACAGACACCTCCAGACGCTGAAAGATGCTCTCATTAAAAACAGGATATGGCACTCAACTTATCGATCGACAGTTCCGACGCGCCACAGCAAAAATCCGCACCGACCTCCTCAGAAGACAAACATGGGACATGGTGGACAGAGTACCCTTCGTCGTCTCGTACTTCCCTGGAGCGGAGAAGCTACGACATCTTCTCCGGAGACTTCAACATGCCATTGATGAGGATGAACATCTGGCAAGGCCATCCCCACATCCCCACATCTTGCCTTCAAACAAACGCACAACCTCAAACAGACCATTGTCCACAGCAAACTACCCAGCCTTCAGGAGAGCAGTGAACACGACACCACACAACCTTGCCACAGCAACCTCTGCAAGGTATGCCGGATCATCGACAAGGATGCCATCATCTCACGTGAGAACACCATCCACCAGCTATATATACGGTATATACGGTATATACTCTTGCAACTCGGCGAACGTTGTCTACCTGATACGCTGCAGGAAAGGATGCCCCGAGGCATGGTACATTGGGGAGACCATACAGACGCTACGACAACGGATGAATGAACACCGCTCGACAATCACCAGGCAAGTGCGTTCTCTTCCTGTTGGAGAACACTTTAGTGGTCATGGGCATTCGGCCTCTCATCTTCGGGTAAGCGTTCTCCAAGGCGGCCTTCACGACACATGACAACGCAGAGTCGCTGAGCAGAGACTGATAGCTAAATTCCGCACACATGAGGGCGGCCTCAACCGGGATCTTGGGTTCATGTCACACTATCTGTAACCCCCACGACTTGCCTGGGCTTGCAAAATCTCACTAACCGTCCTGTCTGGAGAGAATGCACATCTCTTTAACCTGTGCTTAATGCTCTCTCCACTCACATTGTCTGTACCTTTAAGACTTGATTACCTGTATTCCAATCATTATTTTGTAAAATGAGTTTGTGTCTTTATGTGCCCTGTTTGTGAACAGAACTCCCACTCACCTGATGAAAGGGCAGCGCTCCGAAAGCTAGTGGCTTTTGCCACCAAATAACCCTGTTGGACTTTAACCTGGTGTTGTGAGACTCCTTACTGTGTTTACCCCAGTCCAACGCTGGCATCTCCACATCATGTTTCCTGGGATGCCAGGTTTGCCGAAGGAAGAAAGATTGTGTCGGTTATGCTTCTAATCCAAGGAAATTAGAAGAAAGAGTGAGGATCTGATTGAGAAGTTAGAAATCCTAACATTACTGAACAGATTGGATACAGGGATGACGTGTGCCAACATTGTGTGTGTCAGCGGAGTGGATGTTGGGGGTTAGTGGTAGGTAGATATTGCGGGGCCGTTTGAAGTCTCAGCATGAGGATACGGTTCGGCCATTAGGGGCTTGAAGATACATTTATTCAACCAGAGGATAGTGAACCTGTGGAATTTTTCCCGGAGAAAATTGTTGAGGACAAGCCACTGAATGCATTGCAATGCAAAATATATATTCAGATGGGTAATGAGTCAAGGAGTTGGGGTGAGAGCGACAATGTGACTCACAGACGTTCAGCAATGATCATAATGATTAGTACAGCAGTTTTCAGGGGCCCAATGACAAATTCCTGCTCCAATTTTGGCTGTTTTGCATGTTCATTTAAATATCAACGTGCTTTCTGCGTTTGACGTTCATCCTGGTTTAATGGTTCCTTTTCTAACGAATCTACATTATAAAACTTGACCCGGTTACATTATTTGTGTTTACATATATTGCTTAATTATTAAAATTTGGTATAATTTCATGTCGGGGAGCTAGGAGAAGTAGATAATTATTTCAATCATGGAGGCTGCGGGAAGTGTTTGAACATTGACACCAAACACCATGTACAACATGCAAACACAACACCTTAACCAATCACCCAGCACAGACGGACAAACGCAGTCTTCCAAAAGTGTCCATTATGTGATCAGAATGCGTGAATAGCAGAACAGAGGTGCAATTTGTTGAAGGACTGCCTGAGTAACGTGACAGTTGCCCTGTAGACGAAAGGGGGCAAGAAAGTGGAAAAATGAAAATGAGAAAGAAGAATGATAAAATGCATGAATAGGATGAAACGAAATGAAATAAATAAATGGAAATGGCGTGACGATGGAGGAGAGACTTCATCCTCTGAAGTTGTTGAACTCAATATTCAGTCCAGAAGACTGTGGATTGTCCAATCGGAAAATGGGGTGCTATTCCTCCAGTTCGCATTGTGGTTCACTGGAACATTGCAACACCTAAGGATAGAAATGAGGACAGGAGAGCAGGATGGTGTGCTGAAGTGGCAAGCAACAGGAAGGTCAGGGTCTTGCTTGCCGAAAGACCGAAGGTGTTGAGCAAAGCAATCACCCAGTCTACGTTTACTCTCTCTCATGTGGAGCAGACCACATTGGGAGCAGCAAATGCAACAGAAGATTGAAGGAGGTGCATGTGAAGTGCTGCTTCAACTAAAGGGGTGTGAGGATCTGGGACTGTGAAGAGCAGGGAGGAAGTAAAGGGGCAGGTAGTGCAACTTCTACGGAGCATGGTAAGGTGCCGTGGAGAGGGAGTGATTCTGTAAATCGTTCCTCATTAAGCACTATTGGTCGTAAAGGGAATTGACTAAACTTGGAATTGAATGAGAAATTTGAAAAAAGCAGATAGCAGCATTCGAACTGTCGTAGGGATACCCCTTGGATTTCTAGGCCATTTCCTTAATCATTCGGCCATGACTATACTGACCGTGGCTCATTAAATTACACTGATGATAATGTTCTTCATGACCGCGTGGGGGGTGGGTTGGTGGAGGGGGGTGGGGGGGGGGGGGGGGGGAGGGTCGGGGGCAGGGGTGGGGGGGGACGTCGAGGTGCTGGTGTGCGGGGTGGACTGGGAGGCTAGGCTTTGGCGTGGTGTGACTGTAGTGGAAAGGGACAGTCAGAAGATAAATGTATTGAGTGTTTTTGAGATTTCCAAACAAAGTAGAATTTGGAAGACAAATGCGTGAATGTTGACGGGAGAGTTGCTCATGTGAATCTGAGATATTCAGCCATGATCACAATGAATGGCGGGTTGTGCTCGAAGGGGCGAATGACCTGTCCCCATTCCGATTTTCCCTGTTTTCATGTTTATTTATGTTATGTTTCTGAGTTTGTTTTCTTCTTTAATGATACCTTGATAGCTCAGCAGGACGATTTAAATGATCTGGATACATTATTTGATCTTCCACGTTTTGCTTAATGAATTCAATTCAATACATTTTCCGGACAGAGAGCTGATGGAAGAAGAGAATAATTCCAATCATGGACTCTCTGAACAGTCTTTGAACGTGCCAAATCAACCTCATACACAACACTGATGTACAACAACCTAGCTACTCGCTCAGCATAGCTGGACGAATACAGTCTTTTTACCTCGATAACACGGTCTTTTTGAAACATCAGGAACTTTTCTGGGAATCATTCATTCACCATCTTCATTTATTTAGCCTTTCTCTCACCTCACAGTCTATATAGAAATGAAGCTGGTGAACCGTAGGCTGCCCATCTGCCTGAGGACTATCTCATGTGAATTCTCAGAGAAGGTAATGCATTAAGTGACGGTATACTGCCTTTCAGCTATATATGTTGCACCTTCCTACTGAAATATCTGTTTTATAACTTCAACGCTGCTGACGACGCCGAATTTTGCACTATCGGCAGCCCATGTGTTGATAGTGCAGCAGATTAGTTGTTCCTCATTATTGAAGTGTTTGTTTTAATCCGGGCTAATGTCTCATTATTTTTATTCTTAGCGTTGTTCCTTGATTTTTCAAAGTATGGTTTCACTCGGTTGATTGACAGGAATATCCGATGTGTGGCTGGAACTCTGTGTTACAGAAAGAGAAACACAGGTAGTAGCAGTTTGAATCTGGAAAAAAAGCAACAGCTCAAATGTTCCCTCTCTTTTTCTTTCTGGAAATTGAAGTGTGCAGACTGCCAGACGTCGCTCTCTTTCTACTGGGGACAGCAAAAAAGCAAGATGTGTGTTCTCCCATCCTCTCTCACTGGAGTTCTGTTGAGTGAAGACAGATATGCCTCTGCAGGCTAATGTCTGAGGGAAGCAGACTGGATTCTCTCTGTACCTCTGTCCAGAGGGGTTAAAAAAACACGAGGACTGGCAACTGGCTTAAGCCTGTGTGCCTTGTTAAATGAAACTGAAGATGAATTGACATCTATGGGGATACTGCTTAACTTGGAAACATTAGACATAGCTCAAAGCAAATAATTATTTATTGTCATGTTTAAATCTTTTAATTCGTAAATTTCCGTCATTTTGTTGTATATTAACTATGTTGTTAAATGATGTTTGCTTTAATAGAAGCTTCCTCGTGGATCAACAGAATCACCGATGGAATCGCACAGTTTGTCCTGAGAGTAATGCAAAAATCGAAAATAGATTTTATCCG
Source organism: Mustelus asterias (assembly GCF_964213995.1). Taxonomy (NCBI): domain Eukaryota; kingdom Metazoa; phylum Chordata; class Chondrichthyes; order Carcharhiniformes; family Triakidae; genus Mustelus; species Mustelus asterias. Next base: position 92,248,560 of record NC_135816.1, read on the forward strand.
ATTACCTTCCGCAATGTCTGGTTATCTCATTTGATTGGACTGTGCTGCTAACAATGCTAATGTAGCGAGTTTGATTCCCGCAGTGACCAATTGTTTCTTGTACCCAATTGCTGAATTTGGCTCCTTCTCAGCTTCGTTGCTTCCCTGCAGGCTAGCTTCCATTAAATCAACAATTTTCCCCCTTCAGAAAATTGAGTGAAAGGGGACATACTTGGCAGATGCAGTGTAATGTGAAGTGTGATGTTACCTCGTTTGGTCGGAAATGCAGAACGGCAGAGCATAATAAAATGGTGATAGATTGGGAAATGTCTATGTACGAAGGAACCTGAGTGTCCTTGCACACTAATCACTGAATGCAAGTGTGCAGCACCAGTTAAGGTCGTAAATGCAACAGTGGCTTTCATTACCAGCGGACTGGAGTACAGGAGCAAGAATCTCTTATTGTCGTCAGCCAGAGCATTGGAGAGACCGCAACTGGAGCACTGTGTACCGTTTGGACTTCCATATCTCAGAAAGGATATACTTTCCATAGAGGAAGTGTAGTGAATATTCAACCGGATATTCCTGAGTTACCAGGATTGTCGTATGAGGAATGATTGGTCAAGAAGGCTTCCATTTCATGGAATTTAGATGAAAAAACAGAGGATCTGATTAAAACGTCAAAGGTTCTTACAGGGCTGTACGGACTGGATACAGTGAAGGGGAGCTGGGGCGCGGGGGGACGATCTGGAAGGAAGGGTCAGTCTGAGGATAAATGTATTGCCCCAGAGGATGTTCAAACTATGAATCCTTTACCGGAGAAACCTGTGGAGCACAAGTTACTGAATGTATTTCAGAAGAAAGCTGTATTTTAGAATGGAAATTCGGGAAAGGTGTGCGGAGAGCGCGGTAATATGACTGACATATTCAAACATAAGTATTATAAATTGAGGGGGACTTGCTCCAATTTTTCCTGTTCTGCATTTTCAGTGATATTTAACTCTTTTTTATCTTAGAGTGAAGCAGACAAAGGGAGAAATGACTAAAATGAATATCTGTAACTAATTTGGCTGATGTTTGGTTTAATTTTAGCAGAAATTTCGGGAATAAGAATGAAAAACAATTAACTGTGTTGAAACATATTGGATACTATTGCCCGTCAGGCACGCTTAGTACCAAAGAAAAGCGATGAACATGAATGAGAAAAGCGTAGGTGGCAGGATTCGAACCGGCGCGGGGAAACAACAATGGATTTCTAGCACATCACCTTAAAAACTCGGCCACGACTACACTGCAGCACATGTTTAAAATGACACAGATGGTGACGTGTTTCATGACCGGGAGTGTGTGCGCGGCAGGGGGGCTGGTGGAGTGGGTTTGGGGCAGGCTTTGGCGTGTTTTCACCAGTTGAAAATCACTGGCCTCGATTGCCACAATAAGCTGCTGGGGGCAGCGTTTTCCTGGGGAGCGCTAGGACGCTCAACCCTCGATGCTTTGTGGGGCTTGAAAGTGGATTTCAGTGCCAGGTGCAATTTGCCAGAAAGAGAAAACAGCAGGTTTACTGACAAGCCACCAGGAAAGCGGGTCCCTCATTTGCCAGCAAGCTCTTTAACCAACACCTTGTTCTCTTGACCTATGGCCCAGGTGGCCCATGTAGCAGGCTCTTTACCCAGCGAACGCCAAGTTCCTGCAGGGGGCAGTGTGAGACAACTTGCACTCACCCTTCCGCTGCGAAATCTCTGTCCTGAGGCTTTACTGGGCGGAATTTCACAATTCTGTCTGTTTTTGTTTGAAAGACAAAGCCCAGTCCAAACGATTGCTTTAAATTTCAACATAAATAACACAACTGTTACTTAAAAGCACCATGGAAGTCACTTATCCCGAATGTAGGAACCTGAACGACTTCAAATCAGTATTTGCCGCGCTGGGGGTCACAACTCATCAGAGCGCGATGTTACTTTGCATTGCCTGCTTATCGGTTCGTTAGCATGTATTGTACCTATGTTGAGTGTTGACCGGGTGCAGCCAAATGCATTCCTTGCTTGCTGAAAAAAACAAATTCAAATTCCATTTAATCCAATTCATTTTCGCCACAAGGGAAATAAACTAGAAACAAGCTGACAAAAAAGTCATTGCACCTTATGTTGTGCTTACGCCTCGGCCAATGCCGAAAATCGTAAATAAAATGTAGTGTAGTTACAAAGTCTTCGAAGTTTCCGTCGTTTTTTCCCGCACCTAGATTAAGAACAACCATGTGAGACCAGCTTCATACCCGCACTGCGCATGCGATAGCTCACAATGTCCAGGTGAATGACGTCAGCTAACGACCATTAGAAAGACGGAACCAAAAGAGACAACGCTGGAAAATCTCAGCCGGTCTGGCAGCATCTGTAAGGAGGGAAAAGAGTTGACGTTTCGAGTCCAGATGACCAGTCCAGTCGATTCCAGCATCCGCAGTAATTTGCTTTTATTAGAAAGACTGAGCAGAGCCCGAGCGGCTGGTCTGCCAACCAATCAGAGGGAATGAGGAGATTGCTGCGCTCGGAGCTCTCACATCGGCTGAAAATCTGCATCACTTTGAAAGCTGATTTCACTCGAACTCTCAGACAAAACGAGACCTTTCTGTGTGCGGTTTGAAACAGATCAAATCCTGTGTGTGGAGCAAACATTTCCACATTTGTCAGTGAAATGTGGTAACATATGGAAATAATGGAAAAAGTAAGGGCTTATTTAAAGGAATAACCGGATAGACAGGGAATGTGACCATTAGAACAATGAAATAGCCAACAGAATGGTTGGAGTAGCTGAGGGAGAAGGTTAATTAATACTGCCATCATTCAGAAGAACACTGACTATAAAGGAAAAACGGATCTCAAAAAGAGCAATGTGGTTTATGTGGAGAGGATTTTCTCAATCTGTTTCAAAGGAATTAAGAGTCCATAGGACTCTTAAATCGGCCTCGCAGGTGGAGGATGCGGTCAAGAAGGCGTATGGCGTACTAGCCTTCATTAATCGAGGGATTGAGTTTAGGAGTCGGGAGATAATGCTGCAGCTTTATAGGACCCTGGTTAGACCCCACTTGGAGTACTGCGCGCAGTTCTGGTCACCTCATTACAGGAAAGATGTTGAAGCCATTGAAAGGGTGCAGAGGAGATTTACAAGGATGTTGCCTGGATTGGGGGGCATGCCTTATGAGGATAGGTTGAGGGAGCTTGGTCTCTTCTCCCTGGAGAGACGAAGGATGAGAGGTGACCTGATAGAGGTTTACAAGATGTTGAGGGGTCTGGATAGGGTGGACTCTCAGAGGCTATTTCCAAGGGCTGAAATGGTTGCTACGAGAGGACACAGGTTTAAGGTGCTGGGGGGTAGGTACAGGGGGGATGTCAGGGGTAAGTTTTTCACTCAGAGGGTGGTGGGTGAGTGGAATCGGCTGACGTCGGTGGTGGTGGAGGCAAACTCGTTGGGGTCTTTTAAGAGACTTCTGGATGAGTACATGGGATTTAATGGGATTGAGGGCTATAGATAGGCCTAGAGGTGGGGATGTGATCGGCGCAACTTGTGGGCCGAAGGGCCTGTTTGTGCTGTGACTTTCTATGTTCTATGTTCTATAATAAAAGCAAAATACAGCAGAAATTGGAAAACTAAAGTAAAAACAGAAAGTGCTGGAAATATTCAGCAGCTTTGGCAGCATCTGTGGAAAGAAACAGAGTTAATGTCCCGAACTAAATGATCCTTCGACAGTAACATGCATGCTTCCCATATTGCACAATCAGATTTAAGTGTAGAATACAGGTGGTGACTTGTGTTCGGTGGCAAGACCTGGGAGAGTGCATTAATAGGAATGAGGAAACCTTAAATCAGACTTTGTCTTCCAGAGATGATGTATCTGATTTACCCAGTAATTGATTGCTATTTGTTAGTATGAACAATTGAACTATTTAAAAAGTGACACAGTGGTTAGCACTGCTGTCGCACAACATCACGGACCCAGCTTCATCTATGTCTTAGAGAAAGCAGTATCTAGAAAGCAAAGGTGCCAAAGAAGAAAGAACTTCCACTGTCTGGAACGAGGGATTCCCTCGTTCATCCCACCTTGTTGAACACAAATAGGTTAACATTGGAGGGAAGTCATTCATCTGCTCCACATGTGGGAAGGGTTTGAGAACATCAATCCATCATCCGTCACACCAGCGGATTCACAGCGTCAAGAGACAAATTATTCACCTGCTCCATGTGGAACAAGATATTCAGTCATTCACCTCAATGTGAATTTTGTGGTGTGAAATTAGGCGAAATGGCTGTATAGGTGAGATCACTTTTCTGCTCAGTGTGACTGGGTCACTGCGTTTCCAGGAGGGAACTTCCACTGTCTGGACAGTGTCGCTGCAGGTGGAATGAGTGAAAACCTACCCAAACTCAGAGCTGAAGAATTGCCTCATCCCCCGGAGAACCTCGAGTTGTGTCAGCAGGCCGGATAAATGACTGAATATCTTGTTCCACATGGAGCAGGTGAATAATTTGTCTCTCGACGCTGTGAATCCGCTGGTGTGACGGATGATGGATTGATGTTCTCAAACCCTTCCCACATGTGGAGCAGATGAATGACTTCCCTCCAATGCTAACCTGTTTGTGGTCAACATGGTGGGATGAACGAGGGAATCCCTTCCCACACTCAGAGCAGATGAACAGTTTCTCCCCAGCGAGCATATCAATGTGCTAAGTGAGATTGGATGAATACCTAAATCTCTTCTTACACCCAATGGAGTTAAACGGCCTCTCCGCTGCATGCACATGAACGTGTTTTGTGAGGTGTGATGAATAGCTGAAACTTTGCCAAACTTGACACAGGTGAACGGACCTTCGCCTGTGCCACATCCCGGATGCTGAATGAAACAGTCAAAGCTCTAAAAGCTTTGCCCACATTCAGAACATTTAAGTCGTTTCACCTCAATGTGAATTTTGTGGTGTGAGATTAGGCGAAATGGCTGTTTAGGTGAGATCACTCTTCTGCTCAGTGTGACTGTGTCACTGCGTTTCCAGGAGGGATGGGCAAACTAACCCTCCCCCCCCAGTTACCCCCTCGCCGCATTCCCCCCTCGCCCCCCTCCCCCCCACCACCACCCCACCCTTCTCTGCTGCTATTGTCCTGGTGTATCTCCAGCTTGGATAAATCAGTGAAGGTTCATTGAATCAGAAAACACGTGTGGAGGTGAATCCTGTTTTTTTCTCAGGCTGTAACTAGTTAAAGCTCCATCCACAGTCAGTCACTGGAAAACTCAGTCGAGTGCGTGCGTCTCTCTGCTTTCCCATCACTCTGATGTTTGAAAACTTTCTTCCACAGTGAAATCAAACAAGCATTTCTTCCTTTCAACCTGGAAAATCTGGTGGTTACGGAAATGATTTGACAGAGTTTGTTGAGTTGCAGCGGTTGAATTTTTCACTGATCATTCGCGACGTATTCGTCGGTCACCTGGTGGTTAGTATCCTCGCCTGTCACGCGAGGGGCCTGGTTTCAAGTCCCCGACGGAGAGCCGTTTAATTTTCTTTAACAGCTAATTGGAAGCAGACCGACCGTTTTGAAGTAATTATTCAGGAGACAATGAATGTGGATAAAGATTTTATCGGCGGCAGTGAAGTTAAGGACTAAATGACCACATCGTTGGCGAGAAATGTTCAATCTGCTGGCTTCAAAGTGCAGACTGAAATCATAGAAACCCTACAGTGCAGAAGGAGGCCATTCGGCCCATCGAGTCTGCACCGACCACAATCCCACCCAGGCCCTACCCCCCACATATTTTACCCGCTAATCCCTCTAACCTACGCATCCCAGGACTCTAAGGGGCAATTTTGTTTCAACCTGGCCAATCAACCTAACCCGCACATCTTTGGACTGTGGGAGGAAACCGGAGGAAACCCACGCAGACACGAGGAGGATGTGCAAACTCCACACAGAGACACAGACAGTGACCCGAGCCGGGAATCGAACCCGGGACCTTGGAGCTGTGAAGCAGCAGTGCTAACCACTGTGCTACCGTGCCGCCCTGGAAAGCAGAGCTGGAAAGCAGAAGCAGTATGACTGAAGAGAGACTGAAGAGAGTCCAGCTGCAGTCAATGAGAACAATCTATTTTAATTGAGACAAGAGGTGGAGAATAAGAATTGACAAAATAAAATAATCAGAGGGGGACATAAGAAGATTTTAGTTGGTGCACCGGATTGTTTTGATACGAAATTCACTGACTTAAAGGATGGCCGACGTGAATAACTTTCAGAATGGATTCGATGAAATCCGTGATTTTGGGAAGTTACAGGGTTATGGAGAAAGGGAAGAGGAGTGAGACTAACAGGATGTTTCTTTCAGAGAATTAGCCGAAGGGGGCCGAGTGTCCTAATATTTAGCATTAATGAGGTTAATGACTGAATCCCTGTCACCCGCAATATCTCTGGCAAAACCTTATGATGTTTGACGAGCTGGCAGAATGCTATGATTGAAAAACCTTCTCAAAAACAATCCGCAATGAACAATGTACACTGGTCACTGGTGGCATTCAAAGGGAAGGATGCAACCTTTCTGCCCAAATTCCCATTGAACCTGCTCTTTGAAGTGAGGAAGTTGGTAAAAGTTAGACTACTGCGGGGACAGGAATATCGGCGCAGCTCGCTGGTGGGCTGAATTTCGGTCATAGAAAAGAGGATGTGCTCGGTAAGAGGGTGAGGACGAAATTATCACCTCTCGCTAATTTCGAGGAGCACGTTGATGCTCATTTAGTGGCTCCATTCAAGCGCAATTGCGTCGCAATGTTCGGTTAGCTCAGGTGGTTGGAGCGTGGTGCTAATAACGCCAAGGTCGCGGGTTCGATCCCCATACTGACCAGCAAATTTTCTTGCACACAATTGTTGTATGTTTCTCTGTGTTTCTCATTGTTGATGTTCTGTCGGTCAGGTTCGTGCGAATCCCTTTTTCCCGGTTAGCTTGTTCAATGATTGGGAAATATTTGGCTGATGCAGCATTAAGTGGGCAAATGGCACTGCTGCATCAGAGCGCCAGGGACCCGGGCTCGATTTCTAGAACATAGAACATAGAACAGTACAGCACAGAACAGGCCCTTCGGCCCACGATGTTGTGCCGAGCTTTATCTGAAACCAAGATCAAGCTATCCCACTCCCGATCATCCTGGTGTGCTCCATGTACCTATCCAATAACCGCTTAAATGTTCCTAAAGTGTCTGACTCCACTATCACTGCAGGCAGTCCATTCCACACCCCAACCACTCTCTGCGTAAAGAACCTACCTCTGATATCCTTCCTATATCTCCCACCACGAACCCTATAGTTATGCCCCCTTGTAATAGCTCCATCCACCCGAGGAAATAGTCTTTGAACATTCACTCTATCTATCCCCTTCATCATTTTATAAACCTCTGTTAAGTCTCCCCTCAGCCTCCTCCGCTCCAGAGAGAACAGCCCTCGCTCCCTCAACCTTTCCTCATAAGACCGACCCTCCAAACCAGGCAGCATCCTGGTAAATCTCGTCTGCACTCTTTCCAGTGCTTCCACATCCTTCTTATAGTGAGGTGACCAGAACTGCACACAATATTCCAAATGTGGTCTCACCAAGGTCCTGTACAGTTGCAGCATAACCCCACGGCTCTAAAACTCCAACCCCCTGTTAATAAAAGCTAACACACTATAGGCCTTCTTCACAGCTCTATCCACTTGAGTGGCAACCTTTAGAGATCTGTGGATATGGACCCCAAGATCTCTCTGTTCCTCCACAGTCTTCAGAACCCTACCTTTGACCCTGTAATCCACATTTAAATTCGTCCTACCAAAATGAATCACCTCACATTTATCAGCGTTAAACTCCATTTGCCATTTTGCAGCCCAGTTTTGCATCCTATCTATGTTTCTTTGCGGCCTACAACAGCCCACCACCTCATCCACTACTCCACCAATCTTGGTGTCATCAGCAAATTTACTGATCCACCCTTCAGCCCCCTCCTCTAAGTCATTAATAAAAATCACAAAGAGCAGAGGACCAAGCACTGATCCCTGTGGCACTCCGCTAGCAACCTGCCTCCAGTCCGAAAATTTTCCATCCACCACCACCCTCTGTCTTCGATCAGACAGCCAGTTACCTATCCAATCGGCCAACTTTCCCTCTATCCCACACCTCCTCACTTTCATCATAAGCCGACCATGGGGGACCTTATCAAACGCCTTACTAAAATCCATGTATATGACATCAACTGTCCTACCTTCATCAACACACTTAGTTACCTCCTCAAAACATTCAATCAAATTTGTGAGGCACGATTTGCCCTTCACGAATCCGTGCTGACTATCCTGGATTAATCCGCATCTTTCTAAATGGTCGTAAATCCCATCCCTAAGGACCTTTTCCATCAATTTACCAACCACCGAAGTAAGACTAACCGGTCTATAATTACCAGGGTCATTTCTATTCCCTTGCTTAAACAGAGGAACAACATTCGCCATTCTCCAGTCCTCTGGCACCATCCCTGTGGACAGCGAGGACCCAAAGATCAAAGCCAAAGGCTCTGCAATCTCATCCCTTGCCTCCCAAAGAATCCTAGGATATATTTCATCAGGCCCAGGGGACTGATCGACCTTCAGTTTATTCAAAACTGCCAGGACATCTTCCCTTCTTCCCTCCGAACATCTATTTCCTCCAGCCTATTAGCCTGTAACACCTTCTCTTCCTCAAAAACATGGCCCCTCTCCTTGGTGAACACTGAAGAAAAGTATTCATTCATCACCTCACCTATCTCCACTGACTCCATACACAAGTTCCCACTACTGTCCTTGACCGGCCCTAAACTCACCCTGGTCATTCTTTTATTCCTCACATAAGAGTAAAAAGCCTTGGGGTTTTCTTTGATCCGACCCGCCAAGGACTTCTCATGTCCCCTCCTAGCTCTCCTAAGCCCCCTTTTCAGCTCATTCCTTGCTAACTTGTAACCCGCAATCGAGCCATCTGAACCTTGTTTCCTCATCCCTACATAAGCTTCCCTCTTCCTTTTCACAAGAAATTCCACCTCTTTCGTGAACCATGGTTCCCTCACTCGGCCATTTCCTCCCTGCCTGACAGGAACATACCTATCAAGGACACCCAGTATTTGTTCCTTGAAAAAGTTTTACTTTTCATTAGTTCCTTTCCCTGACAGTTTCTGTTCCCAACTTATGCCCCCTAATTCTTGCCTAATCGCATCATAATTACCTCTCCCCCAATTGTAAACCTTGCCCTGCCGTACGGCCCTATCCCTCTCCATTGCAATAACAAAAGACACCGAATTGTGGTCACTATCTCCAAAGTGCTCTCCCACAACCAAATCTAACACTTAGCCCGGTTCATTTCCCAGTACCAAATCCAATGTGGCCTCACCTCTTGTCGGCCTATCCACATAATGTGTCAGGAAACCCTCCTGCACACACTGCACAAAAACTGCCCCATCCGAACTATTTGACCTACAAAGGTTCCAATCAATATTTGGAAAGTTAAAGTCCCCCATGACAACTACCCTGTGACCCCCACACATATCCATAATCTGCTTAGCAATTTCTTCCTCCACATCTCTGTGACTATTTGGGGGCCTATAGTAAACTCCTAACAACGTGACCGCTCCTTTCCTATTTCTAACCTCAGCCCATATTACCTCAGTGTGCAGATCCCCCTCGAAGTACCTTTCCGCAGCTGTTAAACTATCCTTGATTAACAATGCCACTCCTCCACCTCTTTTACCAGCTTCCCTACACTTAGTGAAACATCTATACCCCAGAACGTCCACCCACCATTCCTGTCCTTGTTCTACCCACGTCTCCGTAATGGCCACAGCATCGTAGTCCCAAGTAGCAATCCACACCCCAAGTTCATCTACCTTGTTCCGGATACTCCTTGCATTGAAGTAGACACACTTCAACCCACCTTTCTGTCTACTGGTACCCACCCTTGACCCTGATACCTTCCCCAATACCTCACCACCCTCAGTGATCTCTGGATTTCTGGCTTGGGTCACTGTCTGTGCGGAGATCGCATGTTCTCCCCGTGTCCATGTGGGTTTCAACTGGGTGCTTTTTTTTCCGGTTTCCTCCCACAATCCGAAATACGTATTGGTTAGGTTCATAGACTATGCTGAATTGTTCCTCAGTTTACCTGAACAGGCGCCGGGGTGTGGCGACTCGGGCATTTTCGCAGTAACTTCATTGCAGTGTTAGTGTAAGGATACTCGTGACACGAATACATACATTAAAGTGCGAAGTTATCCACCTCGATCGTAAAAGGAAAACGGCTGAGTAAAATCTAAATGGTGATGGACTGAGTGGTTAAGAAGGCATTCAGCATGCTTGGTTTCATCGGTCAGAACATTGAATGCAGGAGTTGGGACGTCTTGTTGAAGTTGTACAATACATTGGTAAGGCCACACTTGTAATACTGCGCACAGTTCTGGTCACCCTATAGACAGTGTGCAGAAAAGATTTATTAGGATGCTACTGGTCTTGATGGTTTGAGTTATAAGGAGAGGTTGGGTAGACTGGGATTTTTTCCCTGGAGTGTTGAAGGTTGAGCAGTGATCTTGTAGAGGCCTATAAAATAATGAGGGGCACAAATCAGCTTGATAGTCAATATTTTTTCCCAAACTTAGGTGAGTCTAAAATTGGAGGGCATAGGTTTGAAGTGAGAGGGAGAGATACAGAAGTGTCCAGAGGGGCATTTTGTTTACAGAGAAGATGGTAAGTGTCTGGAACAAGTTGCCAGAGATAGTAGTAGTGGCGGGTACAATTTTGTCATTTAAAAAGCATTTAGACAGTTACATGGGTAAGATAGAGGGATATACGCCAAATGCGGGCAATTGGGATCAGCTTAGGGCTTTAAAAGAACAAAAAGGCGGCATGTACAAGTTGGGCCGAAGGGCCTATTTCCATGCTGTAAACTTCTGTGACTCTTTGACTCTATGAGTAATGTCCTTGTACAATGCCCTTGCAGACCAAAAGCAAGTGTGCAGTGGCAACAAACAGTGAGGAAGATAAATGGAATTCCACCTTTCATTACAAGCGAAGTGGAATACGGGAGCAAGGAATTCTCATTGTAATATCAGAGCGTTGGAGAGACCATACCTGGAGTATTATATGCAGTTTCGATAACCTTATCTCAGAAAGGATATAGTTGCCAAAGAGGCAGCGCAGCGAAAATGCACCTGGTTGATTCCTGGGATGCTAGGATTGCCGTCAGAGAAAAGATTGCGTCGATTTACGCTTCTACTCAATGGAAATTAGAAGGAAGAAAGAGGATCGGATTGAAAAGTCAGAAATCCTAACATTGCTGAACAGACTGGATGCAGGGATGACATGTGCCATCATTGTGTGCGTGTCCGTTGGGGAGGGGGGTGGGGGGATGTTGCGGGGCCGGTTGAAGTCTATGGAAAAGTCTGAGCATGAGGATACGGTTAGGCCATTAGGAACTTGAAGGTACATTTATTCACCCAGAGGAAGGTGAACCTGTGGAACTTTTCCCGCAGAAAACTCTGGAGGACAAGCCACTGAATGCATTGTAATGGTCCTGGTCTCCCTCTGGTTCTAGACTCTCCCACAAACGGCAACACCTTCCCTGCATCGACTCTTTCTAGTCCTATTAGAATTGTATAGGTTTCTTGGAGATCCCCCTCCTTCTTCTGAACTGCAGCGAATAAAATCTTAACCGGCTCAATCTCCCCTTTAAATTGTCAGTCCTGCCATCCAGGAATGAATCAGGTAAAGTTTATCTGCACTCCATGTGGAGCAAGAGCAACTTTACGCTCTTCATTTAAATATCTTCAGGTAATAGTTTATCTTCCTGGTTAGGGAATCGGGGATCAGCACTAACCAGGTTCAGACCTGGGATCAGATGCTAAACAGGTTCGGAAACTCCCCTGGAGCAGAAATTCACCAGGTTCAGACCCTGCCTGTGATCAGACACTACCCAGGTTCAGACACGGGACCAGCGCTAACCAGGTTTAGACACTGCTGGGGATAAGACACTAAAAAGTTTCAGAAACTACCCGGGACCAGACACTAACCGGGTTCAGACCTTCCACTGGATCAGGCGCTGACCAGATTAAGACACGGGATCAGACCCTAACGAAGTTCAGACCCATCAAGGATCAGATACGAACAAAGTTAACACATTCCCTCGGGCAGATTCAAACCAGGTTCCAACACGAGGTCAGACACTAACCAGGTTCAGCCACACCCTGGGGTCAGGCACTAACCAGTTTCAAACCTTCCCCGGAATCAGATGTTAACTCGTTTCAAACCTGGAATCAGACACTAACCGAATTCATACTCTTACGTTGCCGTAATTCTCCCTTGCATAGGTTTCAACAGTGGGTCAATGTGAAACGAGCAAAATTCGATTATATTTCGCGTCACAATCACGCTGTGCAGAATGTCGTCTTGTCATCTGTGCTGGCTGAAGTTCCGCTGTCTTGCTGGTGGAGCACTCTTGAGTTGAGGTTGTCAGTCATCTTCTTTCTCCGAGCATGGTCAGAATTCTATAAAAACATAAGCAGAATGCATCTCTCTCTCGATCTGAATATCTTCTACAACCATCCGACTTAATCTAGTTGTAATCTAAAAAAAAATCCAGTGAATACTAAATCTACAAGAGCCTTTATAATCCCTGTTCAGTAGGATTATAAATTCACTAGGTTAATCTACTAGTATTTACCACTTCAGAATTACTCATTGAGATAACTTTGAGATAACCGATTGAGATAACTGGTTTTAACTGGGTCCAGTGTTGCCACAGCGGGCTGGGCTTCTCATCAGTAAGGGCACATGTTTTTCCTATAATGACATCATGAGCAACTTCCCACTTGATCCTCAGCCCTTTTCAATCTATCATGAGTTTCACCATTATCCCCTAGTGTAGGTAACTTAGGAGTGTTCACCTCTCTCGTTTCATTCAGTCTCTGTGCTGCTGTAGAGTAACCACCTGTCATTCAAGAGATGTAAACGGTCACTTAAATCTCTCATGCATTGTAACACTGTTCCTCAGTTGACTGCACGTTTCCCCCCGCCTGTTATCACATCCTCTGGGACGCGCATTTCTCTTCTCGTCATTAGTTCAAAAGGGCTTAACCCTATTCCTCGAGAAGGAGTAACTCTCTTCGTTACAATATTGCAAGCAAAGCCCACAACTAATTGTTTCCTGCTTCTAAAATAAACTTAGCTAGACTGCTCGTCACTGTCGTCTTCATCCGTCCTAACATTCCTGAACTCTGGGGGTGGTATTATATGTGAAATCTTTGCTTTACTCCCAATTTTTCACAGACCTCTGTTAAAACTTTCCCCGTGAAGTGGGTTTCGTGAACTGACTCTAACTGAAGAGGTATTCCCCACCTGGGTATTTTGTTGGCTGTTGCAGCTTTGTATGTGATTGCTTCTACCCACCAGGTAAACTGATCAATAATTACCATGCAATTGGTCTTTCCTTGCACTCTGGGGAATGGCCCTGTAAAATTCATCTGTAAATTTTCCCAAGGTCCTTTAGGCCATGGCTGATGTCGCATCTTGAATCTGCAGGGATTACCTTGTTCCACAAGGGTGCACTTCAGGCACCTTTGACAATGTCTTGCCACATCTCTTCCCATATTTTTCCACCAGCAATATCCCCTCATCAGATTGTGCGTGGGGTCTCTGCCCTTGTGTGCTAATTCATGATATGCCTCCAATAAGGTCCATTGTATTACTTCTGGGTTTATTATTCTGTCTTCCCTTCTCCAAGGCCGCTTTGAGCCTTGGGCCCGCCACATTCTTTTCATTCCTGTTTCTGTTCTTCTGACGCATGTTCCTATATCTGTTTCACATCACTGTCTGTGATTTCCCTGGCTTATGCTGTTGCTACACTTGCATTTTGAATTTCTTCTGGGCTTTGTTCCAACAGCTCTTTAGCCGTCTAATCTGCTTGATCATTTCTCCACTGGTCCTGTGTTTTAATTTCCTTGTGTGCCTGTACCTTTATTACAGCAACTTCTAAGGGACTGTGGGCTGCCTGAAGTAAATTCCTGATTAGATGTTCATGCTGAAACTGTCCCCCACTAGATGTTACGAATCCCCTTCTTCCCCAACCTGTCATGTAGTCATGGACTACGCCAAAGGCGTATCATCTGCCTGTAAACACGTTTACTCACTTTCCTTTAGCCATTCTAAAGCATTGGTTAAATCTAACAACTCTGCTACTCGTGCTGAATTACTCCTTGGGGTTCTCCTGCAATCACTGCTCCTTCGTCATTCACAAGCACCAATGTGGGATTCGCCATTGACATATGTTCTGGCTCCATTGATATACAGATTAATCACAGTCTCCCCTGTGAGTGGGTCCACTGTTAACCCTTCACTCTCTCCTTCTGTCACTTACACTGTACATTCATGCTATACATTCATGCGAACTTCCCTGCTTCGAAAAGTTGGATGATTGTGTGTGGGCTGTGGAGAATTATTTTGCCCATCAAGGTAAGTGGCTCAGATACTCCTACAATCCAGAAACTGCATGTTAAAGCCTTTATGCATCGACGCTTTCCCTGGGCCACCGAATGTAATTGGGTGGTGTAATACCCTGGTCTTAATCTGTCCCCATGCTGTTGGGTCACTACTGCAGCTTGCACTCCGTCACATTCCTGACAAAAAATGTGAAATGGTTGGATAAGATCTGGTAGGCCCAGGGCTGGGGCCCTTGCCATCGCCTGTTTGAAATCTGAAAAAGCTTGTGCTTCCATGTCTCCCCAGTCGGCTTCCTCACCACTAGCTTTTCCTCCCATTATCCGGTCCTGTGAAGGTTTCGCAAGTATGGCAAAATCCTCCACAAAATGCCTGCAGTAATTAAAGAGTCCCACACCTGCCGTACCCCTTTTACAGGCCGGGGTCTCTGCAGGCACAATATGGCCTTCTTTCCCTCTTCTGGTATCTCTTTCTTGACCTGGGAAATAACATGCCCCAAGTATGTCACCCGTTCTTGCCCCAGCTGGGCCTTTTAGTGGTTTAACTTGAGTCCAGCATCTTGGATCGCTTGGATTATCCTGTTGCGGGCCAAGTGACGTATCGGAGGACTGCCTGAAGCTATCAAAATATCGTTCACATACTGCAAAGTCCCTTCATATTCCATCTGAGCCATGTGTTTGTGAAAAATCGCTGGACTATTGTGGAATCCATGTAGCAGGCGAGTCCAGGTATACTGCTGTTTCCCTGCTAGGGGAGTTTCACAGTAACTTCATTGCAGTCTGAATGTAAGCTTATTGCGACTAATCAATAAAATTTATTTTACTTTACTTCATAGCCCAATTCATGGTTTCCTGATATATATTCCCTACCGGGAGGCCCATCTCAATAACTTGAGTCAGAGTTGGGTTAACTCCATCCTTTAACAGGTTTAGAAACATTTCATCACTCTCATTCGATCCTCTACTACACATGAATTCTGAAATTTTATTCTCCGTATTCCTCAACTGTTTCTTTCGGGACTCCCTGATTAGGGCTGCTCTGGTCCAGTTGGCATGACCTCTGCCTATAGCGTCTCCTACCTCCCGCTTGACTCTCTCATACTTTAGTCGGTCATTGCAACCCCGGGCAGTTATCCAGTCTCTCCCTCTGAAGACAGAGTGTAACATTTGACACACTGATCAGGATAAATTACCTCAACCAATATTCTGACACCTTCCAACATTAAATTATGAACCTCCCTCAATTCATCCTTGTTTCCCCGAAAGGTAGAATTCTGATGGTTACAGCGTTATTGGCCCAGATTTTCGAGGAACATTTGTTTCTCGGCTGCTGTCAGTGGCACTTCTTGGGTAACTTTATTTAACTTTGCATCAAGTTAAATCTCACGGGATCCAGGGTGAGGTATCTAAATTGATACAAAATTGGTTTCTTGACAGAAGCCAGGGGGCGGTTGTTGAGAGTTGTTTTTCAAACTGGAGGCTTTGACCAGCTGTGCACCTCAGGGATCAGTGCTGGGCCCACTTTTATTTGTCATTTACATTAATGATTTGGATGAGAATATAGAGGGCATGGTTAGTAAGTTTGTAGATGACACCAAGATTGCTGGCATAGTGGACAGTGAAGAAATTTATCTCCAATTGCAACGGGATCTTGATCAATTCGGCCAGTGGGCTGACGAATGGCAGATGGAGTTTAATTTAGACAAATGCGAGGTGATGCCTTTTGGTAGATTGAACCAGGGCAGGACTTACTCAGTTAATGGTAGGGCGTTGCGGAGAGTTACAGAGCAAAGAGATCGAGTAAGAAGTCTCTTGGCTATCAGTTTCTGCAGCTGCGGAACTTGGCTATCAGTTTCTGCAGCTGCAGGAAAGGATGTCCCGAGGCATGGTACATTGGGGAAACCATGCAGACGCTATGACAATGGATGAATGAACACCGCTCGACAATCACAGGGCAAGACTGTCCTCTTCCTGTGGGGGAGCACTTCAGCAGTCACGGGCATTCAGCCTTGGATCTTCAGGTAAGCGTTCTCCAAGGCGGCCTTCACGCCACACGACAGCGCAGAGTCGCTGAGCAGAAACTGAGAGCCAAGTTCCGCACACATGAGGACGGCCTAAACCGGGATGTTGGATTTATGTCACATTATCAGTAACCCCTACAGCTTGCCCCCTGGACTTGCAGAATCTCACTAGCTGTTCTGTCTGGAGACAATACACATCTCTTTAACCTGTATTTAATGCTCCCTCCACCCACATTGTCTGTACCAATGGAACAGGGGAACATGTGGCAAATAGTGACCACAATTCTGTTAGCTTTAGGATAGTGATGGAAAAGGATGAGTGGTGTCCCAAGGGTAAGGTGTTGGATTGGGGGAAGGCTAACTTTATTGGGATCAGGCAGAAATTGGCAGCTCTTGATTGGGAGAGGCTGTTTGAGGGTAAATCCACATCTGGTATGTGGCAGTCTTTTAAGGAATGGTTGTTAGGGCTACAGGACAAGCATGTGCCTGTAAAAAAGAAGGATAGGAAGGGTAGGATTAGAGAACCGTGGATAACCAGGGAAATTGAGGGACTGGTCAAAAGGAAAAGAGAGGCGTATGTTAGGTCCAAGCAACTAAAAACGGAGGGAGCTCTGGAAGAGTATAATGAAAGTAGGAAAATACTCAAACGGGGAATTAGAAGAGCAAAAAGGGGTCACGAAATGTTCTTGGCAGACAGGATTAAGGAGAATCCCAAGGCATTTTATTCATACGTTAGGAACAAAAGGGTTGTAAGGGAAAAAATCGGACCTCTCAGGGACAAAAGTGGGGACTTATGCTTGGAGCCCAAAGAGGTAGGGGAGATCCTAAATGAATACTTTGCGTCGGTATTCACTAAGGAGAGGGATGTGTTGACTGGGAGTGTCTCGGAGGGGAGTGTTGAACCGTTGGAGAAAATCTCCATTACAAAGGAGGAAGTGTTAGGTTTGTTAGAGAATATAAAGACTGACAAATCCCCAGGGCCTGATGGAATCTATCCAAGGCTGCTCAGGGAGACGAGAGGTGAAATAGTTGGGCCTCTGACGCAAATCTTTGTCTCGTCACTGGACACAGGTGAGGTCCCAGAGGATTGGAGGATAGCCAATGTGGTCCCGTTATTTAAGAAGGGTAGGAAGGATAACCCGGGTAATTATAGGCCGGTGAGCTTGACGTCCGTGGTGGGGAAGTTGTTGGAGAAGATTCTTAAAGATAGGATGTATGCGCATTTAGAAAGGAATAAACTCATTAACGATAGTCAACATGGTTTTGTGAGAGGGAGGTCATGCCTCACGAACCTGGTGGTGTTTTTTGAAGAAGTGACCAAAATGGTTGACGAAGGAAGGGCCGTGGATGTTGTCTATATGGACTTTAGTAAAGCGTTTGACAAAGTCCCTCATGGTAGGCTAGTGAAAAAGGTTGGATCCCATGGGATAAAGGGGGAGGTGGCTAGATGGGTGGAGAATTGGCTTGGTCATAGAAGACAGAGGGTGGTAGTGGAAGGGTCTTTTTCCGGCTGGAGGCCTGTGACTAGTGGTGTACCGCAGGGCTCTGTATTGGGACCTCTGCTGTTTGTGATTTATATAAATGATCTGGAAGAAGGAGTAACTGGGGTGATCAGTAAGTTTGCGGACGACACAAAACTGGCAGGACTTGCAGATAGTGAGGAACATTGTCAGAGGCTACAGAAGGATATAGATAGGCTGGAAATTTGGGCAAGGAAATGGCAGATGGAGTTCAATGCTGATAAATGCGAAGTGATGCATTTTGGTGGGAATAATGTAGGGAGGAGCTACACGATAAATGGAAGAACCATAAAGGGTGTAGAGACGCAGAGGGACCTGGGTGTGCAAGTCCACAGATCTTTGAAGGTGACGTCACAGGTGGAGAAGGTGGTGAAGAAGGCATATGGCATGCTTGCCTTTATAGGACGGGGCATAGAGTATAAAAGTTGGGGTCTGATGTTGCAGATGTATAGAACGTTGGTTCGGCCGCATTTGGAATACTGCGTCCAGTTCTGGTCGCCACACTACCAGAAGGACGTGGAGGCTTTGGAGAGAGTACAGAGGAGGTTTACCAGGATGTTGCCTGGTATGGAGGGGCTTGGTTATGAGGAGAGATTGGGGAAACTGGGGTTGTTCTCCTTGGAAAGACGGAGGATGAGGGGAGACTTAATAGAGGTGTATAAAATTATGAAAGGCATAGATAGGGTGAACGGTGGGAAGCTTTTCCCCGGGTCGGTGGTGACGTTCACGAGGGGTCATAGGTTCAAGGTGAAGGGGGGGAGGTTTAACACAGATATCAGAAGGACATATTTCACACAGAGGGTCGTGGGGGCCTGGAATGTGTTGCCGGGCAAGGTGGTGGAGGCGGACACACTGGGAACGTTTAAGACTTATCTAGACAGCTATATGAACGGAGTGGGAATGGAGGGATACAAAAGAGTGATCTAGTTTGGACCAGGGAGCGGCGCGGGCTAATTGTTCCTGGTTTCTCGTTTCAAGGCTTCATTCTACGATCATCTTGCTGGTGCCAGTACAGAGTGATACTGCGGATAGTTGGGAACCTGTCTCGGGGGCAGGGGATTCATATGGTGTTCGTGGAAGTGGAAATGACTAGGGTTGGGAAGCATTTTCCGATCGGGGCCATTGTGATCTCCTGGACTCGTTTCGATCGCCTCAGGGGGTCGGAGAGGAATTTCCCAGATTTTTTTTTCCCCATATTGGCCCTGGGGTTTTTCACTCTGGGTTTTCGCCTCTCCCTGGAGATCACATGGTCTGGAATGGGGGGGTGGGGGTAAGTTAATAGGTTGTAATGAACAAAGCATCGTAGCTGTGAGGGACAGCTCGGTGGATAGGATATTGGTATGTAGATAGGCTGGAAAATTGGGTGGGGATCCTGGATTCAGGATTCAATCCTGGACTGGGGAGCGGCGCGGGCTTGGAGGGCCGAAGGGCCTGTTCCTGTGCTGTATTGTTCTTTGTTCTTTGTTCTTTGTACCTTTAAGACCTGGCTGGCTGTAGGGATTCGCATTCTAATCAGTATTCTGCAACTTGATTTTTTGTGTCTCTGCGCACTGTTTGAGAGCACATTTCCACTCCATCTGACGAAGGAGCAGTGCTCCGAAAGCTTATGGTAATTGCTCCCAAATAAACCTGTTGGACTTTCACCTGGTGTTGTGAGACTTCTTACTGTGTTCACCCCAGTCCAACGCCGGCATCTCCACATCATGGCTCTCCTCTACAGTACAGGCTGCCGGATCTCGCAGCCTGTTCCACTGTGCACCCTTTCCATCCTCGAGTCGTGCTCTGACCGAATCGAACCCATGTGACTCCCGTTCGATCCTGAGAAATTTCTTATGATCCCTTGCACATGTGTTAACAGCTCGGTGCTGTATAGCTCTATTCATCAAACTGGCATTGGTAGCCATCGTGTTTCCGAACACTGCTGATAACAAAACTGCTTTCAGTGAAACTATTGTCCCCTGCAATGCAGCCAGTGTTTATACCTCCCCCATCAAGCCTTGCTGTGGCTTGTCATCCTAAAATCAAGCCATATTCAGTTCATAAATTGAAAATGCATGTTTTTTTAAATGCAAAGCATTTGTTAGTCATATAGAGCTGTCCTCTATAGTGGCAGCTTTCACATCGTCCAGGATCATTCACTCTTAAATCAGTATTGTGCCAAGTTTCCTAAGCCTATGGTTATGTGTTTTATGAGCATATTCTAGCTCCCTACATCCCTCATGTTAAGGTGACCTTTCTCTATACCCTTGCCATGACGATAAAACTACATTCTACACCCTCTCCTTTCCTTCTTCCTGATGTACAGTGAACATTATGATTTGTCTGTATTGTGAGCAAAAACAATATTTTTCACTGGATCCCAATTCATGTGACAATAATAAATCAAAGCAAACCAGTGAGATACGCCTGGGTAGAATTGTGGTTGGTGCAGACTCGAATGACCAGCTTCCGCACTGGAGGGATATCTGTGATTCGATTAGATATATTGTACACAGTACAGCAGTTAGAGTCAGGTAGAATAATTTACATTAATGGAGAGAAGGACTTGTTAGATGGTTAAGTGTTAGACTGACTGAGTGATTTCCACATATAGGGACTTACTCGAGCCACCAACAGCAGTGAAAGTGCAAATGATAATAAGGTAATGCAATTTGTTACGGTTTAATAGATAACATCTGTATAGAAAGACTTACCAAAAGCCCCAACAATGGCAAGGAAAGGATATTATATGTACTCGGTCATCCGAAGTGCAAACCAATCCAACGCACCAATGGTAGCCATTTATAATGAGGAAATATAGTGAACATCGGAGGGAAAACTCCTGACTATTGTTGTAACATTCCAATCCATTGTTCCCAGATTCTGATCCATTGTTGTAACATTCCAATCCATCGTTCCCAGATTATCATCCTTTGCTCGAACAATCCATTACATTGTTCCCATATTCTGATCCATTGTTGTAACATTCAAATTTTCTGTTCTGAATGAAATCATGCTTCAGCGCTGCTGGATTTGATCCCTGTTTGTAATAGAGGCAATCGTAGCGGGTGAGGGGCGGATCAAGAAGAAGTCCCTTGGCATCGGGCAGGGTTTTCTGGTTTCAGGGCCAGCGCGGCTGGGAAATCCCACCAATTTTGTTTAAACAAACTGCCAGAAGTTTCTTACCAATATAAGAGGGAAAGTCTCTGGTGACACAGTTAATATCCAAGCAGACCAGGATTTGTTATAATATGGAATGTAGGCGTCGCTGGCTGGGCTAGCATTTTTTTACCCATCCCTAAATGTCCCTTGAACTGAGTGTCTCACTTTGCCACTTCAGAGTATAGTTGAGAGTCAACCACGTTGCTGTGCTCTGGACACATGTAGACCAGACCGGGTCAGGATGGCAGTTTTCCTTCCCTCAAGGATATTCGTGAACCAGCTCTGTTTTCACAACAATCGACAATGGTTTCATGGTTGTCATTGCACTTTGAATTCCAGATTTTAAAAATTGAATTCAAATTTAACGATCTGCCATGGTGGGATTCAACTCCTGGTGCCCAGCGGATTGTGCTGGGTCTCTGGATCACTACTCGAGTGACAGCACCACGACAGCACTGTTTCTTCAGTCGCTAAACAAAGAGGTCCGGAAAAACCCCTTTCAGCTCAGCATTTATTTAGTTCAATAACACAGAGCCACCTGGACCAGATAGAATCATAGAATCCGTGCAGTGTAGACGGAGGCTGTTCAGTCTGTCAAGCATCGACGACAATTCCACCCAAGACCTATCCACATAAACCACATATTTACCCTAATAATCCCCTGATACAAAGGGGCAATTTAGCATGGCCAATCCGCCTAACCTGCACATCGTGGGACACTAAGGGGCAAATTAGCATGGCCACTCCATTTAACCTGCATATCTTTGGCCAATCCAACAAATTGCTCATCTTTGGAAGGGGTGAAGTTTGGTTGTTTTGAGGATATCCTTCCCTGGAAACAGCTGGCCTGCAAAGTTGTTACAAATCTGAATATCCAGCATCAAGTGAGCATACTTGCTTTTTGGGCGAAGTCTGCAGCAGGGCATCTGTGGGATGTTGTTTAATTTGGAACAACAGGGATAGCTAGCTGTTGAGGTAAATACGTGGGGTTAGAGGAACAGAGCCTGGGTGGAATTGTGGTCAGTGCAGACTCAATGGGCTGAATGGGCTTCTTCTGCACTATAGGAATTCTATACAATGATTCTATGTAATCAGTTCATCATAGAATGCCTACAGTGCAGAAGGCGTCCATTTGGCCCATCGAGCCCGCACCAACAGCAATTCCACCCAGGCCCTTTCCCAAAACCCTACCAATCCCCCTGGCATTAAGGGGGAATTTTGCATGACCAATCAACCTAACATGCCCATCTTTGGACTGTGGCAGGAAACCGGAGCACCTGGAAGAAACCCACGCAAAAACAGGGGAAACGTGCAAACTCCACAGAGACAGTCAGCCGAGGACAGAATTGAACCTGGGTCACTGGCACTGTGAGGCAGCAGCGCTAACCAGTGTGCCACCACGTCTTTCCACAGGTATATCGTGTCGTAATTAAGTCTCATAATTGGTAAAAGTTATGCTAATTTTTGTTATGTTTTTACTACGTTCCCAAATAAATATCAAATGTAAATCTGAGGGTCTAGGCTAACTTCACATAACACCTTGGAATCTTTACCATTGGTGCCTTTTTGAGGTATTTAAATCGATATTCCTTGGATTATTGGACTCAAAGACAGTGAATGGTGAGTATACATGTGTTTCATTTTCAGGTGTTGCATTCGATTGAAATAGTGAGCACTTTCTGGAATAATGACTCTTTCAGTGTCATTCCTGGGTCTGGAAGAAGTCACTCATTTCCTGGGTCTGGAAGAAGTCGCTCAGGGTAGTTTATAACAGGTGGTTAAAATAAAGTTTCTGGAATTGGCGAAAACACTGCAATAGATATTACCTGAAGGAACGAGGAAGACAGCGATAATTGCAGCATTAGCTCAGCAGTTAAAATTGCAGGAAACACAATTGGGATCAGTGGAAATGGCTGGAATGTAATGATGAACAAAACAGATTGAAAAGGAAATAAAATAGTTTGATTTGTGATTATAAGCAGAGGATAAAAAGAGAGAAACAGCAGCATAGGCACAAAAGAGGGAGGTAATTGCAGCAGAACGTCGGGAAAAAAAAGAAACTGCTTGAATTAGAGGCAAGAGAAAAAGAAAGGGCAAGAATGGCCCAGCAGAAGAAGAGGAAAAACAGAGGGAATTGGAAGTTCGCAAACTCGAAATGCACAGTGAACGTCAACTTAAATGGCAGAGTTAAAGTGAATAGTTGAGAGTAGTGATGAAGACAGTGAGAAAGAACTGAAGTATCATAGACAAATGCCTGTTGGCTACCTGTTTAAATATGTCCAAGCATAAGTTTGGTGAGAACGACTGAGAAGCGTTTTTCGTTTAATTTGAGAAAGCAGGTAAACTAATAAAATGGCCACAGGCCATATGGGAATTATGGATTCCAAGTTGGTAGGTAGAGCTAGTGAGGTGTTTGAATCACTACTAGAGGAAATATCTGGGGATTATGATCAAGTGAAAAAAGCTATCTGAATTGCGTATGAATGTGCGCCAGAAGCTGACAGACAACAGGATAGAAATCTAAGGAAAAATTATCGTCAAAAATGCACAGAAATTGAAAGGATCAAACAAAGTGATTTTGATAGGTGGATAAGGGTCTTCAAATAGCATTTTGTGATGTTAGCCCTGACCCTATGTTTTACATTTGAATTTTGTAAGCATAAGGTTTTACTCTCCATGTATGATTTAAGTGAACCACGAGGGAGCTTTTATCAAATAAAGTTTATTGAAGAACACAATTAATATATAGCAAAAATAATTAGCATAACTTTTACCAATTACAAGACTTAAACATAATAGAATAGCCATTAGTAGCTAGCTATCTATGGTGTTCCAATATAAACACCATCCCATACCCTTCTTCAGACTTAGAACAAAGAGCAAGTATGCGCACATGATGCTGGATGTAGAGCTTTTAACACAAATGTGAATTGATCCTTTCAATGTTGGATGTAATCAATGATGCCCCCCCTCCCCCCCCCCCCCCCCCCCCGCAGTGTTGAAACATTCATAAAGCCTTTGAAGAGAGAGACAGACAGACATCGCTTTCTTCCACCAGCTTCTGACAGCAATGGAGAAACAAAGTTAAAACTTGGAATGTACTGCAGGAAAAAGCTTTCTTCATGACTTAACCTGATAATCAACCCCAATCCAGTTCCACTCAGCAATCCCAGGGGACATATTTAAAGCAAAGAACGCTGCATTAGTTAAAATTAGGATCAATTGCCTCAATTACCCTGCTTCAGCAACAATAAAGAACACTAATCACAGGCAACACCGCACTGACAATATTTCAGGGTGTGCCAGAAACATCCTGAGGAGAAGCATGATCAAAATACATTTCCTAAAGGCCCATTATCATCTGAATAGAGTACAATATTATGCACTGGGCTTTACAAATGGGGAAGTTGTGCACAAGGCAAAAGAGGTAATGTTGAACTTGTGCAATTCTCAGCTAGGTTATGGCGTCTATTCCTATCCACTATAATTTTGTGAAGGATTTGATCATATTGCTTGGAGTACAGAAAAAGAATCCCCAGACTAGTTTCAGTGGTAAGGAACTTCACTTGTGACACGAGATTGGAAACGCTAGGAGGGTCCTCCTTGAGGAAGAGCAGCTTCAGAGAATTGATCAAGTTATACAAACACATGAGTGGTCTTGAGCAAAAGTAAAGTAACGTAGATTTATAAGTTACATTCACACCATGATGAAGTTGCTTTGAAAATCTGGCGCCTGTTCAGTAAATAGGGGGAGAATTTAACATGGCCAATGCACCTAACCTGCATATCTTTGGACTGTCGGTGGACAGCTGAGCACCCAACGGAAACCTACACAGACACAGGAAGAATGTGTAAACTCGACACAGACAGTGATCCAACCAGGGAATCGAACCCAGGTCGCTGGCGCTGTGAAGCAGCAGTGCTAACCACTGTGCCATCGTGCCGCCCATAACCACTATGCCATCGTGCCGCCCACTGGGGACAGATAGGGGAAGAAATAGTTTCCTTTTCTGAGAGGATTGTGAATTAGCGGGCTCAGATGTATATTAGTGAGTAAAATAAGCGATGATGATATAAACAATGATTTTGTAACAGTCAATAAATGGTGAGGATGGGGAATGCAGTGCCTGAGAGTGTGGTGAAGGCAGGTTCATTTGAAACATTGAAAAGGGAGTGAGTCCATTCTCTGAAAGTGAATACATTGCGGTGTTATGGGCAGAAAGTGGGGAACAGAATAATGAGATTCGCTCTTTCGGAGATTTGGCACAACTACAATGCAATACATTTCTTCTGCAATGGAACATTTCCATAATCTGTGATTTTAGTCCCTTTTATCCCTTTTTCTACCATGACCTTGAGAGAATGGCAGCAAGGTGACACAGTGCTTAGTACTGCTACTTCACAAACCAGGGCCCCGGGTTCGATTCCCGGCTTGGGTCACTGTCTGAGCAGAGTTGGCACGCTCTCCCTGTGTCTGTGTAGTTTTCCTTTGGGTCTTCTGGTTACCTCCCACAGTCCGAAAGATGTGCTGGTTAGGTGCATTGGCCATGCTCAATTCTCTCTCTGTGTACCTGAAAAGACAGCTGGAGTGTGGCGCCGAGGGAATTTTCACAGTAAGTTCATTGCAGTATTAATGTAAACCTACTTGTGACATTAATAATTACAAAAAGGAATAGAGCCAACGTTTGGCGGCTGGATGACTCTTCATCAGAGCTGAAGACAATGAAAATCCGGACCCGAAACTTTGGCTCTATTCTCTCAAGAAGCTCAGCTATTGGTGGAAAGTTAAAGCATTATTTCCATTGCCCGGGATATTCAAGGGCGAGTGGAGCTGTCTGTTTGGAAATGACAGCTGTCACTCCAACATTGCAGAGCTCCAATTGGACAGGCTGCATATCCATCAATCTTTAGAGCTGAAGAAGAGAGAAGGCGAGAGACATTTAGCAGGTTCCCTCTCTATGCCAATAGACGCTCGCAGAGCTGCTGAGTGAAACATAGAAAATAGAGGCAGCAAGAGGCCATTCAGTCCTTCGTGCCTGCTCCAACAATCGATATAGAGTCATAGAGTGATAGAGGTTTATAGCATGGAAAAAGGCCCTTCGGCTCAACTTGTCCATTACGCCCATATTTATTTTTAAACCCCTAAGCAAATTCCAATTTCCTGCATGTGGTCCATATCCCTCTATACCCACCGTACCCATGTAACTATCTAAATGCTTTTTAAAAGATAAAATTGTAATCGCCTCGACTACTACCTCTGGGAGCTTGTTCCAGACACTCACCACCCTCTGTGTGACAAAATTGCCCCTCTGGACAGTTTTGTATCTCTCCCCTCTCACATTAAACCTATGCCCCCTCATCTTAGGCTCCCCTAACTTTGGGAAAAGATGTTGACTATCTACCTTGTCTATGCCCCTCATTATTTTATAGACCTCTCTAAGGTCACCCCTCAGCCTCCGACACTCCAGAGAAAAAGGTCCCAATTGATTCAGTCCCTCCTTATACCTCAATCCATCAAGTCCCAGTAGAATCCTAGTAAATATTTTCTGCACTCTTTCTAGTTTAATGATATCCTTTCTAGAATAGGGTGACCAGAATTGCACACAGTATTCCAAGTGTGGCCTGAACAATGTCTTGTACAACTTCAACAAGACGTCCCAACTCCTGTATTGAATGTTCTGACCGATGAAACCAAGCATGCCGAATGCCTTCTTCACCACTCTGTCCACCTGTGACTCCACTTTCAAGGAGCTACGAGCATGTACCCCTAGATCTCTTTGTTCTGCAACTCTCCCCAACGCCCTACCAATAACAGAGTAAGTCCTGCCCTGGTTTAATCTACAGAAATGCACTACCTCGCATTTGTCTAAATTAAACTCCATCTACCATTTGACAGCCCACTGGCCCAAATGATCAAGATCCCGCTGCAATTGGAGATAACGTTCCTCACTGTCCACCATGCCACCAATCTTGATGTCATCTGCAAACTTACTAACCATGCCTCCTACATTCTCATCCAAATCATTAATATAAATGACATAGAACGGTGGGCCCAGCACTGATCCCTGAGGCACACCGCTGGTTACAGGCCTCCAGTTTGAAAAACAATTCTCTATATCCACCCTCTGGCTTGATCATGGCCGATCATGAAATGCAACATCCTTGCTACCACGTCTGCTATTGTTTCAGATTGCTGTATCTGCACCATTTTGCTGAATTCTTTTCACACTTTAGGGAATCGCTGCTTGTTTCAGCAGCTGACGGTTAAAGATCAAACTATGATTGGACCACGACCTTTGTTAGAGGGTGGGGATAGGCTGGAGGCTGATTGGCTGAGGCACCAGATGGAGATAGATGATTGTTTCTCGCCACTCTGAGTGACCAGTTCAGCTCGCTGATGGGTTGAAGCGTTTCTGGCTCACGAATTGATCTCCCCTGATTGGCTGATCCTTCAGCCTGTCAGGTGGTGGAACTCCCTGATTGGCTTGGGCAGCTGTCAGTCTGAAATTGGAGTCGCTGATTGGCTGAGGAGTATTTCATTTGTTGTTCTGAGCTGTTTGATTGGCTGAAGCATCTGTCAGTCAGCACGTTGAAACCCCCTGATTGGGTCATGTGGTATTCACTCGTCATTCAAAGTTGTCTAGTTGTTTCAGGTGGGTGTCGGTCTGTGGCTGGAGCTCCCGATAGGTAGAGGAAGCTATCAGTAAACCCAGTCACTGATTGGCTGTCAGTCGATGATTCGAGTCGATGATTGGCTGTTCGTCAGCTTTGTTTGCTCACTGGTTGAATAATTGATGCAACCGGATATTTCACTGCGACCATGATCTGCTCCCTGAACTTGGACTGAATCACCGCGTAAAACAAATGTATTTGTGCGGCAATTAAAATCAGTCAGCATATTTCCGACTTCTTGAAATATATATTGAGGATAGGTGATGGTAGCTGCTTCTCTCAATTCCAGCTGGAAAAGAATTAAAACAGTCGTCGACCAAAGGGGATGAAAGTTCTGGAAATGTTGAAGGTAAAATCACAGACTTCCTTCTACTCTCCATTTCTGGGTCACTGCGATTCTCTCCCTTCCTCTGATATGTCAGTCCCTTACAGACTCAACTGGTCACTAAAATATGTCTAACTGTCAGAGAGTTGATCAACAGAATTAAACCAAATGGGAATAACCTTATCAAACCAGTTAAATCCAATCCATCCGGGATCAATCCAAACACTTGCTTTGTGCAACAAAGAACAAAGAAAATTACAGCATAGGAAAAGGCCCTTCGGCCCTCCAAGCCTGCACCGACCATGCAGCCTGACTTAACTAAAACCCCCTACCCTTCCAGGCACTATATCCCTCTATTCCCATCCGATTCATGTATTTCTCCAGACGCCTCTTAAAATTGACTACCGTGACAGTGCGATACAACATTGCCAATTATCCCTCCAGGTCCATTTGTGAAGTACACAGCGATGTGTTTTTGTCTTTTCCACAAAGCAGGATGCCGGTTGTTCCCAGAATGACAGCCTCAGTTTTCTAAGTGCAATATTTAGTTTTCAGTTTCTGGCAAGAGATGGCCACAAATCGGTCGAAGGAGAAAGAACAACAAAGAACAAAGAACAAAGAACAATACAGCACAGGAACAGGCCCTTCGGCCCTCCAAGCCCGCGCCGCTCCCCGGTCCAGGATTGAATCCTGAATCCAGGATCCCCGCCCAATTTTCCAGCCTATCTACATACCAAAATCCTATCCACCGAGCTGTCCCTCACAGCTACGATGCTTTGTTCATTACAACCTATTAACTCACCCCCACCCCCCCCCCCCCCCATTCCAGACCATGTGATCTCCAGGGAGAGGCGAAAACCCAGAGCGAAAAACCCCAGGGCCAATATGGGGAAAAAAATCTGGGAAAATCCTCTCCGACCCCCTGAGGCGATCGAAACGAGTCCAGGAGATCACAATGGCCCTGATCGGGAAATGCTTCCCAACCCTAGTCATTTCCACTTCCACGAACACCATATGAATTCCCTGCCCCCGAGACAGGTTCCCAACTATCCGCAGTCTCGCTCTGTACTGGCACCAGCAAGATGATCATAGAATGAAGCCTTGAAACGAGAAACAAGGAACAATTAGCCCGCGCCGCTCCCTGGTCCAGACTAGACCACTCTTTTGTATCCCTCCATTCCCACTCCGTTCATATAGCTGTCTAGATAAGTCTTAAACGTTCCCAGTGTGTCCGCCTCCACCACCTTGCCCGGCAACACATTCCAGGCCCCCACGACCCTCTGTGTGAAATATGTCCTTCTGATATCTGTGTTAAACCTCCCCCCCTTCACCTTGAACCTATGACCCCTCGTGAACGTCACCACCGACCCGGGGAAAAGCTTCCCACCGTTCACCCTATCTATGCCTTTCATAATTTTATACACCTCTATTAAGTCTCCCCTCATCCTCCGTCTTTCCAAGGAGAACAACCCTAGTTTCCCCAATCTCTCCTCATAACCAAGCCCCTCCATATCAGGCAACATCCTGGTAAACCTCCTCTGTACTCTCTCCAAAGCCTCCACGTCCTTCTGGTAGTGTGGCGACCAGAACTGGACGCAGTATTCCAAATGCGGCCGAACCAACGTTCTATACATCTGCAACATCAGACCCCAACTCTTATACTCTATGCCCCGTCCTATAAAGGCAAGCATGCCATATGCCTTCTTCACCACCTTCTCCACCTGTGACGTCACCTTCAAAGATCTGTGGACTTGCACACCCAGGTCCCTCTGCGTCTCTACACCCTTTATGGTTCTTCCATTTATCGTGTAGCTCCTCCCTACATTATTCCCACCAAAATGCATCACTTCGCATTTATCAGGATTGAACTCCATCTGCCATTTCCTTGCCCAAATTTCCAGCCTATCTATATCCTTCTGTAGCCTCTGACAATGTTCCTCACTATCTGCAAGTCCTGCCAGTTTTGTGTCGTCCGCAAACTTACTGATCACCCCAGTTACTCCTTCTTCCAGATCATTTATATAAATCACAAACAGCAGAGGTCCCAATACAGAGCCCTGCGGTACACCACTTGTCACAGGCCTCCAGCCGGAAAAAGACCCTTCCACTACCACCCTCTGTCTTCTATGACCAAGCCAGTTCTCCACCCATCTAGCCACCCCCCCCCCTTTATCCCATGGGATCCAACCTTTTTCACTGGCGTACCATGAGGGACTTTGTCAAAAGCTTTACTAAAGTCCATATAGACAACATCCACGGCCCTTCCTTCGTCAACCATTTTGGTCACTTCTTCAAAAAACACCACCAGGTTAGTGAGGCATGACCTCCCTCTCACAAAACCATGCTGGCTATCGTTAATGAGTTTATTCCTTTCTAAATGCGCATACATCCTATCTCTAAGAACCTTCTCCAACAACTTCCCCACCACGGACGTCAAGCTCACCGGCCTATAATTACCCGGGTTATCCTTCCTTCCCTTCTTAAATAACAGGACCACATTGGCTATCCTCCAATCCTCTGGGACCTCACCTGTGTCCAGTGACGAGACAAAGATTTGCGTCAGAGGCCCAACGATTTCACCTCTCGTCTCCCTGAGCAGCCTTGGATAGATTCCATCAGGCCCTGGGGATTTGTCAGTCTTTATATTCTCTAACAAACCTAACACTTCCTCCTTTGTAATGGAGATTTTCTCCAACGGTTCAACACTCCCCTCCGAGACACTCCCAGTCAACACATCCCTCTCCTTTGTGAATACCGACGCAAAGTATTCATTTAGGATCTCCCCTACTTCTTTGGGCTCCAAGCATAAGTCCCCACTTTTGTCCCTGAGAGGTCCAATTTTTTCCCTAACAACCCTTTTGTTCCTAACGTATGAATAAAATGCCTTGGGATTCTCCTTAATCCTGTCTGCCAAGAACATTTCGTGACCCCTTTTTGCTCTTCTAATTCCCCGTTTGAGTATTTTCCTACTTTCATTGTACTCCACCAGAGCTCCCTCCGTTTTTAGCTGCTTGGACCTAACATACGCCTCTCTTTTCCTTTTGACCAGTCCCTCAATTTCCCTGGTTATCCACGGTTCTCTAATCCTACCCTTCCTATCCTTCTTTTTTACAGGCACATGCTTGTCCTGTAGCCCTAACAACCGTTCCTTAAAAGACTGCCACATACCAGATGTGGATTTACCCTCAAACAACCTCTCCCAATCAAGAGCTGCCAATTTCTGCCTGATCCCAATAAAGTTAGCCTTCCCCCAATCCAACACCTTACCCTTGGGACACCACTCATCCTTTTCCATCACTATCCTAAAGCTAACAGAATTGTGGTCACTATTTGCCACATGTTCCCCAACCAAAACTTTGAAGACCTGACCGGGCTCATTCCCCAGTACCAGGTCCAGTATAGCCCCCTCTCTAGTTGGGCTGTCCACATATTGTTCCAACGAACCCTCCTGTACACATTTTACAAATTCCTCCCCATCCAGAGTCCCTGCCCTCAGCGATTTCCAGTCTATACCAGGGAAATTGAAGTCTCCCACTACAACAACCCTATATTTCCTGCACCTATCCAGTATCTCCTGACATATCCATTCTTCCACTTCTTCCACTTCCCTTGACGGTGATCCAGACTGAACTGTCTCTGCTTGCAGCCCTCATCACATATATAACATTACACACAGGGGTAAGGGACAAGAAAGACCAGGGGAAATAATAATAACACACGTGGTTCAGTATGGAGTTAGTGATAGCATATAGTAGATCTGCTGTTACCATGAACACGAGGGAGCGAGTGGTGCAAGCAGAGAGGCCACACTTTCCCCGACACAGGATCAAAATTCCCAGTGAATTAACTGTCAGAGAGAGACGGGAGGAGAAATTGGAATTTACTGACTGAACATTCTGAACGACATAGTAAGGACATGATTTAGCATTAATACAATGGGAGGGATGGGCTGGCGGTGGAGTGGTGTTACAGATTCAGAGTGCAGACTGGAAAGTAGCAAATGTATATTTATATACTGTAAATGACAGAATCCATGGGAACATGAACACTGAGAGGGATCTATCTGAGCGTGCAGGTTCACAGTTCCCTAAAAGTGGAAGCACATGTGGCCAAGATAATTAAGAGCACATATGCCATGCTTATATTCATCGGCCGGGGCATTGAGTAAAAGAGTTGGCAAATCGTGTTGCAACTATATAAAACGTTGGTTAAGTTGCATTTGGAGTAATACTGATTGCCACACTACCAGAAGGGTGTGGAAGCTTTGGATGGAATGCAAATAATGTTGACCAGGATGTTGCCTGATCTGGACGGTGTTGGATATGAGAGGCTGAATAAACCAGGATTGTTTTTACTGGAAAGATTAAGGCTGGCGGGGGCGGGGGGGGGGGGGGGCGCTTGATAGAGATCTACAAAATTATGAGTGGCATAGACGGGGTGGATAGTCAAAGGCTTTTTCCCCAGGGTGGGGCTGTCAATTGCAAGACGGCACAGGTTCAAGTTGAGAGGGGGAATGTTTAAGAGAGATGCATGGGAGACGTTTTTCACACAGATACTGGTGAGTGCCTGGAACGCAACGGCAGGTGGTGGAAGCAGGCACATTAGCAGCATGTAAAAGGCATCTGGATAGATGTATGAATAAGGAGGGAATAGAGGGCAGAAGGTATTTTTTAATGTAGATAGGGTATTATGATCGGCACAGGCTTGCAGGGATGAAGGGCCTGTTTCTTTGCTGTCCCTTTCTCTGTTCTTCGCTCTTCGTACCATTCCCCGGTTATACATGCCCCAATATTACCCCTTATTCAGGTTGAGAAACTTCCAACGCAATTTTTCCATTGGATACACCTTCGTCAGGTGGAATATCCCTTGTCCAGCACCACATGGATAGACGCCCTCCTGGTTTGGAACCTCATTAGGAACAAATCGAAAAAAAGACTTCAACTGATAATTGCTGCGATTTGAGAAAGTAATGAAAGAGAGAGAGAGAGAGGGAGAACGACAGCGTTAAAACTTCAACAAAAGCAGTGAATACTGGAAAAACCCAAAGAGAACAGAGAACCTTGGAGAAGGTCCAGGGGAGCCTCACGAGAATGATCCCGGGAATGAAAAGCTTGATGTATGAGGAGTGTTTGAGGACTCTGGGTCTGTACGCGGTGGAATTTAAAAGAATGGGGGAGGATCTCATTGAAACTTACAGAAGAATGTAAGGCTCGGATAGATTGGACATGGAGCAGATGTTTCCATTAGTAGGAGAGACTGGGACCAGAGGTCACAGCCTTAGAGTAAAGGGATGACTCATTTGAACCGAGATGAGGAGGAATTTCTTCTGCCAGATGGTTTTGAATCTATAGAATTCACTGCAACAGAAGGCTGTGGAGGCCAGGCCATTGGGTGTATTTAAGACAGAGATAGACAGGTTCTTGATTGGTAAGAGGATTAAGGGTTACGGGGAAAAAGCGGGAGAATGGGGGTGAGAAACGTATCTTTCATGATTGAATGGCGGAGCAGACACGATGGATTGCATGGCCTAATTATGCCCCTACATCTTATGTCCTTATGAAAAGGTCACAGTCTAAAGTTGTTGAACTTAATGTTGAGTGCTGATGGCTGTAACGTGTCTAATCTGAACAAGAAAGTTTGCTCCTCCAGTTTCCGTTGTGCTTCACTGGAGCCCTGCTGCAGACCAAGGATCTGGGCATCAGAGCAAGGTGCTGAGGTTGTGACGTCAGTTTGCTTTTAAGAAATGTTTTTTTTATCATGTTGTCTGCAGTGTGGAAGCAGGCCTTTTGGTTTCATCGTGGCACCGACTGTCTGCTTAGAAGTCCATTTGTTACTGCTTGAATGGTTTATGTGTGGTTTAGTTTATTTTTACTCTGGGCCTCATGCAGTGTCCGAGTTTTTTTATGAACCTGAATTGGTGGAGAAAGAAGGATTGACAGGTCAGCTGATAGGAGTTCTTTCATTTCCAGTTTTAGGCAGATGGCTGCTGTTTTAGTTCAGAGGGTGTTCAGACATCAGAATGCAAAGCAGTGATTCTCTCTCTCTCTCTCCCTGGTATTGTAAGTGTTGCTGGCTTTTGCTGGAAGCAGGTCTTCTTGTCTTCCTGGAGTGAAAATCCTGTCTCTTGCAGTGGTTCGCTGGGAAAAAGCTACAGGCCAGGAGTGCCATTATCGCTATCTCGAGGGCTGCTGGAAGTTACAAGGCTGGGAAATCAGAGTTTCAATTCTCCATCCAAAGGTCTAAGTTCCAGCATGACGTGAGCATTCATAATTTTCCACCATTTACGAAATCTCCAGCCACTATAAAAGACATCTTGACCTCTCCACCATTCGACACCCCATTGCCCAATTCACCCCGCCAGCAGTACCGCTCCCTCCTTGACATCCTAGCCCACTCCTCCAACATTTTCCTGTCCCATGTTCTCTGACAAGGGTTTTTTGTAAGGAAGTTTGTTTGGTTGGAACGGTACTTAGCTGTTAAGGGTTATACAATATCATGGTTGTTCTTTCTCTTGTTAGTAATTAGTAAAAGTTATTGCTATATGTTAACTGTATTCGTAAATAAATTTTGTTTGCTAAAACCTCCCCAGTTGGCCATTGGAATCACACCTGAAGTGAAACATCTCACGCTTATACTCATCAAATTCAGGTTGCAAAGCTTATGATCCAGGTGGACTTCATAGAATCCTTTGGAGTTTCTGACCTGAATTATAACAAGGTAAAATGGCACACAACAGGGAGGTTGGGAGCTGGCTTTTGCCATCAGTGAAGGAGTTCCAAAAAGCAGTCACCCAGTCTTGCGTTTCGTCTTCCCCATTTACAGAAAGACCCATTTGGGAGAAGTGAATACTGTAGACAAAATTCAAGGAAGCACAAGTGAAACGCTGCATCACCAGATGGGACTGTCTGGGGACTAGAATCATGAGGTTGGAGGCGGAAAAGGGCCAATTTCTGTGACAGCAAGGGGCACTGCTGTGGGAGCGGGTGGGGTGTTAGGTGTGTTGGAGGAGTGGCCCAGGATGTCAAGGAGGGAGCGGTACTGGTGGAATGCTGGAAGGGTGAGTTGGTGATGGGGTGGGGGGATGGTGGAGAGGCGAAGATGTCTTTCATCGTGGCTGGAGTTTTCGCAAATGGCGGAGGGTGATCAGTAGATGGGAGGCGAGGCGTTTCATACGTATCAGTACAGACCTGATGGACCAAAGGGCCTCCTCGACACTGTATGATTCTATGGAGGTTGGTGGGGTGGAAAGTGAAGAAAATGGGGGCATTAACGTATATCTGGGAAGTGGTGAAGGCAGAGGTGCAGGAAATGAGTTGAATCCAGTGGAGTGCCCCATTAACCAAAGGACCTGGGGGCCACATCGGTTAACAAAACAGGGAAATTTCAGAAGTACTATTTTCGATGGTGGCGTCATCAGCAAAGAAGCAACGGAGAAACTGGGAGAATAAGATTCAGTCCTTACAGGGAACAAAGTGTAAGGGTCTGTACACGAGGTCGCTGTGGAACCGATGGACATGTTATGAGTCTTGTTGGTCAGTCTATCGCTGGATATGGAGCCAGAGAGGTTAAGTGAGGGAAGGGAAGCGTCAGAGGATTACACTATGAATGAGAGGGAAGGATGGAAATTGGGAACAAAAATGCCACCCAGTCACGGGGTGCCATAGGTCCAAGGTGAGGGGCAGGAGATTTAGGGGAGATGTGAGGAAAATCTTTCTACTCAGAGGGTGATGACGGTCTGGAATGCCCTACCAGTGAGGGTGGTGGAGGCGGGTTGCCTCACATCCTTTAAAAGTTATCTGCATGAACACTTGGCACGTCATAATTTCCAGGGCTATGTTCCAAGTGCTGGCAGATGGGATTAGGAGTCAGTTCAGGCAATTCTCATGCGTCAGTGCGGACTCGATGGGCCGAAGGGCCTCTTTTGCACTGTATGATTCTCAGATTCCATTAAAAATAATTCACGTTTCCAGGTACAAAGTGAAACATGAAGCATCACCAATATAGTCATTGATGTAACGGAACTTGAGTAGTGGATGGGGGCTGGGATTGCAAGGAGAGTGTTGGTTAATAGAGATTCTTCAGGGCTCTGGTCAAGGAATAAGGTGAGAGCCCTGAGACCCATTCTGGTGTGTGATGAGGGTGTGGAGGGATTAGACATCCTGAGTGAAGGTCGGATGGTTTGAGCAGGAAACTGTTCATTGCTCATGTGACATCGGCATCAGAGGAATGGAGGTGAGAAGAGACTGGACAAGGGGAGAGAGCGTGGAGACGAGATGGGAAGAAAAGAGTTCCATGGGGCAAGAACAGGCTGACACAATGGTTCTACTGAAAAGTTCCTGTTTGTGGATTTTCGGAAGGTGGTAGAAATGGGAGGTTGAAGGGGCTATGCACAGTTGAGAGACTATGTGGGCGATTCACCCAGCCCACTGTGCTGCTCTAGTAGGGCAACGGGCCGGGAGATATCAGCGGACGCCGTTTAGTGGGCCCCCCATTGGGGACCACAGACTACGCATGTGTCCGGGCCATGTTTTCGGAGTCGTCAGCTCCACGCTGGAAATCGGCGTGGAGTTGGTTTAAATATTTCAATTAGCATTTTAATATCATTATCGGGCCCAGATACCTCAGGAGACACGAGCCACTTCGCACTTGTTCGGAGTGGTTCACTCCAGCGGGGTTTACAACAGCTCCCTACCAACAGTGAACTGGCGGTCAATGCTGCTGGAGTGAAGGGAGGCAATGGATGCCGCCCTCCCCCCACTTCCCCAGGGGTTGGTTGTAAGGGGGTCTGTGCCTTGAGCATTGCCCGCCTTGCAATGCCAGCCTAGCCCCCGGCACTGCCCAAGGAGCACCTTGGAATTGTCCACCGGGCATCAGGCAGTGCCAAGGGGGAGGCCAGATGGGGCTGGGCCTATTGGGGGCGGGGCCTATTGGGGGAGATCGGTGGTTAGTGGGGGATCCCACTGTCACTCTGCACTTGGGATCGCTGGATCACTGGCAGTTGGGGAAAAGTGGGTGTTCAGGGCCTGCCATCCAGTTTGTGGTGGGTGTTGGGACTGCCAGAGGGGATGCCGGGGAGATGGGGGCTGGCAGGTGGGGCGCGGGGGTGGGGGGGGGGGGGGATATATCAGGGCTGGCCAGGAAAGGTCCGGGAGGCTAGCGATCAGAAGGTGGAGCAGTCAGTAAGCCAGCAATGGGAGGTCACGGAGCTGGCCTGCGACGGGATGCTGTCAGTGCGAGTTTACTGCGCACGCGCCGATCGCAGGGCTGACAGGTCGGCGCATGCGCAGTTGCTCGCTCAGCGCTGTCCTGCTGGCCTCTCCAGCGGGAACAGATGTATGTTACAGATGAGTTAGCATGTATTTCAAAATCAATGTCATCCTTGACAGATGTTATTGAATTATTTCAAAACATATCAGAAATTATACATAGGAGCTGCAGCGGGAGCATGCCGTGAACTGCCAGTAGGATTCCAGCAATTGATTTTGTGAATGACCTCAGTAAACTGAATGTTTTTTACCCCCTAAACAACTTTGGGGCGATCTTCTGAAAAAAAGTTGAAATCCAGGAAGAGCGTCAAAATGGGGGAGTTTCTGATCCATGTGCGTCAAAATCTGCTTTATGCACTTGGAGCATGAAAAAAAATCATTCAAACAGTTTCTCACCAGTAGGGGAAGGGGGCGGGGCTTAAATCGCCCAAAAGCCGGCAGCTGGGATCAGAGGCCCCAAATGCGCATGCGCACAGAAAGCACAAATTAGGCAGCTCTCCTTTCGGTCCCACTGCGCCAAGGACACAGCCTCCTCCTCCGCGCCATGGACATTGGAGACAATCCCCCACATTCCCGACACCCCCGGCACCCCAGGCTCGCCACTGAAATTTTAGCGGGCGGGAAGGAAGAATTCCGGCCCAGTTGTCTGAATGAACTCCACAAGTTACAGGGTTCAGGTGAACAGATTGACACGTCATTTTAAACGGTTGAAAAATATTCATAAAAATCGAACAAAACATTGGCGTTCATTTCGAGGTGAATTGAACTGAGCCAAAGTATCACAAGTATTATTGCAATACTGTACATGCGTTGAACAGTAGTTGATCTCTGGTTTTGTTCAACAATTCAATTGAAAATAGAGATATTGAGACATTTCACTTCAGACACTCAATACCAAACAACCGCAAAACACAGTCAAACTCTTTCTGTTTTCAAACTATTCCACGGGTAATGTGCAGAGAAAGTTCTGTGGAATGGACAGATCTCTCACCAATTTAAAAAAAAATCTTCTTTCCAGATAGAAACAAATTATAGCATTTTGGTTCCTGACTCGTATGAACATAAGAACGAAGAGCAAGGTTAAGCCGTCAGGCTCCTCGAGCCTGCTCCGTCACTCAAAATGACCTTTCCTCGGCTGATCTTTTTCTGGACTCAGCTCCACTTACCCGCCCACTCACCATAACCCTGATTTCATTTACTGTTCAATAATCTCTCTATCTTTGCGTTGAAAACATTCAATGAGGTACCCTCAACTGCATCACTCGGCAGGGGATTCCACAGATTCACAACCCTTTGGGTGAAGAAGTTCCTCCTCAGCTCAGCCCTAAATCTGCTCCCCCTTATTTTGACACTATGCCCCCTAGTTCTAGTTTAAACTGCCAGTGGAAACAACCTCCCTGCTTCTATCTTATCTATTCCTTTCATAATTTTGCATGTTTGTACAAGATCTCCCTTCATTCTTCTGAATTCCAATGAGTATAGCCCCAGTCTACTCAGTCCCTCTTCTTAAGCGAGCCCTCTCAGCTCCGGAATGAACCTAGTGAATCTCCTCTGCACCCCCACCAGTGCCAGCATATCCTTTCTCAAGTAAGCAGACTAAAACTGTGCACAGTACTCTTGGTGTGGCCTCACCAGCACCTTATACAGCTGCAACATAACCTCCCTCTAGCAATGAAGGACAAAATTCCATTTAACTTCTTAATTACCTCCTGCACCTGCAACCAAGTTTTTGTGATTCATGCACAAGGACACCCAGGTCCTTCTGCACAGCAGCATGCTGCAATTTTTATCATTGAAATAAAAGTCAATTTTGCTGTTATTCCTCCCGAAATGTATGACCTCATATTTACCAACATTGTGAATGGACAAAAGACCCTTGCACACTCACGTAAACTATCTCCACACAATAGAATTATGCATGGACAGATCGTCCCAGTACTAGATGGATACTTGGATCAGACATTCCACTCTGAGCGAAAGACCCACATTCTGTACAACTCTACATTCACAGATAACTTCCAGTAACACTTGTTCACTGATTTGATTTGATTTACTATTGTCACATGTATTGGGATATAATGAAAGAAGTATCGCTCCTTGCGTGCTACATAGAAAAATCATACCGTTCATACAGTACATCAGGCAGAAGGAAAGGAGAGAATGCAGAATTCAGTATTACAGTCATAGCTATGTTGTAGAGAAAGATCAACCTAATATAAGGTAGGGTTAGGGTTAGTGTTAGATTTTCCCGATGGAAGATGGTGAAGAGGGAATGTCTGGGGTGCCTGGGGTCCTTGATTATGCTAGCTGCTTTACTGAGGCAGCGGGAAGTGTAGATGGAGTCAATGGACGGGAGTCTGGATTGTGCGATGGACAGGTATCTGTCTGGTGAATATCTGGTGTCAGCTCTTCCACTCTGGTTAGTGATCCACACTCAGTATGATCTCAGAATCATAGAATCATACACACGTAAGTGGCCTTTTGGCCCATCGTGTCTGCTCCAACACGTTAGAAACACCTGAACTGTATCACCTAACCCCATCTGCCAGCACTTGCCCCGTAGCCCTGAATGTTGTGATGTGCCAAGTGTTCATTCAGATACTTTTAAAAGGATGTGGGTCAACCCGCCTCTACCACCCTCCAAGGCAACATATTCAAGACGGTCACCACCCTCTGGGTAAAAAAGATTTATTCTCACATCCCCCCTAAACCTCCTACCCCTCACCTTGAACCTATGTCCCCTCGTGACTCACACTTCAAGAAAGGGAAACGGCTGCTCCTTTTCAATCTGTCCATGTCCCTCATTACCTTGTACACCTCAATCAGGTCGCCTTCAGTCTTCCCTGCTCCAACGAAAACAACCCAAGCCGACCCAAGCTCTCTTCATAACTTAAATGCTCCATCCCAGCAAGCATCCTGGTGAATCTTCCCTGTACCTCCTCCAGTGCAATTATCTCCTTCCTATAATCTGTCGACTCAAAATACTGTGTCCTCTAGCTGTGGTCTCAACACGTAATTCTTACTCCCACTAAACCTCCTTTCAGAGCGCTTGCCTTCACTGAGTTGCCATCTAACATTACACACGATTCCAATACAGTATTAAACCGAGAGTCCGTGAGTTTGCTTCAGAGGTTTATTGTGAGTTGATGAAAAGGATAAAAACCAAAGAGGTATTTATAGGCACGTAATTTAAGTGAATAATAGATTTGATCATGTTTCTGTATGACAGTGAGCACAAGTTGAAACATATTCAGTCTTAGTTTAAAATCATAGAGACACTCACATGCACAGATTTACACAATGTCAATCGTTGCCGTTACTTACCCGGGACACCAATAATAGGAAGCACTGTGCAGAATACTTTCTCAGCCATTTCAAATAGAAGATACATGTTCGGTGTGAAGTGATGTGTCCGTTTGTGCTGCTGGCTGGCTGTCTGTCTGTCTTAAACTCTGAGCTTATATATTCGTAAGGCTATTAATTTATTCCCTGTGGAATCAGTTCAGGGACAGTCAGGCTGCAAAATGTTACTCTTTTTTTGAAAAATACGAACAAACAGATTAAGATATCGAGATCAGTGATAGAAAATGTTGATTTTTGGAGTGAGATACCTCTTGAGCAGCACGGTGACACAGTGGTTAGCACTGCTGCCTCACAGCACCAGGGACCCGGGTTTTAATTCCCAGCTTGGATCACTGTCTGTACGGAGTTTGCACGTTCTCCCCGTGTATGCGTGGGTTCCCTTCGGGTGCTACGGTTTCCTCTCACAGTCCGAAAGTTGTACTGGTTGGGTGCATTGGCCAACCTAAATTCTCCCTCAGTCTACCCGAACAGATGCCGGAGTGCGGCAAATAGGGAATTTTCACAGTAACTTCATTGCAGTGTCAATGTAAGCCTACTTGTGACACTAATAAATAGACTTAAAACTTGAAAACTTTAAACAACTGACACTTCAGCACCATTCGCGACTCATCAAATACTGAAACAGTCCACGTTCAAATGTAACAAGATCTGGACAATATCTAGGCTTGGGCTGACAAGTTGCAAGTAACATTCGCACACAGAAATGCCAGCCAATGACCATCAACAAGAAGAGACACTCTAACCACCGCCCCTTGACATTCAGTGGTGTTACCATCACACTCCACATTCTTGGGGTTATCATTGACCAGAAATTCCACTGGACTCACCTCCAAAACACACTGGCCACAAGAGCAGGTCAGAGGCAAGGAATACTGCAGCGAGTAACTGACCTCCTGACTCCCCCAAAGCCTATCCTCCGTTTACAGGGCACAAGCCAGGAGTGTGATGGAATACTCCCCACTCGCCTGGATGGATGCAGCTCCAACAACACTCAAGAAGCTTGAAACTATCCAGGACAAAGCAGCCCGCTTGATTGGAACCGCCTCTACAAACATTCAATCCCTCCACCACTGACGTTCAGTAGCAACAGTCTGTACTAACCACAGAAGGCACAACAGCAATTCAACAAAGATCCTTAGCACCTTCCAAACCCACGAAGATGTCCACATAGCAGGACAAGGGCAGCAGATACATGGGAACACCAGCAACTGCAAGTTCCCCTCCAAGCCACTCACCATCCTAACTTGGAAATATATCGGCTGTTCCTTCGCAGTCGCTGGGTCAAAATCCTGGAATTCCGTTCCGAATGACATTATGGGTCAACCCTCAGCACGTGGACTGCAGCAATTCAAGAAGGCAACTCACCACCACATTCTCAAGGGCAACTAGGGATGGCAATAAATGTTGGCTAGCCAGCGACACCCATGTCCTGCGAGTGAATTAAATAAAAAACTGACCATTGACTGATTTAAAACTTAAACTGGGTTGAGATGTTATAAACTGGAGCGACGGAGGTCGAGGGGAGACCAGATAGGAGTCTACAAGATTATGAGAGGCATGGACAGAGTGAATAGTCAGAAGTTTTTTCCCAGGGTGGAAGAGTCAATTACTAGGGGGCATAGGTTTAAGGTGCGAGAGGCAAGGTTTAAAGGAGATGTACGAGGCAGATGTTTTGCACAGAGAGTGGTGGGTGCCTGGAACTAGCTGCCGGGGGAGGAAGTGGAAGGGGATACGGTCGTGGCTTTTAAGGGGCGTCTTGACATTTACATGAATGGGATGGGAATAGAGGGGTATGGCCCCCGGAAAGGTAGGGGGTTGTAGTTAAGCCGGGCAGCATGGTCAGTGCAGGCTTGGAGGGCCGAAGGGCCTGTTCCTGTGCTGTAATTTTCTTTGTTCTTTGTTCTTTGTGAATTTCACAAATGTCCCGGTGCTGTTCTTGCACAAAGGGCAACATTTTCTCTTTCCGCCCCCCCACAGGCATCTCAGCCGGCAGCGGGGCAATCTGGGAAGGCGTATAGTGCGAAGGACCATTCAATGGTCCGTTGTCCACGGACGAGAATTTATGTACTTGGGGCGAGCGCAGCCAGAAAATTCCACCTACTATGTCTCAACTGGAGTATTGTGCTCTCTTTTGCGTGACACACTTTAGGCAGGATGTGAAGACAGGAGAAAGTGCAGAAAAGATTAACCAGAACTCTTTGTTCCACCGGAGCAAGGGGTAGAGCAGCGTTTTGCGAGTACAGCTAAAGAGGGTAAGACAATGTTTTTTTTACCTACTTTTTCGCGTGTTTTCGAGTGTTCGGGTTTTTTAGAAGTTTAGGCTCGTTTTTAGAAAAGTGGAAGTAGGCCGCCCGCGGGGCAATCTGGGAAGGCGTGTAGTTTTTTTTAAAGTGCGCGGGAGGTTTAAAAAGCAGGCCGCCATGTGCAGCGGACAGCGTCGGGAGCGAGCAGCGGAGTGAGTGGGAAGCAGAATGTGAGCTGTAAGGGCTTTGGCTCACACAGCTTCAGGGGAAAGGGTGAGCAGGGGTGAGTTTTTAATTCTTATTTACTTTTCTCTGTGTACCTTGGTATAAAGGGTCAAATATGAGTATGAAGCCAGTGTGTTCTTCCCAGTGGAGGATGTGGGAGGTCCTGGAGGCACCTGGCCTCCCGGACATCCACATCTGTGAGGGGTGTGTCATGCTGTGGTTCCTGAGGGACCGTGTTACGGAGCTGGAAGTGCAGCTCGAGGATCTTAGGCTGTTAAGGGAGAATGAGGAGGTTATAGACAAGAGCTATCATCAGGAGGTCACATCAGGGCCACGGGTGGAGGTCAAGTGGGTGACGGCCAGGAAGGGTGAAGCTCGGGTGATTGAGAGCACCCCGGTTGATGTGCCCCTCAACAACAAGTACTCCTGCCTGAGGGGGGACAGCACACCTGGGGGAAGCAGCAGTGGCCGCGTCTCCGGAGTGGAGTCCGGCCCTGTAACTCAGAGGGCTAAGGAAAAGAGGAGGATGGCAGTGTTAATCGGGGACTCGACAGTAAGGGGGTCGGACAGGCGTTTTTGCGGGGCAGGCGGGTGTCTCGGATGGTTGTCTGCCTTCCTGGGGCCGGGATCCAGGATGTCACTGGTCGAGTCCCAGAAATCCTGAGGGGGGAGGAAGAAGAGCCAGAGGTAGCAGTACATATCGGTAACACTGATGTGGGTAGGAAGGGGGAAGGGGTCATGAAAAGAGTGTATCGGGAATTAGGGAGACAGCTGAGAAGGAAGAAAGCAAAGGTAGTAATCTGAGGATTGCTGCCCGTGCCACGGGAAGATGAGGGCAGGAATGGAGTGAGGTGGAGGATGAATGTGTGGCTGAGGGACTGATGAAGGGTGCAGGGATTCAGGTTCCTGGACCATTGGGACCTCTTTAGGGGCAGGTGTGACCTGTACACAAAAAAACGGGTGGCACCTGAATCCCAGGGGGACCAATATCCTGGCGGGAAGGTTGGCTAAGACTACTGGGGAGAGTTTAAACTAGATAGGTTGGGGGGAGGGGATCGAGACGAGGTGACTGGGAGCGAGGAAGGTAGCTCGCAAACAGAGAAGGGTTGTAGACAATGCAAGAGGGAGGATGGACGGGGGATAGGGAAGGGGAGAGCTCAGACCAAAGATTGAGATGTGTTTACTTTCATGAGTATAGTGAATAATGGGGATGAGCTCAGAGCGTGGATCGATGCCTGGAAGTGTGATGCGGTGGCCATTACGGAGACTTGGGTGTCTCAGGCACAGGACTGGATACTCCAGGTGCCGGGATTCAGATGTTTCAGGAAGGACAGGGAGGGAGGCAAGAGAGGGGGTGGAATGGCACTGCTGATCAGGGATAGTGTCACAGCTGTCGAGAAGATGTATGCTGTGGAGGGATTGTCGACAGAGTCTCTTTGGGTGGAAGTTCGGAGTGGGAAGGGGTCGATCACTTTGCGAGGAGTTTTCTATAGGCCGCCCAATAGTAACATGGAGGTGGAGGAGCAGATAGGGAAACAG
Organism: Mustelus asterias; assembly: GCF_964213995.1. Lineage (NCBI taxonomy): Eukaryota > Metazoa > Chordata > Chondrichthyes > Carcharhiniformes > Triakidae > Mustelus > Mustelus asterias. The sequence continues at coordinate 92,293,347 of NC_135816.1, forward strand.
ATCCTGGAGAGATGCAATAATAACAGAGTTGTTGTGATGGGAGACTTTAATTTCCCAAACATATTTTGGAATATCCCTAGGGTAAGGGGATTGGATGGGGAGGAGTTCGTTAGGTGTGTTCAGGAGGGTTTCCTGACACAGCATGTGGACAAGCCTACAAGAGGAGAGGCTGTACTTGATCTGATACTGACCAATGAACCTGGACAGGTGTCAGATCTCTCAGTGGGAGAGCATCTTAGGGATAGCGATCATAACTCTATCTCCTTTATGCTTGCATTGGAAAAAGAGAGGATCAGGCAAGCTGGGAAAGCGTTTATATGGAGTAAGTGGAAATATGCAGACATAAGGCATCAAATTAGAGGAGTAAATTGGAAGGAGGTATTCTTGGGGAAATGTACTGAAGAGAGGTGGCAGTTTTTCAAGGAATGTCTCTCTAGAGTTCTACAGGACAACGTTCTGAGCAGACAGGGAGGAGTTGGTAGGTTCAAGGAACCATGGTGCACGAAAGCTTTGCGGGACCTCGACGAGAAGAAAAGGAAAGCATACAAAAGGTTCAGAGAGCTTGGCGAAGATAGGGATCTAGATGAATATACGGCTTGTAGGAAGGGACTAAAGAAGGAAATTAGGAGAGCCAGAAGGGGTCACGAGAAGGCCTTGGCAGGTCGGATTAAGGAAAACCCTAAGGCATTCTATAAACATGTGAAGAGTAAAAGGATGAGACGTGAAGGAATAAGGTCTATAAAAGGTGAAGGTGGGAAAGTCTGTACAGAACCAGTAGAAATGGCAGAGGTGCTTAATGAGTATTTTGCCTCGGTTTTCACAGAGGATGTACTGGGTGGATGTACTGTGGGCTTGCGGTGGACTGAAAAGCTTGAGTATGTGGACTTTAAGAAAGAGATTGTGCTGGAATCTTTGAATGGCATCAAGATAGATAGGTCGCGTGGTCCGGATGGGATGTACCCCAGGTTACCGCGGGAGGCGAGGGAAGAGATTGCAGAGCCTCTGGCGATGATCTTTGCATCGCCGATGAAGATGGGAGAGGTGCCGGAGGATTGGAGGATTGCGGATGTGGTTCCTATTTTCAAGAAGGGGAATAGCGATAGCCCAGGAAATTATCAACCGGTGAGTCTAACCTCAGTGGTTGGTAAGCTGATGGAGAACATTCTGAGGGACAAGATTTATGAGCATTTAGAGAGGTTTAGTATGCTCAAGGACACTCAGCATGGCTTTGTCAAAGGCACATCGTGCCGTTCAAGCCTGGTGGAGTTCTTCGAAAATGTGACTAAACACATTGACGAAGGGAAAGCGGTAGATGTGGTTTATATGGATTTTAGCAAGGCGTTCTATAAGGTCCCCCATGCAAGGCTTCGAGAAAAAGTGAGAAGGCATGGGAACCAAGGGGCTGCTGCCCTGTGGATCCAGAGCTGGCTTGCCCAAAAGAGGCAGAGAGTGGGTAGAGATGGGTCTTTTTCTAAATGGAGGTCGGTCACCAGTGGTGTGCCCCAGGGATCTGTTCTGAGACCCTTGCTGTTTGTCATTTTCATAAATAACCTGGATGAGGAAGTGGAGGGATGGATTGGTAGGTTTGCCAACGACACAAAGGTTGGTGGGGTTGTGGATAGTCTGGCGGGATGTCAGAAGTTGCAGAGGGACATAGATAGGATGCAAGACTGGGCGGAGAAGTGGCAGATTGACTTCAACGCAGTTAAATGCGTAGTGGTCCATTTTGGCAGGTCAAATGGGATGAAGGAGTGCAATATAAAGGGAAAGACTCTGAGTACTGTAGAGGATCAGAAGGACCTTGGGGTCCGGGTCCATAGGACTCTAAAATCGGCCCCGCAGGTGGAGGAGTGGTTAAGAAGGCGTATGGCGTGCTGGCCTTTATCAATCGAGGGATTGAGTTTCGGAGTCCGGGGATAATGATGCAGCTATATGGGACCCTCATCAGACCCCACTTGGAGTACTGTGCTCAGTTCTGGTCGCCTCATTACAGGAAGGATGTGGAAAAGATTGAAAGGGTGCAGAGGAGATTTACGAGGATGTTGCCTGGATTGATTGGCATGCCTTATGAGGATCGGCTGAGGGAGCTCGGTCTTTTCTCCTTGGAGAGACGTAAGATGAGAGGAGGCGTAATAGAAGTATATAAGATGTTGAGAGGCATAGATCGGGTGGACTCTCAGAGGCTTTTTCCCAGGGTGGAAATGGCTGCTACGAGAGGACACAGGTTTAAGATGCAGGGGGGTAGGTCCAGCAAAAATGTTCGGGGGATGGTGGGCAAGTGGAATCAGGTGCCGTCAGTGGTGGTGGAGGCAAACTCAATAGGGTCTTTTAAGAGACTCCTGGATGAGTACATGGGACTTAATAGGATGGAGGGTTATAGGTTGGCGTACAAGGTATGGATATGTTCAGCACAACTTGTGGGGCCGAAGGACCTGTTTTGTGCTGTAGTTTTTCTATGTTTCTCGAACGGTTCTGGGGCGAGAGAGGATGGAGACAGACAGAATAAAACAGAGAGAAGAAGAAAGATGGGGTGAGTGAGCAGGAGAGAAATGGGTTAAAGGGTACAGAGATAGAGTGGGGAAGACACAGGTGGGGAGGGAGAGAGAGAAAGAGAGATGGGTTGAGAAAGAGAAAGAGAGAGAAAGAGATGGTGGGAATGTTTACGGGTGGGGGGGGGGAGGGGGGGAGGTGCGGGCGGTGGTGAGGGAGCTGTGATGTGTGAGTGCCTGAAATAAAGTGGGCGAGGAGAGAGTGTGAGTGTGACTGTGAATATGAGGAGGGAGCGTGAGAGAGAAATTGTGTGTATGTGTGTGTGAGAAGATGACTGCATGTGACATTGTGAGTTTGAGTGTGCAAGAATGTAAGTTTGTGAGCATGTGTGTGAGTGCGTCTGTGTGCATGCCTGTGTGTGTGTGTGTGTCTGTTATGTGCGTGTGTGGAGGGGTCTATGTGGAGGGGTGGGTGTACACATGTGTGTGTGCGTGTGTATCAGAGGGAGACTATGAGAGTAGAAGTCTGTGTTTCTGGATGTGTGGGTGCATTTGTCTGTGATTGTATGTGTGTGTGTTTGCACGTACTTGTATGTGTGCGTTTGTGTCTGTGTGTGTGTGCACATGAGTGTTGCGGGGTTTACACATGTGTGTATGTGCATGTGTGTGTGTGCATGTTTTTGTGCCTGTCTGTGCATATGTTTGTACCCGTGTGTGTGTGTGCGTGCGTGAGTGTGTGCGTGCGTGTGTGTGAGCTTGTGTGTGCATGGAAGACCTGAGCAAGACACCCTCCAAGTTCAATTGAAGACAAGCGTCCAACAGAGGGCAGCAGAACGTTGATGCTAATTGGCTGTCGGGGTGAAGTTTTGCATCTTTGATCATCCTTTCTGGAAGGGAGTCCTGAGCAAGTCAATGGTTTGTGAAGGAGCTGTTGTCGAGGGACAGTTAGACGCCAAACACTACTTCAGTGTTTCCCTCCTCCTCCTCTATCCAAAAAAGGCCACTGTGAGGACCATCAGCAAGTGAAAGTTGTGTTGAGATTCCGTTATCCTTTTCACTGCTAAAGGGCAGTTATGGCAGTTAGGTCAGCGATATGCTCCTCCTGCCAGATGTGGGAAATCAGGGAACAACCTCGTCTCCATAACAACTTTGTCTGCAAGAGATTGTCCAGCTACAGCTCCTCACAGGACGGATAATTCAGTTCGAGCAGCGGCTGGACACACTGAGGAGCTAACAAGAGACAGAGAGTGTGGTAGACACTAGTTACAGGGAGGTTGTCACACGACAGGTTCAGTCAGGTAGATGGGTGACTACCAGGAAAGGCAGGCAGGGTCATTTCAAGCATCTTCCAAAAGTTTAATTTAAAGGGGTGTGACACTCTTGCTTTTTGTGCTCAGTCTGAAGAAGGATGTGTGTCTGTGGGATGATGCAGAGATAGCTATCTGTTAGGAGTTATACTGTGTCCTGTTTAAGCCTTGTAATTGGTAAAAAGTTATGCTAATTATTTTACTTATATTTTAATTGCGTTCTTAAATAAACTTTGTTTGATAAAAGCTTCCTAGTGGGTCACTTGAATCATACTTGGAGTGAAACACCTTATGCTCAGCAATGCCAAAATCACGGGGTCTACGCTATCTTCAGAAAACACCTTGGAGTGTCTGGCCTAAGTCTTAAAAATTGGGGGATCCTTGTGGGATTAATATCTACATTCTCTGTTTGGTTTGGGATTTGTGGTGTAGCCACTTAGAATGTGTATCTACTAATATTAGAAACTTGTGACCCACAAATACAAAGAACAAAGAAAAGTTCAGCACAGGAACAAGCCCCTCAGCCCTCCAAACCCGTGCCGATCATGATGCTCTGACTAAATCTAAAAAAAATCCTTCTGCCCTTACTCGTCCGTATCCCTCTCGTCATGTACCCATTCCTACTGGGTTGCTACTGTGCCTGCTACGTGCTCTGGCAGCGTGTTCCAGGCACCCACCTGGATGGGTGCATGGGCATTCACAATGGCACATTTGTTAGTACTGCTGCCTCATAGCGCCAGGGACGCAGATACGGTTCCCGGCTTGAGTCACTGTCTGTGCCGACTCAGCACATTCTCCCCATGTGTGCATGGGTTTCCTTCAGGTGCTCCAGTTTCCTTGCAAAATCTGAAAGACGTGCTAATTTGGGTCCATTGGCCATGTTAAATTCTCCCTTATTGTTGCCGAACAGGCGGCGGAGTGTGGCAACTTTGGGAATTTTCACAGTAAAGTCATTGCAGTGTTAATATAACTGGACTTGTGACACGAATAAATGAACTTTAAAAACTTTAAAACGTTGTCCGAAAAACTCCCTTAAACGTTCTTCCTCTCACCTTGAATCTGTGCTGCCTTATAATTGACACGTGCAACTTGAGGAAAAAGCCTCTGACTATCTACCCTGCCTATGCCTCTCATAATTTTGTAGCCATCTATCAGATCTCTCAGCCTCCGTCTTTTCAGAGAAAAAAATCCCAGTTCATTCAATGCCAATGCCCTCGAGACCAGGCGACATCCTGGTGAACCTTCTTTGCACTCTCCAAAGATTCCACTTCCTTCTGTAGTTTGGTGACCAGAACTGTACGCAATACTCCAAATGCGGCTTAACCAAGGTTTTATATAGCTGCCACATGATTTGCAAAATTTTTTACTCAATGCCCCAGCCGATGAAGGCAAGGATGCCCTATGCCTTCTTAATACCCTGGCCACCTCTGCTGCCACTTGTTGTAAACCGTGGACCTGCACGCCCAGATCCCTCTGTATTGGAATGTTTCTGCCATTTACAGTGTAATTCACATCTAAATTTAACCCTCCAAAATGCATCGCCTCTCATTTGTCCGGATTAAACTCCATCTGCCATTTCTATGCTCAAGTCTCCAATCTATTTCCATCCAGTTGTATCCTTTGACAATCCCTGGCACTATCAGCAACTCCAGGAATCATTGTGTCATCGACAAACTTATTAATCAGACCACTCCACATTTTTCTCCAGATCATTTATAGATAGAAACATAGAAAATAGGTACAGGAGTAGGCCATTCGACCTTTCGAGCCTGCACCATAATTCAATATGATCATGGCTGATCATGCACTTTCAGTATCCCACTCCCGCTTTCTCTCCATACCCCTTGGTCCCTTCAGCCAAAAGTACCATTTCCAGATCTCTCTTGGACATGGCTAATGAACTGGCCCCCAACAGCCTCCTGTGGTAGAAAACGTCCTCAAGTTCACAACTGTCTGAATGAAATTCCTCATCTCTGTCCTGAATGGCTTACCCTTTAGTCTTAAACTGTGACTTCCCCAACTTCGAGAACATTCTTCCTGCATCAAGCCACCCAGTCCCATCGGGCAACAGTCGTGGTCCCAGCACTGATCCCCACGGAACACCACAAGTTACAGATCTCCATTCTGAAGAAGATCCTTCCACTGCAACTCTCTGTCTTCATGACCAAGTAAGAAGTTTAACAACACCAGGTTAAAGTCCAACAGGTTTATTTGGTAGCAAAAGCCACACAAGCTTTCGAGGCTCTGAGCCCCTTCTTCAGGTGAGTGATATTCATGACCAAGCCAGTTCTGCATCCAGCTAGCCAGCCCTCCCCGAATCCAATGTAATTTTAGTATTTGTACCAGTCTGCCATGTGGGACCTTTACAAACGCCTGACTGAAGTCCAGATAAACTACATCCACAGCCCTTCCCCCATCAATTATCTTTGTCACTTTTCAAAAAACTCAATCAAGTTGGTGAGACATGAGCTTCCCCGTACAAAATCATGCTGTCTGTCACTAACTAGTCGACTTTCTTCCAAATATGCCAATTTCCTGTCCCTCAGTATCTTCTCCAAAAGCTTCCCCACCACGGATGTCAAGCGCACCGGCCGATTTGTCCAGTATTAGCCCTGTTTCCTTTCTGAAAGAAGAGATTAACATTGGCTATTTTCCCGTCCTCTGAAACCTCGTTTGTGGTCAAAGAGGATGTGAAAATATCTGTTGAGGTCACAATTATTTCTTCCCTTGCCTCCCGCAGTAACCTGGGAAGGATCCCATCTAGCCCCAGTAACTTGCCTACCTTAAAGCAATTTAGGATACCCAACACTTCCTCCTTCCAAATATTGACTTTCACTCGAGCGCTCATACACTTATTCTTGATCTCAACATCAGTAATGTATTTCTCCTTGGTGAATACCGATACAATGTACCCATTAGGGATCTCAGCCACTTCTTGTAGCTCCACACATAAATTCACTTTACTGTCCATGATTGGGTCTAGTCTTTCTCTTGCTACCCTCTTGCTCCCAATGTATGAATAAAAAAGACTTGGCATTCTCCTTCACCCTCTTTGCTGAAGACATTTCAAGGCCAGCAAAATTGACAAAAATTCTTGCTCAAGGTCAACAAGGTCATTCCGATGGATACGAATTCGGTGGCGGTTTTAAAGCCTGTGGAGCATCACAATTGGGGCTTTGACTAACATTATCTTCCATTTCAGTGGAACATACAAAATAGGACCAGGGGTAGGCCTACTCTGCCATTCATTTTGGCCATGGCTGATCATGAAATTCATCAGTTTTTTTTTAACTGGTCGGTGCAACATCGTGGGCCGAAGGGCCTGTTCTGCGCTGTAATGTTCTATGTTCTATGTTCTATCACGGTGGTGCAGTGGTTAGCAATGCTGCCTCACAATACCAGGGACCAGGGTTCAATTCCGGCCTTGGGTCACTGACTATGTGGAGTCTGCACGTTCTCCCTGTGTCTGCGAGTGTTTCCTCCAGGTGCTCTGGTTTCTTCCCACAGTTCAAAGATGTGCAGTTTAGGTGGATTGGCCATGCTAAATTGTCCTTTATTGTCCACAGATGTATAGGTTGGTAGGTGCACGGGATTACAGGAATCGGGTGGGAACCTGTGTAAAGTAGTCTGTCAGAGAATTGGCACAGACTTGGTGGGCGAATGACCTCCTTCTGCACTGCAGGGATTCGATGAATATCCTTATCCCGTCTTTTCCTCCCAAAATCCCTTCATCATCTTAGCCTCAAGAGCTATGCCTAATTCCTTCTTGAAGACAGGTCAACATTTTCGCTTCAAATACTCTCTTTGGTAGTGAATTCAACACATTCACCAGTCCCTGGGTAAAGATGTTTCTCCTCACCTCAGAGCTAAAACATTTATTCTCATCCTCAAATTATGACGCCTCGATCTCACTCCCCCACAATCTGGAACATTCTTTCCGAATATACCTTGTCTAACCCAGTTAGAATTTTTTAAGTCTCTATGAGATCACTTCTCAATCTTCTACACTCCAGTGAGTATAACCCGAACCGAGTTGGTCTGTCCTTACATGACAGAGGTGCATCCCCAGGAATCGGACTGGTAATTCTTCACTGTGCATCCTCTATAACAAGGATATCCTTCCGTAGGTAAGGACACCAAAACTGCAGACAAGATCCAGGTGTGGCCTCACCAATGCCTTATGCAATTTCAGTAAAAAGGCCAAGATTGCCATAAACTGGTGTGGGGAATGGGGGGTGGGGAGGGGTGGGGTGGGTGGGGTGGGAGGGGGGCGGGTGGTAGTGGCGCGGAAGGCGGAGGATCTTTTTGTGAACCTGCTTCTGGGCTTAGCCACACATGGTATTAACAGATATATGCTGTGGCCGACGGAGGGAGTTGTCTGACCTGACTGTCTGCCACTCTACTGCGTACACATTCACAGCTGAGTGTCCCTGGGGAGGGAGCATGTAGTGTCCACGGGCACCATCGAGGCTTTCTGTGCTCATTGGTCACCGCACGGGCTGGTTGTATTATTGACACTTTTAATCACCTTTTGACTTAATCTTTACATTTCATTTATACTTTGATTTTTGTTTGGGCTGTTCCCCTTCTTGCTCTGTTCCGCAGTTTGTTTAATTTTGTTTAATATGTTTAACCAAACAGATTGGCAGGGACAAATGTGTGTGTGCACCAGAGCAATTCTGTAATTCTGTAATAAGCTGTGTTCCTTTCCAGTCAGGCATTTTGACTCATTACATTGGCGACGAGGAGCAAGAAAAGTTTTGTACTGCTTTGCTTTTCAATCAAAGCGATACGACAGTTTTTGACGGGGGGGGGGGGGGGGCGGGTGTGGTGGCGGGGGGGGGGGGGGGGGGGAGGGGTGGAATTGAAAATACAGCTGTTTGGGAAAGTGGAATCTTATGATGTGGGTTTTGAGCATTTAGCCAAGATGGCAAAAAAAAATTTGTTTTCTCGGCAAACAGGCTAGAAGGGGACAGCCAGAAAAGTCTCTCCCTCCTGACTGCTTATGGGGTCCCAAATTTGATGCAGCATAAAATGTTTCATCTCAAGGCAGACCCGGATTCCGAATCTTCGATCAAATTGTTAGAAATGGTATCGGACCACAGGTTTAAAAAGGGAAATGTCTCCCTGGGGAGCCAGTCACTGAATTCTTCACGGGACTGCAGAAATGGGCGGAGCACTGTGAGTGTGGTGTATCTGGATTTCCAGAAGGCATTTGACAAGTTGCAACACCAAGGACTGCTGCATATGGTAAAGGTGCACGGTGTTATGGGCAATGTATTAGCATGGATAAAGGATTGGTTAACTAACAGAAAGCAAAGAGTGGGGTCAATGGGTGTTTTTCTGGTTGGCGGTCAGTCACTAGTGGTGTGCCTCAGGGATCAGTGTTGGGACCGCAATTGTTTCCGATTACATCGATGATTTGGAGTTGGGGACCAAGTATAGTGTGTCAAAATTTGCAGATGACACTAAGATCAGTGGGATTGCAAAGGTTGCAGAAGACGCTGAAAGTCTGCAAGGGATGTAGGTAGTCTACGTGAGTTGGCAAGGTCTCGCAGATGGAGTAGAGTGTTGGTAAATGTGAGGTCATCCATTTTGGTAGGAATAACAACAAAATGGACTATTAATTAAATGATAAAAAATGCAGCATGCTGCTGTGCAGAGGGACCTGGGTGTCCTCGTGCAAGAATCAGAAGGAGTTGGTTTGCAAGTGTTGCAAGTAATTAAGAAGGCAAATGGAATTTTGTCCTTCATTGCAAGAGGGATGGAGTTTAAAAACAGCGAGGTTACGTTGCAGCTGTAGAGTGGCCGCACTGTGTACAGTTTTGGTCTCCTTACTTGAGACAGAATATACTGGCACAGGAGGGGGTGCAGAAGAGATCCCCTCGGTTGATTCCGGATTTGAGAGTGTTGGCTTATGAGGAGAGACTGAGTAGACTGGGGCTATATTCATTGGAATTCAGAAGAATGAGGGGAGATCTTTCGAAACTTTTAAGATTATGAAGGGAATAGATAAGATAGAAGCAGGAAAGTTGTTTCCACTGGCGGGTGAAACTAGAACTGGGGGGCATGGCGTCAAAATAGGGGAGAGCAGATTTAGGACGAGAGCTGAGGAGAAACTTCTTCACCCAAAGGGTTGTGAATCTGTGGAATTCCCTGCCAGTGATGCAGTTGAGGCTACCTCTTTGAATGTTTTTAAGGCAAGGATAGATAAATGTTTGAACAGAAAAGTAATTAAGGGCTATGGTGAGTGGGCGGGTAAGTCTAGCTGAGTTCACAAAAAGATCAGCCATGATCTTATTGAATGGTGGAGCAGGCTCGAGGGGCCAGATGTCCTACTCCTGCTCCTAGTTCTTATGTTCTTATGCTCTAGTATGGGTCAGCACTTCCGGAAATGTTAAGGGATCTTCCAGTCTGTGGAATTAATAATATTGCATTCAAAGGAAGCCACTGACTGAACCAACTTTGGATCTCAAGAAAGCAAAAGAACTGACCCTTACCTGTGAAAATCTACAACAAATGTGTCCAGGAGCTTCAGTGGTCCATAGACTGTGCCGTCCTCAGCCTTTGGTGACACCGATACCACAGATAAAAGCCCCAGTGGGTAGCGCTTACATTTCCCGTTTGCTTCCAAGAAAGTTAGTTGGAGGCCACGCGACTCCAGAACTAGATACAAGTCTCTCCTCAATAAAGTTAGGAGTGAGCACATCCGTGCTGTCCTTGTAGTCAGAGCATCTGCCCCAGTCAAGACTACCGGAAGAGGCAAAACCTCTACTGCCCAGGCCAAAGGGTGAAGCCACCTCAGGACATGGCTTTGCAAATAAAGCAGCCCGAGAATGAGGAATTGATGCAGCTTGATTGCATCACTGCACCCAAAGTATCTCCAGTCCAGATTAAACTCCAGTTAAATGACCATCCCCTGGACATCGGGGTCGATACAGGAAAGGCTATATCTATTCTTGAGGAGCAAACATTTAGGCTGCTCCTGTTGGGCATTTTGCCTAGAAGCCTGTGGGACACCAAGGCTAGATTGGCCACAAACACTTGGGAGCCCTCACGGATTATTGGGACCACCGTAACCCCAATTACACACGGGTAACAGACAGTCCGACTCCCCCCCAATGGTAGTGCAAGAAGCAAGGCCCACGCTTTTGGGAAGGGACTGGCTACAGAAAATCAAGGATTAGCAACAGACCTTTAAAATGGCTACTGGCAATCTATACAAAATTATTGGGAAACATCCCGAAATGTCCTAGGAAGGCCTCAGGATGATTAGAGGCACTCGGACCAAGGTTTACAAGGACCCAGCGGCCCAACCTAAATACGTCAAGATACAATCGGCCCCTGAGCCCTATATGCCAAAGTGGAGGTTGAATTTGAACGTCGAGAGGAACTTGGCATTCGAGTCCTGTACAATTTGCAGAATGTGCCACACTCATAATCTACATTTTAAAACTTGACAATTCGATCAGCCTCTGTGGGGTTATAAAAGTCGAAATAAAGTCTTTTCAAACCATCTTCTCCATGCCAAACAAGGATACGCAAGTCGCCAAGCTAATCCCATCTTCGTGGACCCGGCCCACTGCATTGTAGCATAAAGCAGAGTAACTGAGGATCCAGGTAGTTTTTGAAAGAGGTTAGCGTCTCTGCCTTCACCAAAAACTCAGACAGTGAATCCCAGACATCCACCACACTCATGTCCGCACTGCACCTATGCCACTTATGTTTATTATATGACCGCTGAATTTTAAACTCTGCCGAGCGAAACAGGTTCCTCCTGCTGACTGTCTCCCTTCCCCTCACAATTTACACACCTCACTCACGTCACCCCTCAGCCTCCTCTTTTCCACGGAAAATAACCTCAACCTCTCCAATCTCTCGTCATAGCTACAATTCCCCAGCCCTGGCAACATTCTAGTAAACCTGCTCTGCACTCTCTCCAGTGCAATTACGTCCTACCTCTAATGAGGTGACCAGAACCGCAGGCAATATTCCACTTGTGGCCTCACTAGTGTTTTATGCAATTCCAACATCTCTATTCTATATCTCTGACTAAAAAAGGAGAACAACATTATCTACCTGCATGCTGCCTTAAGGGGCCTGTGAAATTGTACACCAAGACCTCTTACTTCATCTATTGCTCTTCGTATGCTCCCATTTATTGCGTATTCCCGATAACTGTTTGATCTTCCTAAATGCATTACCTCACACTTATCAGAGTTGAACTCCATCTGCCACCTTTATGCCAATTCCACCAACGTATCGATATCATTTTGGAAATTACAGCCATCTTCTACACTATCCACTGCATGGATAATCTTTGTGTCATCTGCAAATTTCCCACTGTGCCCTCCATGTCACGTCCAAATCGCACACATAAAAAAATACACACAGTAATGGCTCAAAAACACCGAACTCTGTGGAAAACCACTTGAAACGACTTTCCATTGGCAAGGGCATCCATCGATCATCACCCTTTGTTTGCTGTTGCTAAGACAACTTTGGATCCACATTGCATAATTACCCGGTATCCCATAGGTTTTTGGTTTTTTGAACATTACAGTCAACACGGCCTCCCACTTAGACAGGCAAACTATGCCACCCTATGCAAAGCTGGCTGGCGGGTTCACGTAATTTCCACATTAGACATGAGCCATGCTTACCTCCAACTGGAGCTCGATGTGTCAACTAGGAAGTATGTCACCACAAATACTCACAAAGAACTCTATGGCCGGAATGTTACAGTCTCGCCCACCAGGGGAATTGGAGGGGGTGAGGGGCGGACCATGGGAAGCTCCATTGTCATCGGGCCGGATTTTCTGGTTTCAGGGCGAGTGAGGCTGGAAAATCCCGCCCAATGAGTACAGACGCTTGCTTTTTGGGGATTCTTTGGCTTATGGCATTTTTCAAAGAACACCCTTCAAGGGGTGATCAGAGTGATATTCTATCTGGATGACTTTTTAACCTCCGGAAAGACTGTAAAGGAACATTTGGAGAGTTTGGTTGAGGTCTTACGGATTTTGTCTGACGCTGGCAACTGATTCAAAAGGGGAAAAATGTGTGCTCCAGGTCAACGAGGTAGCAAACCTCGGGCACAGAGTTGACAAGAATGGATTACACCCTGATGAAGAGAAGGTGAAGGCCATAAAAGGGTCTCCTACTACAAGGAACACAATGCAGCTAAAGGCTCATAAGTTACTATGGGAAATTCATACCTAACTTGGTGACCTTACTGCCACCCCTCCACATGTTGTAAAAAGAGTCAGAAATGGTCATGGCAAAAGAAGCGTTCGCAAACGCTGTCAACAAATATACTAGCCCATTCTAATCTCCAGAGATCACTCATTGTAATGTGAAATGCTCCCCCTATGGGATAGCATATTCCATCACTGGGACGATGGGACTGAACCTCCAATTGCATGCACTTCATGAACCCTGGCAAAATGCAGAGAGGCCGTTTGCCCAGACTGAAAAAGAAAGTTTGGCCATGATGTTCACGGTGAAAAGTTCCACCAGTATGCTTACTGTCTGCATTTCAACATAACAACCATAACAAATCTCTCTTCGACTTCTCCAATGCTAGGCACTGCCTTAGGTGCCTATGAATACAACTGAGAAAATTGTGCAGGGAGACATGTCGCCAACGTGAATGCCTTGAGCCACCTGCCACTACCCACCAGCTTACCTTCTCCTCCAAAGATGGATGAAGTGTTAATGATTCTGAACTTCACGGACACTCTGCCAGTTCTACTAAGTAATTGCAGGCATATAAGGACCGCATGTTGGCGAAATTATGTCATGTCGTCCTAAGTGGTGGACAACAAGTGCATCCTCCAGAGGATTTGAAAACTTCTTTCTCGAAATATAAGGAGTTAAGAAGAGAAGATGCCATCATCCTGTGGGAATCTCGGGTTGTTTTCTTGTGCCCACGGCAACAACCAATATTTCAGGAATTGCACAATGGCCACCCAGGAATTTCTAAGCTGAAAATGCTCGCAAGGAGCTCGGTCTGGTTCTCTGGGACAGACAATTATTCCGAAAACCTGGTCAAATGTTGCAAAACGTGCCAGGAAAACCAGAGAGCCCCACCAGCAGGCTCGGTGCACCCATAGGAATGACTAGGGAGACATTGAGTGTGAGTGCATGGAGACATTGCAGAGTTATTTATGGGATTTTAATATGATCAGATATTACTTGACCAGAGTAGGCTGGGAGCAGACAATCTGCGACAGAACAGTGGGACATCTTCAAGAAGGAAATATGGTGAGCACTGGGCCAACATGTTCCAATAAAGGAAAGGGATGGTGCCAACAAATACAGTGAACGGTGGATATTGAGGAATAATGTGGAGATACCGACGTTGGACTGGGCTAAACACAGTAAGACGTCTGAAAACACCAGGTTAAAGTCCAACAGGTTTATTTGGCAGCACAAGCCACTAGCTTTCGGAGCGCTGCTCCTTCATCAGATGAGTGGGATTTCAGTTCACAAACAGGGCATATAAAGACACAAACTCAATTTACAAAATAATGGTTGGAATACGAGTCTTTACAGGTAATCAAGTCTTAAAGGTACAGACAATGTCGATGGAGAGAGGGTTAAGCATAGGCTAAAGAGATGTGTATTGTCTCCAGCAAGGACAGTTAGTGAGATTTTACAAGCCCAGGCAAGTCGTGGGGGTTACAGATAGTGTGACATGAACCCAAGATCCCGGTTGAGGCCGTCCTCATGTGTGCGGAACTTGGCTATCAGTCTGCTAAGCGACTCTGCGTTGTCGTGTGTCGTGAAGGCCGCCTTGGAGAATGCTTACCCGAAGATCAGAGGCCGAATGCCCGTGACCGCTGAAGTGTTCCCCAACAGGAAACGAACACTCTTGCCCAGTGATTGCCGAGCGGTGTTCATTCGTCCATTGTCGTAGCATCTGCATGGTCTCCCAAATGTACCATGACTTGGGACATCCTTTCCTGCAGCATATCAGGTAGACAACGTCGGTCGAGTTCCAAGGGTATGTACCGTGTACCTGATGGATGGTGTTCTCACGTGAGATGATGGCATCCGTGTCGATGATCCGGCATGTCTTGCAGAGATTGCTGTGGCAGGGTTGTGTGGTGTCGCGGTCACTGTTCGCCTGAAGGCTGGGTACTTTTCTGCGGACAATAGTCTGTTTGAGGTTGTGGGCCTTCAACATGTCATTGATGAAGACGAACATCTCGCCAAGGCCATCCCCACACCCCCACTTCTTGCCTTCAAACAACCGCACAACCATAGGAAACTTTTGGAAGCAATTCTGAGAAAAAATAATTAATCAGCATTTGAAGAGGCAGAGATTAATCAAAAACAGTCAGCATTGTTTTGTTAAGCGGGGGCGGTGTGTGTGGGGTAGGGGGGGGGGGGTCACGTCTGAACAACTTGACTGGACCTTCTGTGGAGGTGACCCGGTGTGTAGATAAGGGCAATGTATTTGAAGTATTCTACTTGGATTTGTTCAAGGCTTCTGCTAAGGTCTCATAGGGGCGACTGACAGCAAATGTAAGAGCCCATGGGATCCAGGCAAATTTGGCAAATTGGATCCAGAAATGGCTGAGTGGCAGGAAGCAGAGTGTGATGGTCTTGGACAGCTTTTTGGACTATAATACCATGTCCTGTGGAGACCCACAGGGATCAGTGTTGACGGTCCTTGCAGTTTGCAATTTATATGAATGTTTTAGACTTGAATGTAGGAGGGTAGATCAATAAGTTTGCAGATGATACAAACATTGGTGAGATGGTAAATAGTGAGGATAGCCTTAGTTCAAAGGAGGATATAGCCGGGCTGGTGAGATGCGCTGAACTGTGGCAAATGTAATTCGATCTGTATCAGCCTGAGGTGATTGCTCGGGCAGGACAAAGAAGGCAGGGGAACACATGATGAACGGCAGGACCCTGGGAAGCACTGAGGATCAGAAGGATCTTGGTGTGCAAGTCGAGCCGCCTCTTAAGGTAGCAGGAGAGGTGGGCAGAATAGTTGAGAAGGCATATAGTATGCTTGCCTTTTTTAGCCGAGGACGAGAGTTTACGAGAGCAGGGAGGTGATGTTGGAAGTATAAAACGCTGGTTAGACCACAGCTAGTGCATTGTGTGCGGTTCTGGAATCCACATTAGAGGAGGGATGTGATCGCACTGGAAAGGGTGCAGAGGATATTTACCAGGTTGGTTCCAAGTCTCCAAAGCTTTAGTTATGAAGTTAGATTGCATAGACAGGGGTTGTTTTCCTTGGACCAGAGGAGACTGAGGGGGGACGGGGGCACGAATATGAGATGTATATACCTATGAGGGTCGTAGCAAGAGTAGACAAGAATAAACTTTTCCCCTTGCTGGAGGGATCAATGCCTAGTTGGCATAGATTTAAGGTAAAGGGAAGCAGGTTTCGAGTGGATGTGAGGAAAAACCTTTTCACATAGAGGCTGGTGGGAGACCGGAACCTACTGCCTGAAATGGTAGTAGAGGCAGAGACCCTCGTAACATTGAAGAAGTATTTAGACTATAAGACGTAGGAGCAGAATTAAGAAACTCGGCCCATCGAGTCTGCTCCACCATTCAATCATGGCTGATATTTTTCTCATCCCCATTCTCCTACCTTTACCACATAACACGTGATCCCCTTTTAATCAAGAACATATCGATCTCTGTCTTAAAGACACTGAATGACTTGGCCTCCCCAGCCTTCTATGGTAAAGAATTCTGCAGATTCACCACCCTCCGGCTGAAGAAATTCCCTTTTTAGATGTGCACTTGTGATGCCAAGGCACACAAGGCTATGGATCAAGTGCTGGAAAATGGGATTAGAATAGTTGGCTGGCTTGTCTTTGACCGGTGCAGATACAATGGGCCGAAGGGACCTTTTTCTGTGCTGTATTTCTGTATGTCCTTGGAAAATATCTCGACCATGTCATTATTCTGGCTGATTTGAAGTTCCTGGGTTTCTCTCTCACTCTCTCCTCTGAGGGACAGGCTGGGAGATTCATAACTGTCCAATCCTCTGGTAACAGTCCAATATCCAAGGTGGACTGAAGAAACACGGTCAATGTCGCTCTTTACCCCACCATTGCTTCCCACTCACAGTCTGGCTCAATATTCTATTTGATTGAGAGAGAAAAAACGTGTTGGAATGAATGGGGTTAACTGGAGCTGTTTGTTCAGTGATTGTAACTAATGTCAGTCTCTGTAGATCCTAATGGTGTCACTGAAGCATTTCAGCCTTCAATTAATATGTGTTTCCTTTCATTGTTTCCATCTATTTACAGTGCGACTGTCATCAGCAGCAGTCCCAAGGAGAGGGATAGGAGAGATCTGAATCTGGAAAGAATGGTTTGGAAAGTTCCAACAATGGATCAAAATCTGGGAACAATGGACTGGAATGTTACAACAATGGATCAGAATCTGGGAACAATGGACTGGAATGTTACAACAATGGATCAGAATCTGGGAACAATGGACTGGAATGTTACAACAATGGATCAGAGTCTGAGAATGAAGAACTGGAATGATACAACAATGGATCAGCATCTGGGAACAATGGACTGGAATGATGCAACAACGGATCAGAATCTGCGGTCAATCAGTTGGAATGTTGCATCAATGGCTCGAAATCTGAGATCAATCAATTGGCAAGATTGGCCTTTAGCTCTGCGGATCAGATTCATACTTTTTGTCATTCAAATGTTTTACTATCCTATTCTGGCGATCGTTGGTGTGCTATGTAAGTCTCGCGATCCAGTTATTAATTCTATTCAATCATGCTTCCCTGTATTATTGCCCTTTCACTTTCACACTTTGATTTGATTTGATTTATTATTGTCACATGTATCAGCATACAGTGAAAAGTATTGTTGCTTGCGGCGTAAAGAGGCAAAGTATACTCTACATAGAGAAGGAAAGGAGAGAATGTAGTGTTACAGTCATAGCTAGGAAGTAGAGTAAGACCAAGTTAATACGAGGTACGCCATTCAAAAGTCTGATGGCCGGAGAGAAGAAGAGGTTCTTGAATTGGTTGGTGCGTGTATCTTTCTCCCGATGGAAGAAGGTGGAAGAGAGTATGTCCGTGGTACGTGGAGTCCTTGATTATGCTGGCTGTTTTATTGAGGCAGGGGGAAGTGTCGGCAGAGTCAATGGGTTGGAGGCTAGTTTGCGCGATGGACTGGGCTTCATTCATGACTCTATTTCTTGTCATCTTATATTCACATGGGAACAACTCGACCACATATTTTTGAGGTAATGGCCTCACTCTGCTTTGCCCTCATACATACCCTACTCATTCCTGAAACATGATTTTAGCCTGAGTTGTGGGTATATCGAGGCCTATAATTGGAATGGATGTCCTATTGTCTCCTAACATTCTGCACTGCTGGCCCCGAACAGGGCGTCAATAAACACATGGGAATCCCCATATACCCCTGGATATTCTATGGACTGGCGTTAGCTGTTTCTTATTAGCAAAATCCCAGATAATTTTCAGGGCTTCGTCCATCGTGGGAGAGCGGGGTGGTGGAATCCTCTATTGTCCACTGACAAATATACCCAACCTAATGATCTTTCGATGTTCCCTCTCCTGTAAATCTGTCAAGAAAATGTCTTGGTGTCGATTGAGCCCATGGTCCGCTGAAAGCTGTCCGTAAAGTGCTCACTTTCCCTTAGTCTCTCACAGTTCCTTTCGATGACTAATCAGCACACCATTCGTAATCTGGGATGAAACCGGAGCACCAGGATGAATCCCATGCAGATGCGGGAAGAACGTGCAGACACCACTCAGACAGTCACCCAAGGCCGGAATTGAACGGGAGACCCTGGTGCTGTGAGGCTGCAGTCCTTACGACTGTGCCACCATACCGCCACATTGGGGGAGCTCCTTGGCAGCGCTGTCGCAGTAAGCAGAACCGCAAGCCTTTGTACACTGATTCTTCCATATGCAGAACATTGCTTCCAGGCAGGGTGTCCCCGACTGTAGGCACTATCTATCCTTCCAGTCCTTTCAAATATCATGCATAATCTCTGTGATCCTTTTGTATTAACAACCTCCATTATACACTGGGGTTTTTCGCTAACTCCTGCCTGTGGAAAGTGCATGGCTCGTTCCACAGACATGAGCCTGTTGTATCAGGTCAATGGTGTAATGCTGAATGCCTACATAACAATGCGTGGTTATGTAGGCATCCATGTTGTATTTTATTCAAATCAATTAATTTAGTTTCATCAGGTCATTTTAAACTGTACTGAATGAATTCATATTAGTTTTTAAATTACTAACAGAGACTGTTTCCTTCGTTTCTCACTTTGGCAATTTCCTCCCGTATTTTACTTATCTGTTCGTGGGTCATGGGCGTCGCTGGCTGGTCAGAATTTATGACCCATCCTTAGTTGGCCTCGGCCAGTTGAGAGTCAACCACATTGCTGTGGTTGACTCTCATCTACAGTCACTTGTAGGCCGGACCAGGTAATGACCATGTAATGGGACCCAGGTCCGATTAATGGCTTGGGTAACTGTCTTCACGTTCTCTCCGTATCTCAGTGGGTTTCCTCCTGTTGCTCTGGTTTCCTCATGCAGTCTGAAAGATGTGCGGGTTGGGTGCATTGTTCATGCTAAATTCTCCATCAGTGTACCCGAACAGGTGCTGGACTGTGGCGACGAGGCGATGTTCCTAAAAACGTCATTGCAGAGTTGATGTAAGCCGAGATGTGACACTAGCAAATAAACCTAAAGTTAAGGATTGCAAATCTCCTTCCCTAAACGACATTAGTGAACCAGATGGGTTTTTCGAACAACCGACAAAAGCTTCATTGTAATTAGTAGTTACTTAATTCCAGATATTTTTCATTGCATTCAAATTTCACCATTGCATTGCAGTTTCGAACACAGGTCCGCAGAACATCAACTGAGTTTCTGGATTGATATTCCAGCGAGAATACCACCAGGCCATCGCCAAGCTGATCATTTATTTAGATTTTGTAGAGTTACAATAAATTCTGTTTTTTTCTGCTTTTCAAATCATCTGGCAGGGGAGATCTGTACAAGAAGGATGGATTGCATCTCAACTGGAGGGGCATAAATATTATGCCGGGAGGTTTTCCAGTGTCCAACGGGAGGATTTAAACTAGTTTGGCGGGGAGGGGGTGGGGGGGGGTGAGAACGACAGCAAAAGTGAATTAATTGAAGGGGAAGCAGAGAGTAGGACCAGTAAGACTCAGAAGCAGAGCAGACAGAGTGTAGTTGCTGATCAAAGAGGGTCTGGTGGTCTGAAGTGCATTGGTTTCAATGCGAGAAGCGTAACAGGTAAGGCCAACGAAATTAGAGCTTGGATTAGTACTTGGAGATATGATGTTGTTGCCATTACTGATACTTGGTTAAGGGAAAGACAGGATTTGCAGCTTAACGTTCCAGGATACAGATGTTTCAGGCGGGATAGAGGGGGATGTAAAAGGGGTGGGAGCGTTGCACTAGTGATTAAGGTAAATATCACAGCTACACTGCGGTAGGATACCTCGGAGTGCTCATAGAGTGAGACAATATGGGTAGAGCTAAGGAATAAGAAGGGTGTAGTCACAATGTTGGGGGTTTACTGTCGGCCTCCCAACAGCCAGCGGGAGATAGAGGAACAGATAAGTCGGCAGATTTTGTCAAAGTGTAAAAGTAACGTGGTTGTTGTGGTGAGTGATTTTAACTTCCCCTCTCTTGATGGGGACTCACTTCGCGCTCGGGGCTGGAATGGGGCAGAGTTTGAAAGGAGCATCTTAAGGAGCATTTGTAAGATTATCTAGAGGGGATGGAAGTGAAGGCAGTGCAATGTTCCTCTTGCAGAATGTTTGAGGTGAGGGACGCCGTCAGTTCCCTGCTGATTTCACCTGTGGGAAGTGCACCCATCTGCAGCTCCTCAAAAACCGCGTTAGGGAACTGAAGCTGGAACTGGATGAACTTCGGATCATTCAGGAGGCAGAGGTAGCCATAGATAGAAGCTTCAGGGACATAGGCACTCCGAGGAATAAAGATAGATGGGTGACGGTGCGAGGGGCTGGGAGGAAGCAGTCAGTGCAGGGATCCCCTGTGGTCGTTCCCCTCGGCAACAAGTATTCCGCTTTGGATACTGTTGGTGTGGCGGGGGAGGGGGGGGACCTACCAGTGGTAAGCCATAGTGACCGGATCTCCAGCACTGAGTCCGTCCCTGTGGATCAGAAGGGAAAGGGGGAGAGCAGGAGAGCAATAGTTATTGGGGACTCGTTCGTTAGAGGGATAGATAGGACGTTCTGTGGCAGCAATAGAGACCCAGATGCCAGGGTCCGTGATGTCTCAGACCGTGTTTTCAGGATTCTTAAGGGGGAGGGGGAACAGCCACAAGTCATGGTACACATCGGTACCAATGACATAGGTAAGAGATGGGACGGGGATTTAAAACAGGAATTTAAGGAGCTGGGGTGGAAGCTGAGAGCCAGGACAAACCATGTTGTCATCTCTGGTTTGTTGCCGGTGCCACGGGATAGCGAGTTGAGGAACAGGGGGAGAGTGCAGATCAACACGTGGCTGCTGCGTTGGTGCAGGAGAGAGGATTCCAGCCACATGGATAATTGGAATACATTCTGGGGAAGGTGGGACCTGTACAAACAGGATGGGTTGCACCTGAACCAGAGAGCACCAATATCCTGGGAGGGAAATTTGCTACGGCTCTTCGGGGGAGGGGGGGCGGTTGGGGGGGTTACACTAATTTGTCAGGGGGATGGGAAAACGAGCTGTAGTCCAGAGGTCAGTGTTGGGTGTAGTGAGGTACTGAGGAAGATATCAAGGTCGCAGGAGTGTACCGGCAGACAGGAAGGTGGGTTGAAGTGTGTCTACTTCAATGCAAGGAGCATCCGAAATAAGGTTGGTGAACTTGGAGCGTGGATTGGTACTTGGGACTACGATGTTGTGGCCATTACGCAGACATGGTTAGAACAGGGGCAGGAACGGTTGTTGGAAGTTCCGGAGTATAGATGTTTCAGTAAGAGTAGGGAAGGTGGTAAAAGAGGTGGTGGAGTAGCATTGTTAATCAAGGATAGTTTAACGGCTGCAGAAAAGCAGTTCGAGGGGGATCTGCCTCCTGAGGTAATATGGGCTGAAGTTAGAAATAGGAAAGGAGCAGTCACGTTGTTAGGAGTTGTTTATCGGCCCCCAAATAGTAATAGAGATGTGGAGGAAGAAATTGCAAAGCAGATTATGGATAGGTGTGGAGGTCACAGGGTAGTTGTCATGGGTGACTTTAACTTTCCAAATACTGATTGGAACCTTTATAGGTCGAATAGTTCGGATGGGGCAGTTTTTGTACGGTGTGTGCAGGAGGATTTCCTGACACAATATGTGGATAGGCCGACAAGAGGTGGGGCCACATTGGATTTGGTACTGGGAAATGAACCGGGCCAAGTGTTAGATTTGGTTGTGGGAGAGCACTTTGGAGATAGCGGCCATAATTCGGTGTCTTTCATTATTGCAATGGAGAGGGATAGGGCCATACGGCAGTGCAAGGGTTATAATTGGGAGAGGGGTAATTGTGATGCGATTAGGCAAGAATTAGGGAGCATAAGATGGGAACAAAAACTGTCAGGGAAAGGCACAAATGAAAAGTGGAGCTTGTTCAAGGAACAAATACTGCGTGTCCCTGATAGATATGTGCCTGTCAGGCAGGGAGGAAATGGCCGAGTGAGGGAACCATGGTTCAAAAAGAGATTGAAAATCTTGTCAAGAGGAAGAAGGAAGCGTATGTAAGGATGAGAAAACAAGGTTCAGTTGGGTCCATTGAGGGTTACAAGTTAGCAAGGAATGATTTGAAAAAAGGGCTTAGGAGAGCTAGGAGGGGGCGTGAAAAGCCCTTGGAGGGTCGGATCAAGGAAAACCCCAAGGTTCCTCTTATGTGAGGAATAAAAGAATGACCAGGGTGAGGTTAGGGCTGGTCAAGGACAGTCGTGGGAACTTGTGCATGGAGTCAGAAGAGTTAGGAGAGGCGATGAATGAATACATTTCTTCAGTGTTCACCAAGGAGAGGGGCCATGTTTTTGACGATGAGAGTGTGATACAGACTGATAGGCTGGAGGAGGCAGATGTTCTGAGGGAAAATGTATTAGCAATTTTGAAAAACCTGAAGGTCGATAAGTCCACTAGGCCAGATGAGATCTATCCTAGGATTCTTTGGGATGCAAGAGATGAGATTGCAGAGCCTTTGGCTTTGATCTTTGGTTCCTCACTGTCTACGGGGATAGTGCCAGAGGACTGGAGAGTGGCGAATGTTGTTCCTGTGTTCAAGAAAGGAAATAGGAATGACCCTGGTAATTATAGGCCGGTTAGTCTTACTTCGGTGGTCGGCAAGTTAATGGAAAAGGTCCTGAGGGATAGGATTTACGACCATTTTGAAAGATGCAGCTTAATCCAGGATAGTCAACAGAGATTCGTGAACGGTAAGTCTTGCCTCACAAATTTGATTGAATTTTTTGAGGAGGTAACTAAGTGTGTCGATGAAGGTAGTGCAATTGATGTCATATACATGGATTTTAGTAAGGCGTTTGATAAGGTCCCCCATGGTCGGCTCATGAAGAAAGTAAGGAGGTGTGGGATCGAGGGAAATTTGGCCGATTGGATAAGTAACTGGAGATCTCATAGAAGACAGAGGGTGGTGGTGGATGGAAATTTTTTCAGACTGGAGACCAGTTACCAGCGGTGTACCACAAGGATCAGTGCTGGGTCCTCTGCTATTTGTGATTTTTATAAATGACTTGGAGGAGGGGGCTGAAGAGTGGATCAGTAAATTTGAAGATGACACCAAGATTGGTGGAGTAGTGGATGAGATGGAGGGCTCTTGTAGGCTGCAAAGATACATTGATAGGATGCAGAGTTGGGCCGAAAAATGGCAGATGGAGTGCGAAGTGATTCATTTGGTAGGACAAATTTAAATGTGGATTACAGGGTCAAAGGTTAGGTTCTGAGGAATGTGGAGGAACAGAGAGATCTTGGGGTTCATATCCACTGATCTCTGAAGGTTGCCACTCAAGTGGACAAAGCTGTGAAGAAGGCCTATAGTGAGTTCGCGTTTATTAACAGGGGGTTTGAGTTCAAGAGCCGTGGCGTTATGCTGCAACTGTGCAGGACCTTGTTGAGACCACATGTGGAATATTGTGTGCAGTTCTGGTCACCTCACTATAAGAAGGATGTGGAAGCACTGGAAAGAGTGCAAAGGAGATTTACCAGGATGCTGCCTGGTTTGGAGGTTACGTCTTATGAGGAAAGATTGAGGGAGCTAGGGATTTTCTCTTTGGAGCGGAGGAGGTTGAGAGGCGACTTCGTAGAGGTTTATAAGATGATGAGCGGGATAAATAGAGTGGACGTTCAGAGGTTATATCCTCGGGCGGATGTAGCTGTTACTAGGGGGCATAACTATAAAGTGCGTGGTGGAAGATATAGGAGGGATGTACGAGGTAGGTTCTTTACTCAGAGAGTGGTTGGGGTGTGGAATGGACTGCCTGCTGTGATCGTGGAGTTGTACACTTTAGGAACTTTCAAGCGGTTATTGGATAGGCACATGGAGCACACTAGAATGATAGGGAATGGGATAGCTTGATCTTGGTTTCGGAAAAGGTTCGGCACAACATCGTGGGCCGAAGGGTTTGCACCGTGCTGTACTGTTCTATGTTCTATGTTCTATCTTGGAGGGCTTCTTGAAACAGTATGTAGATGGTCCACCTCAGGAAGGGGCCATACTGGACCTGGTATTGTGGAATGAGCCCGGCCAGGTGGTTAACATTTCATTCGGTGAGTAGTTCGGAAAAAGTGACCACAATTCAGTAAGCTTTAAGGGACTGACGGATGAAGATAAGTGTAGTCCCCAGGTGAAGGTGCAAATTGGGGATAGGCTATTCACAACAATTTTAGGTAGGAATTGGAGAATTTATAATGGGGCATACGTTCGAAGGCAAAGCAACATCTGGCATGTGAGAGGCTTTAAAGTGTATGTTGATAGGGATTCAGGATCGGCACGTTTCTGGAAGGATGAAGGATAATTGTGGCAACTTTCGGGAACTTTGGATAACGAGAGATATTGTGAGCCTCGTCAAAGAGCAAAATGAAGCATTTGTCAGGGCTAGGAGGCTGTGAACACACGAAGCAATTGTGGAACACAAGGAAAGTAGATAGAAACCTAAGAATGGAGTCAGGAGCAGTAAAAGGGTTCATGAAAAGTCATTGGCCAGCAGCATTAAGGAAGTTTCAACGCTTTTTATACTTATATACATACGAATAAGGTAATCAGGGAGTGGGTTGGCACACTCAAGGACAGGGGAGAGAATCTATGCGTGCTGCCAGAGGAAATAGACCAGGTATGCATGAAGGTAAGTATGCAGGTGCAGCAGGCAGTACGGAAGGCAAATAGCATGTTGGCCTTCATTGCGAGAGGTTTCGAGTAAAGGAGCAGGGATATGTTGTTGGAACTATACAGGGCCTTGGTGATGCCACATCTCGAGTATTGTGTGCGTTTTGGTCTCCTTTTTTGAGGAAGGATGTTCTTGCTCTCGAGGAAGTGCAGCGAAGGTATACCAGGCTGATTCCGGGGATGACGGGGCTGATATATGAGGCGAGATAGACTAGGTTAGGATGGTTCAGACGAATGAGGGAGTTCTCATACAGATTAATAAAATTCTAGCAGGTTTTGAAGGGATCAATGCAGGGAGGATGTTCTTGATGGTGGGGGAGTCCAGAACCAAGGGTCAAAGTCTGAGAATTCAGGATAGACCATTTAGAACGGAAGTGAGGGCACATTTCTTCACCCAAAGAGTGATGAGCCTGTGGAATTCCTTACCACAAGAAGTCGTTGATGCCAAAACATTGAATACATTCAAGAGGTGGCTGGATACAGCACTTGGGCAAATGGGATCAAAGGTTATGGGGAAAAAGCCGGATTAAGCTGTTGAGTTGGATGATCAGCCGTGACCGTCATGAATGGTGGAACAGGATCGAAGGGCCAAATGGCCTCCCTCTCCTCCTATCTTCTTTGTTTCTATGTTTCCATGTATTAACTGAGTCCTTTGTCTCAGTATTCACCAAAGAGAAGAACTTAGTGGATGATAAGGCTGGGGAAGGTTCTGTAGATGGGTCATGTTGAGATGAAAAAGAAGAAGGTATTGGGGATCATGAGAAACATAAAGGTAGACAAGTCCCCAGGGCCTGATGGGATATACCCCAGAATACTGAGAGAATCAAGGGAGGAAATTGCTGGGGCCTTGAGAGAAATGTTTGCATCCTCACTGGCTGCAGGAGAGGTCCCAGAGGATTGGAGAATAGCCAATGTTGTTCCTTTGTTTAAGAATGGTAGCAGGGATAATCATGGTAATTACAGGCCGGTGAGCCTTACGTCTGTGGCAGGGAAATTATTGGAGAGGATTCTTCGAAACAGGACTTACATCCACTTGGAAATAAGTGGACGTAATAACAAGACGCAACATGGTTTTGTGAAGGGAAGGTCAATTCTCACTAACTTAAGGGGGTGCAACGGCCTAGTGGTATTATAGCTCGACTATTAATCCAGAAACACAGATAATGTTCTGGGGATCTGGGTCGAATCCTGCCACAACAGATGGTGGAATTTGAATTCAATGTAAAAGGAATCTGGAATTAAGTGTCCACTGATGACCATGAAACCACTGTCGATTTTTGTAAAAACCCATCTGGTTCACTAATGTCTTTAGAGAAGGAAAGCCGCCAACCTTACCTGTTCTCCAGAGCCACAGCAATGTGGTTGGTTCTCAATTGCCCTCTGAAAAGGCCTGGCAATTCACTCAGTTGTAACAATCGCTAGAAAGTCTCAACAAAGAAATGAAACCGGACGGACCACCTGTCCTCGACCTCGGCACGGAAAAGACAACGGCAAAACAAACAGTCCTGTCGATCCTGCAAAGCGCTCCTTACAAACATCTGGGAGCTAGTGCCAAAATTGGGAGAGCTGTCTCACAAACTAGTCAAGCAACAGCTTGACATAGTAATTCTCACAGAATCATAGCATACAGATAACAGCCCAGACACCACCATTACCATCTGGATATGTCCTGTCCCACAGGCTGGACAGACCCAGCAGAGGTGGTGACACAGTGGTATACAGTCTGGAGGCAGTTGCCCTGGGAGTCCATAACATCGACTCTAGTCCCCATGAAATCTCTTGGCTTCAGGTTAAACATGGGCAAGGAAAACTGGTTACCACATACCATCCTCCGTCGGCTGATGAATCAATATTCCTCCATGTGAAGAACATTTGGAAGAAGCGCTGAGAGTGGCAAGGACGTAAAATGCACACTGGGTGGGGGATTGTAATGTCCATTGATTCCAGTTTCGCTCTTGGTGCCACACTCAGTCAAATGCGGCCTTGATGTCAAGGGCTGTCACTCTCACCTCACTTCTGGAATTCAGCTCTTTTGTTCCTGTTTGAACCGAGGCGGTAATGAGGTCAGGAGTAGAGTGACCCTGGCGAAACCCAAACTGGGCGTCACTGAGCAGGTTATTGCTGAGCCACCAAGAGTGGCTCGGCGGCAGCACTACTGATCGAGCTGGTCATGTACTAAAGGATATAACTGCTCGACTGGGTCTGCAGCAGGTGGTGATGGAACCAATAAGAGGAAATAACATACATGAACTTATCCTTACCAATCTGCGAGCTACAAATGCATCTGTCCATGACAAAAGTGGTTAGCACTGCTGCTTCACAGCTCGAGGGACCTGGGTTCGAATCCCGGCTTGGGTCGCTGTCTGTGTGGAGTTTGCACATTCTCCCTGTGTCTGCGTGGGTTTCCTCCTGGTGCTCCGGTTTCCTCCCACAGTCCAAAGATGTGCGGGCTCGGTTGAATGGCCATTCTAAATTGCCCCTTGGTGTCCCGGGATGCATAGGTTAGAGGGGTTCATGGGCAAAATATGTAGGGATATGTGGATAGGGCTTGGGTGGGATTGTGGTTGGTGCAGACTCGATGGGCCGAATGGCTTCTCTCTGCACGTAGGATTCTATGAGTACCATAAAAGTGACCACCACACAGCCCTGTGGAGACGAAGTCCCAGCTTCACATTGAGAATAACCAACATTGTGTTGTGTGGCACTATCATCGTGCGAAGTGGGACAGACTTCCAACCGATCTAGCAACTCAAGACAAGGCATCCATGAGACGCTGTGGGCCATCAACAGCAGCGGAATTGTACTCCAGCATAATCTCCCACCTCATGGCCCAGCATACTTCCCACTCAACCATTACCATCAACCCAGGGGATCAACCCTGGTTCATTGGAGAGTGCAGGAGAGCATGCCAGGAGCAGCACCAGGCATATCTAAAAATGATGCATGAACCTGGTGAAGCCAGCAAACAGGACTACTTGCATTCTAAATGACAAAAACAGCATGTGAAAGACAGAGCTAAGCGATCCCACTACCAACGGATCAGATTTAAGCTCTGCAGTCCTTCCACAGTCGGGAATGGTGGTAGACAATTAAACAATTCACTGGAGGAGGAGGCTCCACACATATCCCCATCCTCAATGATGGAGGAGCCCAGCACATCATTGCAAACGATAAGGCTGAGGTGTTCTCAGCAATCTTCAGCCAGAAGTGCCGAGTAGATGATCCATCTCGGCCTCCTCCAATGGTCCCCAGCATCTCAGATGTCAGTCTCCAGCCAATTAGATTCACTCCATGTGATATCAAGAAACGGTTGGAGGCACTGGATACTGCAAAAGCAATGAGCCCTGATATCATTCCGGCAATAGTACTGAAGACGTGTGCTCCAGAATCTGCCGCTCCCCTCGCCAAACTCTTCCAGTACAGTTACAACACTAGCATCTATCTAACAATGTGGAAAATTGCCCAGGTATGTCCTGGGCAGAAAAATCAGGACAAATCCAACCTAGCCAATTGCCGCCCAATCAACCTACTCTTGATCATCAGTACATTGATGTCAGGGGTTATCAACAGTGCTATCAAGTAGCACCTGCTCAGTAATAACCTGCTCAGTGACGCCCAGTTTGGGTTTCGCCATGGTCACTCAGCTCCTGACCTCATTACCGGCTCGGTTCAAACAGAGACAAAAGAGCTCAATCCCAGAGGTGAGGTGAAAGTGACAGCGCTTGTCCTCAAGGCCGCATTTGACCGAGTGTGGCACCAAGAGCGAAACTGGAATCAATGGATATCAGGGGGCAAACTCTCCAAAGGTTGGAGTCATACCTGGTACATAGGGAGGTGGTTGTCGCTTTGGAGGGTCAGTCATCTCAGCTCCAGGACATCGCTGCAGGAATCCCTCAGGGTAGTGTCCTAGGCCCAACAATCTTCACCTGCTTCATCAATGACCTTCCCTCCGTCATAAGGTCAGAAGTGGTAATGGTGGCCGATGATTGCACAATGTCCAGCACCATTCGTGACTCCTCAGATACTGAAGCAGTTCATTATCAAATGGAAACAAATCTGGACAATATCCAGGCTGAGGCTGACATGTAACAATAACAGTCACACTACACAAATGCCAGACAATGACCATCACAAGTAAGAAACACTCTAACCACTGACCTTGACATTCAATTGTGTTACTATCACTGAATCCCCCACTGTCAACATCCTTGTGGTTACCATTCACCAGTAACTCAACTGGACTCACCCAGATAAACAGAGTGTCGACAAGAGCAGATCAGAGTCTTTGAATACTGCGGCAAGTAACTCAATTCCTGACTCCCCAAAACCTATCCACCATCTACAAGGCATAAGTCAGGAGTGTGATGGAATACTCCCCACTTGCCTGGATGGGTGCAGCTCCAACAGCGCTCAAGAAACTTGACACCATCCTGGACAAAGCAGCCCGCTTGATTGGCGCTACATCTATCAATATTCAACCCCTCCACTACCGACGCTCAGTATTAGCAGTATGTACTATCTGCAGGATAGACTGCAGCAATTCACTAAAGAGCCTTAGACGGCAACTTCCAAACCCACGACCACTTTCATCTAGAAGGACAAGGGCAGCAGATACATGGGAACACCACCACCTGCAAGTTCCCCTCCAAGCCACTCACTATCCTGACTTGGAAATATATCACTGTTCCTTCGCAGTCGCTGGGTCAAAATCCTGGAATTCCCACCCTAACAGCATTGTGCGTCAACACACAGATCAAGGACTGCAGCGGTTCAAGAACGCAGCTCACCACCACATTCTCAAGGACAATTAGCGATGGGCAATAAATGCTGGCCTATGTCCCACGAATTAATTTAAAAATAAATTGATGGAATTTTTCGAGGAACTGACGGAGATGATTGGTGAGGATAGGGCAGTGGCTCTTTTCTAAATGGCCTTCAGCAAGGCCTTTGACAATGTCCCTCATGGCAGACTGGTACAGAAGGTGAAGTCGCACAGGATCAGGGCTGAGCTGGCAAGATGGGGACAGAACTGGCTCGGTCATAGAAACAGAGGCTATCAGTGGAAGGATCCGTTTCTGAATGAAGGGCAGTGACAGGTGGAGTTCCTCAGGGATCAGAGCTGGCACCTTTACTGTTTGTAATATATATATAAATGATGTGGAGGAAAATGTAACTGGTTTGATGAGTAAGTGTGCGGACAACACGAAGGTTGGTGGAATTTGTAGATAGTGATGAGATACGTCAGAGGATACAGCAGTTTATCGATCGCCTGGAGACTTGGGTGGAGAGATGACAGATGGAGTTTAATCCTGGGAAATGTGAGGTAATGAATTTTGCAAGGTCTATTACAGATAGGAAATATACAGTAAATGGCAGAACCCTTGTGAGTATTGATAGGCAGAGGGTTCTGGGTGTAGGGTACACAGGTCATTTAAAGTGCCACACCGGTGGAGAAGGTAGTCAGGAAGACATTAGGCATGCTAGCCTTCATCGGCCGGGGCATTGGTTTTCGAAATTGGCAAGTCATGTTGCAGCTTTCTAGAACCGTAGTTAGCCCACACTGGGCATAGTGTGTTCAATTATGGTTGCCACACTACCAGAAGTATGTGGAGGCTTTGGAGAGGGTACAGAAAGTATTTAGCAGGATTTTGCCTGGTATGGAGGACATTCGATATGAGGAATGGTTGGAGAGATTTGGTTTGTTCTCACTGGAAGGACGAAGGTTGAGGGACGATCAGTAGAAGTCTTCAAGGTCATGAGGGGCATGGACAGAGTTGATGGTCAGAAGCTTTTTCCAAGGGTGGAAAAGTCAATTACTCGGGGGCATAGGTTTAAGGTGCGAGGGGCAAAGTTTAAAGGAGACGTACGAGGCACGTTTTGATTTTTACACAGAATGTGGTGGGTGCCTGGAACTCGCTGCTGGGGGAGGTAGTGGAAGCAGGTAGTGGAAGCGGAAGGGAACCATAAAGGGAAGGGCGGTTTAGTTCAGTCGGGCAGCAATGTCAGTGCAGGCTTGGAGGGCCGAAAGGCCTGTTCCTGTGCTATAACGTTCTTTGATCTTCAGTTCATTGTTTGGAGAGATGTTCCGAAATACCCCTTATGCATGTCAGCAGAAAGTTGTGAAAATGTAAACATTCATCCATATCAATTCCCCTCCAGTCACAAACACTACCATGCCCAGCTGTCCATCCGCCCTCACCCTCAGCTGTTGTTATGTAACCTCTCCTAATTTCTAGTGAATCACATGCCTTAAAGTTTACTCTATCACGTCGAATTAATTTCCTTTCTCATTGGCAGACACCTGAAAAGTTAAGTAACTTACTGGTGGCACAATGGTTAGCATTACTGCCTGACAACTCCAGGGGCCTGGGTTCAATTCCAGCCTTGGGTCACTGCCTTTGTGGAGTTTGCACATTCCCTCCTGTGTCTGCATGGTTTTCCTCCGACACTCCAAGGTTGTGCAGGCCAAGTCGATTGGCTATACTAAATTGCCCCTTGTGTCCAAAGATTTGTAGGTTCGGTGGATTGGCCGCGCTAAATTGTTCCTTAGTATTCGAAAATGTGCAGGTTAGGTGGATTAGCCATGCTACATTGCCCCTTAGTGTCCAACGATATATAGGTTAGGTGGATTGGCCATGCTAAATTTCCCCTTAGCATCAAAGGAATTAGAAGTGTAAATATGCGGGGTTACGGGGACAGGGCCCGGGTGGGATTGCTGTTGGTGTCGACTGGATGGGCTGAATGGCCTCCTGCTGCATTGTAGGGATTGCTTGAATAAATGCTGAGAAAGGTCCTGAATTTGGCCTCGGCCCAATGTGTTATTTTACTGCTTATTTCTCGTTCCTTGCAGTTAACCTGTTCACGATCATTGTCTTATCGAGCAGAAACTGTGGTCTGTCCAAATGTGTGACTCTGTACCTGGTGGCCATTTCAGCAGCGGATCTTCTCGTTGTTATCCTCGACCTGATATTGAGGCAGATTCCAATTATTTACGTGCGACAGTTTGCTTTCCTGAAGGATGTCCGTGTGTGTAACATCCATGCCGTTCTGCTTTATGCCGCCACTGACTGTTCTGTCTGGTTCACCGTCACTTTCACCTTTGATCGATTTGTGGCCATTTGCTGCCCCAAGCTGAAAAGTAAATATTGCAGTGAGAAAATAGCATCTGTGGTTCTGGGAACAGTGACGGCACTGAGCTGTTTAAAGAATGTTTCCTGGTATTTTATGTTCAGTAATCGATACTTGCTGGAGAACGACCCCTGGTTTTGTTACTTAGCACATGGTGGTTACAGCTTGACAATATGGGTAATTTTTGAGTTCCTCCATAACATTTTATCTCCATGTGTCCCATTTGTCCTGATTCTGCTGTTCAATGTTTTCACCATCAGACACATTTTAGTGAGTAGCAGAGCCCGCAGGAGACTCCGGGCTTGCAGCAGTGGGAAGAATCCCAAAGACCCGGAGATGGAGAGCCGCAGGAAATCCATAACCTTATTGTTTGTTATCTCGACCAACTTTATCTTGTTATGGTCATTGTTAATGGTTTATTCGCTGTGGAATCGGATGTATTGGTCGGATTATATGCTTTTCTGGCTTGATAAATATGTTGGTGAACTGGGCTTTATGCTGCAACTCCTGAGTTGCTGCACAAATACTGTCATTTACGCCGTGACACAGGCTAACTTCAGAGCGCAGTAGAAGAACCTGTTGAAATATCCTTTAACTTTAATTTTTAAAATCATTCAATGAAGGGAGAAATCGAAACAATGAGAATTTACTGGCTGTTCCAGTTTTAATTGTACAATAACGGGAGCAGATGTGGCGAAGATTAGTTTAATATCGTTTTGGTAACAGAGCATGCGGGGTTGGAGTCCCGATGGTTAAAGATGATGGATGGAGCATTTCACAATGTGACACAGTTAATTTAACAAAAGTCACACTGATTGGACAGCGAGTACTCCCTCCGTTATTGATCCCATCCTTTGACTGGTTCTCTTGTCCACCACCCCAACAGAGCGCCCCACCCCAACTCCGCCCCGCCCCAACACTAATTGAACAGTTATATGAGGGATAACTCCACCATTGGCTATTCCTCCCCTTCCCTTGAACAATTGGCATACATGCCATCCGTCGCTCGATGGAGTTGTATGGGGAGTTCCCCTTCCTCCATTCCCGCTGCCCTCCAAATGGCTGTTTGCCTTGTTCTTCAACACACTGTAATCAAGAAATAGTGTTGAAAAAGGCATGTGGGACACTTGCCTTTTTCAATCGAAGCATGGATTACAAAAGCAGGGAAGTCATGTTGGAGTTGTATAGAACTTTGCTGAGGCGATGGCTGGAGTACTGTTTGCAGTTCTGGTCGCCACATTATAGGAAGCATGCGATTGCACTGGAGGGGTTGCAGGGGAGATTCACCAGGATTCTGCCTTCGATGGGACATTTAAGATATGAACAGAGGTTGGGTAGGCTTGGGTTGTTTTTATTCGAGCAGAGAGGACTGTGGGGCCACCTTATCGAGGTGTACAAGATTATGAGGGACATGGACAGATTGGATAAGGAGCAGTTGTTCTTCTTAGTTCAAAGGTCAGACATGAGGGGACATTGGTCCAAGGTGAGGGGCAGTCGGTTGTTGTGGGAAAAATGCCACTTGTGAGTCAGACTTCAAGGTTTCAGCAACACAGTTTTAAGAAACGAAGCTTCGTGGAGAAAAGGCACTAACAAGCAGCAAAACTTTCTCTCAATGAGACAATAGGAGCGGTCCATCTTTATACACTTAACACAATAGATGGACCGGACATCTAGCCATTATCACATCGTTGTAATCAAGTAGGTGATCGATCGTTAAATACATGGTTATAGACAAATACAGACAGATACAGACATAAGCATGTTAACATCGCATTGTTCTATGAATGGATACATTTCCTACATCAATGACTATCAATGAGTTTAGTTTAGGTCAATTCAAACAGCAGTTTACAGTAATTGGTTTTCCTGCATTTTGTATCCCCGA
This sequence comes from Mustelus asterias, assembly GCF_964213995.1. NCBI lineage: Eukaryota > Metazoa > Chordata > Chondrichthyes > Carcharhiniformes > Triakidae > Mustelus > Mustelus asterias. The sequence continues at coordinate 92,327,569 of NC_135816.1, forward strand.
ACCCACCAGTAGCTTATCTCTTAGCTCTGAAAAGGCGATCCTTTTCAGTACTCAGCAGCAATATATTCCGGTGATAAAGAAGGACTGTAAGAAAAGGGATAACCAGCCGTGGATAATGAAGGAAATTAAGGAGAGTATTAAATTAAAGAGCGATGCGTACAGAGTGGCCAAAAGTAGTGGAGAATCGGAAGATTGGGAAAACTTTACGAAACAACAAAGAACGACTAAGAAAGCGATAAAGAAAGGAAAGATAGGTTATGAAGCTAGGCGAGCTCTAAATATAAAAAAATGATAGTCAAAGCTTTTGCAAATATATAAAAAGGAATAGAGTGGCAAGAGTGAATGTTGGGCCAATGCAGGACGAGAGGGGGGATTTAATAGTGGGAAATGAGGAAATAGCTGAAACTTTAAATACGTTTTTTGTGTCGGTCTTCACGGGGGAAGACACAAAGAGTTTACAAAATATGAACGATAGAGGGTTGGTAGGAGGAGAGGTACTCAATACAATTAATGTTACCAGGGAAGCAGTGCTTGGTAGACTAACGGGACTGAAGGTGGACAAGTACCCGGGCCCGGATGGAATGCATCCCAGGGTACTGAAAGAAATGTCAGAGGTAATAGCGAATGCGTCAGTGGTTACTGATCAAAATTCGTTGGATTCTGGGGTAGTGCCGACGGATTGGGAAACGGCTAATGCTACGCCGCTGTTTAAAAACGGAAATAGACAAAAGGCGAGTAGCTTAACGTCTGTAGTTGGGAAAATGCTGGAATCCATCATTAACGAAGAAATATCAGGCCATCTGGATAAGAATGGTTCGATTAAGCAGACGCAGCATGGATTCTTGAGGGGAAAGTCGTGCTTGATGAACTTGTTGGATTTTTATGAAGATGTGACTAGTGCAGTTGACGGAGGGGAACCAGTGGATGCGGTGTTTTTGGATTTCCAAACGGCGTTTGATAAGGTGCCTCACAAAAGGTTGCTGAAGAAGATTGGGTCACACAGAGTTGGGGGTAGGGTGTTAGCGTGGATTGGGGATTGGCTATCCGACAGGAAGCAGAGAGTCGGAATAAATGGGTGCTTTTCTGGTTGGCAGATGGTAACTAGTGGCGTGCCACAGGGATCGGTACTGGGGCCTCAACTATTTACCATTTATATCGACGATCTGGAGGAGGGGACTGAGTTTAGGGTAAGAAAGGTTGCAGGCGATACAAAGATAAGTGGAAAAGTGAATCGTGTGGAGGGCGCAGAAGGTCTGCAGAGAGATTTGGACAGGCTGAGTGAGTGGGCGAGGATCTGGCAGATGGAGTATAACATTGACAAATGTGAGGTTATTCACTTTGGAGGAAATAATAGCAAATTGGATTATTGTCTAAATGGAAAAAAATTACAACATGCTACTGTGCAAAGGGACCTGGGGGTCCTTGTGCATGAGACGCAAAAACCCAGTCTGCAGGTGCAACAGGTGATCAAGAAGGCAAATGGGATGTTGGCCTTTATCGCAAGGGGGATAGAATATAAAAGCAGAAATGTCTTGCTGCATATGTACAGGGCATTGGTGAGGCCGCATCTGGAATACTGTGCGCAGTTTTGGTCCCCTTATTTGCGGAAGGATATATTGGCCTTGGAGGGAGTGCAGAGAAGGTTCACCAGGTTGATACCGGAGATGAAGGGTGTTGATTATGAGGAGAGACTGAGCAGATTGGGTTTGTACTCGTTGGAATTCAGAAGGCTCTGGGCTGATCTTATAGAGACCTAGAAGATAATGAAGGGGCTGGAGAGGGTAGAGGTGGAGAGATTCTTTCCGCTTAGAAAGGAAGCAAGAACTAGAGGGCACAGCCTCAAAATAAAGGGGGGTCAGTTTAGGACAGAGTTGAGGAGGAACTTCTTCTCTCAGAGGGCGGTTAATCTCTGGAATTCTCTGCCCACTGAAGTGGTGGAGGCTACCTCGTTGAATATGTTTAAATCACAGATAGATGGATTCCTGATTGGTAAGGGAATTAGGGGTTATGGGGATCAGGCGGGTAAGTGGAACTGATCCACTTCAGATCAGCCATGATCTTATTGAATGGCGGGGCAGGCTCGAGGGGCTAGATGGCCTACTCCTGCTCCTATTTCTTATGTTCTTATGTTCTTTGCCAGACCCTTTTGTCCCTATTTCTTCTGGCTTCCTGCAGTATCAATTCCTGCATATTTGAATTTACAAGTAGTTGCCTGAGTGTCTTTAACCCTACGTAATTGTCTGGGCGAAGATTCAGTGTCCGTTTCATGTCTCTTTCCCAGGTGACTGTTTGTGTGCCAGGCCACCATCTTATGTGTATCCATCTGTATATTTTTCCTCCTTCAGTCCCCGCTTTTGGTCGGATTATGAGTTTCACTAATCCTTCGACCAATAATAGAATTTTTACATGTATAATTCTTTGTTCTTTTTCCTTCTTCGTTTCTTCTGATGCCATTGGGGATCTTCATCGGGGTTTCTTCTTTGATGTTTCCACTGGCTCCTGGCACAATTCTAGTCACCATCACCTTGCAACAGACTTTGAGGCATCCACCAATGAGACACAGACAATTACAATTGAAATGAGCATGACCAATCCATGTAGTAAGTAAGATTCCCAGGAACCCCCAATCGCCATTCCAGCCAGTTACTTCCTTTCTTTGGTCCCTGTCTGAAGCTATCAAGTTGGTCTCTGATGCTATTGATGACCTGTGTAATGCTATAGGACACGTCTGAGACATGGGTTATTCATTTATTGCCTATAATTGTACAGACTCCCCCTTGTTGTGCTAACTGATAGTCCACTGCGTATCGTGTCTGTTGTGCATATAATCTCAGTTCAGCCATTTCTTGGTTAACAGCCTCCAGTGCATTTGAAGTGCTGTTTTCCAGGACTGTTAGTCCACAAACAATATGATTCCTATTCTTTGCACTAATCACTCCTGCTGCGCCCCCCCCCCCCCCCCCCCCGCCCCACCCCCCGGAGAGATAAGGCTCCAAGAAACCCATATCCCAGTGAGGATCCCATTGTGCCCGGGGCTTCCCAGTCAGCGCAGAATTCTTTGCTGATAGCCCGAGTTACTATTCTCCTCCGAATATGCCCCTTCTGAGGGCATGGAACAGTCAGTGGTCCGATTGTTCCGACTGCAAAACGGTTTGGGAGGTTTGGTGTTTCTGTCATGTAAGTAGCATTGAAGCGGAACACATATCCCTTCTTAGCCCAGTAACATTTAGTGTCTTGATTATGAGTTTGTTCATATTGCCAATTGTTCGGTTTACTTGACTCCCCGTTTGATCCCACCACCTGGTAAGCATCAAATGGGTATGTCCATTTGTCTGAGCTTCCGTGAGTTCCATTGCATTGTCCACAAATAAGCTGTCTTCCCGCGGTTATATTCAGACATTTCTGTTCATCACAAGTGCAAGTAAACTGTCCCTTATTAATCCGACAATGTTGATGGACGCACTGCGCCTGTACGCAGCAATCATTCTTAGGGACCAAGGCATAGGCACATCCTGATTCCTGCCACATAAAACAAAGCGGACAGCTTGCAGTAACTGAACAAGCTTTTCCTCCCCACTGTTGGAACCCCCTGCACACAGGATCTGTGGAGTTTACAAGTCCCACAAATCTCCCCTGTATACCTCTTTTATATTTGCCAATTTGTCCCTTACAGCGTGTATCTGATGTATCTACGGTATATAATTCATGAGGGGTCCACCCAGGGGTGGCTACAAATAGGGCTTCAACCGATTGTGCTAACGGGTAACATACAGTTCGACTCCCGTGTAAATGTATGTGAGCTTTGTAAAACAAGTTATCCTCCAATCCAGTTACATTTACAGTCGCAACAACGCAAAGTCGTACAGTTACATACACGATTACATACATATTCGCAACGATCAAATATCAAACCTAACACTATAATTCATGTAATTTTTACAAGTTATATTATCTATTCAACCCGCGTGCGCCAGTCGTTCTTGCTTGCAGTCTTTATACACAGGCACAGGTGTCTCCACTAATTATAACTTCATATGGCCCATTCCATTTTGGTGCAAACCCTGGTTTGTCACGTAATGTCTTTACTACAACGCGACCTCCCGCTGTTGGGACGTCAGGGAGCATTTCAAGTTCTCTCTCTGCGTCTTTTATTTCCTGATTGTCCTTTACCAATTTGCGCATCCCTTTTAGTTGGGTGCTTAGTTCCAGAACATATCTCCTGATTTTATCTGAGTGGACCTACATCGGCCCCACCTGTTATGATGCCTTCGGGTAATTGCATCGCCCGTCAGCTCATAAGGGGTTAGCTCATAAGGGGTTAATCCGGTGGTCCGGTTTCTGGTAGCTCTTAATCTCATTAGTATAGTGGGCAATACCTCTGTCCACATTTCCCCCACGTTTGTATGGCTTTAGCTAATGCATTTTCTAATGTTCTATTCATACGTTCCACCATTCCAGAACTCAGTGGGTGGTAAGGGATGTGAATTTTTTGTTTTATCCCCGTTAATTGACATACTGTTTTTACCACCTTTCCGGTGAAGTGCGTCCCTTGGTCCGAATCGATTTGTAGTGGTACACCCCATCGAGGGATTCCCTCTTCTGCCAATATCCTCGTCACCATGGTAGCAGCACAACTTGTAGTTGGGAACGCTTCTACCCACCTGGTGAACTGGTCTATAATCACCAGACAGTACGTTTTGCCATGGGATTGTGGCAGTGGCCCTATGAATTCTATTTGCAGATGTTCCCAGAGTCCCTTTGGTCTCGGCTGGTGTCCCATTTTAATTTTTATGGGTCTACCAGGGTTGTGTTGCGCGCACGTCACGCATCGGTGACAGTGTCGGGCTATATCTCTTCCCATTCCTTTCCACCATCATTCCTTTCCTATACCAGTTATCATGGCCTCTCTACCCACATGTGAGACTCCATGGTGTAGTTCCAATAGGGTGTTTTGTATGTACTCTGGTGCTATTACCTTATCTTCCCATCTCCAAATGTTATCAGTCCCTTTGGCTGCTCCCTGTGCTTTCCATTTCTCCTTTTCCTCCCTTGGGGTATTCTCATGTAAGTCCCAAATACCTATTTCGTCTCCTGTCTGTTCTGTTGCTGCTATTGGCAGCTCGCCAATTGTCCTTCTCCTTTTCCTCCCTTGGGCTATCCTCATGTAAGTCCCGAATATCTATTTCATCTCCTGTCGGTTCCGTTGCTGCTATTGGCAGCTCGCAAATTGTCTCCTGTCCGAAGGCTAACTGTGCCGCCCTGTCTGCGGCTTGGTTCCCTTTGAAATTTAGCCAGTCCGGGTTATCTCTTCCTGGTTCTTTCTGCTGCGCTTTAATTTTGATGACTGCGGGTTCTCTAGGTTTCTCGCTTGCTCTCAATAATGCCTCAATTCTTTGCTGTTGCTTAATAGGTGTCCCTCCTGTGGTTATGAACCCTCTTCTTGCCCATGCAGCCATGTAGTCATGTATGATTCTGAATACGTAGCGACTGTCTGTATAGATGTTTGCCGTTTTACGTTTAGATAACACTAGTGCTTGTGTGAGTGCCACTAGTTCTGCCACTTGCGCGGATAGACCTCCGTCAATCCTTCCTGACCTTACTGTCTCTAATTTGTCATTCACTACTACCCACACTGTTCGGGGTGATCCTTCCACATATTTGCGTGACCCATCCACAAAAAGGGTCTCCTCAGCTGTTATTAAGTGTATATCCTTTATCTTGCCCTCTTCCTCGTCCCTATCTACATCTTCACAATTGTGTGTCTCTCCTTCGTCTAAAATCCCTTCTGCTGGGTTATTCCCTGCATCCCTTATTATTATCGCGGACTTGCTTGGAGGTAGGAGGACAGCTTCCCACTTAGCCCTTCTCATGTTTGAGACTGACCTTAGTTTTCCCGTGTTCAACATTTCCACCAAGGAGTGTTTAGTGTGAAGGATTATATTCCCTGCCATGATTACTGGCTCGCTAACCTTTACAGCCCAGGCGGCTATGCACCTTGGCAGTCCGATGACTACCGGCCCTTCTGCTGTGGAATGAAATCCTGTGGGTCTCTTTCTGTCGCCATGGTCTTGTGTTACCTCGGCGGAATACAACCCTCCCTCATTACTCCAGTGGATGTGGAAGTCCTTATTAGAATCGGGTAATCCTAGTCCAGGGGCTGATATCAGTTCTGTTTTTAGTTTAGTGTAAGCCTCTTCCTGCTCGGGTCCCCATTCTATGGGATCTAAAGCTAGTTTTCCTTCTTTGACTCGTCTTTGTTAGGGTTCTGCTAATTTTGCGAACCCTGGGATGAAACTCCGGCCATAGTTGAATAGCCCCAGCACCTTTCTGACCCTTCTTACGGTGACGCGTCGCGGCATTTGTTGTATCACCTTCTTTTGGTCCGTTGGCATTTATTTAAGCCCTTGGGATATAAGGTGTCCGAGGTATAGGACCTGTGCTTTCCCGATTTGTGCCTTTTTGCGGCTCACCTTTAACCCTGCAGTTTTTAATTCATTCAGTACTAAATATAAGGCTTCCTGATGTCCTGACTTGGACTCTGAAGCTATCAGGGTATCGTCTACATATTGCAAGACCGTACTACCCTCTGGCAGTTCGACTCTATTCAGGATGTCACTCATTGCTTGATGGAGTATAGCGGGGCTGTTGTGGAATCGCTGTGGTAAACGAGTCCAAGTGTACTGCTTGTCTCCCACTGTAAAGGCGAATTTATCTTGGGATTCAGGATCCAATGGTAAGGACCAGAATCCGTTGGCTATGTCCAATACTGTGGATATTTTATGCTCCTGTGACAGTCCATTCAGGATTGCCGAAGGGCTTGCGACAATGGGGTGCAATTTGGACGTGACTTTATTGAGCCCAGTGTAATCTATCGTGAGCCGATAGCTTCCGTCAGGCTTGCTCACTGGCCATGTTGGGGAGTTAGTTGTGCTTGTGGTTTCTCTCAGAATCCCCCTTTCCACTAGTGCTTTAACTATCTCCACTTCAGCTTTCTCTGCCTCTGGTTTGATTGAGTATTGTCGGTGTGGCTTATGCTCCGGTCCCGGGACCTTTATTGGGTCAGTTTTAGTCAAACCGGTATCCAACTTCGTTTTAGCCCATACTCCGGGGACGGATGCACAGATGGCTCTGAACCCTCCTGTTTCTAATTCCCAATTTCTGGTAATGACTGTGGCCACCCTAATAGTTTCGAGGTGATTGGGAAGTTTCCATATTCTCGTTTTCCGTCCGTCCTGTCTTGGCCAGATTAATTCTCCCTTTCCTCAGTCTATCAGAATCTCATATTCTTTCATCAGATCATTTCCCATTATTGTACCCTCGTTATTTTTGCACACATAAAACCTCATTGGTATATACAGATTATTTATTTCTACTAACGTGGTCTCGCTCAGGTAGGCGGGCTCTTTGTTCCCTCCTATCCCGGTCAGGTAAATCATTTTATTTGTAGTTGGTAAGGGTAGGTCGGTGACAGATATGGATGCTCCTGTGTCCACTAGCATCTCACATTGCCTGACCTCTACTAGTGCTGACACGTAAATCCTTCCCTCCTACTTACCTTTGTGGATGGGGCTGCAGACCGTCAATCTTGCTGACCCCAGAGGTCCTGTGGTTCCTCCGGTTCTGCTTTGGTCATGCATTGGGTCGGGGGCTTCCCATGCTTATTCCAACACACTGCTTCTGTGTGTCCATATTTATTACAATGGCTGCAATGTTTCCCACTGTTCACAAATCTGTTCCCTTTCCGCGGAGTCCCGCAATCCCTCGCAAAGTGTCCTTTCCGGCCACAATTGCGGCAAGTCAGTTTAGACTTTGTTCCATTCCCATTACTGTAGGCTGCTACTCTTTCTAGCCTTGTTCTTGCCTGGGATTTCTCTTCTCCTGGTACTCCGCTAGCCCACTCTACCAATTCATCGTAATCTTGGGGCATAATCACTCCCATTTTTAGGATGACCTGGTGAGCGCTGGAGAGTCCATCCTTAAAAGCCTGGATGAACGCTCGATCCCCTCGACCTGGGTTCCCTTGTCCTGAGCACTCTTGATATACCTGGAACAACCGTTCCCCGTATTCAGAAGCTCCTTCCCCTTTTAACTGCTTTGTTGTGGTAATTCTGCTCCAGTTAGTGGGAGCATTCTCTAATACCCTCTGAATCTCTGTTTTAAACTGGGTGAAGGGTGCCCGTTGGGCATCTATCTTCGATGTTAGGGCGACTGCATGTGTCCACCGTCCCCCATTATAGTCCTGTGCTGGAGGAGCGGTGGGTCCACCTGCTACCTGCCTCCACTTATCCGCTGGATAGGCTGCCCTGACCAGCTGGTGTATGTGTCTCAGGTATAATTGGTGTCCTACCCAGATTGTGTCTAATTCTTCCCAGAATTTAGTGTTTGCGCTTCTAGGTTGTAATTTACCCAGGGAAGCCATTATCTGTTGTCTCTCACCTGGGGTGAAGGGTTGATAAGTTGCCTTTGGTCGCGCATTTGTTCCCGCTCGGGTTACTGGTGCTTCCAACACCTCTGGGGGAGCAGTTGGCTCCTGCTGTGTGGATTCGTAATGAGGTAGAGGAACAGTTTCGCCTCTCCATTGCTTTTCTTCTAAAACCTGGTTTTGCTTGTCCAGTTCCCTCACTCGGGATTCTAATTCTCTAATCCTTTCTTTATCTTCTCTCCACTTCTTTGTAGAGGCGACTACTTGCTCAATTAGACCAGCTAACTGATGTGTTAACATTACTCCTCTCTTCTTTGTCTTGTTTCTCTTTTCTTTATCTATCCACTCTCTCTGCTGCTCTGAGGTGTGGAAAGTATCCCAGCCATCCTTTTGCATTCTCTTTATTAACTCTTTCCTGTCTGTCATGTAAATTTCAATGAGGGATCCTGCAGGTCCCCTTTTAACTTCATTATCTGCCATTTCGCAGACTTCACTAACCCCGGCCACGATTCCTTGCAAGTAAAGTGTGCTCTCTATCGTAGGGACTTCACTACCCCCGGCCACTATTACTACTCTAGCACCGTGTTTCACGACCGTTACAGGGTTTCAAGTTATACTCACGGCTTCCACTATTACCACATCGACAAGGTGCTTCTCCACCGGAGTCCGGTTTAGGTCAGAGTTGATCAAGCTCCTTTTCCGCCCCACTTTTCACAACATTGACAGTACAATTCCCAACTTTTCAAACTTTCATGCAATCAGATGGCAACTCTGTGTTTGTTCGCCACTGCAGAGTTTGATGTAAACCGACCTCTGCCACTTGTGCTTCACAATCCTACGTGCCCTTGGTGTCTCTTTCCCCACTTTAATCTCCTGACCTTCACGTGGGAGATTCCTCCTCTTAACAACCAGTCTAAGGCAGGGTTTTGAGACAGACACTACCTTGTCGTCTTTGTCGGTCAGCACAAGCAACAGTTACTTATCACTATCAGCAGTTAGTACTTATCACTGTATCATATACAACAATACTTATTACTAAAAATACCCCTTAAGTTTAACCCCTTAAGTTTAACCCCTTGCAAACTGCATTCTTGACTTTGTCTGACTCTCACAGATTCAGTGATCTCTACCCCAGCTCCGATCGTGGCCAATCGATCTCACCAGTAATAGGATCCTAGCTGACTACACCAATTTGTTGTGGGAAAAATACCACTTGTGAGTCAGACTTGAAGGTTTCAACAATACAGTTTTATTAAACGAAGCTTCATGGAGAAAATGCACTAACAAGCAGCAAAACCTTCTCTCAATTAGAAAATAGGAGCGGTCCATCTTTATACCCTTTACGCAATAGATGGACCGGACATCTAACCATTATCACATCGTTGTAAGTCGGTGATCGATCGTTAAACACATCGTTATGGACAAATACAGACAGATACAGACATAAGCATGTTAACATCGCATTGTTCTAGGCATGGATACATTTCCTACGTCAGTGACGATCAATGACTTTAGTTTCGGTCTGTTCATACAGTAGTTTACAGTAATTGGTTTTCCTGCATTTGTATTCCCGATCCCACCTGTAGCTAATCTCTTTACCAGACCCTTTTGTCCCGATTTCCACTGGCTTACTGCAGTATCTAATTCCTGCATATTTTAATATACAAGTAGTGCTCTGAGTGTCTTTAATCCTAAGTAATTGTCTGGGCTAAGAGTCAGTGCCCGTTTCATGTCTCTTTCCCAGGTGACTGTGTGTGTGCCAGGCCACCATCTTATGTGTATCCATCTGTATATTTTTCCTCCTTCAAGGTTTTGGGGGGATGTGAGGGAAGACATTTTTGCCCAGAGGGTAGTGAAGATCTGGAATGCACTGCCTGTGAGAGTGGTCAAAGCGGATTGCCTCACATAAGTTAAAACGCACACAGAAGAGCACTTCGTACGTCAGAACATTCAGGGTTATGGGCCAAGTGCTGGTAAATGGTATTAGGTGGAGTTCAGATATTTCTAATGTGTCGGGGCAGACTCGATGGGCACAAGGCCTCTTCTGCACCGTATGCGTCCATGATTCTATGATTCTCAGGATTGGACGGAAAACTCATCAGCTCTTGATGCCGGTGCTCAGTCATTTTGTGAAGAACAAATATATGTATTTAGTTGGTCAGCCATTTCTTTGTTCCCCATTATAAATCCCCCTTTTTCTGATTGCAAAGGACCTACATTTGTCTTCATCAATCTTTTTCACCTCAGATACCTATAAAAGGTTTTATAGCCAGTTTCTACATTCCCTGCAAGCTTACTCTAACACTCTACATTCCCCTTCTTAAACAGCACTGTGTTCCTCCTTTGCTGAATTCCAAACTGTTCCTGATCCTCCAGTTCATTATTGTTTGCTGGTCAACTTGTACGCCTCTTCCTTGGATCTAATACCATCTCTAATTTTCCTTGTAAGAAATGGTTTGTCCACCTTTCCCCATTGTTGCCATGATAAACGGCCTCTTAGCGTTTCAAGATGTATTGGTTCGGTGGCCATGCGAAATTGCCCCCGAATGTCCAAAGATTCGTTGTCGGTTCGGTGGATTGGCGATGCTCAATTGCCTCTTACTATCCAACGATGTGTAGGTTAGGTAGATTGGCCATGGTAAACTTCCCCTTAGTGTCCAAAGCTATATAGGTTAGGGGAACTGGCCTTGCTAATTTGCCCCCTGGTGTTTAATGTTGTGTAGGTTATGTGGATTGTCCATGCTAAATTGCCCCTTAGTCTTTAAAGCTGTGTAGATTAGGTGGACTTGTCAAACTAAATTGCTCCTGATGTGTCCAAAGATGTGTAGTTTAAGTGGATTGACCATGCTAAATTGCCCCTTATTGTGCAAAGATGTGTAAGTTAGGTGCATAAGCCATAGCAAATTGTTATTTTCTGTTCAACGATGTAAAGATTAGATGGACTGGCCATGCTCAATTCCCCTTTAGTGTCTAAAGATCTGTATGTCGTGTAGATAAGCAGTGCTAACTTGCCCCATAGTGTTCAAAGATGTGTAGGTTAATTGATTCACCATGCTAAATTGCCCCTTGGTGGCGGAAGATGCCAGTGGATTGGCCATGGTGAATGGGTCATGGTGGATGTGCGGCCTTGCTGGGGTGAGGCGGGGAGGATGTGAATGTGGTGTGGTGCGGCATGTGGAATATTCTTTCAGCGGGAGGAGAGCGGGTGAGTTGAATGTCCTCTTTCTGCACAGTGAAGATTATGTGGTCTGATGTTTCTAATCCTGAATGTATCACCCCCATTAACACCTATCTGCATGATTAATTCATCCACCCTATTGCGACTGCCCTGCATGTTACGGGACAACACCTTTAGCTTCGTCTTTTTAACATTACTGACACCGTTTCTGCTATTTTTCACTGAGGCACTGTTTGAATGTGGCATCTTGAATCTTCTGACTTTAACTTTTCTTATTTGGCCCATCGAGCCTACACCAACAACAATCCCTCCCAGGCCCCATCCCCGCTTGTTTCTGCACTGTCGGGACTCCACGATGATTCTGTGAAAAATTCACTGATGACCATAAAGCAATGGTTGATTGTCAGAAAATTCCATCTGATTCATTAATGGCCTTTAGGGAAGGGAGTCTGCCGTCCTTACCAGGTCTGGCTTACATGTGACTCCAAAGCCACAACAATGTGGTTGTCTCTCAACTGCCCTCGGACAAAGAGATATAGGTAATAAATGCTGGCCTGTCAGCGTCGCCCATGTCCCCTGAATGAATAAAAAACACATGAAAAGTTGAGATAACAAGGAAAGGGAGAAGTTTTCCTTGACAATGTCTCTGAGGAGTTCAATATTCAGGAAAAACAATTACTTTGTTTTGCTGTTTTGGGATTCTGAAGGTCAAAGGAACTATTTGGGCTCAGTGAAAGAAATCAAAAAGCATATCTGTAATGATTTGCACGCATTCAATGTAAAGTTTTACCCTTCAAATACTTCCTGGCTTTCAGAGGAAGGGTGTCCTTGCTATAGAGGGATTGCAGCGAAGGTTTATCAAGCTGATTCCTGGGATAACAGTTCTGTCATACGAGGAGAGACTAAATCTATTAGGATTATATTCCCTGGATTTTAGAAGAATGAGAGGGGATACCATAGAAACTTTTAAAATTCTATTTTGATTAGATACGTTAGATTAAGAAGGAATGTTTTGGATGGTGAGGGAGTCCAGGACGAGGGGTTATAGTTTGAGGATAATGGACAAACCTTTTAGAATGAGGTGAGGAGAAATTCATTCACTCAGTTGGTGGTGCATGTGTGGAATTCACTACCACAGAAGGTAGTTGAGGCCAAAATATTGTCTGATCTCCAGAAGAAATTAGATATCGCTCTTGAGGCTAAAGGGATCAGGATATGGGGGGATGGGTGGATCAGAATATTGAATTCGATGATCAGCCATGATCAAAATGAATGGCGGAGGATGCTGGAAGGGGCCCAATGACCTACTCCTGCTTCTAGTTCCTATGCTTCTATGACATTACCAGAACTAATTTACAGTCAGGACAACAGAATTGAGCTTGGACTTGGAATCTACGCAGGTTAAAGGAATGATGCATGCGTTTAAAAGAGAAGAGGAAGCAGCTGAGCACAGCAGCGTGTCAAGAAAAAAAAGAAGAGGGAAGGGAGAGCCACTGCTTTACCACGATTTTGATGAAAGAAGAAGGAATGTTCAATTCTGGAAGCAAAGGGTTGAACTGGACCATACAACAGTTATGTTTGCATACTTAGATTCCAGAAAATGTATATATCATATATGTATATGTGTATATAAAATAGAAAGTAGAATACTAATCGTGTTAAAGTGGAGGTTTTGTAAAATAAAGCCATCTATGCACATTGATGGTTCATTTTGAAGGGTCGTGTGATGATATTGTGCCATTATGAACTGTATTTGTGTCATGTTTCTTGTTGTGAAGTTGAGTTTTTGAAATTCGAGTTTGATGTTGGTAAAGATGTAAAATATTATAAAAATGCTAGAGGGAAAAATATACTGTGATCCCTTTAAAAGCTGGTGTTTTGTTTCACTGATTGGAGGTTTAAAATGCAAAGTACATACAGAGTCCAAGCAGAAACATTTGTATCAAAAATCAAGCAGTAGTCCTGACAAGGCAACTTTGTTTTAAATTTAGCCCAATCAATTTAAAGGAGGCAGTAAGCTACCAGGAGCCGATAAAATTTGAATTTGATGATGTTGACATCAGACCAATCGTTTCGTAGGCAGATTGATAGGTCATCACAGGTATAAAAGATAGTGCAGGGGGAAAAATAGGAGAGTAACTGAAGAACTGCCACCTCTCAAGCCTCGAAAGGGAGAGAACAGCTCTCAACTCTGCAAGCTTCTGATATATCTTAAGAGAACACACCATCTGACTAGCGAAAGTTGCCAAATCAGAAAGAATTTACAGACAGAGGCTTCAACAGAAGAACTCCAAAACATTCCGAAATTCACAGACCTGGTTGTAGTTTTGAGAGTGACTAAATTCTATTATTATTTTTGGTTCATGAACGAGTATTCTATTCATTTGACCAGCGTTCCATTAAAACCTTATTTCATTCGATAAGTTACTTGTTTAGACAGAGTTCCCTATGAGATAAATAAATTGTTCAGTGCTCATGTAATAGTTAATGTCAGGTGTTTCTGTTAGATAACCACCAAACGTTACTGAAGAACAGTTCACACCTTCCCAAACGCTTTGAACAGATTATGAGGTGAGGTTTTCCTCTTTGAGAGATTTGGGGTTATTTCTAAAAAGGGGGTAAACCACCACAGCATAACACTTGTGAAGGAGATGGTGAGACTCAACTCTGTTTATAGGGTGCCTCTTTGACTGCAATTGCTTCCAAATGCAGAGCCTGCAAAAGAATAATTGCTGCTAGCTAAGGGTGTTGTTTTAATCTGAGTTAAGACAGTTTTGTTATTTTTGGGCTGCGCCCTGTGGTTTCGGTGCAGGATTTAATTGGATAGATTGACAAAAGTGAGAGTCGTGTAAAAAGGCTGACCTATGCATACCGCGATACAGGCATACAGTTGCTCTTTCAATTTGAATGGAGCAGACATTCTTTCTCTCCGTCTCTCTCAATATGGAAGTGGAAGTTCTGGAACTGCTAGAAAATAGGCATCTCTCTCCATAACTCTGCAAAAAGGCAAGAGATGCTTTCTCCCTTTCCCTGTCATAAGAACATAAGAACATAAGAAATAAGAGCAGGAGGAGGCCATCTAGCCCCTCGAGCCTGCCCCGCCATTCAATAAGATGATGGCTGATCTGAAGTGGATCGGTTCCACTTAGCCGCCTGATCCCTATAACCTCTAATTCCCTTACCGATTAGGAATCCATCTATCCGTGATTTAAACATATTCAACGAGGTAGCCTCCACCAGTTCAGTGGGCAGAGAATTCTAGAGAGTCATCACCCTCTGAGAGAAGAAGTTCCTCCTCAACTCTGTCCTAAACTGACCCCCCTTTATTTTGAGGCTGTGCCCCCTAGTTCTAGTTTCCTTTCTAAGTGGAAAGAATTTCTCCATCTCTACCCTATCCAGCCCCTTCATTATCTTCTAGGTCTCTATAAGATCCTCCCTCAGCAGTCTAAATTCCAATGAATACAAATCCAATCTGCTCAGTCTCTCCTCATAATCAACACCCCTCATCTCTGGTATCAACCTGGTGAACCTTCTCTGCACTCCCTCCAAGGCCAATATATCCTTCCGCAAATAAGGGGACCAATACTGCACACAGTATTCCAGCTGTGGCCTCACCAATGCCCTGTACATATGCAGCAAGACATCTCTGCTTTTATATTCTATCCCCCTTGCGATATAGGCCAACATCCCATTTGCCTTCTTGATCACCTGATGCACCTGCAGACTGGGTTTTTGCGTCACAGGCACAAGGACCCCCAGGTCCTACTGCACAGCAGCATGTTGTACTTTCTTTCCATTTAGGTAATAATCCAATTTGCTATTATTTCTTCCAAAGTGAATAACCTCGCATTTGTTAACGTTATACTCCATCTGCCAGATCCTCGCCCAATCACTCAGCCTGTCCAAATCTCTCTGCAGACCTTCTACGCCAACCACACGATTCACTTTTCCACTTATCTTTGTGTCGTCTGCAAACCTTGTTACCCGACACTCAGTCCCCTCCTCCAGATCGTCTATATAAATGGTAAATAGTTGAGGCCCCAGCACCGATCCCTGCGGCACGCCACTAGTTACAATCTGCCAACCAGAAAAGCACCCATTTATTCCGACTCTCTGCTTCCTGTCGGACAGCCAATCCCCAATCCACGCTAACACCCGACCCCCAACTCTGTGTGACCCAATCTTCTTCAGCATCCTTTTGTGAGGCACCTTATCAAACGCCTTTTGGAAATCCAAAAACATCGCATCCAGCAGTTCCCCTCCGTCAACCGCACTAGTCACATCTTCATAAAAATCCAACAAGTTCGTCAAGCACGGCTTTCCCCTCATGAATCCATGGCTCTGGACTCTGTCTCTGGACTTTTGCTGTTTTAGGACAAGTCTTTCTCTGGAGGCTTCCCTCTGAGAGCCAAAGTACTGGTGTCTCTATGTATGTCAGTCCAGAGGAGATAAAGTTGGAAGATTGGCAACTCTCATTAGCCTGTGTGTTTTTGCCAAGTGATGCTGAATAAGAGTTTACATCTATGATGAATATCGTTTAAATTGGAATTAAAAGAGATAGGTTAGCAGTTAATAACTATAATTTGTCATGTTTGAACACTTTATTAGGGACCAGATCAAGATTTCAGATGAAAAGGGACAAATAATCGGGTTGGAAAAAATAAAAATAGTAGCCGAGACTTGTGTATTTAGCTATTACTTTTCTTTAGCGGAAGTCTAGCACCAGGGACCGTATAGCTAATTATAACCTAAGTGTTTTATTTGTAAGTAAATTCATTAGTGTGTAAATGTCAGTCAGCAGGGTAAAGTGCTTCATCTATGAGGTGTGGGAGATCAGTGAGGTTTTAAACATTCCGGACAACGACATCTGCAGGAAGTGCAACCAATTGCAGCTCCTCACAGACTGCATGGATCAGCAGTTGGATGCACTTCGGAGAATGCAGGTGGCGGAAAATGTCATGGACAGGAACTTTAGGGACGTGGTCACACAACGTGCAGGCAGATAGATGGGTGACCGCTAAAAATGGCAGGCAGTCAGTGCAGGGATCCCCTGTGGTCGTCCTCCTGTCTAACATTTATACAGTTTAGAACACTCTTGGGGCGATTGCCTATCAGGGGAAAACAGCAGCAGCTAGGGCAGTGGCACCACGACTGGCTCTGTTGTTCATCAGGGAGGGTCAAGGCACAAAAGAGCGATAGTTAAAGGGGACTCTATAGCCAGTGGCCCCGACAGGCGTTTCTGTGGCCAGGGAAGAGGCTCCAGGATGATGTGTTGCCTCCCTGGTGCCAGGGTCAAGGATGTCTCTGAACGAGCATGGGACAGTTTGAAAAGGGTGGACCAACAGTTGGAGGTACACATTGTTCCTAGCGGCATAGGCAGGAAGAGTGACAAAGTCCTCAAAGTTAGGTAGTAAGTTAAAAAAGAGGACCTATCGGGCTGGAATCTCAGGATTACTTCCTGTGCCACGTGCTAGTGAGGTGAGAAATAGGAAGATAGTGCAACTAAACACGTGGCTAAAGATCTGGTTTAGGAAGGAGGGGTCTAGATATCTTGATTATTGGTATCTCTTCTGGGACAGGTGGCGTAGTAGGTAAAAATACCTCTGAGGCTCGTCTGAGTCAAAATGCAGTAAGGCTTTATTCTCACAAGCTTGAGGGAGAGCCTGACCCCTTGAAAGCGGAAACCAAAGTTCTCCCTGAACACAGAAAACTGGGGATATATATACAGCATGGCTTCTAATACTGGTCACGAATCAACCCCAGACCAGTCACTACCCAAAAATACAATTTACAACTGCTGGTCACGAAACAAGCTTCCAGACCAGCTACAAATCAAAAATACATTGATAGCTTCTGACCATAAACCAGTGTATCTGGCATTCTCAGCTCACGAAGCGCAGGTCTTCTGTTTCCTGTTCTTCCCGCGGTTTTCCTTTGACGTTCCGGTGCTCTTCCAGCTGCCCCAGCGGGATTTCCTCTTGAAACGGCCGATATCGCGATCCACATCATGGAAATTCTTTTCTTCCGCAAATCATACACAAACTTGTAGGAAAGGTAAGACTTCACAACCGCATTCACATTTATATTGACTATCTATTGTTATAAAAATAAAAGTTAACTGGTATTAATGTCAGAAGCAGTACAAACAATGAATAACTTGTATTAATGTCAAAAGCAGTATAAACCTGAGGAGATTAGCCACAGTGAAGGGTTATGTTTGTGATGCATTCTAAGTACAAAATCCATTAACCCTTTAGGTACAAAATACATTGAGTACAAAAAAAATTAACCATTTCCCTTCTTCAGGTGGGAACAGTAAAAGAAGGACGGATTATACCTAAACTGGAGGGGCAACAATATCCTGGTAGGTAGATTTGCCAGAGTCAGTCAGCAGGATTTTAAAAAGTATGGCAGGTGGGTGGGAACCACAGTAGTCGGTCAGCAGTATAAATAACTGAAGGAGAGCTACAGAATTAGGCCAATAAGGTTAAGAGAAAGAGCAGGCAGGGAATAGGTGATGAACACTGTAGAATTTGTGCTCTGAAGTGCATTTGCTTCACCGCGAAGAGTATAACTGGTGAGGCGATGGACTTAGAGCTTGGATTAGCACTTGGAACTATGATGTTATTGCTATTACAGAGACTTTTTTGAAAGAGGGACAGGATTGGCAGCTAAACATTCCAGGATTTAGACATTTCAGGCAGGATAGAGGGGGATGTAAAAGGGGTGAGGGAGTTGCATTACTGGTTAAGGAGAATATCCCAGTTGTACTGAGGGAGGACGCCCTGGAGAGTTCGCGCAGCGATTCAATATGTGTAGATCTCGGGAGTAGGAACAGTGCAGTCACAATGCTGGGGTTTATTACAGGCCTCCCAACAGCCAGCAGGAGATAGAGGAGCGGATATGCAGACACATTTTGGAAATATGCAAAAACAAAACTGTTGTTGTGGTGGGTGATTTTAACTTTCGCTATATTGACTGGGACTCACTTACTGCTTGGGTCTTGGTCGGAGCAGAATTTGTAAGGAGCTTCCAGGAAACAGTATGTAAATAGCCCAACACGAGAAGATGTCACATTAGACCCGGTATTGGGGAATTAGCCCAGCCAGATGGTCGAACTTTCAGTCGGAGAGCATTTTGGGAACAGTGATCATAATTCTGTAATTTTTAAGGTACTTGTAGATAAGGACAAGAGTGGTCCTCGGGCGAAGATGTTACATTGCGGGCAGGCTACGACAACAACATTAGCCAGGATGTGGAGAGTTAGTTTGGGGGAGGCTGTTTGAGGGTAAATCAACATCTGACATGTGCGAGTTATTCAAATGTGAGTTGATTGGAATTCAGCAGTGGTATGTTCCTGTGATGATGAAGGATAAGTGTGGCAAGCTTTGTCAACAAGAAAACGGAAACATTCGCAAGGTCTGATGAAGCCCTTGAAGAATATGAAGACGTAAGAAGGAACTTAAGGAAAGAGTTAGGAGGGCTAAAATGGGTCATGCAAATTCCTTGGCAAGCAGGATTGAAGAAACTCCTGAGGCATTTTATACGTATGTAAAGAGCAAGAAGGTAGCCAGGGAAAGAATCGGTCCACTCATGGATATTGAAGAGAATCTATGCATGTAACCAGAGGACATGGGTGAGATACTTAATTAATACTTTGTCTCACTGTTCACCAAAGAGAGGGACTTGATGGATGAGGAGCCTATGGTAGGATGTGTGTGTAGATATTCTGGGTCATGTTGATACCAAAAAGGAGGAGATATCGAGCCTCTTAAAAAGCATTAAAGTAGAATAGTCCTCAGGACCTGATGGGAACTATCCCAGAATACTGAGGGAGGCAAGGGCGGAAATTATTGGGACCTTGACAGAAATCTTTGTATCCTCATTGTCTACAGGTGAGGTTCCAGAAGACGAGGGGATAGCCAATGTCGTTCCATTGTATAAGTCGAGTAGTCGAGAAAATCTAGGAAATTATAGGCAGGTGAGCCTTATGACAGTGGTAGGGAAATTATTGGAAATGATTATTTGGCTGAGGATTTACATACATTTGGAAACAAATGGACTTAGGAGTGATAGACAGCATTTATTTGTGAAGGGGTGATCATGCCTCATTCACTTGATCGAGTTTTTCGAGGAAGTGACGAAGATGATACATGAGGGAAATGCAGTTGATGTTGTACACATGGACTGCAATAAAGTCTTTAGCAAGGTACCTGCTGGTAGACTGGTACGAAAGGTGAAATCACACGGGATCAGCGGAGAGCTGGCAAGATGAGTATAGAACTGGCTTGGCCATAAAAGACAGAGTGTAGCAGTAGAGGGGTGCTTTTCTGAAGGGAACGCTGTGACTAGCAGTGTTCCACAGGTATTAGTTCTGGGACGTTTATTGTTCATCATATATGTAAATGATTTGGAGGAAAATGTTGCTGGTCTGATTAGTAAGTTCGCAGACGACACAAAAGTTGGTGGAGTTGGAGCTAGTGAAGAGGATGGTCAGAGGATGCAGCAAGATATAAACTGGTTGGAGACTTGAGCAGATAAATGGCAGAAGGAGCATTTGGAAGGTCCAATGTCTGTATGCATTATACAGTAAATGGTAGAACCCTTAACAGTATTGATAGGCAGATAGACCAGGGCGTACATGTCCACCAATCATTTAAGTGGCAATGCAGGTGGATAAGGTTGTCAGCAAGGCAGACGGCATGCTTGCTTTGATCGGTTGGGGCATTGAGCATAAAAATTCGCAGTTCACGCTGCACTGATACATAGTTAGGCCTCATTTAGGATATTGTGTACAATTCTGGTCACCAGATTGTCAGGGGGATGTGGATGCTTTGCAGAAGGTACAGAAGAGGTTTACGAGGATGTTGCCTGGCCTGGGGGGTATCAGCTATGAGGAGAGGATGGATAAACTCGGTTTGTTCTCACTGGAACAACGCAGGTTGAGTTGTGAACTGATGGAGATTTACAAGATTATGAGTGGCATGGGCAAAATGGATAGTCAGATGTTGTTTCCTAGGATAGAAAGATCAATACTCGGGGACATAGGTTTAAGGTGCATGGGGAAAACTTTAGAGGCGATTTGCAAGGCAATTTTTTATACAGAGGGAAGTGAATGTCTGGAACGTGCTGCCTGGGGAACTGGTGGGAGCAGGTACGGAAGCAGCATTTAAAGGGCAACCAGTCAAATACATGAATAGGATGAGAGTGGAAGTGTACTGACTCCATAAGTGCATCCGGTTTTAGTTTAGGCAGGTATCATGATCGGCGCAGGCCTGGAGTACCCAAGGGCCTGGACCTGTGCTGTACTTTGCTTTGAAAAAAATCTGAAACTCCAAGGTATGTTCTGACGTTAAACTAGACCCTAAACGTTCCTTTTGTTTTTGGCATTAGTGTGAGGATAAGGTAGCTTATTGAGTTTATTGGTTTATTAGTGTCTCAATTAGACTTACATTAACACTGCGATGAATTTGTTGTGAAAATTACCTCATCGCCACACTCCGGCGCTTGTTTGTGTTCACTCAGCGAAAATGTAGCTTCGCCAATGCACCGAACCAGAATGTCATTTGGACTGTCGGGGGGGGGGGGGGGGGGGGGGAGCTGAAGCGCATGGAGGAAGCCCACGCAGACACGGGGAGAACGTGCAGACTCCACATGAGAGGCCGACATCAGACTGCTCAGGGGACCATTGAGCATGCGCCAATCTCTGAGTACAATGAGCGATCAATTGACATGCAAACCCCTGTGATCACTGGTCACTGGTCTCCCATGATATCGCCAGTCCTGAATTCTCAGACATTGCCAACCCCAACACACACCTCTCACGCCCCACACACCCCACAACAGTGCCGGCCCCACATTCCCCCACCCCCCGCATCACCCCCCCCCCCCCCGCATCACTCCCCCCCCCCCCCCCGCCCCCGCAACTGATCGCTGCCTTGTCAACCCCTTGATTTCTGGCCTCCCGATGGCTGGCCCGGCACATTAGCACCTAGCTCAATGCAACGCTCACCCCTTCCATTCCATCCTACCATTCCACCCCCCCCCCCCCGCCCCACAC
The DNA here is from genome assembly GCF_964213995.1 of Mustelus asterias. Classification (NCBI taxonomy): domain Eukaryota; kingdom Metazoa; phylum Chordata; class Chondrichthyes; order Carcharhiniformes; family Triakidae; genus Mustelus; species Mustelus asterias. The sequence goes on from NC_135816.1 coordinate 92,349,229, forward strand.
ACACACACACACCCCTCCGGTCTGGCTCTGCCCCTGTCTGTCCCCGACCCCAGAAGGGCTTTCTCCTCAGGCCCCATCCCGTTAGCACTGAGAGGTGCCCAGTGGGCAGTGCCAACTTGCCAGGCTGACAGTGCCAGGCTGCCTAGTGGGCAGTGCCAGTGTGCCAGGCTGATAAAGCCACCCTGTGGGAGGTGCCAATGCGCCAGGCTGTTCCCGATGGATAGTGCCAGGGTGTCAGGCTGGCAGTGCCTAAGGGACACTCTTCGCCCTGTCCCTGATGTCACGAGGGACATCAATGGCCTCTGGTACCAACAGCGAGGCCATAAATTCAGGTACTGATTGCCGGGGACCGTCTGTGATTCTCGTTTTTGTGGACATCCACCGGCGAGTTTGGGAGACATAGTGAGCTCGGATGATTGCGCCCCAGGCTTGCTAAAGCGATTTAAAATAGACTATGAATATTTAAATCAGCCTCATGGCATTCCCTGGCGCGAGGCTGATCACGTCACTAATACTGGAGGGGAAGATCGCGACTGGCTGGATGCTGGACGCGATTCCCGTTTTTGGCCTCCCGCTGTCATTTCCTGCCTCACGACACAAATTCACCAGTGTAGTGGGGGAGGGAAGATCACGCCAATGGAATATGAGTTTCGGTATACAGAGTCATGTGATATTAGGATAATGGGAGAAGCTGGGCTTGGAGCAGAGAATCAGACTCTCTTTCATTTTTAGACGTGGAGGCTGAAGCTCTTAAAATACAGGAAACTCTCTCTCTCTGCACAAAGTATCTGTGTAAATTCACTGCAGCTTTGGAACTTCCTACAATAATTTAAAGCAAGTATGCCGAGTTTTGCTAATGGCATTGAAGTGTATTTAAGTCTATGGGAAGCTGTTGCATTCTTGGAACAAATATATTGATAAGTTCAAAATTAGAATTGTTTCTTTTGATGTTAAAGGATTATTCAATAAGTCAGAGTTAAACTGCCGTTATAGTTATATTTACATCATGTTATGATCAATCTTGTTGGATGAAATAACAATAATTTGTCAATAGATTCACTCCAGGAGCGAAACGTGCAATCCTCATGTTAACAGCAAAATGAAAATAAAATTTTGGGGCCTAGTCTCGTTTCAAGATATATGGAACTCATATGAATAAGAGTGCCATAACTCACGTTGTTGCATTAAGGATGACTGGAAATATCATCCCCTCAGCCCACGTTCACACCACACACATAGAATCATAGACTCATTGAGCATGGAAATAGGCCCTTCAGCTCAACCTGGCCATAGCGCCTAGTTTTTACCACCAATCTCGCCCCAATTGCCCTCGTTTTAGAAACCTAGAAAAACTACAGCACAAAACAGGCCCTTCGGCCCCACAAGTTGTGCCGAACATATCCCTACCTTTTAGGCCTACCTATAACCCTCCATCTGAGGAGGGTTATAGGTAGGCCTATGAGGAGAGGCTGAGGGATTTGGGATTGTTTTCGCTGGAAAGGCGGCGGCTAAGAGGGGATCTTATTGAAACATATAAGATGATTAGAGGTTTAGATAGGGTGGATAGTGATAGCCTTTTTCCTCTGATGGAGAAATCCAGCACGAGGGGGCATGGCTTTAAATTGAGGGGGGGTAGTTATAGAACCGATGTCAGGGGTAGGTTCTTTACCCAGAGGGTGGTGAGGGATTGGAATGCCCTGCCAGCATCAGTAGTAAATGCGCCTAGTTTGGGGGCGTTTAAGAGATCCGTAGATAGGTTCATGGACGAAAAGAAATTGGTTTAGGTTGGAGGGTCACAGTTTTTTTTTTTAACTGGTCGGTGCAACATCGTGGGCCGAAGGGCCTGTTCTGCGCTGTAATGTTCTATGTTCTATGTTCTATGTTCTATCTTATTAAGTCCCATGTACTCATCCAGGAGTCTCTTAAAAGACCCTGTTGAGTTTGCCTCCACCACCACTGGCGGCAGCTGATTCCACTCGCCCACCACCCTCTGTGTGAAAAACTTCCCCCTGACATTTCCCCTGTACCTACCCCCCACCAGCACCTTAAACCTGTGTCCTCTCGTAGCAGCCATTTCCACCTTGGGAAAAATGCCTCTGAGAGTCCACCCGATCTATGCCTCTCAACATCTTATATATCTCTATTAGGTCTCCTCTCATCCTACGTCTCTCCAAGGAGAAAAGACCAAGCTCCCTCAGCCTATCCTCTTAAGGCACGCCACTCAATCCAGGCAACATCCTTGTAAATCTCTGCACCCTTTCAATCGTTTCCACATCCTTCCTGTAACGAGGCGACCAGAACTGAGCACAGTACTCTAAGTGGGGCCTGACGAGGGTCTTAAATAGCTGCATCATTATCCCCGGACTCCTAAACTCAATCCCTCGATTGACAAAGGCCACCAGACGCCTTCTTAACCACCTCCTCCACCTGCGGGGCCGATTTTAGAATCCTATGGACCCGGACCTCAAGGTCCTTCTGATCCTCTACAGTACTAAGAGTCCTTCCCTTTATATTGTACTCCTTCATCCCCGTTGACCTGCCAAAATGGACCACTACGCATTTATCTGGGTTGAAGTCCATCTGCCACTTCTCCGCCCAGTCTTGCATCCTATCTATGTCCCTCTGTAACTTCTGACATCCCTCCAGACTACCCACAAACCCACCAACCTTCGTGTCATCGGCAAACTTACCAACCCATCCCTCCACTTCCTCATACAGGTCATTTATGAAAATGACAAACAGCAAGGGTCCCAGAACAGATCCCTGGGGCACACCACTGGTGACCGACCTCCATTTAGAAAAAGACCCATCTATACCCACTCTCTGCCTCTTTTGGGCAAGCCAGTTCTGGATCCACAGGGCAGCAGCCCCTTGGATCTCATGCCCTCTCACTTTTTCTCGAAGCCTTGCATGGGGGACCTTATCGAACGCCTTGTTAAAATCCATATAAACCACATCTACCGCTTTCCCTTTGTCAATGTGTTTAGTCACATTGTCGAAGAACTCCACCAGGCTCGTAAGGCACGATCTGCCTTTGAGAAAGCCATGCTGAGTATTCGTGAGCATACTAACCATCTCTAAAATTCCCATAAATCTTGTCCTTCAGGATCTTCTCCACCAGCTTACCAACCACTGAGGTTAGAATCAGCGGTCGATAATTTCCTGGGCTATCGCTATTCCCCTTCTTGAAAATAGGAACCACATCCGCAATCCTCCAATCCTCTGGCACCTCTCCCGTCTCCATCGACGACGCAAAGATTATGGCCAGAGGCTCTGCAATCCCTTCCCTCGCCTCCCACAGTAACCCTGGGGTACATCCCATCCGGACCCGGCGACTTATCTATCTTGATGCCATTCAAAGATTCCAAACAATCAATCTTTTTAGTCCACCGCAAGCCCGCAGTACATCCACCCAGGTCCTTCTCCTCTGTGAAAACCGAGGCAAAATACTCATTAAGCACTTCTGCCATTTCTACTGGTTCTGTACAGACTTTCCCGCCTTCACCGTTTATAGGCCCTATTCCTTCACGTCTCATCCTTTTACTCTTCACATATTTATTGAACGCCTCAGGGTTTTCTTTAATCCTACCTGCCAAGGCCTTCTCGTGATCCCTTCTGGGTCTCCTAATTTCTTTCTTTAGTCCCTTCCTACAAGTCGTATACTCATCTAGTTCCCTATCTTCGCCAAGCTCTCTGAACCTTTTGTATGCTTTCCTTTTCTTCTCGACTAGGTCCCGCACAGCTTTCGTGCACCACGGGTCCTTTAACCTACCAACTCCTCCCTGTCTGCTCGGAACGTTGTCCTGTAGAACTCTAGACAGACATTCCTTGAAAAACTGCCACCTCTCTTCAGTACATTTCCCCGAGAATACCTCCTTCCAATTTACTCCTCTAATTTGCTGCCTTATGTCTTCATATTTCCCTTACTCCATAAATACGCTTTCCGAGCTTGCCTGATCCTCTCTTCTTCCAATGCAAGCATAAAGAGATAGAGTTATGATCGCTATCCCCAAGATAGCGATCAGGACTCTATGATTTATCTTTTGGTCCATTTCCCGTGTAACCGTCTTAGCCATATAGGTATCTAAATGCTTTTTAAGAGTCGAAATTGTACCCGCCTCTCCAACTACCTCTGGCAGCTTGTTCCAGATAGAATATAGAACATAGAACATTACAGCACAGTACAGGCCCTTCGGCCCTCGATGTTGCGCCGACCAGTGGAACCAATCTAAAGCCCCTCAAATCTATACTATTCCAAGATCATCCATATGTTTATCCAATAGATATTTGAATGCTCTTAATGTTGACGAGTCCACTACTGCTGCAGGCAGGGCATTCCACGCCCTTACTACTCTCTGAGTAAAGAACCTACCTCTAACATCTGTCCTATATCTCTCACCCCTCAATTTACAGCTATGTCCCCTCGTGCTAGCCATCACCATCCGAGGAAAAGGCTCTCTCTATCCACGCTATCTAATCCTCTGATCATTTGTATGCCTCTATTAAGTCACCTCTTAACCTTCTTCTCTCTAAGGAAAGCAACCTCAAGCCCCTCAACATTTCTTCATACGTTTTTCCCACCATTCCAGGAACCATCCTGGTAAATCTCCTCTGCACACTTTCCAACACTTCTACATCTTTCCTATAATATGGCGACCAGAACTGTACGCAATACTTCAAATGCGGCCGCACCAGAGTTTTGTACAGTTGCAGCATGACCTCCTGGCTCCGAAAATCAATCCCTCTACCAATAAAAGCTAACACACTGTACGCCTTCTTAACAACCCTATCAACCTGGGTGCCAACATTCAGGGATCTCTGCACATGGACACCCAGATCCCTCTGTTCATCCACACTACCAAGTATCTTACCATTAGCCCATTACTCTGTACTCCTGTTCCTCCTTCCAAAGTGAATCACCTCACACTTTTCCACATTAAACTCCATTTGCCACCTCTCAACCCAGCTCTGCAGCTGATCTATGTCCCTCTGTAACCTGCCACTTCCCTCCGCACTGTCTACAACTCCACCGACTTTAGTGTCATCCGCAAATTTACTAATCCATCCTTCAACGCCCTCATCCAGGTCATGAATAAAAATGACAAACAGCAGTGGCCCCAAAACAGATCCTTGCGGTAGACCACTAGTGACTGAACTCCAGGATGAACATTTCCCATCAACCACCACCCTCTGTTTTCTTACAGCTAGCCAATTCCTGATCCAAACTACTAAATCACCCTCAATCCCATGTGTCCGTATTTTCTGCAAAAGCCTACCATGGGGAACCTTATCAAACGCTTTGCTGAAATCAATATACACCACATCAACCACTTTACCCTCATCCATCTCTTTGGCCACCTTCTCTAAGAACTCAATAAGGTTTGTGAGGCACGACCTACCCTTCACAAAACCGTGCTGATTATCCCTAATCAAATTATTCCTTTCTAGGTGATTATAAATCCTATCTCTTATAATCCTTTCCAATACTTTGCCCACAACAGAAGTAAGGCTCACCGGTCTATAATTACCAGGGTTGTCCCTACTCCCCTCCTTGAACAAGGGGACAACATTTGCTATCCTCCATACTCACCACCCTCTGTATGAACAAATGCCCCTCTGGATGCTTTTGTATTTCTCCCCTCACCTTAAGCCGATGCCCTCTAATTTTAAAAGTCCCTATATTTGGGAAAGGATTTTGACTATCTTGCTGATCGAGAATCCAGAAACTCTGATAATTTTCTGGAAAACCGGGTTGAATTCCTGCCACAGCAGATGATGGTATTGAATTCAACGTAAAAAATCTGGAATTTAGAGTTTGCTGATGACCTTGAAACTGTTGTCAGGAAAGAAAATCTGGTTCACTAATACCCTCTGGGGAAGGAAATCTGCCATCCTTACATGTCCTTCTGGGGAAGAGCAAAGTAATAGATTTTGTTCTATTCTCCATATCCAGATCACTGCGATCATCTCCCTGTAACCGGGTCCTTCAGTCCCTTCTGCAGCCGATCTACATGGGACTCCAGAGCCACAGCAATGTGGTTGATTCTCAACTGCCTTCGGGAAATTATGGATGGGCAATAAATGTGGGCCATCCAGCGATGCCCATGTCCCATGAATGAATGAAGAAACCTTTCCCAATCAGGGACTGGATTAAATAGGTGGATGCTCTTGTCTGATTTAAGCAACTTTTATTTTTCAATATTGGCATATTCGCTTTAAATGGATATTTGATCGCGATCTTGACTTGCCCCCTGAACTTGGACTGTATCACCACATGTGTTTGTGCAGCAACTTAAATTTAGCAGCATATATCCGACTTGCTGAAAGATGTGCTCAGAATGGGTGTGACCTCTTCCTGTAATGAGATAATATAATAATTCCATAACATGCACCAACCACAGTTATAGGAAGCTGCCGAATATGAACAAGAGCAAAGTTGTACATTTCTTTCTGTTCTCCATGTCTAGGTCAATGCGATTATCTCTCTTAACGTGGCTCTTCAGCCCCTTCTGCACCCAGCTGGCAGTGAAAATATGTTTTACTGTCAGTGTGTTGAACATCGGAATTAAAACGTACGGGAGCAATGGGGTTAAAACAACATCAAACCATTTGAATCCCACCCATGCGGGTTCAGTATAATAAATTGACTTTGCAATGTAGAACCTCAGCACGTTATCTTTTATGTACCCAGCTTCGTAGATGAAATAGGAGGGAACGTTTTTTGAACAGAACACTATACACGTTGTTGCCAGAACAACAATTCAGTTTCCCCTGTGCAGAATTTTGTTTTCAGACTCTGGTAGCCACAAATCGATCAAAGGAGAAAGCGATGGTGAACCAGACAAGAATCAGGGCAGCTGTTAGACAACGCAGAGGGGTGATTAACCGGAAAGATCATGGGGAATATAACGTATTGCTATTGTTCAGTATTACGTCATTAATAATAACAATTAGATCCGCTATTGCCATGGCAACCAGGTAGTACGTGGTGGAGGGAGCGAGGCCAAGACCACAACCGCAATAAATTAACTGTCAGAGAAAGAAATGGAAAATACTGAGTCTAACTGACCAACACTCGAACCCAGGCATTGATCACTACTGAGTACAAGAGTTGGCAATTCATGTTGCAAGGAGAGGGAAAGAAGGTTCACCAGGATGTTGCCTGGTCTCGAAGGCGTTGGCTATGAGGAGAGGTTGAAAAAACGAGGGTTGTTTTCACTGGACAGATGGACGCTGAGGTGTGACCCGATAGAGGTGTAAACAGTTATGAGAGGCATAGACAGGGTGGAATGACAGAGGCATTTTCCCCAGGATGGAAGCGGCAATTAAAAGAGGACACAGTTCAAGTTGAGAGAGGGAAAGTCGAAGAGAGATGTTCGGTGCAAACAGAGAGTGGTGGGTGCCTGGAACGCGTTGCCAGAGGAGGTGGAGGAAGAGGGACATTACCAACATTTTAGAGCATCCAATTTTAAGTTTTAACTTTATTTATTGGTTTCAGAAGAAGGCTTACATTAACAATGCAATGAAATTACGGTGAAAATCCCCTAGTCGCCACATTCCAGCACCTGCTTGGGTACATTGAGGGAAAACTTAGCACAGCTATTTGCACCGAACCAGCACGTCTTTGGTCTGTGCGAGGAAACCAGAGCACCCTGAAGAAAACCACGGAGACACAGCGAGAACGTGCAAACTCCACACAGACAGACACCCAAGCCGGGAACCGAACTCACTTCCCTGGTACTGTGAGGCAGCAGTGCTAACCATTGTGCCACCCTGCCGCTCTGGATGGGTACATGTAACACCAACAACCACAGAGGAAAATGAGTTAGCGATTCACCCAATGCATTACATGTCGTTACGGTCACTTACCAGGAACACTAATAACAGCAAGAATAGTGTAATATATCCTCACCACACTGATTAAAGTCTTCAACATTTTCACAGTGAAGTAATCCATCCCTTGTGGATCAGCGAGACTCTCACTATTCAGCTGCATGGTGAGACATTTGCCGAACATTTAATTTATATTCTCAGGCATCACCTAAGGGACACTAAGTTTCTAACGTTATTCTGCATTTTTTTACATTTGTAATGGGAACAGTGAATACCATAGATTCCAGTTCCTGTTGTGTTGAATTGGCTTCATTCTGAGATACATTTAGCACAACACACAGTCTGCAAACTGTTTACTTAACAAAATTCGCAGCTTCAATTTCTCCATTTGCCATGGTGATTCCCAATTCAACACTGTCTTACTGGAGGTCAGACACTGTATTCAGTTTTCTTTTCCTATTGGGGCAATTCTGTAATGTTAATGGGATTGCTAAGACATCTCTCTCAGGAGTATTCCTCCTGTATATCTGGAAGTAAATAACCTCTTGAACTGTGGACATCCATTTATGTAATTATAGCAAGTTGCTTCTGACTTGCCTTTCTGCAATATTTGACCAATAAAGCATCTAAAACGGAATAACACGACAAATTATGTTGAACGTTATCGGCGTAGACATTAATAAAAAAATCATTTTGCGGATGTATTTATTCATTCAGGGGACACGGGCATCACTGGCTGGCCAGCATTTATTGCCCATCCCTAATTGCTCGAGGGCAATTCAGAGTCAACCACATAACTGTGGCTTTGGAATCAATGCAGGCCAGAAAATTTAAGGACGATAGACGTCCTTCCCTGAAAGAAGTTAAAATATTCAAGTTTATTTATTAGTGTCACAAGTAGATTTATATTAACACTGCAATGAAGGTACTGTGGAAATCCCCTCGTCGCCAATTCCGCTGCCTGTTTGGGTACACTAAGGGAGAATTTATCACGGCCAATCCACCTAACCACCACATCTTTCGGACTGCGGGAGGAAACTGGGTCATCCGGAGGAAACCCATGCAGACGCGGGGAGAACATGCACACTCCTCACAGGCAATGATGCGAGATGGAAATCAAACCCTTGTCTCTAGCGCGGTGAGGCAGCAGTGCTAACCAGCGGCGTTTTTCCGACAAATGACAACGATTTCATGGTCGTCAGTAAATTATTAATTCCAGATATATTGTATCGAGTTCAGATTCCACCATCTGCCGTGGGGGGATTCAAACCTGGGCCCCCAGAACATCAGCTAAATTTCTGGACTAATAGGCTAGCGCTAATACCACAATGCTAACGCGTTCTATAATAATAATCTGAAACACAATTTTTTTGGCCAAGGATGAATCGGTTCATTTCTACCCCAATTCCAGATATTGTCTCATCAAGGAGTTGTTTTAATGATTTCTATTAGAGCAAAGAACAAAGAACAAAGATCAGTACAGCACAGGAAGAGGACTTTCGGCCCTCTACGCCTGCGCCGATTATGATGTCTGCCTAAACTAAAACCATATGCGCTTACGGAGTCTGTATCCTTCCATTCCCATACTATTCATGTATTCATCTCTTTGCCCCTTAAATGCCGCTATTGTATCGACTATCAACATCTCCCTGGACAGTGCATTCAGGCATTCACCACCTTCCTTCATGCCTTCCACATATCGAAGCTTTTCCCCAATCACCTTAAACCTATGTCCCCTAGCACTTTTCTACCAGAGGAAAGAGCATCTGAACATCTACTCTGTCCATGCCACTCATAATCTTGTAGACCTCTATCAGTTCACCCTCAACCTCCATTGTTCCAGTGAGAACAAACTGAGTTTATGCATCTTGTCCTCATAGCTAATACCCTCCAGACCAGGCAACATCCTGGGAAACCTCTTCTGTGCCCTCTCCAATTCATCCACATCCTTCTGTAGTGTGGCGTCCAGAATTGTACACGATATTCCAAATGAGACCTAACAAAGGTTCTTTACAGTTACAGCATGACCTATTAATTTTTATACTCAATGCCCCGACCGATGAAGGCAAGCATGCCATATGCTTTCGTTACTACATTATCCACCTGTGTTGCCACTTTCAGTGATCGGTGGACACATAAGGGGCGGCACAGTCGTACAGTGGCTAGCACTGCTGCTTCACAGCTCCAGAAACCTGGGTTGCATTCCCAGCTTGGGTCACTGTCTGTGTGGAGTTTGCACATTCTCCTCGTGTCTGCGTGGGTTTCCTCCGGGTGCTCCGGTTTCCTCCCACAGTTCAAAGATGTGCGGGTTAGGTTGATTGGCCATGCTTAAAATTGCCCCTTAGTGTCCTGGGATGCGTAGATTAGAGGGATTAGCGGGTAAAATATGTAGGGATATGGGGGTAGAACCTGGGTGGGATTGTGGTCGGTGCAGACTCGATGGGCCGAATGGCCTCTTTCTGTACTGTCGGCTTTCCATGATTTCTATAAGCCCAGGTCTCTCTGCCTATCGATATTCCTCAGAGTTCTGCCATTTACTGTATAATTCCTAAATGCATTACATCTTTCAAAATGTATTACCTCACACTTGTCTGGATTAAACTCCATCTGCCATTTTCTTCCCAAGTCTCCATCCGCTCTATAACTTGCTCTATTAGCTTAGGTGTTAGGATTAGCTTAAGGGTTCAAAAAAAGGGCGGCATGGACAAGTTGGGCCGAAGGACCTGTTTCCATGCTGGAAACATCTATGACTCTGTGACTCCATAACTCTATCCTCTGATAATCCTCTTTACTATCTGCAACTCCACCATTTTTATGTCATCTGAGAACTTACTAGCGAGACCAGCTACATTTTCCTCCAAATAATTTCTAAAAACTACGAACAACAAAGTTCCAAGAACTGATCCCTGTGAAACAGCATTAGTCGCAGCCTTCCCTTCAGAAAAGCACCCCTCTACTGCTACCCTCTGTCTTCTATGGCCAGGCCATTTCTGAATGCATCTTGCGACCTCTCCTCTGATCCCTGTTTTTTTTTATTCATTCGTGGGACATTGCATCGCTGCCTGGCCAGCATTTATTGCCCATCCCTAGTTGCCTTTGAGAAGGTGGTAGTGATCTGCCTTCTTGAATCGCTGCTGTCCATATTCTGTGGGTTGACCCACAATGACATTAGCGAGGGAATTCCAAGATTTTGATACAGCGACTGTGAATGAACGGCGATATCTTTCCAAGTCAGGATGGTGAGTGGCTTGGAGGGGAACTTGCAGGTGATGGTGTTCTCATGTAGCTACTGCCCTTGTCCTTCTAGATGGAAGTGGTTAGTTGTTTGGAAGGTGCTGTATAAGTTTCTTTGGTGAATTGCTGCAGTGCATCTTGTAGACACTACACACTTCTACTACTGAGCGCCGGTGGTGGAGCGACTGAATATTTGTAGATGTGATGCCAATCGAGCGGTCCTGGATGGTGCCGAGCTTCTTGAGTATTGTTGGAGCTGCACCCCTCCAGCCAAATGGGGAGTATTCCATCTCACTCCTGACTTGTGCCCTGTAGATGCTGGGTAGGCTTTGCGGAGTCAGGAGGTGAGTTACTCGCCGCAGTATGACCAGACTCTGGCTTGCACTATGTAGCCAGTATGTTTATGCGGTGAGTCCAGTCGAGTTTGTGGTCGATGGTAACATCAAGGCTGTTGACAATGGGAGATTCATTGATTGTAACACCATTGAATGTCAAGGGGCGGTGGTTTGATTGTCTCTTTTTGGTGTTGGTCATTGCCTGGCATTTGTGTGGCGCGAATGCTACTTGCCACTTGTGAGCCCAAGCCTGCATATTGTCCAGATCTTGTTGCATTTGAACATGAACTGTTTCAGTATCTGAGGAGTTGCGAATGGTGCTGAACATTGTGAAATCTTCGTCCAACAGCCCCTCTTGTGGACTTATGATGGAGGGAAGATCATTGATGAAGCAGCTGAAGATTGCTGGGCCAAGACACTACCTTGTGGGACACCTGCAGAGATGTTGTGGAGCTGCGATGACTGACCTTCCACAACGACAACCATCTTCCTATATACCAGGTACGATTCCAACCAGCGGATAATTTGCCCCCTAATACCCATTGATTCCAGTTTCGCAAGGGTTCCTTGATGCCACACTCGGTCAAATGCAGCCTTAATGTTAAGTGCTGTGACTCTCACCTCACCCCTGGAATTCAGCTCTTTCGTCTGTGTTTGAACCAAGGCTGTAATGAGACCAGGAGTTGAGTGACCCTGGCGAAACACAAACAGGGTGTCACTGAGCAGGTTATTGCAAAGCAGGTGCTGCTTGATAGCATTGTTGATGACCCCTTCCACCACTTTACTGATGATCGAGAGTAGACTGATTGGGTGGTAATAGGCTGGTTAGATTGTCCTGCTTTTTGTGTACAGGACATACCGGGGCAATTTTCAAGATGGCTGGGTAGATGCCAGTTTTGTAACGGTGCTGGAAGAGCTTGGCTGGGGCAGAAGCAAGTTCTGGAGCACACGTCTTGAGTACTATTGCCGAAAGGCTATCAGGGACTATTGCATTTGTTGTATCCAGTGCCTCAAACCGTTTCTTGGTATCACGTAAAGTGAATCGAATTGGTTGGAAACTGGCTTCTGTGATGTTGAGGACCACTGGAGGAGGTCGAGATGGATCATCCACTTGGCACTTCTGGCTGACGATTGCTGCAAATACTTCAGCCTTATCATTTGCACTGATGTGCTGGGCACCTCCATCATTGAGGATCGGGATATTTGTGGAACCTCCTCCTCCAGTGGGCTGTTCAATTGTCCACCACAATTCATGACATGGATGTGGAATGACTGCAGAACTTAGATTTGATCTGTTGGTTGTGGGATCGCTTAGCTCTGTCTATCACTTGCTGATTTTGCCATTTGGCATGCAAGTCGTCCTGCTGGGTAGGTTCACCAGGCGGACACCTGAATTTTAGGTATGCCTGGTGCTGCTGCTGGCATGCCCTCCTGCACTCTCGATTAGGTGCATTTGCCATGTTAAATTCTCCCTCAGTGTGACTGAACAGGCAACAGAGTGTGGTGACGAGGGGATTTTGCAATAACCTCGTTGCAGTGTTAATGTAAACCTATTTGTGCCTAATACATGAAAAACGTAAGGGCTATGTGGGAATTGCCCAGGAGGTTTAAACTTATGATGGCAGTTTCCCTGCACTGGGAACCATCTGTTGCCCCAATTTAAATCAGAGATGGTTCTGACTCTCTCATCAGCTTAGTTACCTGGGAGATGTTAAAACAATTAAAAGCACTTCCAGCTCCTGGGTATGACTCCACCCACCCCTGACTACCCCACTGCCACTTCAACTACTTTCCCACCCCCTCCTTATGCATTCATCCTTCTGACTACCACATCACCCTGACTTCTTTCCCCCACTTCCAACACCTGAATACTTTCCCATGTTCCCAAACCCCTAACTACATTCCCTCTCCCTGACTACCCATCCACTGTCCGATTACTCCGCCTCCGTTCCACTGACTACCCTCCCTAGTACCTACTCGCCACTCCCTGACTGTTTTCCCCACTCCTCACCTTCCATCACGACCTTCTTTGACTGCCTCACCTGCCCCCACTGAGTAGGTTCACAACAAATCCAAATGCCCCTCCGACCACAAAACCCACCTCTGACTACCCATGCCTGATTTACAACTGCCCTGAATTCACCCATCCCTCCGCCATCCCCTTGATCCCATCGCCAACTCTCCCCTCCCCCCTCCCCCCGCGTTAGAAGTTAACAGTATCCTGAATTGTTATCCTGTACTTACTGTGATGGTTTTTACCAACTCTTTACAGGGGAGGATTGTTGACAGGAAGTTTGAGGCAAATGTGAAAGTCGCTCGATTCATCAGGAGTTGAGTAACATTGAACTTTTGGGTGTCGGGAAATGCTTTAACCCGCCACACCATCTGAAAACGCACCGTACCATTCACAGTGGGGTGCAGCCGTGTTGTGTGTATGGGTGAGATTTTCACCAATTGACTTATTGGTAGAGAAACAAGGACACTGACATCATGGGGAAACCATGGGAATTCGGGGACCGTGGTAATGAATTTCCTTCCCTTTCTGAGCTGGAAATGTACCGACCCAGTCGCACTGCGAAGAGGCCATTCATTTGTTCAGTGTGTGGCAAAGGATTCACTCAGTCAGCCAACGTGCTCTTACACCATGTGGTTCACACGAGGGAGAGGCTATTCACCTGCTCAGTGTGTGGGAAATGATTCTCTCAGTCGTCCAGTCTGCTGATGCACCAGCGAATTCACACTGGGGAGAAGCCATTCACCTGCTCCGTGATTGGGAAGGGATTCACTAATTCATTTAACCTCTTGACCCATCAGCGGCTTCACACCGGGCAGAGGCCATTCACCTGCACCGTGTGTGGGAAATGATTCATTCAGTCATCCAGCCTGCTGATGCACAAGTGCGTTCACACTGAGGGAGAGACCGTTCACCTCTTCCCGTGTGGGAAGAGGTTCACTGATTTGTCCAACTTGCTGACTCCCCAGCGAGTTCACACCGGGGAGAGGCCCTTCACCTGCACACTGTGTGGGGAAAAAATTACCCAGTCATCCAGCCTCCTGACACACGGGAGACAGGCTACTCACCTGCACCATGTGTGGAAAAGGATTCACTCAGTCATTCAATTCCCAGCTTCTGAGACACCAGCAAGTTCAAAAAGAACTGCAGGAGCTGGATTCTGCTGTTTTTGCCATGATTAGTCACATGCGAAGGAAGTGAGTTCAGTTTGGTAATTTTAATTTCTGCTGGTGTTAGTAATTTTGATACACTGTAACCTCTCGAGCCTCGATTGTTTCAGACCAAGTCATTTTCGGATTTTGGAATTTATTAGATTATAGTTGACTTTACAGTTTATTTACTAGTCACAGGCAGGCTGACATTAACACTGCAATGAAGTTACTGTGTACATCCCCTCGTCATCACATTCTGGCGCCTGTTCAGGCACACTGAGTGATAATTTATCATAGCTAATGCACCTAATCGGCTCGTGCTTCAGACTATGGGAGGAAACCGGAGCAGCCAGAGGAAACCCATGCAGACACGGGGAAAGTGCAGACTCCCTGCACACAGTGACCCAAGCCGAGAATTGAACCCGGGTTTCTGGCACTGTGATTGAGCAGTGCTAGCCATCGTATCTATCAACAACATGTGGACCAGGAAACACTGAAGGTATAAATATTTACCGATTGCACTGATGATGCATTATTGAATGAGTAGCTACTTAATAGTGTATCTTCCCCATTTTTACTGCCAAAGTATGGTACACAAATGATGCCTGGAGTTGCTGCTTTCTGCCGAGAACATTTCCAGAAAACTTGCATTTCTGAGCAGTAGATTTCCCAACTGAACATCTTACAGTGGAATTGGACGAGAGTACTATTTTCACATTTCTCTCAAATTTGCCTACATTTCAAAATTAACATTTTGAAAAGGAGGAATTTCATGAACACTGGACAGCAAAAAGTCTTCCATGGAGATGGGTAGAGGATGGGTTTTGTGAAAGATTTGAAATTGAAAGCAACAGTCGTAAGAAACCAGAGTCGACATTCTTTTTAAAAACTTCTTGACAACTGTTTAGGGGAGAAATATACCAACCATAAGTTTTCAGGGTAACATGTTTCCTTGACATTGGTGTTCTTACGAACTGTCCTGAAGAGTGCAGGATGAAAAGCTCTGACAAAAGATACATCTTCTTTTCAGCACCAGTCAAATCACCAGGACCTGATGGCCTACATACTAGGTTCTATAAGAGTGAGCTACATATATAGTGTGCATACATGTTCCAATTCATCCTACGTTTTCGAATGGTCCCACTGGATTGGAATTGACGAATGTAACACCATTCTTCCAGGAAAAATAGAAAATTGAAGTAATTGAGCCTGCTCCACCATTCGGCATGATCATGGCTGATCCTCTATCTGGAGAGGCGATGGCATAGTGGTATTATCACTCGAGTATTAATCCAGAACCTCAGCTAATGCTCTGGGGACCCAGGTGGTGGAATTTGGATTCAATTAAAAATATCTCTAAATATCTACTGATGACCATGAAACCATTGCCGATTGTTGGAAAAACCCATCTGGTTCATGAATGTCCTTTAAGCAAGAACATCCGCCGTCCTTACCTGGTCTGGCCTACATGTGACTCCAGAGTCACCGCAACATTGCTGGAACAGGAATCCCAATTACTATTCAAAACCAGGGAGATACACTGAATCACACCGCAAATATCACATCTGCTATTATATCGTGTACACAAAAATAGCGACGAAAGCAGTATGAAATTAGTCCAGATAACAAATAATAGAATGATAGATTTCCTTTGACTGTTCATCTCTGGGACTCGCTGCTGTGAGTTGGGAGTCCCATTGACTCTCTCTACACTTCCCGCTGCCTCAGAAAATCAGCCAACATGATCATGGACCCCATGCACCCCTGATATGCTCTCTTCCACCTTCTTCTGTCGGGAAAAAAGATACAAAATATTTTGTACTTGTATGGTGGCACAGTGGGTAGCACTGCTGCCTCACAGCGCGAGGAATCCGAGTGCAATTCCCGGCAAGGGTCACTGTCTGTGTGGAGTTTGCACGTTCTCCCCATGTCTGCGTATTTTTCATCCGGTGCTCCGATTTCCTTCCAAAGTCTGAAAAACGTGCTGGTTAGGTGCATTGACCCGAATAGGAATGTGGCGACTGGGGGAATTTCATATTAACTTAATTGCGGTATTAATGTAAGCCTTACGTGTGAGTAATAAATAAAGTTCAAACATTTTTAAAATTCTGAAGTCACCAACCGACTGAAGAAGAACTTCTTTCCTGCTGCTGTCAGACTTCTGAGTGCACCGGCCTTATATTAAGTTGATCTTTCTCTACACCCTAGCTATGACTATACCACTACATTCTGCACCCTCTCTTTTCCTTCTCGATGAACGGTATGCTTTTTCTGTATAGAGCGCAAGAAACAATACTTTTCACTGCATACTAATACATGTGACCATAAATCAAAATCGAAAGCCTGTGAGCTCTGCTGCTCACTGAGATGTTTCTGATGATTCTGCTGCTGAATGCCTTAACCGAGACTAATAGGATGGCTGGCGTCAGAATATGATGAAGGAACTCGATTGTTGGTTGTCCCATAACATCGGCCATTCTGTAACAAAACCAAGGCAATTTCTGAAGCCAGTCGTCCATTTTGAACATAAAGTACCCCAAAAAATGTTTTTCAACCAGCTCAGTGCAGTCACTCTTCCCAACCATCATTCTCTCAGAGCAGTGCTGAGATTTCAGCTCATTGGAAAAAAAATGGGACATAATGGTCTAAAGTGATAGTGACGACAAACCAGACTGAACAGCCTATGGCTGCAGAAAGCAGGATGGCGTAGATATTACATATTGGAAGCTAACATTTTCCTGATAGACAATTGGAAGTTGCCTCAGTATCAGGTCAAGGATAATGTCCAGTAAATCTGCTATGGCCTTGGAGCATTTGGAGAGACCGCACTTGGTCACGAGACAGGATCACAATCATCACTAAGTCAACTGTTAAGAAGGGGAAGAAAGAATTAATCAAGAGTCAAATAAATAAAGAAGGGGAATAAGTGTGGCACGGTTGCAAAGTGGTTAGCACTGCTGCCTCACATCACCAGGGACCTGTATTCGATTTATGACTTTTGTCACTGTCTGTGTGGACATTCCGCACATTCTCTCTTGTTTCTGCATGGGTTTCCTCCAAGTGTTCTTGTTTCCTCCCACAGGCCGAAAAATGTGCTGGTTAAGTATGTTGGCCGTGCTAGACTCTCCCTCCGTGTACCCGAACAGGTGCTGGAGTGTGGCAACTCGGGGATTCTCACAGTAACTTCAGTACAGAGGTAATGTAAGCCGACTTGTGACACTAATCAAAAAATAGAGGGAGGTTGTACATCCGACTTTTCAGAGAGCTGCCAGTTTAGTTGAGTATTTGTTGAGGTTTGGAAGTGTCCCAGTATCCAATGATGTATTGAAATTGTTGAGTTGAAACAGAGTTCTCTGCTGGAATTTAACAATAAATGGAGGATGGTATTTAGGAAAAGCAACTCATATATGGGTCTGTCCTGACCAACAGTCCCTTTCCTATTCTATTGGAAATGTCTGAATGTTGCAGAAAAGAAGGATTACATCACTATTCTTTATTAAGGGCAATATAACTGATCTTAATAAGTCTGGGATAATGTGTATAAAATTGGGTAATGTTCCTCCTCCTCAACTGATGTCTCTGGGTCAATGTGGGGGAATCAAAAATACATCTGCAGTGTTTTGCAAACGTCTATGAATAATTTGCACAGCAAACCTAAGTTAGGACGAAATGAAAAACGTTTGTTTAATTGTAAACATATATTCTCTCTCTCTCTCTCTTTCTCTCTCTCTCTCTCTCTCTCTCTCTCTCACACACACACACACACACACACACACACAGAAACTCACACACGCGCGCGCACGTACATGAGAGGGGCTTTAGAAAATACATTTTTCTAAAAATACAGCATCATCCGAATGGAAGACTATGTTATACTCTGGGCTTTAGTAATGGGGAAGTTGTGTACACGGTAAAAGAAGTGATATTGAACTTGTGCAAGTCTCCGCTGGAGTGTAGCGTTTATTTCTATCCACCACAATTTATAAAGGATTTGAACATATTGTATAGAGTACAGGAAAGAATCATAACACTGTTTTCAGTGGGTAAAGAATTTCAGGTGTGACGAGAGATTGGAAAAGTTAGGAGCATGCTCCTTGCGGAAAAGCAGCTTGAAAGAACTGATCGAGTTATCCGATAATATGAGTGGTCTTGAACAAAAGTAAAGTAACGTTTATTTAGTAGTCACATTCACACTGTGATGAAGTTACTTTGAAAATCCTCTCGTCACCACACTCCGGCTCCTGTTCGAGTCAGATGGGGGAGAATTTAACATGGCCAATGCACCTAATCAGCACATCTTTGGACTGTGGGAGGAAACCGGAGCACCCGGAGGAAACCCACGCAGATACAGGGAGAACATTCAAACTCATACAGACAGTGATCCAACCCAGGAATCGAACCCAGGTCCCTGGCGCTGAGGTAACAGTGCTAACTACTGTGACAGCGTGCCGCCCAGAGGAGACAGATAAGGGGAGAAAAATTTTCCTTTTGCGAGAGTATTGGGAATTAGGGGGCTCAGATTGAAATTAGTGAGTAAAAGAAGCAATGATGATACAAACAATGATTTTGTTACAGACAATTAGTGGTCAGGATTGGGAATGCACTGCCTGAGAGTGTGGTGAAGGCAGGTTCATTTGAAGCATTCAAAAGGGAACTAGTCCATTCTCTGAGACTGAGCACATTGCGGTGTTATGGGCAGAAAGATCCACGAGATTTGCTCATTCGGATAGTTGGGACAACTACAAGGACAGACCCTCTCCTGGTTTGTAATCTCATCAGGAAAAAAGAGAAATCAAAAACTTCAGCAGATGATTGCTGCGATTTGAGAAAGTAATGAGAGAGAGAGAATTTGAACGATAACAGAGAATACTGGAAATACTGATAAATAAGTGCTCATATGAAAGTGAGTGTCAGCTTTTGGAGTAAACTCAAAATTAAAGGATACAAGATGGTTACCTGGCACAAAATGGACTCTGGAAAAAGACATTAGGATGTGCTGACTTGGGCACAGACATTGCACAGCGATTTAAAACTTGTTAGTGTTTAAATTATTGCAGGAAAAAGATCAGACCTTGAGGCACCTCAGCTTGAGATAAAGCAGAACCAAAACAATGAGTTTTGAGAACGAGATCAGTCGTTGATGGGGACATAAATGCATAAATGTATCTACTCTATGTAAACCGATGTGATAACTGCCAATGTCCGTCCTTGTCTTCTCCATGTATAACGATGTGCTAATGGCTAATGTCCGTACTGTCCATTATTTGAAAATGTATAAAAGATGCTCAACTGCCATTGTAAAGTTGAGAAGGTGGCTGCATGCACAGCGGAGAGCCCAGTGCTTCTCCCAAAGCTTTGTCTGATAAAACGGCGTGTTGAATCTTTAAGTCTGACTCCGAGTGGTGATTTTCCCACAAGAAATTGGCGTAGTTGGGCAGGATCTCACTGCTGGTAAGTTGATCGGTTGGCCTCGATCGGCGAACTGTAGTAGAGATTATTGAATCTGTGGGAGTCAGACTGAGCCAACAATGCAGTTAGAAATGGGTGGAAATTAGGGAAATTTATCGTATTATCGGATAGAAATAAGTATTGATTGTTACTTGTGCTAATCGACTAAGGACAAGGAAGTGCCTGTCTCAAATGCGCAGCGTTAGACCGGTTGTTAAGAGGGGAAATCCCCCACGTGAAGGTCAGGACTCTGAAGTGGGCATAGAGGCACAAAGGTCATTTAGCATCAAACTCTGTAGTGACGAAAAAGCACAGAGTTTGCCTCCTGTTTGCATAAAAGTTTGTGTAGTTTGTGTACTTGTCTGTCACGTTGTAAAGTGGTGCTGAAAAGGAGCTGATCACTCTGACCTAGAGCCGGACTCCGGTGGAGGAAACACATTGCCGAGGAGGTAATCGTGGCCGTGAGTATAAATAGGAAACCTTAACGGTGGAGAAAACACGTTGTTAAGGAACTAACCGTGGCCGGGGTAGTGAGTATAAATAGAAACCCTAACGGTGGCGAAAAGACGTTGCTAAAGAAGTAATCGTGGCCGGGGGTGTAAAAGTCTGCGAGATAGCAGATAGAGAAACTAAGTGGGGACCTGCGGGTTCTCTTATTGATAAATATATAACAGACAGACACGCGCTGATTAAGAAGATGCAAAGGGATGGGTGAGATTTTTCTCAGACCTCAGAACAACTGAGAAAGTGGGTAGATGGGGAAAAGGGAGACAAAACAAAAAAGGCAGGGGTATTATTAGTACATCAATTAGGTGGACTAATTGAACAAGTAGTCGCCTCCACTAAAAAGTGGAATGAAGATAAGGATAAGATTTTAAAAATAGAATTCAGTGTAAGGGAATTGGAGAAAAGGAATCCAGTATTAGAGGAGAATCAATGGGGAGGGGAAACTGTTCCTCTGCCCTCTCAAGAGTCCACACAACAGGGACCAACCGCCCCTCCAGAGGACGGGGAAGCGTTAGAACACAACTTGGCACCAGTAACCTGAGGGGGAACGGACGCGCAGCCAACAGCAAATTACAGACCATTCACCCCAGGCGAAAGACAACAGATAATGACCCCCCTGGGTAAACTACAACATAGAAGCGCAAATATGAAATTTTGGGAAGACTTAGATACAGTTTGGGTAGGACAGCAACTGCACCTCAGGGATATACACCAACTGGTCAGTGCCGCATGTTGAGCGGATAAATGGAGGCAGGTAGCCGGAGGGCCCGCCATTCCCCCAGCACAAGACTACAGTGGGGGACGTTGGACGCACGCAGTAGCCCTAACGGCAGAAGTAGATGCCCAACAGGCACCATTCACGCTGTTTCAAACAGAAGTCCAGAGAGTTTTAGGAAATGCTCCTACTCATTGGACTAGAATCGCAATGACCAAGCAACAAAAGAGGGAAGGAGCTTCTGAATACGGGGAACGGTTGTTTCAAGTATATCAGGAATGCTCAGGGCAAGCAAACCCAGGCAGTGGGGATCTAGCCTTCATCCAGCCTTTCAAGGATGGGCTCTCCAGTGCTAACCAAACCGTCCTACAAATGGTAGTGATCATGTCCCAGGATTATGATGAACTAGTGGAATGGGCTAGTGGCGTACTTGGAGCAGGGGAGGAGAAATCTAAGACGAGGGTAACACAGGAAAGAGTAGCCGCCTACGGTAGCGGGAGCGGAACTGAGACCAAACTGCCCTGTCACAATTGTGGCCGACAAGGGCACTTTGCAAAGGAGTGCTGGGTCCCAAGGGAAGGGAATAAATTTGGAAACAGTGGGAGACATTGTAATCATTGTAATAAAAATGGGCACACGGAAGCAATGTGTTGGGACAAACATGGGAGACCCCCGCCCCGATCCATGTCCACAGCAGGATTGGAGGAACTAAGGAACCTCCGAGCTCAGCAAGACAGAAGGCCTGCAGCCGCTATTCATAAGGGTAAGAAGGAGGGAAGGATCTATGTGTCTGCACTAGTAGGGGGCAAGCAATGTGAGATGCTGGTAGATACAGGAACATCCATATCTGTCACCGACCTTCCCTTACCCAATACAAGCAGGATGATTTATCTAACCGGGATAGGAGGGAATAAAACACCCACCTAACTGAGCGAGAACACGTTCGTAGAAATAAATAATTTGTATATACCTATGAGATTCTATGTATGTAAAAATAACGAGGGTACAATAATGGGAAATGATTTAATGAAGGAGTATGAGATTTTGATTGACTGTGGGAAGGGAGAATTAATCTGGCCAAAATGGGATGGCTGGAAAACCGGAATAGGCAAAATCACATTTCACCTCGAGACGATCAAGTTGGCCACAGCCACCACCAGATATTGGCTAATAGAAACAGAGGGGTTTGGAGCCATCTGTGCATCCATCCCCGGAGTATGGGCCGATACGAAATTAGACACTGGCCTAAACAAAACTGAACCGATAAAGGTGCCCGGACCGGAGCATAAGTCCCACCGACAATACCCGATAAAACCGGAAGCAAAGGCAGCTGTAGTAGAAATAGTTAAAGGGTTAGTGGAGAAAGGAATCCTGAGGGAAACTACGAGTACCAGTAACTCCCCAACCTGGCCAGTGAGCAAATCCGACGGAAGATACAGACTCACAATAGACTACACTGGCCTCAGTAAAGTCACCTCCAAATTGCACCCCATTGTAGCAAGCCCCTCGACAATCCTGAATGGATTGTCACCGGAGCATAAAATCTTTACTGCATTGGATATAGCCAATGGATTCTGGTCCCTACCCTTGGATCCCGAATCCCAAGAGAAATTCGCCATTACAGTGGGAGACAAACAGTACACTTGGACTCCCCTACCGCAGGGATTCCACAATAGCCCCGCTATCTTCCATCGAGGAATGAGTGACATCCTGAACGGGGTAGAACTACCAGAGGGTAGCACGATTCTACAATACGTAGATGATATATTAATAGCTTCAGAATCAAAGTCAGGACATCAGGGAGCACGATACCGAGTGTTGAATGAACTGAAAACCGCAGGATTAAATTTTTTGTCTAATTTTCGGGAGGTTTTTTGTAATTAACGGAAACCGGAAGGCCGCATCGCGAAGCCTGCCGGTAGCTGTAGTTTTTTTTTTCTCTCACTTACCTTATAAGTACTCGCCTCGGGGTATCGGCCTCAGTGTTCCTCTGGGAGCGGACCTGCGGGGTGGAGACTGTGAGCGGTGAGAGAGAGAGCGCGGACTGTGAGTAAATTCTGGGTTTTTTTTGTCTAATTTTCGGGAGGTTTTTTGTAATTAACGGAAACCGGAAGGCCGCATCGCGAAGCCTGCCGGTAGCTGTAGTTTTTTTTCTCTCGGGCCCCTAGCCCTATAAATTGGTGCAGAGGAGATACCCGATCCTCTACACTGGTAGAGGATCCCACCCTTCCATCCTCCTCTAACCTAATTATAAGTGTGGGGAAGTTTTTTGTTTTCTTTTTTTCTTGCTGGTAATGGCTTCAGGGATGGCAGTTCAGGCAGTATGCTGCATCTCCTGTGGGATGTATGTGGTGAGGAAATCCAGTATTGTTTCAGGAGATTTTAGTTGTAAGAAGTGCATTAGATTGCAGCTTCTGGAGGAGCGTGTAAAGGAGATGGAGGGGGAGTTAGAGGAACTCCGCATAATTCGGGAGGCGGAGGTGGAAGTTGATAGGAGTTATAGAGAAATAGTAACTCCTAGAAATGAGGCTTGGGTCAATGCCAGGAGGAGGGGTAAGAAGCAATCGGGAAGACAATCCCCTGGGGCGGTTCCCCTCCATAATAGGTTTTCGGTGCTGGAGGCTACAGTTGAGGAGGAATCAACTGAGCATAGAGAGCAGATCTCTGGGGGTGAGCCGAGTGAGAAAGCTCAGGTGGTTAGGGGCTGTAAAAGACTGGGCCTTGTGATTGGGGACTCCACAATTAAGGGGACAGATAGGAGGGTCGGAACTAAAGGTAGGGACTCAGGGTTGGTGTGTTGCCTGCCAGGGGCTGGGGTCCGGGATGTGTCTGACAGGGTATTCAGGACTCTTAGGGGGGAGGGAGATAAACCACAAGTTATTGTACATGTGGGGACACACGACATAGGGAGGATAGGGGAAGGGGATATTAGGCAGGGATTTATGGAGTTGGGGTGGAAACTAAAGGCCAAGACTGACAGAGTGGTTATCTCTGGACTCTTGCCTGTACCACGGGATAGTTTAGAGAGGAATAGGGAGAGGGAAGGTTTGAATTCATGGCTGAGGGGATGGTGCAGGAGGGAGGGGTTCAGGTACTTAAGCAATTGGGGCTCGTACTGGGGAAGGTGTGACCTCTATGAGAAGGATGGTCTACACCTTAATCAGAAGGGGACCAATATCCTGGGGGGTAAATTTGCTAAGGCCATGCAGGGAGGTTTAAACTGATTCGGGGGGGGAGGGATCCTGAGTAGTGGGGCTGAAAGTGAGGGATGCATGGATGGGGACTGCAATGCACGGCATTGCAGAGGTGGGGTGGAGCAGGGTTTGAAATGTGTATACTTCAATGCCAGGAGTATTCGCAATAAAGTGGGTGAACTTGCAGCGTGGATCAGTACCTGGGACTTCGATGTTGTGGCTATTTCAGAGACATGGATAGAGCAGGGGCAGGAATGGATGCTGCAGGTCCCGGGGTTCAAATGTTTTAGTCGAAGTAGGGAAGGAGGTAGAAGAGGGGGAGGGGTAGCATTATTGGTCAGAGATTGTATCACAGTGTCAGAGAGGAGGTTTGATGAGGACTTATCTGTTGAGGTAGTATGGGCGGAGATTAGAAATAGGAGAGGAGAGGTCACCCTGTTGGGAGTCTTTTATAGACCTCCTAAAAGTTCTAGAGAGGTTGAGGAAAGGATTGCGGAGTCAATCCTGCTTAGGAGTGAAAGTAATAGGGCAATTGTTATGGGGGATTTTAACTTGACTAATATTGACTGGAATTGTTATAGCTCTAGCTCGTTAGAGGGGTCAGTTTTTGTTCAAAGCGTGCAGGAAGGTTTTTTGACTCAGTATGTAGACAGGCCAACTAGAGGTGAGGCTATATTGGATCTGGTGCTGGGAAATGAGCCAGACCAGGTGCTAGACTTGGAAGTTGGTGTGCATTTTGGTGATAGTGACCACAATTCGGTTACGTTCACCTTAGTGATGGAAAGGGATAGGCATGAACCTCGGGCCAGTGGTTTTAGCTGGGGGAAGGGTAATTATGAGGCTATTAGGAGAGAATTAGGAAACATAGGTTGGACTAGGAGATTACAGGGACTGGGAACGTCCGACATGTGGAGTTTTTTCAAGGAGCAGCTACTGCGAGTCTGTGATAGGTATGTCCCTGTCAGGCAAGGAGGAATTGGTAGGGCTAGGGAACCGTGGTGCACCAAAAAAGTTTCTTTGTTGGTTAAAAAGAAAAAGGAGGCTTATGTTCGGATGAGACGTGAGCACTCGGGTAGTGCACTAGAAAGCTTTAGATTGGCTAAGAGGGAGTTGAAGAGCGAGCTTAGAAGGGCTAAAAGGGGACATGAGAAGACTTTGGCGGATAGGGTTAAAGAGAATCCTAAGGCGTTCTATAGGTATGTCAAGAACAGAAGGTTGGTTAGGGCAAGTTTAGGGCCAGTTATAGATGGCAGAGGGAAGTTATGTGTGGAACCGGAGGAGATTGGTGAAGCATTGAACCAATATTTCTCTTCGGTGTTCACGCAAGGGGACATGAATATAGCTGAGGAGGACACTGGGTTGCAGGGGAGTAGAATAGACAGTATTACAGTTGATAAGGAGGATGTGCAGGATATTCTGGAGGGTCTGAAAATAGATAAATCCCCTGGTCCGGATGGGATTTATCCAAGGATTCTCTGGGAGGCAAGAGAAGTGATTGCAGAGCCTCTGGCTCTGATCTTCAGGTCGTCGTTGGCCTCTGGTATAGTACCAGAAGATTGGAGGTTAGCGAATGTTGTCCCATTGTTTAAGAAGGGGAACAGAGACTTCCCCGGGAATTATAGACCGGTGAGTCTCACTTCTGTTGTCGGCAAGATGTTGGAAAAAATTATAAGGGATAGGATTTATAGTTATTTGGAGAGTAATGAATTGATAGGTGATAGTCAGCATGGTTTTGTGGCAGGTAGGTCGTGCCTTACTAACCTTATTGAGTTTTTTGAGAAAGTGACCAAGGAGGTGGATGGGGGCAAGGCAGTGGACGTGGTATATATGGATTTTAGTAAGGCGTTTGATAAGGTTCACCATGGTAGGCTTCTGCAGAAAATGCAGATGTATGGGATTGGGGGTGATCTAGGAAATTGGATCAGGAATTGGCTAGCGGATAGGAAACAGAGGGTGGTGGTTGATAGTAAATATTCATCATGGAGTGCGGTTACAAGTGGTGTACCTCAGGGATCTGTTTTGGGGCCACTGCTGTTTGTAATATTTATTAATGATCTGGATGAGGGTATAGTTGGGTGGATTAGCAAATTTGCTGATGACACCAAAGTCGGTGGTGTGGTAGACAGTGAGGAAGGGTGTCGTAGTTTGCAGGAAGACTTAGACAGGTTGCAAAGTTGGGCCGAGAGGTGGCGGATGGAGTTTAATGCGGAGAAGTGTGAGGTAATTCACTTTGGTAGGAATAACAGATGTGTTGAGTATAGGGCTAACGGGAGGACTTTGAATAGTGTGGAGGAGCAGAGGGATCTAGGTGTATGTGTGCATAGATCCCTGAAAGTTGGGAATCAAGTAGATAAGGTTGTTAAGAAGGCATATGGTGTCTTGGCGTTTA
The DNA here is from genome assembly GCF_964213995.1 of Mustelus asterias. Taxonomy (NCBI): domain Eukaryota; kingdom Metazoa; phylum Chordata; class Chondrichthyes; order Carcharhiniformes; family Triakidae; genus Mustelus; species Mustelus asterias. The sequence continues at coordinate 92,376,049 of NC_135816.1, forward strand.
TTGGTAGGGGGATTGAATTTAGGAGTCGTAGCGTTATGTTGCAACTGTACACAACTCTGGTGCGGCCGCACTTGGAGTTCTGTGTGCAGTTCTGGTCCCCACATTACAGGAAGGATGTGGAGGCTTTGGAGAGGGTGCAGAGGAGGTTTACCAGGATGTTGCCTGGTATGGAGGGGAGATCCTATGAGGAGAGGCTGAGGGATTTGGGATTGTTTTCGCTGGAAAGGCGGCGGCTAAGAGGGGATCTTATTGAAACATATAAGATGATTAGAGGTTTAGATAGGGTGGATAGTGATAGCCTTTTTCCTCTGATGGAGAAATCCAGCACGAGGGGGCATGGCTTTAAATTGAGGGGGGGTAGTTATAGAACCGATGTCAGGGGTAGGTTCTTTACCCAGAGGGTGGTGAGGGATTGGAATGCCCTGCCAGCATCAGTAGTAAATGCGCCTAGTTTGGGGGCGTTTAAGAGATCCGTAGATAGGTTCATGGACGAAAAGAAATTGGTTTAGGTTGGAGGGTCACAGTTTTTTTTTTTAACTGGTCGGTGCAACATCGTGGGCCGAAGGGCCTGTTCTGCGCTGTAATGTTCTATGTTCTATGTTCTATGTAAGCCCCAAAAAGGCGCAAATCGGGAAAGCACAGGTCCTGTACCTTGGACACTTAATATCACAAGGGCTTAAAGAAATGCCAACAGACCAAAATAAGGCGGTACAACAAGTGCCGCGGCCAGTCACTGTAAGAGGAGTCAGGAAGGTGCTGGGACTGTTTAACAATAGCCGAAGTTTTATCCCGGAATTCGCAAAATTGGCAGAGCCTATACGGAGACTAGTTAAAGGGGGAAAGCCAGCATTAAACTCCGTAGAATGTGGACCTGAGCAAGAAGAGGCCTATAGTAAATTAAAGGCATAACTAATATCAGCCCCTGGACTGGGACTACCAGATTTCAATAAAGATTTCCTCATACACTGTAATAATGAAGGGGGGTTCTATTCTGCAGTAGTAACGCAAGATCATGGTGATAAACCGAGACCCATAGGTTACTATTCAACAGCAGTAGGGCCGGTAGTAACCGGACTGCCAAGGTGCATAGCTGCCTTAGATTGCGCCACCTGGGCTGCAAAGGTTAGCGAATCGATAGTAATGACAGGAAATATTATCCTCCACACCAAACAGACCTTGGTGGAAATGCTGAATACAGGAAAGTTAAGGTCCGTCTCGAACATGAGAAAGATTACATGGGAAGCCGTCCTCCTACCTCCCAACAAATCAGTTATAATAGTAAGGGTTACAGGAGATAACCCAGCAGAAGGCATTTTGGATGCAGGAGAATCACATAACAGTGGAGACGTAGATGTGGATGTCGAAGAAGGTCGGGTAAAGTATGTACTTTTAGCAACAGCTGAGGAGACCCTTTTTGTAGATGGCTCACGTAAATATGTGGAATGCTCACCCCGGACAGGGTGGGCAGTAGTAAATGACAAATTGGAAATGGCAAAGTCAGAAAGAATTGACAGAGTCTATCCGTGCAGGTGGTGGAACTAGTGGCACTCACAAAAGCACTAGAATTGTCTGAAGGAAAGACGGTAAACATATATACCGATAGTAGGTACGCATTTGGGGTAACACACGATTATATGACGGCATGAGGTCGAAGGGGGTTTGTAACCACGGGAGGAACTCCTATTAAACACCAACAAAGGATCGAGGCATTACTAAATGCCAGTGAGAAACCCCAAGAAGCGGTAGTAATAAAAAATAAAGCGCATCAGAAGGAACCAGAAAGGTATAACGCAGATTGGTTAAATTACAAACGGAACCAAGCTGCAGATAGAGCAGCGCAATTAGCGTTAGAGCAGGAGGCAGTTAGCGAGCTGCCAATAGCAGTAACGGGCCAGACAGGAGACGAAATAGACATTCGGGACTTACACGAGGATACCTCGAAAGAGGAAAAGTGGAATTGGGAAGCACAGGGAGCGAGCAGAGGGACTGCTAACGTTTGGAGACGAAATGACAAGGGAATGGCAACGGAGTGCAAACATCGGTCTCTTTCTGCTCCAGTGTTATAAAGGCAAGAAGTGTTTTGCCCACAGACTCTCACTTGAGCTCTGGTGTCCTTTGGAGGCTGATGTCTGAGGGACAGTAGGCGGGAGACCCTCTGTATCTCTGTCCAGAGGGGTAAAAGACAGGAGGACTGGCAACTTACGTAAGACTGTGTGTCTTATTTGAGTGATTCTGAAGCGGAATTGACATCGATGGGGATACTGCTTAACTTGGAAACATTGGAAATAGCTCCAATCAAAGAGTTATTTCGTGTCATGTCTAAATCCCTCAATTCATAACTTTGTCATTTTGTTATATTTTAACTGCGTTGCTAAATAAAGTTTTTTTTAGAAAGAAGCTTCGCAGTGGATCAACGGAATCACCTGTGGAAATGGAACAATTTATTCTCACAATAATGCAAAAATGAAATGTAGATTTTATCTGATTACCTAGTTATAGCCGTTGATTGGAGTGTGCTGCTAATAATGCCAAAGTCGCAGGTTCGCTTCCCGCAGTGACCAGTGATCTTTCTTGTACCCAATTGTTGAATTTGCCTCCCCCTCACCTTCGTTGTTTCCCCGCAGACCAGCTTCCATTAAATCAGCACGTCTTCCCCCTTCAGAAAATTGTGTGAAAGGGGAAATAATTGGCAGATGCAGTGTAATGTGAAGTGTAATGTTACATAGTTTGCTCTGAAACGAAGAACGGCAGAGCATAATGAAAATGGTGATAGGTTGGGAAATGTCCTTGCACACTAATTACTGAATGCAAGTGTGCAAATGCAGCATCGAGTTAAGGACGGAAAGGAATGATGGCTTCCATTACCAGCGGATTGAAGTACAGAAGCAAGAATCTTTCATTGTCGTCTGACAGATAATTGGAGAGACCACAACTGGACTACTGTGTGCCGTTTTGACTTCCGTATCTCGGAAAGGATATACTTTCCATAGAGGACGTGCAGTAAATATTAAACAGGCTATTCCTGGAATGCCAGAATTGTTGTTTGAGGAGTGATTGGGTCAAGCAGGCATTTATTCAATGGAATTTAGGAGAAGAAAAAGAGGATCTGATTGAAACGTCGGAGATACTTACAGGGCTGTACGGATTGGATGCAGTGAAGTAGGAGAGGAGTACTGGGGGACAGATCCAGAAGGATGGGTCAGTCTGATGAAAGATGTATTGAACTAAAGGATGTTGAACCTATGAATCCTTTACCATAGAAACCTGTGGATCTGATTGCATTTCAAATGGATATTGAGTTCAAGAATGGAAATTCGGGAAAGGTGTGGTGAGAGCGCGGTAATGTGACTCTGCGAAATTCAAACATGATCATTATAAATTGAAGAGCACGTTCTAATGGCCGAATGGCGTGATCCTGCTCCAATTTCCCTATTTTGCATGTTTATTTATATTTTAATCTTTTTATGTACGGGTGAATTCGGCAAAGGGAGAGATGGCCTGAAGGAAGTCTCACTAATTTGGCTAATGTTTGGTTCAATAATAGCACAATTCCGTGAACAAGAATGAAAAACAATTGATTTCCTTGAAAGGTGTTGGATTCTATTTCCCGCCAGGCACGGTTCGGCCTAAAGGAACGTGGAGAAAGTGTATTAAAAAAGCGTGGTTGGCAAATTTTGAACCTGCGCGGGGCGACACTAATGGATTTCTCGTCCATCGCCTTTACCACTCAGCCACGACTACACTGTAAGAGAGACCTCAACTGACATTGTTGGGGACATGTTCCATGACGGCGCATGTTTGTGAGTCAGTGGGTCTGGCACTGCGTGTTTTGTGCGGGCTTTGGCGTTGTTTTTCACCGGTGGAAAACCAGTGTCCTGAGCATTATATGCTCCTGGGGAGCAGCCCTTTCCCAGGGAGCTCTTGGATGCTCTCGCCTTGTTGTCTTGGGGGGATTTGAAAGTGGATTTCAGTGCCATGGGCAATTTGACAGCGGGGACCTCGGGTGGTAAGAGAAAACAGCACATTTACTGACATGTCACCTGGAGAGCAGGCTCCTCATTTGCCGGCGAGCTCTTTCACTAACACTTTGTGGTCTTCTATCTGTGTCCCAAGTGGCCCACGTGGCAAGCTCTTTACACGATGGTAGCCGAGGTCTGCAGAGGGCAGTATGAGATATGGTGCACGTACTCGTCCACTGCGAATTCTCCGTCCTGAGGTTTTACTCGGCGGAATTTCTTAATTTAGTCTATTTTTTTTTCGAATACAAAGCCCAGTCTGAACGATTGCTTTAGATTTCAACATGAATAATATAACTGTTATTTAAAAGCAGCATGGAAAAACATTTATCCCGAATGCAGCCACCTGAATTATTTTTATCGTGTTTCATTTACCCATGTTAATGATTTGCATCCAACCTCTTAAGATATTTTATCGTGCAACAATAGAAACAGGGAAGTTGTTTCCACAGGCAGGTGAAACGTGAACTAGTGGTCATGGCCTCAAATTCAGGGGGAGCATGTTTCGGACTAAGTTGGGGAGGAACTTCGTCACCCAAAGATTGTGAATCTGTGGAATTCCCTGCCCAGTGAAGTAGTTGAGGCTACCTCATTGAATGTTTTTAAGATAAGGATAGATAGGTTTTTCAACAATGAAGAAATTAAGTGTTACGGTGAGCGGGCGGGTAAGTGGAGTTGAGTCCACGGAAATATCAGCCATGATCTTATTGAATGGCGGAACAGGCTCGATGGGCCGGATGACCCACTCCTGCTCGTTGTTCCTATGTTCTTATGCAATATTTTGTGTGACACCTTATCACATTACTGGTAAAAAATTCAGGAATACTAAATTTAATTGTTCCCTTTATCTGACCTGTCAGTTAGATTCTCAACTAATTCTATTAGATTTATCAAACACAATTTCCCTTTTATCAAACAATGCTGACATTTTCTGATCATATTATGCTTTCCGAAGTGAGTTGTACCACTTCCGTAATAACAGATCCCAGTTCTTCACGGAGGACTGAAGTGAGGCCTGTTTCTTGACTGATGCCTTGCTTCATCTCGCCTGTTTTTCTTGAATATCAGGATTACCTTTTTTACATTCCAGTGCACCTGCTGTCAATGCTGCTATCGCTTCTGAATCCTGGGATAGAGGCAGTGACTTCCAGGTGATTTGCCAGGTTTCTATCCCAAAAATGCTGCCATATGCAGCTGTCAGTAACACAGGAGATCCGTGTGTCCTCTCTTGAAGAAATCAAGGAATTGGCACTCGATGTTAGAAACAAACGTGCTGCTTTGGACACCAAACCCAAAGTACAGAAATTCAGAATTATTTTAGGATGAACATGGTTCAGTCCAGGATTTGATTCATGACGGCATTAAAGGTTGAATCTAACCTCTGCTGTCACTTGCGAACTTGCTCGTGTTTCTGCACGTGGAGTGACTGAGTGAATCCCTCTCACACTGAGCAGTTGAATGGTTCCCCCTTGAAACGTAATTGGGTTTCTGCAGATTTAATGATCGAGTGAATCCCTATCCACACTCAGAGCAGAATTTCTCCTCTCACATGGAGCAGGGGAATTATTTGTCTCTCCACATTGTGAATCTGCTGTCCTGTCAGATGCTGGATTGATGTACTGAATCCCTTCCCACACATGAAGCAGGTGAATGGTTCCTCTCTAGTGTTAACCGGTTTGTGTTCAGCAAGGTGGGATGAACAAGTGAATCCCGTCCCACACTACGAGCAGGTGAACGATCTCCCCCATCACATCAATGTGTTCACCATAATTGGATGAACATCTTAAATTCTTCTTACGTCCAATGGAGGCAAACTGCCTGGGCCCTGTGTGCACACCAAGCTGGTTTGTGAGAGAAGATGAATAGCTGAACCTCTTCCCAACTGGGAGCAGTTGAACTGTCATTCTCCTGTGCCAAATCCCTGATTTTGAATTAAATACCCAAAGCACTTAAAACTTTGCCCTCAGTCAGAACATTCAAACGGTGTATTCTCATTGTGAATTCGGTCGTGTGTGGTTAGGCTGGATGGTTGAGTGAATCTTTTGCCACACACGGGTGAGTTGAATAGTCTCTCCTCAGTGTGACTGCGTTACTAATTTTACAGGGGCGAAGACAAATTGACTCCCTCCCGCAGAGCCGGCCTCCTTATTGTTTCTCTACTGTGGGTTTCCTTGCGTCTCTCAAGTTTGGATGAATAGCTGAAGCTCGGTTCACTCGGAGAACATATGTGAATTTTCTCATCGCAGTGAATTGTCTTTTTTTAGCTGTGTAACTGGTTAAAGCTCTATCCACAGTTAGTCACTGGAAAATTCACTCGAATGTTTCTGTCTTGTAGCATTCGCAGTCACTCTGCTGTTTGAAATCTTTTCCCACATGTAAATCTAACCAAAATGTCTTCCGCATAAACTGATATATATCATGGTCCTGAGCATATTGTAACAGATATTGTTGAGTTGCAGCAATGGAATTATTCACTGCTATGTCTTCCTCGTTAGTATAGTGGGTAGCATCCTCGCCTGTCACGCGAGAGACCGGGGTTCATTTTTCCGACGGGGAGACGTCTAATTTTCGATAGCAGATAATTGGAATCAGGTGATCATTTTGAAATCATTATCCAAGAGATAGCGAGTGCGGACAATGATTGTTTATCGGCTGCAGTAAAATCAATGACTAAATGACCACATCGTTGGCCAGAATAATCGATCCGGAGGTTTCAGAGTGCAGACTGAGCTGGGAAGCAGAACGGGAAGATGTGCTGAACCTTTCTGAATAACTGATCAGGGTCCAGCTGGAGTCAATGAGAATAACCTATTTCCATTGAGAGAAGAGGCAGAGAATGGAAAATAGACAAAATGAAATAATCAGAGGGGAAATGAGAAAAAAAATATTTGATGCAGCGGATTTTATGGTCTGGATTTCACTGCCTGAAATGTGGAGAAAGCAGTTGAATAATAAACTTCAGAATGAATTTCAATAAATTCGTGATGTTGGGAGGTTACAGGTTCATGGAGAAAGGAAAGAGGAGTGGGACTGACTGGATGTTTCTTTCAGAGCAGCACACGCAAGATGGGCCGAAATGACTCCTTCTGTGCTGCATTCGTTGTGTTATTCTAGGAGTTATTGAAACATTAGGCACATTTTCTGATCATCGTGAAATGTGACAAATTCCGCACTGATATAATGTTTCAGATATAAGCTAACAGTCCTAATTTTAATTTAAATTGTAATGACTGACCGTAAATACATGACAACCCCAATATCTCTGACTAAACTGCACGATATCAGACGAGCTGACAGAATGTTCTGATTGGAAAGGCTTCTGAAAAACAATTCGGAGTGAACAACGTTTACTGGTCACTTGTGAAAGTTTGAGGGAAGGATGGAAACTTTGTGCCCAAGTTCCCATGAAGCTGCTGTGCGAAGATCGGAAGTTAGACGGCTATGGGGACAGAACTGTCGGTGCAGCTCGTTGGTGATCTGAACCTCCATTTTGGACGGAGAATGTGGTCGGTCATCGAATGAATAAAGAATTATCAACCATTTCGAGGCGCATTTTGTTGCTCATGTTTCAATCCAATCCAGCCACTGCAGTGGTCGGTTAGTTTAAGTGGTTAGAGTGTGGCGTTAATAACGCGTTGATGCTGGTCGCTGGTTTGATCCGCGCATCGACCAGTTAGGTTTTCTTGCACCCAACTGTTTTACTGTTCTTCTTCTCTGCCACGCTTATTCCCTGTCGGCACGGCTATTCACTGGATCCCGTTTCTCCCCCTCAGCTAGTTGAGAGGTTGTGGAAATATTTGGCCGACGCTATATAATGTGGAGAAATGTGAAGTCATCCACTTTGATCGAAAAGCAGAACGGCAGATTAGAATCTAAATGGCGATAGGTTGAGAAACTAATCACTGAAAGCTAACATGCAGTTCAGAGGACAATGGGATGCTAGCCGTCTAAACAAGCCGATTGGAGTTCAGGTCCAAAGATCTATTGTTGTCGCTTAACAGAGCCTCTGGAATATTTTATGTCGTTTTGAGCTCCGTATATCAGAAAGGATGCACTTGCCACAGAAGGAGTGCAGTGAAAATTCACCAGACTGATTGTCTGAGATGATGATTCTATTCTATTCCGTGGATATTAGAAGATTGAGAGAAGATCTGATTGAAACGTCAGAAATCCTTAAATTGCTGGACAGAATGGATGCAGGGATGACGTGTTCCATGAGCGTGTGTGTATGTGGGTGGGGGGAGGAGTGTTGGGGGGAGGGTATGGGTGAAGCGGGTGGGATGCTGTGGGGCAGGGGTAACATCTAGGGAGAATTCTCAGCCTGAATCTACGGTGTAGGCCATTAAGGATTTGAAGATGAATTTATTCACCCAGTGGCTGGTGAACATGTCGGATTCATTAGCACACAAAGTTGTGGAACATAAGCCATTGAATTGATTGAAAAACAAAATCGATGTTTTGATTGGAATTTCTTCAAGGGTATGGAGTGAAAGCGGTAATGTGACTCAGAGATATTCAGCAATGATCATAAAGATTGGCGGACCAGGTTTGAGTGGCCGACTGACCGCTCCCCGCTCCGATTTTCCCTGTTTTGCATGTTTATTTATTTTTCAAGCTTCTCTTCTGTGTTTCTTCTTCTTCATTTTTGAATGGTTCCTTTTGTAGTGACGCAGCGTGATTGAAATGATCCGGATGCATTATATGTGCTTCCAAGTTTTGCTCAATTAATTTAATTTAATACATTTTCAAGAGGCAAAGTGTCGGAAGAAGAGTATAATTTCAATCATGGAGCCTCTGAGCTCTGTTGAAACTTTCACAAAGAATCCCAAGCACAACGCACATATAACTAATCGCTCAGTGCACCTGGACGAATGAACCATTTTACAAGGATCAGATTGCAATTTTAAAATATCAGGAAATTTTCTGTGAGTCATTTGTTCAGCATCATCATCATTATCATCATCATCATATGTTTGCAATTCTGTAACCTCACAGTCCATATAGAAATGATTCTGGTGAATCGTAGACTGCTGGTCTACCTGAGGCAAACAGGCTGTGTCGTGTGAATTATCTGAGAAGGTCAGGCAATAATTGCCGACACAGTGCCTTTAAAAAATGTATTTGTTTGATCTTTCTTCTGAAGCGTCTGTTTAATACTTGAACTCTGATAACGATGCCGAATGTTGTACAATCGGCAGCACGTGTTAAAATTGCAGAAGGTTAATTGCTCCTCATTTGTGAAGTGTATTTTTAATCTGGACTAACCTATTATTGCTATTCTTGGGGTTGTTCGCTGGTGATTCAGAGTAGAGTTCCATTAGGTTGCGAGACAAGAAAGTCATATGTGTCTGTGGAGCTGGGCTAACAGAGAGAGGAAAGAAGCTGTTGCAGTTGGCATCAGGAAAAGAGCAGTAGCTCCTTTGCTCTCCCGGTTTTGCCTCCTGGAAATTGAAGTTTGCAGACTGCTCGGAAATGTGTTTCTTTTTGTAGAAGTCTGCAAAAGGCAAGAAATGTTTTCTCTCTCACGGGAGTTCTGGTCAGTGAAGACATATTTTTCTCTGGAGGCTGGTCCCTGAGAGTCCAAAGACGGAGTCTTTCTGTAGCTCTGTCCAGAAGGGTAAAAAAACTTGATCACTGTAATCTCGCGTAAACCTATTTGTCTTACTCAGTAATTCCGAAGAGAAGTTTACATCTATGGGGATGCTACTTAAATTGGAACCATTCGAAATAGTTGACAGCTAAGAATTATGTCTTGTCATGTCGAAATATTTCAATTGGCAAATATATGCTAACACCATTTATTACATTTTAACTGTGTTGTTAAATAAAATTTGCTTTAATAGAATCTTCAAAGTGGGTCAGCACAATCACAAGGAGTGGAATTGAACAGCTCAGCTCACACTGATGCAAAAATTAAAAACAAACTTTTACCGAGGTTTGGTCGCAGTGGCCGGTTAGCTCAGTTGGTTAGAGCGTGGTTCGATACCCATACTGGCCAGCATATCTTTTGCACCCAATTGTTGAACTGGCCACCTTCGCACAATCATTGTTTCTCTGTGGACCAACTTCAAGAAAACCAGCACTTTTTCCCCCCTGTAGCAAATTCAGTGGGTGGGGAAATAATTGACATGTGCAGTGTCATGTGCAGATATGTGAATTTATTTATGTTTGGTCGGAAATGCAGAACGGCAGAAAATAATGTAAAGGGCGAAAGATTCGAAAATGCGCATGTAGGAAGAAACCTGATTGTCCTTGCACTCATCACTGAACGCAAGCATGCAAATACAACCAACAGTTAAGAAGGCAAATGCTGACTCTCATTACTATTGGATTGGAGGACTGGAGCAAGGATGTCTTATTGAAGTTTGACAGTGCGATGGAAAGACAACGCGTGAATTATTGCGTGCAGGTTTGACCTCGGAATCTCAGATTTACATCGATGGGGATACTACTTAAATGGGAACCGTTAGAAATAGCTGAAAGCTAAGAGTGATGTCACTTTTACCAGTGCTTTCCTGGAGTGGCCGGTTAGCTCAGTTGGTGAAAGCATGGTGTTAATAATGCCCACGTCGTGGGCTTGATCCCTTTACTGGCCAGTGTTTTTTTTTTCGTAGAGGGAGTACAGCGAATATTCACCAGACTGATTCCAGGTATGCCAGGATTGTCGGATGAGGAATTAGTAGGTCGATCAGGAGTGTATTTCATCGAATTCAGAAATAAATGGGATCTGATTGAAACTGCAGAAATTCATTAAGGGTTGGACAGACTGGATGCAGAGATGATGGATTCAATCACCGGGTGCGTGTGTGTGGGTGTGTATAGTTGTAGGTGCGGGCGGCTGGGTGGTACTTTGGTGGCCAATGGGGTAGGGGAGGGCGAAGCGTTGCGTCTGAGGGGAAAGATTTAGATCAACGTTTCAGTCTGAGTTTGCTAGTTTGCCATTAGAGATTGAAGATAAATTTGTTCACCCAGAAGATGGTGAACGTGCTGAATTCTGCACCACGGAAAGTTATAGAGCCCACGTCTCTGAATGCATTTCAAAGGAAATAGTATTTTAGGTGGAAATGAGTGAAAGTTGTGAGCAGAGATGTTGAACGTGGCTCTGAGATATTTAGCCATAAGCATAATCAATAGCAGAGCACATTCGGAAGGAGAAAATATATAGTCTTGCTACGAATTTGTGGTTTGGCATTTTTATTTAAGTTTCAATCTGTTTCTTGGGTTTGTTGTTCATCCTTTTATAATGATTTGTTTTTAAGCAATCAACTAGTTGATCCTGGGACATTATTTGTGTTTCCACGCTTTGCTCAGTGAATTACATTTAATACATTTTCAAGTGAGGGACCAGATGGAAGAAAAGAATCATTCCAATCATGGAGGATGCGAGCGATTTTTGAACGTTCACACCGAACTCCATGAACAGCACTCATGTTCAGCACCTCAACCACTCACTCACCGCAGCTGGGCATATGTGCCCTTGATACATGGATTAAATGGTCATTTTAAAAACCAGGAACTTGAATGGGAAACGTTCATTCAGCACCTTCAAATGTTTAAGCATTTTAGAACCTCTCGGTCCACATATACATTAAGCCGATGTATAGGCAACTGGCTGTCTGGAGGAATTGCACTCTCTCGGGTATATTACCGGTGAAGGTAATGCATTCAGTGACGATACAGTGCCCTCAAGGAATGTATTTGCATCATCTTCTTAAAGGGCTGTTGATAATTCAATGATGATAACGATGCATAATTTTCTACAGACGGCGACCCACTTATTGAGGTTACAGAAAGATAATTGTTCCTAATTGTTGGGTTGTTTGTTTTAATCGGAGCGTACATATTATTGTTATTCATAGGACGTTTCCTGGCTCTTCAGACTTAGGTTTCATTCGGTTGACTGACAAAAATCGATGTCTCTGGTTGGAGCTAAGAAAAACGGGCAGTTACAGTGTGAATCTGGAAAAGAACAATTCTCTATTGCTCTCTCTCTTTCTGAAAATTGAAGTCTGGAGACCTGCTGGAATCAACGCCTCTCTCTCTCTCGCTTCAGAATTATGCAAAAAGTAAATGGTGTTTTCTTCCTCTCTCTCATTGAAATTCTGCTGTGTGAAAAAATATATTCTTGTAGACACTGCTGCCTGAGTGTCAGAAGACGGGGTTCTCTCTGTATGTCTATCGAGAGGAGTTAAAAGGCAAATGGACTGGCAACTCGCATAAGCCTGTGTGTCTTGCTAACTGATTCTGAAGAGGAATTTACGTATTTGGGGATATTTATTAAATTGGAAGTAATAGAATTACGAGGAGTTTTGAATTATGTCTTCTCAAGTTCAAGTATTTCAATTGGCGAATGTTTGCTCAATTTCTTTGTTATATTTGAACTGCGTTGTTGGTCAATGCCTGTTTTAATAATAGCTTCTTAGTGGGTCAATGGATTCACACCTGAAACAGAAGAGTTTATGCACACACTAATGACAAAACCAAAAAAGAATGCGTCCAATTTGCCTTCGTAATAAAAAACTTGGAGATTCCCATAACGTTGACATTATTCTCACTGAAGCAATGTGTAATCTTTTTATCAATGTCAATTATCAATGTAGATGGTAAGTTTATGGTTACTGTGGATTGCTTTGAACTGAAACTGGATCACGACGCCAGAGAAGGGTTTTCTGATGTTTGGAATACAAGTTTAATCCCTTCTGAATGAGGCTCACTTGTAAGGCCACAACTTACTAGCAACACTTTACTGTCCTTGAGAACGCGGTTGTGAGACAACTGCTTGAACCGATGCTGCGGCTGAGGTGGTGTTACATCCAATGTGATATTCAAATAAATTTCCAGGTTTTGACTTAGCGACAATGATGAAATGGTGATCCAGTTCCAACATAATAAAATGTGCGTCTTGAAGGGGAATTTGCACGTGTTTGCTTCAGAATCCAACCACTGCAGTCACTTGTGAACTCGCTGGTTTCTCTACAGTTAAAGTGAAGGAGTAAATCCCTTTCCAAACTGAGCAGGGGATCGGTCCCAACGTGAACTTCCTGGTGTCTCTGCAGGTGCAATATCTGAGTAAACTCCTACACACGTTCAGGGCAGTTGAATTGCTTCTCCCCTGGGAGATCTTGCAGGCTGGATGAATGACAAGAATTATTTCACCACATGGTCTCTCACTCCTAAGTCTGAATCTGCTGGTGCTTCGAATGTTCATCGATATGTTGAATTCGTCCCCACACATGGAGCAGATGAATGGCTTCCCTCCAGTGTTATCCTGCTTGTGTTCAACAATGTGGGATGAGTCACTGAATCCCTTCCCATACTCAGAGCCTTTCGCCCGCGTACACACCAATGTATTCAGTGAGGCTCGATGAACCCCTGAATCTATTTGACGCACAATGGAGGTAAACAGCCTCTCCCCCGTCTGCACAACAATGTGTTTTGTGAGGTGGGATGAAGGGTTTAAACTCTTCTCAGCTTGGAGAAGGTGAACGGTCCTTCTCCTGTGCCACATCCTAATATTGATTTAAACACGCAGAGCTCTTAAACGTTTGCCCAAAGTCAAAACACTGAAATGGCTTCTCCTCATTGTGAATTCGCAGGTTTGAGATTACACTGGATGGATGAATGACTTTTTCTCCACAAACGGAGTAAATAAATAGTCTCTCCCTGTATGACTGTGTCAATCAGTCTCTCGGACGGATGGACATACTAACTCCCTCCCCACAGTGCCCACATTCTCATTGTCTCTCTGCTGCGGGTGTCCTTGTGTCTCGCTGGGTTGAATGAATCACTGAAGCTTTGTTCACTCACAGATCGTATGTAAAATTTGTCTTTGCCGAGAACAGTGTTTTTTTTCAGGCCGTGTAACTGGTTATTAAGCTTTACCTACTGTCGGTCGTTGGCAAACTCACTCGGGTGTGTGTGCATCGGTGCTTCCCCAGTCACTCTGATGTTTGAAAACTTATTCCGCAGACAAAACAAGCAAACATGTCTTCCTCCCTTTATTGTTTGAGTTGCAGAAACAGCTCCCAGAATATGCTCTTATCCCCCACACTGTCCAACCTGGCGGAGTAATTAGATTTCAGCTCCATCTCCACTATTTCATCCCTCCGCTCCCAGGATTCTCTGTGCCTCACCTCTGGCTGGGTCCAGTTCTCCAGCCCTGGAGTGCAGAATGAGCATCAAATGAATGATTCAGTCTCTCCTGGTCATTTCGACCCTGGAACCCCGCCCACTTCTGATCCTAAATAAAGAAATCTCTGATTTTCTAAATATCTGGTACGAATCAATGTACCCAATCCCGTGAGCTCTGATTTCCGTGGATTTGTGTCGGTCCTCAGGCCGTCTTTGCAATGAATGTTCTCAATTCCGCTGTCACACAGCTTCATAACAGGTAAATAATGATGTCTGCCGGAAAATACAATTGAAAACTTCGTGTTAAGAAGTTCCACTGTTGTTCAGCGCCGTGGCGTCGTGGGTTGGAGCTCCTGTCTACGAAAAAGATAAGACAGAAAATGCTGGAACGAATACGTAGCTCTGACAGCATCTGTGGAAAGAAAAGCAAAGTTAACATTTCTAGCCTCTATGAATCTTCTTCAGAGTTAAAGAGAGGGAGTGTTCTGATGGAGTTTCTTTTGTTCAAGTGGAGCAAAGGCGAAATTGGGTGGACGGAGTCTTTATTCCCCGTAACAACAATTTACAACAAGGATAAAAGATTGATGGAAGATTCCCAAGAGTTGTACAAGTTTAGGGACGGTTTAAATTACGTAGAAAAATAAATTTGTTATTAAAACATTAAATTCAACAGCGATTTCCTAATTGTGTGACGTCTCTTTAATTATAACATGTGATATCTAACAAGTGATGCTTAAATTGGCAACATGGAGAAAGAAATCCGAAGTGTACTTAAGGTATTAACATATCCTTCTGAAAATAAAGAGATGGTCCAATCCTTTCAGGAATGAGTCACTAAATGTGGGCCTGGGCAGGCTGCAAAATTTCTTCAGTTTTCTCGGACTGAAGCTGAATGGATGACAGAATATCGTCTCTCAGTGAACTGACTGTGTTTCAATTCTAATCTAAAATCTATGATGGCCATTATTTTGCGTTGCAACATAAATTGGATAGTTGAGCGATGAGCCTGACGGCATTTCCAAGCGCTCCCAGTTTTCATGGTGGCTAGTATCCCCGCCTGCTACGCAGGAGACAGGGGTTCAGTTGCCCGAACGGGTGACGTTTTATTTTCGTTAACAATAAATGGGTCACCGACTTTCGCATTGGAACTAGTTATCCAGGAGTCAGTGAGTGCGGATAAATATTGTTCATCCATGGCAATGGAAGTCAGGGAGGTCACTGAGCATATCAATGAAGAGCAATGTTCAATCTGATGGCTTCAGAGCGCAGGCAGAGTGAGAAACCAGAAAGGGAAGATAACCTGCAACTTGCCGAATGATTGATTGAAGTCGGGCTTTAATCAATTAGAATAATCTGTTTAAATTGAGAGAACAAGTGGACAGAAAATAGAGAACATAAAATGATCAGAGGGGGTAATGCAACATTTTAATTGATGCAGCGGATTGTTTTTATCAGGAATTCACAGCTTTCAATGGTGGAAGAAGCAGATTAAGTAAGAGCTTTCAGAATGGATTTCATTAAATCCGTGACCTTGAGAGGTTACAGGGTCATGGAGAATGGAAAAAGGGACCAGTTGCATCTTTCTTTCAGACAAATGGTCGAAGAGGCCGGTTTTCCTAATGTTAAACAGAAATGACTGACACTGAACCATGTCACCCCAATCTCTCTGACTAAACGGCATGATATTAGACAGGCTGGCTGAATGTTATGATTGCAAAGCCTTCTGAAAAGCAACTCCGAGTGGAAAATATGCACTGGTCTCTGGTGAACGTTTGGAGGAAGGAGGCAAACTTTGTGCCCGAGTTCCCCGTGAAGCTGCTCTGTGAAGTTAGGAAGTTTGTAAAAGTTAGATTGCTTTGGGGACAGGAATGTCGGTGCAGCTCGCTGGTGATCTGAATCCCGAGCGTAGAAAGGAGAACGTGGCGAATTTGAGTCTAAGTTAATGGTTCTATCCAAATGCTGCTGTGCTGGAGTGGTCGGTTAGCTCAGATGGTTATAGCATGTTGCTAATAACATCAAGGTTCGATCCACGTACTAACCAGTGAGTTTCCTGCAGTTGAACAACAGTTGAACGATTCTCCTTGCCACCACCGTTGCTTCTCTGTAGGCCAGCTTCCTGCGAATTCCCCTTGATCCTGCTTAGTTCGTTGAGTGATTGGGGAAGTGGTTGGGCGATGGGCTACAATGTTGATAAGTGTTAAGTTATCCACTTTGATAGGAAAAACAGAACGGCGGAGTAAAATCTAAATGGTGATAGGTTGAGAAATGTTCATTTCCGAAGGAAGCTGAGTGTCCTCACTGAAAGCAACTGTGCAGAAGTAGCAAAGAGTCAGGAAGACAAATGGAATGTTGGCCTTCATTAATAACGGATAGGAGCACAGGAGCAAGGATATCTTAGTGTCACTTAACAGAGCGTTGGAGAGATTACACCTCCGGTATTATGTGCAGTTTTCATCTCCGCATCTTTCCACAGAGGGAGTGCAGCGAATATTCGACAGACCATTCCTGGCATGCCAGTATTGTCCCATGAGGAATGATTGAGTCGATCAGGCCTCTATTCAAAGGAATTTAGAAAAGAAGAATGGACCTGTTTGAAACGTCAGAAATTCTTAAAGGGATGGACAGGCTGGATGCAGGGATGACATTTTCCCTGACCGCGTGTTTTAGTGGTGGGGGATTCAGAAGGAATAGCCATCCAGAGGATAAATGCATGCACTCAGAGGGTTTTGAACCTGTCAATTCTTTACCACTGAAGCCTGTGGAGCACAGGTCGTAGAATGCATTTCTGGCAAAACATCGCACATTAAAATGGAAACGTGGGAAAGGTGTGTGGAGAGAGCGGTAATGTGACTGAGATATTCAAACATGATCATAATTATTTGAGATGCTGGTTCGAAGGCCCCAATGGCCTCTCCCGGTTCTGATTTCGCTGTTTTTCTTGTGTATTTGTATTCCGTTTTTTTCCTCCGATAAAGTGAGAGATGGCCAGAAGGAATTCTGCCACTAACGTGGCTGATATTTGGTTGAATTGTAGCAGAAATTCCGTGAATAAGAACGAAAAAAATGCAATTGATGTTGTTGCAGCATTTTCGTCTGGCATGATTCATCCCAAAGGAGCGTGATGAAACTGAATGAGAATTATGAAAAGCGTAATCGGCAGAATTCGAAACTGCATAGTCCATCGCCTTAGCCACTCGGCCACGATTACACTGACCAATGGTTAGTAAATCGCACTGATCACTGCTCGAAACAATTCCAAGCAAAAATCTTCCCTTTGATGTTATTCTGTCTTCTTGTCCTGGAAATAAATGTGTCTCATCGCTCGCCGGTTGCACGGATCTGTATTATTTCTACGTTTCTGCGCGATCTAAGTTGATGCGCAAAATACTTTTTTTAGAAATAGTAGATGCACAGAAAATCCATCGGTGGCAGCACAATAAAACAGATGCACGAAAGGCGCTGTAGCAAAACAAGTTGATATTGCAACAGAAACTCAGAAACATGTAAGATAGGAGCAAGAAGAGTCCATTCGGCCCTTCGAGACTGCTCCACCATTCATCACGATCATGGCTAGTCGTCCAAATCAGTAGCTAAATCCTGCTCCCTCCCCATAATCCTTGGTCCCATTAGTCCCAAGCGCTATATCGAGCCGCCTCTTGAATTCATTCAATGTTTTGGCACCAACTACTTCCTGTGGTAATGACTACCACAGGCTCACGACTCTTTGGGTGAATCATGTCTCCTCATCTCCCTCCTAAGTGGTCTACCCTATATCCTCAGTCTGTGACCCCTGGTTCTGGACGACCCCAACCCACCACCATCGGGAACACCCTTCCTGCATCTGCCCTTCCTCGTCCTGTTAGAACTTTAAAAGTCTCTGTGAGATCCGCCCCCCCCCACCTCATTCGTCTGGTCACTCTCTCGTCATGCATCAGTCCAGCCATCCCTGGAATCAGCCTGGTAAACCTTCGCTGTACTTCCTTAAGAGCAACAATATCCTTCCTCAGAAAAGGAGACCAAAACTGCACACACCATTCTAGGTTTGTCCTCACCAAGGCCCTGTATAATTGCAAGAAGACATCCCTGCCCCTGTACACGAAATCTCTCGCAAGGAAGGCGAACATGCCATTTGCCTTCTTTAGCACCCGATGCAATTGCATGCTTACCTTCAGCGACTGGTGCTCAAGGACATCCAGGATCCGCTGCACAATCCCCTCTCCCAATTTACAGCCATTCAGTAATAATCTGACTTCTTGTTTTTGCTTCCAAAGTGAATAACCTCACGTTTATCGACCACCAGTTTCTTGACCACAACTGTACAGATTTGAATTGAATTCAAAATGTTCCACTCTACATTGTCGTACTTCATTTATTACCAATCAATAATGCACCAACACAAATCAAAACAGACATTGCGGTTAATTTGGGATACGGAATTATTCAGCAAAAGCTGGAAAAATGGTCAGTGTCCAGAAACATCTGCACACTGACGGAGAAGCAAGGAACAATTCGTCTGCTCTGCATGTTGGAAGGGATTCACTCAGTCATTCCACCTGCAGGGACACTAGAAAGTTCACAGGGATCAATTTGCGTGCTCAATGTGAAAAGGGATTCACTCCTTAACTCCATCTGTAGAGACATCAGCGAATTCATAAGTGACTGAAGACGTTGGATTCCAAAAACAACACGTGCAATTTTCCCTCCATGCCGCACACTTTATTATCTACGAAAGGTGTAACGATTCCATCACTGTGGCTGAGTCAAAAATTCGGAAAGTTCCTTGAACATCACAATCGATGTAACTCCACCTCAGGGATAACAATGTATCGAGCACTTTCTAAAGGACTGTAATGTGTTGATAATAACTGAAGGCCTCACGAGCGACGCTCACGCACAAGATAAAATCACCTGTATTCCACGCTTCAGGGAGCCCTCCCTTGGAGTTTTGACATGCTCTCAGTTGAAGGTGATCCACAGTGTCCCTAAGCTCATCATCTGTATACTGTCAAGAATAAAAAGGTCACCCGCTGCCTCAGCGACAATAATTTCAACACTTTCTCGCTGGAATTTTTAGGGACCAGATGAGAAATTGCATTGTATATTATGAAGTTTACCTGGACCCCAACTCCATTTGATTTTGGCATTAGTGCGAGCGCAACATGTTCTGTTTCGTATGTGATACCACTGATCCATTAAGAAGCTTTCATTAAAACAAACGGTGCTTAACAACACATTTCAAATATAACAGAAATAATTACAATTACTTGGATGGATCGAAATACTTAAACATGACAAGGTATCATTGTTAATTGCTAGCATTTTTTTCCGTTTTAGTTTAAGCGATATTCCCAAATACGTCAATTATTCTTTAGAAACAGTTATAAACACATGCAGTCTTATGTGAATTTCCACTTCTCAAGCCTTTTTACACCTCTGGACAGAGATACAGAGAGACACGCGTATTCTGACATTTTGACAGCAGCCGCCAGTGAGACAGAGAGGGAGAAAAAGTCTGTTAACTTTTGCAGACTTCTACAGAAAGAGAGAGAGAGAGAGAGAGACCTTTTTTTTCTGATCTGCCGACTTCAATTTTCAGAAACTGAGAGACCATAGAGCTACTCCTGATTCAAACTGCAACTGCCTGTTTTTTTCTCTATCTGACAGTCTGGCTGCACCCACGCTTCTGATTTTCTTGCCAGTCAAGCGAATGAATGCGGGAATGTGAATCTAAGAGTTTCAGTCATGATCAGAATGAATGGCGCAGCAGGCTCGAGAAGACGAATGGCCTACTCCTGCTCCGATTTAAGCTGATTTATGATTATTAATATTTCAACAGGTTTTCTGAGTTTATAGTTGATCATTTTTAAATTGTTTCCTTTCCACCAATCAATGTTATATGTTGATCCGGATATAATATTTATGTTTCCAAGTTTTGCGTCAATGAATTAATTTCAACACATTTCCAGGTCAGGTACTTGATGGAAGAAGAGAGTCATTTCAATCCTGGAGGCTCCGAGTCGTGTTTGTCGTGTTCGCATTGACACCCATGCACAAACACCTTAAACACTCCATCATCTCATTTGGACAAAAGCAGCCATGTAACATGGATTAAATGGTCCCTGTTAAACGGCAGGAAATTTGGCCATTCATTCTTCACCCTCACACATTTAAGTTGATTTCTACCCTCCCTATCGATTTAGAAATGGTTTATAGGCTGTGTGAGGGAAATGCACTGTCACGGGTTAATCAGCGAAGAATATAATATATTCCAGTCGGGGAGTGTTCACATTAATCTCACTGAAGCAGAGAGTGGCCTCCTCGTATATGTTAGTGTGTCGATGATGAGGTCAGGGCCACTGTTAAGCACTTTCCACTGACAGTGGGTCACGCCGCTAGGGGAGGGTCCACCGAGGTTTGTTAGGCATGTGTTTTTATTTTGTGCGATCGTCGTTGGTAAGGCCATAACTTAATATCAATCCTTTACTCTCTTGCGATGTTTTTTTGGAACAAACTGATTGAACCACCAGTGTCCCCATCGTGTATGTAAAACCACCGCAATGTCCAGAGAAGTTTCCAGACTCTGCAAACGTGATAGAATGGTGTTATAGTTACAAGACAGTAAATTGTGCCGCCTGGAGGGAACATTACAGCTGTTGGTTTTCCAATGCATTGCCATCATTACCCTTCTATGTTGTAGAGCTCATTGTTCTTGCAGATGCTGAAGAATAGGGTTGGGCGAGTTGTTGCAGCACATCTGATGTATTTTACACGTTGCTGTCACTATGTGCCAATGAGGGAGGGTGTGAATGTTCCAAGCTAGGGAGAAAGAGGACAGGGTTGCGGAACGGGGAGGGAGAGGATGAGGGCAAGTTGAGGTAATGTGGAAGTGTCAACCAAGCAGTTTCTTGATACTGATTGCTGTCAAATCTCTTGTGTATTGCTGAAAATGCACTGATCCCCAGATATCTGATGTCACAAGCCACAAGAAGGAGATGTTTTTTTGCTTCAGAATGTGAGCTGATTAGTAGGTTTAAGATAAACTTCAGCACTTTCTTGATGCATTTGGAAAATTTCAGTTCAGACTGGAGTTAATCGACCTGAAATTTTAACATAAAGGCAAAATCCTTTCTTCAACTCAGAATAAGAGCCATCTGGGTTAGAAACGTTAAGCTTGTTTCTCTCTCCACTGATGCTGCTGTATCCCTACCTCGGCCCAAATTTTTCTGGAACCGGACAATGTTTTGAGCTTTTTATGAGCAAATAAATGTCCAAAAATTAGCCGTCATGATTATTTTGATTACTGTTGGTGCAACATTCGCTGGTAATAAATAAAGACAGAAACTGCAGAATTGTGAATTTAATTGAAAACAGTGCAGTGGTGGGCAGGAAATCCGTCAGTTAGGGACAAGTGGGAGAGCCGGACTGAATTCCTCATCTATATATATTCCATTACAACATCATATTTCCAAATCCAACAGAACGTTTCTTTCCTATAGTGCCTTCATGTCTCTGCAATTTCTAAAAAAAAAATTGCGGTCAAATCAGAAAACTAGAAAGAATACAGATCCGTGTAACGAGCTGAGAGGTGAAACGCATTTATATTCAGCAAAAGACGCCAGAACAACTTCAACGAGAAGAATATTTCTTGGAATTGTTTTGAGGATGATCATTATCATATGTTAAGTCTCTGATATCATGGATGAATGAGATTGATGTGATGGCTGAATGTCTCAGGGTCACGTTGCCGCTCACCGAGACCACTCCCCCGTACCCCTACCCTCGCACCTTTCCCGCAATTCTATTTTAAAACTCTTTTATTTCTGAAATCCTTTCAGTGACTTGAGCTCCACAGGTTTCTGTGGTAAAGCATACAAACGTTCAACATCTTCTGGGTCATTACATTTATCCTCAGACTGACTGATCCTGCGAGATTACCTACGCCCCACCAGCTACCACGCCCACCGCCCCCCCCCCCTCTCACTCCCGCAAACACACATATACACACACAAGGGCACGACCATGGAAAATGGCATCCCTACATCCAGTCTGTCCAGCCCTGTTAGAATTTCTGACATTACAATCAGATTTCTTTTTTCCAAATTCCAAAGAATAGAGGCCTGATCGACCCAATCATTCCTCATACGACAACCGTTGTCTTCTCGGAATAGTCGGTTGAATATTCGCTGCAGTCGCTCTATGGAACGTATATCCCTTCTGAAATATGGAGGTCAAAACTGCAGGCAATACTGCAGGTGTGTTTTTTCCAACGCTTTGTCAGAGTGCAATAAGAGGTGCCTGGCCCTGTATTCCAATCCGCAGGTAGTGAAAGTCATCAGTCGGTTCAGCACCTTAACTTTGCTGCAGTTGCACACGTGCTTTCAGTGATTAGTGTGCAAGGACAATCAGATTCCTTCGTACATGGACATTTTCTAATCTATCACTATTTAGGTTATATTCTGTCGTTCTGCTTTTCCGATTGAAGTGGATAACTTAGCACTCCTCCACATTACACTGCATCTGCCTGTTACTTCCTCAATCACTCACGAGTGATTTAACGGAGAAGAAGTGGGATTCGCATGAAGCTGGCCCACAGAGAAGCTACCGTGGTATCAAAGAGAAAAGTTCAACAGTCGGGTGCAAGACAAATAATTCATCAGTATGTGGATCGAACTCCGACTGCAGGATTTCTAGCGACATGCTCCAACCATCTGAGTTAACCGACTACTGAGACCCACCAATTTTTGGATAGAGCCTACAAATGAGCATCGAAATGATCCTCCAAATGAGTGACAGATGATAATTTCTTCTTCACCCTATTACGGAGCACATTCTCCTTTCTACATTCGAGACTCAGCTCACCAGCAAGCTACACCGACATTCCTATCCCGGCAGCAGTCTAACTTTTACATTTATCCGATCATATCAGAGAAGCCCCACGGGAAATTTGGGTACAAAGTTTGCAACCTTATCTCCAAACTTCACCAGTCACCAGTGTACAATTTTTCACTCGTAATTGCTGTTCAGAAGCTTTGCAGTCATAACATTCTGCCTGCCTTGTCTAATATCATACCGTTTCGTCAGATAATTGGGGTTGACATGGATTCAGAATCATCCATTACTGTTTAATATCAGGACATTCGGCCTCCGTCGGCCATTTCTCTGAAAGGAACATCCAGTTAGTCCCACTCATCTTTCCACTCTCCATAACCTCCCAACAACACGAACTTGTTGAAATCCTTTCTGAAAGTTATTTTGAATCTGCTTCCCCCACCTTTTCAGGCACTGAATTCCGGATCAAAGCAATCCGCTGAATCAAATGAAATCTTCTCATTGCCCGCTCTGTTTATTGAATTTTCCTATTTTCTATTCTCTGCCTCTTCTCTCAATGGAAATAGATTATTCTCATTGACTGCAGCCAGACTCTGATTAATCATTCAGGGAATATCACCATGTCTCCCCTTTCTGTTTTCTAAATCAATCATCGCTCTGAAGCCAGCAGATCTGTCCACTCATAGCCTTGTAAACTTCTATCAGATCACTCTTCAACCACCGTCGTTCCAGTCAGAACAAACTGAGTTCATTCAACGTCTCCTCATCGCTAACACCCTCCAGACCAGACAATATCCTGGTAAACCTCTTCTCTATGCTCTCCAAAGCAGTCACATCCTTCTTGTAGTATGGCGACTAGAATTGTACCAATATACAGAGGGTGGTGGGGGCCTGGAATGCGCTGCCGGGCAAGGTGGTGGAGGCGGACACACTGGGAACGTTTAAGACTTATCCAGAAAGCCACATGAATGGAGTGGGAATGGAGGGATACAAAAGAATGGTCTAGTTTGGACCAGGGATCGGCGCGGGCTTGGAGGGCCGAGGGGCCTGTTCCTGTGCTGTATTGTTCTTTGTTCTATTCTAAATGAAGCCTAATCAAAGTTCTGTACAGTTGCAGCATGACCTTCGAATTTTATACCCAATGCCTCGCCCGTTGAAGGCAAGCATGCCGTATGCCATCTTGACTATCTTATCCACTTGCGTTGCCACTTTCAGTGACCAGATCTCTCTGCTGGTCAATACTCCTAAAAATTCTATCATTTACTGTATAATTCCGACATGCATTGGACCAACATATATTCTTGTGTTTGTTACCGGAGAAGGTAATGAAATAAGTGACAATACAGTGCCTTAAAGAAATGTATTTGTTTCATCTTTCGTTTGAAACGTCTGTTCAATACTCAAACTCGGATAATAATGTCAATTGTGTACAATCGGCGACAAATGTGTTGGAAGTACAGGCGCTTAATTGCTCCTCGTTATTGAAGTGTTTGTTTTAAACTGGGCGAATGTATTATTGCTATTCCTAGACTTGTTCGTTGATGATACCGAGTAGGGTTTCATTCCGTTGCTTGACAAGAAAGTCACATGTGTGTGTGGAGCTGGGCTGACAGAGCGAGGGGAAAAAAAGACAGTGCAGATTGAATCAAGAAAAGAGCAGCAGCTACTATGCTCTCCTTTTTTTTAGCTTCCTGGAAATTGAAGTCTGCAAAACTGCTCGAAAATAGGTTTCTTTCTGAAGAAGTCTGCAAAAGGCAAGAGATGCTTTCTTCGCCCCCCCCCCACCCCCTCCCCCCTCCTGCCTCCTCCACCCCCCCCCCCCCCCCCCCGCCCCCCGCCCTCCACCACCCCCTCCATCCCCGTCCCCCCGACTGGAGTTCTGGTGAGTGCAGGCAGATTTTCCTCTGGAGGCTGGTCCCTGAGAGTCAGAAGACGGGTGTATTTCTGTATCTCTGACGAAGAGTATAACGACTTGATCACTGTCAACTCATTTAAGTCTGCGTCTCTTGCAAAGTCATTCTGAAGAGGAATTTACATCAATGGGGATACTGATTAAAATGGAGCCATTGGAAATAGCTGACAGCTAAGAATTATGTCTTGGCGTGTTTAAATATGTCAATTTGCAAAGCTTTCTAATAATTTTATAATATTTTAATTGCTTTGTTGAACAAAATTTCCTTTCATAGAAGCTTCGAAGCGGGTCAACAGAATCGCATGTCGAATTGGACAGTTTAACTCTGATGCAAAAATCAAAAAGATGCTTGCAACCACTGCCTTCCTGCAGTGCGGTTAGCTCCGCTCGTTAAAGCGTTGTGCTAATAATACCACGGTCGTGGGTTCGATCCCCATGCTGACCAGTGGTTGTTTTGCACCCAACCGTTGAATTTGTCTCCTTCACACAATGATCCTTTCTCTTGTGGCCAGCTTCAAACAAATATCCAGCCTCTCCTTATAACTCAAACCATCAAGTCCCGGTAGCATTCCAGTAAATCTTTTCTGCACTCTTTCTAGTTTAATAATATCCTTTCTATAATCGAGTAACCAGAACTGTACACAGTATTCCGAATGTGGTCTTACCAAAATCTTCTACAACTTCAATAAGACGTCCCAACTTCCGCATTAAGTGTTCTGAACAATGCATCCAAGGATGTTGAATGCCTTCTTCACCACTCTGTCAATCTGTGACTCCAGTTTCAAGGAGCTATGAACATGTACCGCTGGATCTATTTGTTCTGTCATTCTCCCCAACGCCCTCGCATTAACTGAGTAAGTCCTGCCCTTATCCAATGTACCAAAATGCATCACCTTGCTTTTATCTAAATTAAACTTCATCTGCCATTCGTCAGCCCACTGGCCTAATTGATCAATATCCCGTTGCAATCTGAGATAACTTTCTTCACTGTCCACTGTGCCACCATTCTTGGTGTCATCAGCAAATTTGTTAACCATGCCTCCTATATTCTCATCCAAATCATTAATATAAGTGACAAGTAACAGTGGACCCAGCACTGATCCCTGAGGCACACCGCTGGTCACAGACCTCCAGTTTGAAAAGCAACCGTTTACAACCACCGTCTGCCTTCTGTCATCAAGCCAATTTTGTTTCCATTTAGCTACCTCACCCTGGATCCCGTGAGATTTAACCTTATGCAACAACCTACCATGTGGTACCTTGTCAAAGGCCATGGTAATGTCCAACATCAACTGCACTGCCCTCATCTACCTTCTTGGTTACCCCTTCAAAAAACTCAAACAAATTTGTGAGACATGACACTCCACTCCCAAAGCCATGCTCACTGTCCCTAATCAGTCCTTGCGTCTCTAAATGCCTGTAGATCCTGTCTCTCAAAATAATTTCCAACAACTTACCCACCACAGATGTGAGGCTCACTGGCCTGTAGTTCCCAGGCGTTTCACTGCAGCACTTTTTAAACAAAGGCACAACATTTGCCACGCTGCAATCTTCAGGCACCTGCCCTGTGGCTATCGATGATTCAAATACCTCTGCTAGGGGACCGGCAATTTCCTCCCTAGCCTCCCACCATGTCCTGGGATACACTTCATCAGGTCCCGGGGATGTATCTACCTTGACGCGCTTTAAGACTTCCAGCACCTCCTTCTCTGTAATATGTACACTACTCAAGACATCACTATTTATTTCCCCAAGTTCCCCAACATCCATGCTTTTGTCAACAGTAAATATTGATGAGAAATATTCATTTCGGATCTCACCCATCATTTTTGGATCCGCACATAGATGACCTTGTTGATCACTAGGAGGCCCTACTCCCGCCCTTGTTAATATTTTGCCCTTTCTGTATTTCTAGTAGCTTTTTGGATTCTCTTTTGCCTTATCTGCCAAAACAATCTCATGTCCCCTTTTTGCCCTCCTGATTTCTCTCTTAACTCTGCTCCTACACCCTCTATATGCTTCAAGGGATTCACTTGATCCCAGCTGCCTATGCATGCCATGTGCCTCCTTATTCTTCCTGAACTGGGACTCAATATCCGGAGTCATCCAGGGTTCCGTACTTCGGCCAGGCTTTCCCTTCATTCTAAGTGGAACGTGCTTACCCTGAACGCTGGTTAACACACTTTTGAAAGCCTCCGACTTACCAGACGTCCCTTTGCGGTCCCGCAGACTCCCCCAATTAACTTTTGAAAGTTCCTGCCTGACACCATCAAAATTGGCCTTGCCCCAATTCAGAAATTTAACTTTTGGGCCAGACCTATCATTCTCCCTCGCTATCTTAAAACTAATAGAATTATGGTCACTGGTCCCGAAATGATCCCTCACTAAGAGCTATCATAGAAATCAAAGAAACCCTACAGTACAGAAAGAGGCCATTCGGCCCATCGAGTCTGCACCGACCACAAACCCACCCAGGCCCTACCCCCATACTAATCCCTCGAACCTACGCATCTCACGACACTAAGGGCAATTTTTCGCATGGCCAATCAACCTGACCTGCACATATTTGGACGGTAGGAGAAAACCGGAGCACGCAGAGGAAACCCACGCAGACAACGTGCAAATTCCACACAGACGGTGACCCAAGCCGGGAATCGAACGCAGGTCGCTGGAGCTGTAATGCAGCAGTGCTAACCACTGTGCGACAGTGCCGCCGAAGTAACTTATGTTACTGCCCTTTCTTACTTCCCAAGAGGAAGTCAAGTTTTGCCCCCTCTCTATTCGGGCCATCCACATACTGAATGAGAAATTCCTTCTGAATACACTCAACAGATTTCTCTCCATCCACCCCTCTAATACTATGGCTTGCCAGTCAACGTTGTGAAAGTTAAAATCCACTACTATTAACCCCTATTTTCTTGGAGCTATCTGTAATCTCCTTACATATTTGCTCCTCAATTTTCCGCTGACTGTTTTGGGGCCGATAGTACAACCCTATCAAAGTGATTTCCCCCTTCTTGTTTCTCAATTCTACCCATATAGGCTCAGTCGCTGAACCCTCGGATATGTCCCCTCTCAGTACTGCCCTGATGTTTTCCCTAATCAACAGTGCAACTCCGCCCTCCTCTCTTACTCCTGTTCTATCTTTCCTATAGCTTCTGTACCCTGGAACATTGAGCTTCCAGTCCTGTCCCTCCCTTAGCCGTGTTTCAATAATTGCTGTATTATTCCATTCCCACGTAGCCATCCATGCCCTGAGTTCATCTGCTTTGCCCGTCAGGCCTCTTGCATTGAAATACATGCAGTTTAATGTTAAGAAGGCAAACATAATGCTGACTCTCATTACCAGCGGATTGGAGTACTGGCGCAAGGATGTCTTATTGCAGTCTAACATTGCAATGGAGAGACAATACGTGAAATATTGTGTGCATTTTTGACTTCCATATCTCAGAAGGGATGTATATTCCAGGGAGGGAGTGCAGCAAATATTCAACAGACTGATTCCAGGGACACCAGGATTGTCGAATAAGGAACTAATGGGTCGAGCAGGCCCCCATTCAATAGAATTTAGAAAACAAAATAGGATCTGATTGAAACAGCAGAGATTCTTGCCGGGCTGGACGACTGGATGCAGCGATGATATATCCAATCACCGGGTGCGTGGGTGTAGGTCTGTGGATGGGTGTGTGGGTTGCTGGCCAGAGCGGAGAAGGATTGTGTCTGAAGGGGAAAATGTAGAACATGGTTTCAGTCTGAGATTGCAAGTTAAGGTAATTGTTTTCACCCGGAAGATAATGAACCTGCTGAGTTCATTACGACGGAATACAATAGAGAACAAGTCACTGAATGCATTTCAGAAGCAAATAGTCTTTTAAATGGAAATGAATCAAAGTTGTGGGGAGAGAGCGTGAAAATGACTCTGAGCTATTCAGTCATAATCATAATCAATTACTGAGCAAGTTCGAAAGGACAAATGACGTAGTCTTGCTCCGAATTCGCTGTTTTGCAAATTATGTCCATATATTAATGAAGTTGATGTATTGGCTGCTGGCCTGTCTGAGGGAATTGCACTCTCTCAGGTGAATTACCGGGGAAGGTAATACATACAGTGACAATACATTTCCCTTAAGGAATTCAATTGTGTCATCTTCTGAAAAGACTGTTGACACTTCAGTGATGATAACGATGCTGAATTGCCTACAGAGGTCAACCAAACTATTGATACTGCAGAAGGATAATGCTCCTAATTATTGGGCTGTTTGTTTAAATCTGAGCGAATACATTATTGGTATCCTTCGAGTTGTCCCCTGGCGCTTCAGGGAAGGGTTTCATTCGGTTGATTGACAAAAACGTCATATGTGTGGGTGGAGCTAAGCTTACCGAGAGTGAAAAATCGGCAGTTACAGTGTGAATCTGGAAATGAACAACAGCTCTATTGCTCTCTCGCTTTCCGTTTCCGAAAATTGAAGTCCGGAGACGGTGGCTGAATGGAGTTTTAACTTTTGATTTGCTGAAAAATCTTCAATCAAGCAAAACTGATTCTTTGGTTGAAGTTTTTTTTTTACTCTGCTGGGATTTCCTTGTGGCCAGTGGCCTGGATTTTGTCAAAGGACAGAAGGTTCAACAGCTTGTCTTTGGCAGGGATGAGTTCTGAACAAACGTTTGGGAGAGAGTGTTCCTCTCTCTCTCTCTCTCTGAGATTGAGTTACATCCATTGTAATGTTCAAATAAATTTCCAGTTTTTGACTTAGTGACGTTGATGGAATCGTGATAAAGTTGCAAGATAATAACGTGTGCGGATTGCAGGGAAAATTACACGTGTTGGTTTCAGAATGCAACTCTGCAGTCACTTGTAAATTCGTTTGTGTCTCTGCAGTTAGAGTGAAAGAGTGAATCCCTTCCCACACTGAACAAGCATTGGTCCCGCAGTGAATTTCCTGGTGTCTCTTCAGGTGCAATGCGTGAGTAAAACCCTACTCACAGTTAGGGCAATGGAATTGCCTCCCCCCCTGGGAGATCTTGCGGGTTCCTCAGCCGGATCGATGAATTACACAATCTCTTCCACCACACCGAGAAAGTAAAATAGTCCGTTTCTCTAAATCTGAGGGTCTGTCAAATGTTGGATTGATGTATTGAATACCATCCCACAAATGGAGCAGATGAATGGCTTCCCTCCAGTGTGCACAACAATGTGTTCAGTGAGGTTGGATGAACGACGCAAACTCTTTCACACACAATGGATGTAAACGGCTTATCCCCCGTATGCACTTCAATGTGTTTTGTGAGGTGGGACGAAGAGCTGAACTTCTTCCCAACTTGGAGTGGGTGAACTGTCCTTCTCCTGTGCCACATTGCTAATGTTGAATTAAACACCTCGAGCTCTTAAAGTGAATGACTCCTTCTCCACAAACGGAGTAAGTGAACAGTCTCTCCCTGTGTGACTGTCAGCGAGACTTTAGGAGGGATGAGCAGACTGACTGGCTCCCCACAGTGTCCATATCCTCATTGTTTCTCTATTGCAGATGTCCTTGTGTCTCCCTGGGTTGAATGAATTGATGACGCTTGGTTCACTCACAGATCATATGTAAAATTTCTCTTCGCTGAGAACGGTGCTTTTATTCAGGCGATCTAACTGGTTAAAGCTCTATTTATTGTCTATAGCTGGAAAACTCACTCGGGTATTTATGTCTCGGTGCTTTGCTAGTCATTCTGATGCTTGGAAACTTTTCTGGCAGATAAATCAAACGAACATTTCTTCCTCCACAATCAGAGGCCAATGATATTCAAGTTGCAAATAAACAAGTTACTCTGTCAGATGTCGATGTGATTTTTGGTGTGTGCGTCTTGTCTTTAAATCCTTCTGCTCTCGTGCCCTGTAAAACGATCACACACATCAACAAACTAAGTATAGGGTTAAAATTCAGAACAGAAAATTCCAGTTATAATGGAATATTTTCCCCTGTATTTTCTGAGTTGCAGACACAGCTCCCGAAGTAAATCCTTATCCCTCACACTGTCCAAACTGGCGGAGAAATTGGATTGGATTTTCACTCAATCTCCACTCAATCTCAATCCTTGTCTGGATTCAGTTCTCTGAAGGCGCAGAATGAACTTCAAATGAATGACTCAGGCTCTCATGGTCACTTCAACCCGGAGCCCTGGCCCATCTCTGATCCTACACAAAGTAATATCTGATTTTCGAAATATCTGGTACGAATCAATGCACCCAATCCAGATCGGTATGATTCCGTGGAGTTGTTTCGGTGCTCGAACGGTCTTCGCAATGAATGTTCTCATTTCGTGTTGTCACACAACTTCATAACAGGTAAATAGGGATGTTTTCCGTAAAATACAAATCAAAACTTTGTAATAAAAAGCCCCACTGTTGTTCGGCGCCGTGGCTTTGTGCGTTGAAGTTCCTTTCTATTACAAATATAAAAGAGAAAGTACTGGAACAAATCAGCAGCTCAGAAAACAGCTGTGGAAAGAAAAGCAAAGTTAAAATTTCTAGTCCCAATGAGTCATCTTCAGAGTTAAAGAGAAAGTATGTTTTGATGGAGTTTATTTTGTTTAACTGGAGCAAGTGAAGTAAAGGAGAGACTGATTTGCCAGTGTCTGTGTTTCCTCTCTCAGTAATTTACAACAAGGGTCAAAGATTGATGGAAGATTCCCTAGAGTTGTACGCGTTTAGCGAAAGTTTAAATTGCGTAGATAAATACAGTAATTTTTAAACATCGAATTCCATACCGATTTCCAATTCTGTGACCTCTTTTTAATTATAACATGTAATATCTAACAAGTGATGTTTAAATTGGCAAAATGAGAGAAATCCGAAGTGTACATAAGGTATTCACCTATTCTTCTGAAAATGAAGGATTGGTCCAATCATTTCAGAAATGAACCACTAATCTTGGGCCTGTTGGGGCTGGAAGATTTCTTCAGTTTTATCGGACTGTGACTTAAGGATGACAGGAGATCTTCTCAAAGTGAACTGACTGTTTTTCAATTGTAATCTGGAATGTATGATGACCAGTAACATAATTTGACAGTTTTGTTGAGTTGCATAACTTGAATAATTCAGCAGCGTGCCTGATGACAATTGCAAGCATTCCCAGTTAGTATGGTGGTTAGGATCCCCGCCTGTCACAGCGGTTCATTTGCTCGACGGAGTGACGTTTAATTTTCGTTAACAGAATATTGGCAACCGACTTTCCGAAAGAAATTAATTATCCAGGAGTCGGTTGGTGCCGAGAAAGGTTGCTTACCGGCAGCAAGGACAGTCAGGGACTAAGTCAGCACATCGTTGAAGAGCAATGTGTTCAATATGATGGCTTCACAGTACAGACTGAGGACGAAACCAGAAAGGGAACTGATGATGCAACTTCCTGAATGACTGATCAGAGTCGGGCTGCAGTCAATCATTTTGATTAATCAATTAGACTAAATAAAATGAACTGAGGGAATCGGGTTGTAGTCAATGAGAATAACCTGTTCCAACTGAGAGAAGAGGCGCAGAAAAGAACATATACAGGATAACATAATCAGAGGGGGAAGTTAGAATGTCATATTTGACACAGCGGATTGCATTGATCCGGAAATCACTGCCTGAAAGGGTGGGGGAAGCAGTTTCAAGAATAACTGTCAGAATGAATTTCTATAAACCCGTGATGTTAGGAAGTTTCAGGGTTATGGCGAAAGGAAAGAGAAGTGCGACTATAAGAATATTCCTTTCAGAGGAATGTGTGAAGAAGGCCGACTGTCCTAACGTTAAACAGTAATGACTGACTCTGAATCCACGTCACACGCCTCCCCCGCCAATATCTTTCACTAAACAGTGTGATATTAGACAGTCCTCTGAAAAGAAATTCCGAGTGAACCATTTTCACTGGTCACTGGTGAAAATTTGAGGGAAGGAGGCAAACGTGGTGCTCAAGTTTCCGTGAACCTGCACTGTGGCGTTCGGAAGTTTGTAAAATTTAGATTGCTGTGGGGACAGGAATGTCGGCGCAGCTTGCTGGTAACCTGAATCCCGATTTTAGAAAGGAAATCTTGACGCATTTTGATTCTCATTTGATGGCCCTACCAAAACGCTGCTATGCTGGAGTGATCGGATAGTTTAGATGGCTAGATATTGGTGCTATTAACACCAAGGTCCGGTCCCCGTAATAACAAATGAGTTTTCTTGCAGCCAACTGTTGAATCTTTCTTCCTGTTACCACGGTTGCGTATCTGTAGGTCAGCTTCATTCGATTCCCATTTTTCACTCCTGAGCTCGTTGAGTGATTGGGGATAAAGTAAAGTTTATTTATTAGACACAAATAGTCTTACATTCACACTTCAATAAACTTGCTGTGAAAACCCCCTTGTCGCCACATTCCGGCACCTGATCAGGCACACTAAGAGAATTTGGCATAGCCAATTAACCTAACCCATACAACTTTGGACTGTGGGAGAAAACCGGAGCACCCAGGGTGAACCCACGTAGAAACAGGAAGAACGTACCAACTCCACACAGGCACCAAGCCACGAATTGAGCCCAGGTACTTAGTGCTGTGAGGCAGCAACGTTAACCACTGTGCCATCGCGACGCCCATATCTTTGGCCAATGCATTTTACGGTGGACAAGAGTGAAGTTATCCACTTCGATAGGAATAGCAGATCGGCAGAGAAAAATACAAATGGTGATAGTTTGAGAAATGTTAATGTACAAAGGGAGCTTCGTGTCCTTGCGTAATAATCACTAAAAATCAGTGCGCAGGGCAACAAATATTTAAGAAGACAAATTGAATGCTGGCCTTCATTAATAACGGATTGGAGCAGAGTAGCAAGGATGTCTTAGTGTCACTTGGCAGAGCGTTGGAGAGATCACACCTCTCGTATTGTGTGCAGTTTGCATCTCCGTATATCAGAACTAATACCTCACTAAGGGGATTTAGAAGGAATTGTCATTCAGAGGATAAATGTATTCACCGGGAGGATGTTGTACCTGTGAATTTGTTTGGCACAGAAACCTGTGTGGCAGAAGTCACTGAATGCACAGGGACTATATCATTGAAGTATGAATAGCCCTTTCAGAAGATTACACAAATTCATTCCTTATGGACATTGAACCGCCAGTGAATTGCTTTCCCAGATAATTCACCCGAGAGAGTGCATTTCCCTGAGACAGTCCAGCATCGGCTTCATTTATATATGGACTGAGATATTCGAAAACGGTTAATCATTTGTGGATGCTGACTGAGTATTTCCCAGTCAAGTTCCTGATGTTTTAAAATTACCATTCAACATCTGCATGTACCCAGATACAGTGAGCGAGTGGTTAAGGTGCTCGACATGAATGTTGTAATTGGGGTTCGGTGTGAATGTTCAAAAATCACTCGCAGCCTCCAGGATTGGAATGATTCTCTTCTTCCATCAGCCCCCTCACTTGAAAATGTATCAAATTTAATTCACTGAACTTGCAAAAGCTTGGAAACACAAATAATGTCCCAAGATCAATTAGATACTGTTGATTCTTTAGAAACGAATCATCAGAAAAGGATGAACAACAAACCCAGAAAACAGATTGAAACTAACAATAGAAATGCAAAACAGCAAGTACGTAGCAAGATTACGTCATTTGTTCTTTCGAACCTGCTCTGCTATTGATTATGTTTATGGCTGAATATCTCAGAGTCACATTCACATTCCCTCCACACAACATTCACTCATTTCCATCGAGAATACTATTTGATTCTGAAATGCATTCACAGACTTGTGCTCCATAGCTTTCAATGGCAACTAATTCAACAGGTTCACTATCCTCTTTGTGAACAAATTCGTCTTCAAGTCCCTAATGACCAACGTGCATACTCAAACCTTGTTCGAGATCTTCCCCCTCAGACCCAATCCTTCGTCCTCCCTCACCCCCCTTGCCACACACACACACACGCACGCACACACACACACACACACACACACACACACAGATCCAGACACACGCACCCAGTAACTGAATGCATCATCCCTGCATCTAATCAGTCCAGTCCTGTAAGAGTCTCAGACTTTTCAATCAGATCCTCTTTTCTTTCCAAATTTTAAAGAATAAGCAGCTGATCCACCAAGTAATTCCACAACCGACAATCCTGGCATCCCTGCAATCAGTCTGGTGAATATTCGCTGCACTCTTTCTCCGGAAAGTTTATCCCTTCTGAGATAGGGAGGTCAAAACTGCGCACACAACTCCACGCGTGGTCTCTCCATCAAACTCTCAGGCTGCAAAAAGTGTTGCTTTCTCAAGTATTCCAATCTGCTGATAAAGAGAGCCAGCATTACATTTGCCTTCTTAACTGTTGGCTGCATTTCAACGCTTGCGTTCAGTGATAAGCGTGCAAGGACATTTAGGTTCCTTTGCACATGAGCATCTCTTAATCTATCACAATTTATATTATGCTCTGCCGTTCTGCATTTCCGACCAAACAGGATGATTTCACTTTTTCCACATGACACTGCACCTCCCAATTATTTCCCCTATCACTGAATTTGCTGGAGGGGGAAAAAGTGCTGATTTGCTTGAAGATGGCCGACAGAGAAAGAATATTTATGCAAAGGAGGTAAATTAAACAGTTGGTGAAAAAAAAAAGGACTGGCCAATACCAGGATCAAACTCGTGAACCTTAATACAATTAGTACCATGCTCAAATGAGCTGAGTTAGCGTGTCGTTGCACCAATGTTCCTCGTCTATTTTTTTTTTGCATCAGTGTGAGCTGAGCTGTTCCTGTTTACGTGAGATACGAGATCCTTTCTCCAGTTAACTGTTTGCTGTATTTACACGCTTGCATTCAGTGATAAGCGTGCGAGGGCACTTCATACATGAGCATTCCCTAATCTATCAGCATTTAGGTTATGCCTTGGCGTTCTGCGTTTCCGGCCAAATTGGATAACCTCACATTTGTCCACATGACATGGCACCTGTCAATTATTTCCCCTTTCACTGAATTTGCTGAATTGCTTGAAGTTGTCCTGCAGGGAAACAATGTTTGTACGAAGGAGGCAAATTCAGCAGCCAGGTTAAAAAAAAAGCCACTGATCAGTAGAACAAAGAACAAAGAAAATTACAGCACAGGAACAGGCCCTTCGGCCCTCCAAGCCTGCACCGACCATGCTGCCCGACTTAACTAAAACCCCGTACCCTTCCGGGGACCATATCCGGCTATTCCCAACCTACTCATGTACTTGTCAAGACGCCCCTTAAAAGTCATTACCGTATTCGCTTCCACTACCTCCCCTGGCAACGTGTTCCAGGCACCCACAACTCTGTGTAAAAAATCTGCCTCGTACATCTCCTTTAAACCTTGCCCCTCGCATCTTGAAGCTATGCCGACTAGTAATTGACTCTTCCACCCTGGGAAAAAGCTTCTGACTATCCACTCTGTTCATGCCTCTCATAAGCTTGTAGACTTCTATCAGGTCTCCCCTCAACCTCCATCGCTTAAGTGAGAACAAACCAAGTTTCTCCAACCTCTCCTCAAAGCTATTGCCCTCCATACCAGGCAACATCCTGGTAAAACTTTCCTGTACTCTCTCCAAAGCCTCCACATCCTTCTGGTAGGGTGGCGACCAGAATTGAACACTATATTCCAAGTGCGGCCTAACTAAGGTTCTCATAAGGTGCAACATGACTTGCCAATTTTTAAACGCAATGCCCCGGCCGATGAAGGCAAGCATGCCATATGCATTCTTGATTACCTTCTCCACCTGCATTGCTACTTTCAGTGACCTGTGTACCTGTACAACCAGATCCCTTTGCCGATCAATACCCTTAAGGGTTTTGCCATTTACTGTATATTTGCTATCTGTATTAGAACTTCCAAAATGCATTAGCTCACATTTGTCCGGATTAAACTCCATCTGCCATCTCTCTGCCCAAGTCTCCAAGGAGTCTATATCCTGCTGATGGTACTCATCGTTATCTGCAAATCCATCAACCATTGTGTCATCCGCAAACATACGAATCAATCCAGTTATATTTTCCTCCAAATCATTTATATATATTACAAGCAGCAAAGGTCCCAGCACTGATCCCTGAGGAACACCAGATGTCACTGCCTTTCAATCAGAAACACACCCTTCCACTGCTACCCTCTGTCTTCTTTGACCGAGCCAGTTTTGTATCCACCTTGCTAGCTCACTTCTAATCCCTTGCAACTTCACCTTCTGCATCAGTCTGCCATGTTGCACCTTGTCAAAAGCCTTACTGACGTCCATGTAGACAACATCCTCTGTCCTACCCTCATCAATCATCTTCATCACTTCCTCGAAAAACTCGATCAAATTCAAGAGACACGACCTCCCCGTTACAAACCCATGTTGCCTCTCACTAATACGTCCACTGATTTCCAAGTGGGAATAAATCCTGTCTCTAAGAATCCTCGACAATAATTTCCCTACCACTGAATTAAGGCTCACTGGCCTTTAATCACCTGGATTATTCTTTCGAGGCTTATTCAACAAAGGAACAACATTGGCTATTCTCCAATCCTCTGGGACCTCCCCTGTACGTGGAGATGCCAGCGTTGCACTGGGGTAAACACAGTGAGAAGTTTCACAACACCAGGTTAAAGTCGAACAGGCTTATTTGGTAGCAAAAGCCACACGAACTTTCGGAGCTCCAAGCCCCTTCTTCAACCTCCCCTGTAGCCAGTGAGGATACAAAGATTTCTCTCAAGGCCGCAGCAAGCTTCTCCCTTGCCTCTCTCAGTATTCTGGGGTATATCTCATCAGGCCCTGGGGACTTGTCTACCTTAATGTTTCTCAAGAATCCCAATACCTCCTCCTTTTTGATCTCAACATGACTCAAACTATCTACACATCCTGTCCCAGACTCATCACCCACCACGTCCTTCTCTTTGGTGAATACTGACGCAAAGTACTCATTTAATACTTCACCCATTTCCTCTGGCTCCACGCATAGATTCCCTCCCTTGTCCTTGAGTGGGCCAACCCTTTCCCTGGCTACCCTCTTGCTCTTTATATATGTCTAAAAAGCCTTGGGATTTTCCTTAATCCTGCTGGCCAATGCTTT
This sequence comes from Mustelus asterias, assembly GCF_964213995.1. Taxonomy (NCBI): domain Eukaryota; kingdom Metazoa; phylum Chordata; class Chondrichthyes; order Carcharhiniformes; family Triakidae; genus Mustelus; species Mustelus asterias. The sequence goes on from NC_135816.1 coordinate 92,414,001, forward strand.
CTCATGACCCCTTTTAGCCCTTCTTACTCCTTGCTTATTTTTTTTCTACTTGCCTTGTATTCTACACATGCTTCGTGTGTTCCCAGCCTCCTAGCTTTGACAAATGCTTCCTTTTTCTCTTTGACGAGGCTCACAATATCTCTCGTTATCCAAGGTTCCCGAAACGTGCCATACTTATCCTTCATCCTTACAGGAATGTGCCGGTCCTGAACCCCTATTAACTTACACTTGAAAGCCTCCCACATGCCAGATGTTGATTTGCCTTCAAACATCTGCCCCCAATTTACATTCTTCAGTTCCTGCCTAACATTGTTGTAATTAGCCTTCCCCCAATTTGGCACCTTAACTTGAGGACTACGCTTATATTCATCTATCAGTACCTTAAAGCTTACTGAGTTGTGGTCACTGTTCCGCAACTGCACCCCTACTGAAACATCGACCACCTGGCCGGCCTCATTCCCCAATACCAGGTCCATTATGGCCCCTTCCCTAGTTGGACTATCTACATACTGTTTCAGGAAGCTCTCCTGGATGTTCCTGACAAACTCTGCCCCATCCACGCCCCTAGCACTAAGTGAGTCCCAGTCAGTATTGGGGGAATTAAAATCTCCACCACAACAACCCTGTTACTTTTACACCTTGCCAAAATCTGCCTACATATCTATTCCTCAATCTCCCGCTGCCAGTTGCGTGGCCTATAGTAAACCCCCAACATTGTGACGACACCTTTCCTATTCCTGAGCTCTACCCAAATTGCCTCGCTGTCTGAGCCCTCCGAGGTGCCCTCCCAGAGTACAGCTGTGATATTGTCCTTAACCAGTAGTGCAACTCCCCCGCCCCTTTTACGTCCCCCTCTATCCTGTCTGAAACATCTGTATCCTGGAATGTTAAGCTGCAAATCTTGTCCTTCCCTTAACCAAGTCTCTGTGATGGCAACAACATCCTAGTTCCTAGTACTAATCCAAGCTCTAAGCTCATCTGCCTTACCTGTTACACTTCTCGCATTGAAGCAAAAGCACTTCAGTCCACCAGACCCTCTCTGATGAGTAAACCCATCCTGCCTGCTTTTTCTCTGAGCCTTACTGGCCTTACTGTCTGGTTCCCCTTCAGGTAATTCACCTTTGCGTTGGTTCCCCCCCCTGCCAATCTAGTTTAAATCCTCCCGTGTGGCACTAGCAAACCTCCCGGCCTGAATATTTGTGCCCTTCCAGTTCAGATGCAACCCGTCCATCTTGTACAGGTCCCATCTGCCCCGGAAGAGACCCCAATGGTCCAGATATCTGAAACCCTCCCTCTTACACCAGCTGTTTAGCCAAGTGTTGAGCTTCACCATCTGCCTATTCCTAGCCTCACTAGCACGTGGCACAGGGAGTAATCCTGAGATTACAACCATCAAGGTCCTGCTTTTTAACTTTCTACCTTACCCTCTAAACTGCTGCTGCAGGACCTCATCACTCTTCCTGCCTATGTCGTTAGTGCCAATATGTACCACGACCTCTGGCTGTTCACCCTCTCCCATCAGAATGCTTTTTGTCCGTTCAGAGACATCCTGGACCAAGCACCAGGGAGGCAACATGTCATCCTGGAGTCTCTTTCACGACCACAGAAACGCCTATCTGCACCCCTAACTATAGGGTCCCCTAAAACTATTGCTCTCGTCCTCTTTGTAGGGGGAATCGAACTCGAACACTTGATATTATGAGCACCACACTCTTACCAGCCGATCCACTGGAGCCTGCCTGTTTTTATTCTTTCTATCAGTGTGAGATAAGCTATTCTGTTCTCCGTATGATTGTGTTGACCCCCATTAAATCTTCGATTGAAGGAAATTTTATTCAACAACACAGTTAAAATGTAACAAAATAATTAGCATAGATTAACCAATTGGGATGCTTCAACAAGACGAGATACAATTCTTAGCTGTCAGCTATTTCGAATGTTTCCAATTTATGCAGTATCCCCATAGATGTAAATTCCTGTTCAGAATCGCTGAGCAAAACAGATAGGCTTACGTGAGTTGCCAGTCCTCAAGTCTGTGTACCCCTCTGGACAGGGATACAGGGAGACACCCGTCTTCTGACTCTCAGACATCAAACTTCAGAGGAAAATATGTCTTCACTCACCAGAACGTCAGTGAGAGAGGGAGGGAGACATCACCTCGTGCCTTTTGCAGACTTCTATCAAAAGAAACTCATTTTCGGGCAGTTCGGCAGACTTCATTTTCCAGGAAGAAAAAGAGGAGGGCAAATGAGCGATTGCTCATTTCCTGATTCAAACTGCAACGGTTTATTTTCTCTCTCGTAAGCCCAGCTCCATGGACATATGACTTTCTTGTCAAGCAACCGAATGAAGCCCTGCTCTGAATCCTCAGGGATCAACTTACTTCTGTCAGGCCTTTGACAAGGTCCCTCATGGCAGACTCGCACAGAAGTTGAAGTCGCACGGGATCAGAGGTGAGCTGGCAAGATGGATACAGAACTGGCTAGGTCATAGAAGACAGAGGGTAGCAGTGGAAGGTTGCGTTTCTGAATGGAGGGCTGTGACAAGTGGCATCACAACACGAGGTTAAAGTCCAACAGGTTTATTTGGAAGCAAAAGCCACTCGCTTTCGGAGCGCTGCTCCCTTAGGGGCCTTCACAGCTTCCTGTGTTAAATAATTTCACATGTTCACCAGCCTCTGGGTGAATAAATTCATCGTCAAATCCCTAAAGGACCATACCCTGAGGCTGAGAATTCTCCCTCGAGCTCATCCCGGGCCCCGCAGCATCCCACCCGCTTCACCCCTCCCCTCCTACCAAAACACAGATACATGGAATAGATGCCTCATCGACATAATCTTTTCTTTCACGGCAATCCTGGGATCCCAGAAATCGGTCTTGTGAATGGCCGCTGCAGTCTGTTTTTGATACGTCTTTCCTTTTTCAGATACGGGGATCGAAACAGCAAACAAGAGTCCAGGTGTGGTCTTTCCAGCGCTCTGAGTCGCGTCAATAAGCGATCATATCTCCTATACTCCATTCGGCTTGCAATGAAGGCCAGCATTCCATTTATCGTGCACTGAAAGCACTTGATTCAGTGATGAGCGTGCAAGGACACTGAGGTTCCTTTGTGCATGAACATTTCTCAATCTATCAAAATTTAGATTTTACTCTGCCGTTCTGCTTTTCCAATCGAAGTTGAGAACGACACATTTGTCCACATTATACAGATTCAGCGAAATATTTCCGCAATCACTCAACCACCTAAGAGGGGAAAAGGGGGGTTGCATGAAACTGACCTGCGGTGGACCAACCGTGGTAACAAGGAAAAGAGTTAAATAGTTTGGTGCAAAACTGGCCAGTTAAGCAGTGGTTGGGTGCAGGATTGATCAGGGCTCGAACCCGCGACCTTGGCCCACACTGTAAGCATCAGTGCGAACAGACCATTGAGACACAGTGCTGCTTGAACAGACCCTGCAAATGAGTATCAAAATGGGCATCGAGTTGATCAATTGGTGATAAGTCCTTCTTTACTCGATTACCGAGCTCATTTTCCTTTCTAAAATAGAGATTCAGATCACCAGCGAGCTGTAGCGGCATTCCTATCCCAACAACAATATAATTTTACAAATGTCCGATCTTCACAGTGCGGCTTCACGGGGAAATTGGGAACAAAATTTGCATTCTTCCCTCAAAACTTCACCAGTGCTGGTCACCTGGACAGTTATTTCAAAACGAAAAGTCTGCTTCCGCTTATCTGTTAACGAAAATGAAACACCTCTCCGTCGGGGAATTGAACACCGGTTTCCCGCGTGACAGGTGGGGATACTAACCACTATACTAACGAGCAATTCTTGGCAAATACTTTAGGCTAATTGGTGAACAATTCAATTGCTGCAAAGAACCAAAGCTGTTAAAATATGTTCATGACCATCATCTGTTCCAGATTACGAGAAAGAAATTTTGTTAGATGTGTCTGTAGGGGGAAAAAAATAAATATCGAAATGCAGGGCGTAGTTAGATGCCTCACATCTCTAGGGCCACATTTCGATTACCGGTTTAGGTCACTGTCTGTGTAGAATTTGCACATTCTCCCCGTGAATGCGTGGGTGCCGTCCGGCTGCTCCGCTTTCCTCCCAAATTCCAAAGGTTTTCATTTTAGGTTGATTTGCCATGCTGAATTGCCCCTTAGTGTCCCGGGATACTAGTGGGAGGTTAGTGGGAGTGACAGGCAAATATGTCGGTTTACGGCTGATAGGCCTGGGTGTGATTATTGTCGCTGCAAAATGATGGGCCGAATGGCCTCCCTCTGCACTGTATGGATTATACGATGACATAATCAAAATGACTGGGAAAGCAACGAGACACAAAGACTCATGAGTAAGTTTTCTACTGACATTGGATAGAGCTTTAACCAGTTCCAAGGCCTGAAAAAAAACACAACTCGCAGCGACGAGAAAACGATTTGTCTGTCGGTGAATACAAGTACACCCGCAGCAGAGACTCAATGAGAATGTGGGCACTGCGTGGCAGGAGTTAGTTTGTCCAACCACCCGAGAATGTAATTGACTCAGTCACACCGAGGAAAGACTATCCGCCTGCCCAGTGTGTGACAAAAGAGGCACTCGGCCATCCAGCCGAATTTCACAACAGCGAAGTCACAATGAGAGGAAACCAATTAAATGTACGGACTGTGAGCAAAGCTTAAAGAGCTTTTCCGTGTTTCACTTAACATCAAAGATGTGGCACAGGAGAAGGACCGTTCACCTGCTCGAAGTTGGGAGGAGCTTCAGCTTTTCATCTCAATTTTTAAAAAATGGGTGTGAGAAGAGAAAAGGTATGATTCCAATCTCACTGAACAGCTTGGGGTGCACGGTGGGGAAAGGCCGTTCAGTGTGGGACGGGTTCACTTGTTCATCCAACCTTGTTGAACACAAGCAGGTTAACACTGGAGGGAAACCATTCATCTGCTCCATTTTGGGGAAGGGATTCAGCATCATCAATCCAACATTTGACACACCATTAGATTCACATTTAGGAGAGACAGCTCATTCACCCACTGTGCGTGGGAGAGAGATTGTGTCACTCACCCAGTCAGCTAACATACCCTCAAAATCTCGCAGGGGGAGAGGCAATGTATATGCTCTGACCGTGAAAAGGCATTCACTGAATCATTCCACTGGAGAGACACGAGGAAGTCCACGGGGGAGGGAGGGGGGGAGGGGGTGAGTGGGGGGATGGGGGTGGGTGGGCAAATCCCCTGGTCAGTGTGGTAATGGATTCACTCATTCACTCCACCTGTAGAGACACGAGCGAGTTCAGAAACAATTGCAGAGTTTGGATTCCAAAATCAACTCGTGCAATTTTCCCTCCAAGCCGCACACTTCATTTTCCTGGCACTCTATCACTGTTCCATCTGTGCCTCTGTGTGAAAAACCTGGAACTTTCTTTGAACGTCATAGTGGATGTACATCCACTTCAGACACAACAGTGGTTCAAACAGTTCGCTTACAAACGCCTTTTCAAGGGCAGTAAAGTGCTGATAGTAAATGCAGGCTTCACAAACGACCCTCAAACACAAGAAAAAAATCAAACAACTTCAAACTTCCATACTTCAGGGAAACGTCCCCTGGCGTCGTGACCTAACCGTTGTTCAAAATGATCCATGGTGACGCTAAACTCATCATTTACAATCTGACAGCTATAAAAAGATTACTCGCTGCCTCAGTGAGAAAAATGTCAACATTTTCGAGACACTAGATGACTAACTCCAAATCATATTATGAAGGTAAACTGGCCCCAAATCTTTTTCTTCCATCAGTCTTGATTATGCATTCAATTCAATGAATTCAGCAATGCTTGTAAACACAAATAATGTAACCGGATCAATTAGATAATGTTTATTCTTTAAAATGAACCATTAAAACAGGATGATCAATAAACTCAGCAAGCAAGTTGAAATATCAATAAACATGCAAAACAGCGAATGGCGGAGCACGAGTATGTGATTGGACCCTTTGAACCTACTCCACCAATCATTAAGATCATGGTTGAATATTTCAAAGACATATTACCGTGCGCTCCTCGCGCCCTTGACGCATTTTCATTGAAATGTCTATGTTGGCCTGAAATGCATTGATCCTACACAGCTTTCTGTGATGTACAATTCCAGAGGTTCATAATACTCTGGGTGAACAAATGTACCTTCAAGTCCCTAATGGCCGATACCGTATCCTCAGGCTGTCACATTTCTCCCGACCTCAGCCTGCCCCCCCCCCCCCACCGCGCCCCCCCCCCGCCCCCACCCCCCTCCCCAACATCACCCCTTGCGCACACACACGCCCGCACAGATAAAGACACACACACAGTCATGAAAAATGTTATTCCCGCATCCTGTCTGTCCAGTCCTGTAAGAATTTCTGACTTTTCAATCAGATCCCCTCTCTTCAAAATTCCAGTGAACAGAAGCCGAATCGACACAACCTTCTCGTACTGTAATCCTGGCATCCCAGGAATCAGTCTGGTGAATACTCCTGCACTCGGAATTTGGCATACATATCCTTTTGAGATACGGATATCAAAAACTGCGCACAATACCACATATGATGTCGGCTGACATGATAGTTTACTTTAGGTGGTTAGAGCGTGGCTCTAATAATACCAAGTTTCGATTCACGTACTAACTCGTGAGTTTGCTTGCACCCAATATTTGAACTTTTCTCCTTGTTACCTAAGTTGCTTCTCTGTGGGCCAGCTGCGTGCGAATCTCCCTTTTCCTCTCCAGCTTGTTGAATGATTGGAGAAATATTTGACCGATGCTGTTTAATGTGGACAAGTGAGAAGTTATCCACTTCTATAGGAAAAACAGAACGGCAGAGCAAAATCTAAAGGATGATAGGTTGAGAATTGTTAATGGACCACGGTAGCTCAGTGTCCTTGCGCACCAATCACTGAAAGCAAGTGTGCAGAGGCAGCAAAGAATTAAGAAGATAAACGGAATGCGGGCCTTTATTTGCAACGGATTGGAGCACAAGCGCAAGGATGCCTTGGTGTCACTTAACAGAGCGTTGGAGAAACCACATCTCCGGTGTTGCGTGCAGTTTTCATCTCCATATCTCAGAAGGGATGTACTTTCCAGGGAGGGACTGCAGCGAATATTCAACAGGCGATTCCCGGGATCAAGTCATGGGAGCCTTGTTATTTACAGGCACATACCTACTGCTTTTTAACACAAATTCCAATTATGGAAATGTGCTGAGACCTGCAGAGTCTAAGAGGGAGGGAATGGTTCAATTAAATTTCAGCGCATTGCATATTCCTTCAGCTGCGAATTACCTCAGGTGTCTCAAGGCGTTTGTTCAAATTTTAAGGGGCAACAAAAAACAATTGTCACAATTTTGCCACGTCAGTAACTCAGTGGAGATCCTGGAATGTTTAAAGATAGTGTACAGTGAATGCATCATCGCAGACTTTCAGTCAGAGGCATTGCCTGATTCACAAAGGGACGGATTCACTTCACACAGAAAATGCATCTACGAATTCAATGGGTCGGCAAACTATTCTACACGATCCTTGCCATTATTGCTGTTCCTGGTAGGTGTATTAAGCAATTTGGGTTCACTAATCTGTACATGGAATTGTATCTGCGATTCGTGCGTGAAGAATTTTGAAAGCATGGATCTAATTGTCACACTAATATACTCACCCTTTCAATAACATAAATCTACTACATTTTTTGAAATGTCTCTGTGGTTATAATCAGCTGCATCGACTGTTTCCAGCTCAAGTGTATTCTTCATGACAAAGTTATGTTGAGTGCAATGTCCTGTCCTGTTGAATCAAACCCCAAAGCAGGAAACTCATGAGCTAAATGTATCACCGAAGTTATCTGCTGGTGTAGAATTATAGTGAATGCGTCAGACGTTCCAAACCAATTCCTCACCACATTCAGTATAAATCAAATTCTGACAACAATGTCATGTGTTTCCTGGATATTCTGTCATGATACAATTGTATTCAGTGTGGGACACCTACTTACTCTTAGTCTAAGTAACTACTTTACGAAGTGGTAATGACACCATTTGTTGCTCCTGATTGTATTCTCCAATCAGGGCCCGGAGAATCATTTGGTTATGAATGGAGTGTTTTGATAAATAGTCTATATCAATACGGTTAAAAACGACATTGATGACTTTGATTTGATAACACTTAAGTTACAGATTTGAAAACATGGAAATTCTTCCCAAATAGTTCAAATCTACCTCAAGTTGCGCTCGAGGCTCTCTCTATTCCAGCTCATGTAAACTGCATTCCTTTCTCGCTCACCTTTTGCTTCTTAAATATATATTTTCTAATCTCAACCCCCCCCCCCCCCCCCCCAATTGATAGAAATTCCATATTCTGAGCACTCTGGAGAAATACAATATTTTTTTTTTATTCATTTGTGCGACAAAGGCGTCGATCATTGGCCAGCATTTATTGCCCATCCCTAGTTGCCCTTGAGAAGGTGGTGGTGAGCTGCCTTCTTGAATCGCTGCACTCCATCTGCTGTGGCTTGGCCCACAATGCCGTTAGAGTGTGAATTCCAGGACTTTGTCCCAGCGAATGTGAAGCGATAGATTTCCAAGTCAGGAAAGTGAATGATTTGGAGGGGAACTTGTTCCCATGTATCTGCTGCCCTTGCCATTCGAGATGGAATTGTTCGTGTGTTTAGAAGGTGCTGTCTAAAGATCTTTGGTGAATTACTGCAGTGCATCTTGTAGATAGGGCGCACTGTTGCTACTGAGCGTCGGTGGTGGAGGGAGTGGATGTTTGTAGATGTGGTGCCAATCAAGCGGGCTGCATTGTCTTAGATGCTGTTAAGCTTCTCCTTCAGTGTTGTTCGAGCTGCACCCAACCAGGCAATTGGGGAGTATTCTATCGCATTCCTGACTTGTGGTTTGTAGATGGTGAATAGGCTTTGGGGAGTCAGGAGGTGAGTTACTCACCGCAGTATTCCTAACCACTGGCATACTCTTGTAGCCATTGTGTTTATGTGGTGAGTCCAGTTGAGTTTCCTGTCGATTGTAACCACAAGAATGTTGGCAGTGGGGGATTCATTGATGGTAACACCATTGAATGTTACGGTGCGGTAGTTAGACTGTCTCTAATTGGTGATGGGCATTGCCTGGCATTTGTGAAGCGCGAATGTTGCTTGCCATTTGTCAGGCCAAGCCTGGATATTGCCCAAATGTTGTTGCATTTGAAAGTGGGCTCGTTCAGAATCTGAGGAATCACGAATGGTGCTGAACATTGTGCAATCAGCGGCGAGCATCAACACTTCTGACCTTGTGACGGAGGGAAGGTCAGAAATAATCTCTTGCATATTTTCTTTTGAGGATTTCTATGGATTTCAGTCTTACATTTATGAAATTCAGAATTGGATTCCAGCATAAGTGTCGCTGGTATCCGATCCACCATTCCGCTCTTTAAAAAAGCTATTACAATTTTCAAGCCCTCCATTAGGTGAAACATGTCCTTCTCTGTGCAAAGAGCAAAACCCGTATTTCCAATATATTTTAAACTCACATTTTTAGTATTATTTTCGTACATAATTTGAGTACTTGTCTCACAAGCGTGACTTTTTAGTGACGTGCAGACGACAAATCTACACAGCACGCCTGTTTTAATCATGGTTCCATCCACAATAATATAAGCTGCCTTTTTTGAGTCAGCTTCAAGCGGAAATGAACGTCCATACGCTGTACTCATCAATGTATTCTGATGAGACTTCTTTCCAAATTAAAATCATTCGCAAATCCATTACAATCAATGGCCCCAGATGGATGTAGTTCCCATAGCTAAAGTACGACTATGAGACCGGGGGAGTGTCAAAAGATTGGTGGGGCCATGGTTGGGCATGGACGGGTGGAGGTTTGATGCCAATGTGGAGCAAATTATCGTGTTTGAGGGCAGATTACAGTTGAGATTCACTAACTTTTCACACGATTCTAATCCATAATAATTTGATGTTAAATTCCATGTTGCCTTTACTGAGAAACGGAGAACTGATCTCAGTAATTTCTGATCTAATTTTCCATATTTGTCTTACAGTTAACGGTGTGGCAATAGTGATACTGTCCCGTGGAAATTGTGGCCTCGCACACTGCACCACTCAATACCTGGTGGCAATGTCTACAGCTGATCTCTTGGTCATTATTACTGCGGTGATTCTCAAGCGAATCAATCAATATTATCTACCATTGAATTTCCTGGACATCACACCTGTGAATAGTATTTGTTATGTTCTGCTCCGTGCAGCACTGGACTGTTCTGTTTGATTCACCGTCACTTTCACTTATGATCGATTTGTCGCCATTTGTTGGCTGAAGCTGAAACCTAAATATTGCACCAAGAAAACGGCGACTGTGATATCAGCATTAACTGGAATTTTTCTCTGTTTAAAAAACATTCCCATGTACTTTAGATTTACACCTAAAATCATCGTTCATAATATACCATGGGGGTGCCCTACTAAGTGAAGCTATTTCACTGACCCCAGATGGGTTGGATTTAGAACATTTGAAAAGGTTTTATCCCCATTGACACATTTGGGCTAATTGTGTTATCAACACTCTGACAGTCAGACACATTTTACTGACCAGTCGTGTCCGTAAGGGACTGAGGGGTAAGAGCAAGTTGGAGAATAGCAGTGATCCAGAAATGGAGAGTAGAAGGAAGTGTATGATTTTACTCTTCACCATATCTGGCAGCTTCATACTTATGTGGTTGATGTACATTTTATTATTTTTTAATGCTGCAGCTGAGATCAATTATGCATCATTTGAGAACTGTGAGAACATTGCTTATATGCTGTGGAATTCAAGTTGCTGCACAAACACATTTATTTATGTGGTGACTCAGTCCCAGTTCAGAGAAAAGTTGATTAGTATGGTGAGACATCCTGCTGCAGTCATTATTATAGTAATTAATGAATTGCAAAATTGAGAGCAATGCAAAGATGCAGAGCTACCGTGCAAAGAGATGACAGCCAGAGGACCAAAAAGAAAGGATTCGGAGGATTAAAAGCATCGGCAGGCAAGTCTATCCGTTCGTCTATCCGTACACCCAACCACACCTCTGTCGTCCGTTCATCCATCCATCTATCCATCCATCCATCCATCCATCCATCCATCCATCCATCCATCCATCCATCCATCCATCCATCCATCCATCCATCCATCCATCCATCCATCCATCCATCCATCCATCCATCCATCCATCCATCCATCCATCCATCCATCCATCCAAACATCCATCCATCCATCCATCCATCCATCCATCCATCCATCCATCCATCCATCCATCCATCCATCCATCCATCCATCCATCCATCCATCCATCCATCCATCCATCCATCCGTCCATCCAGGTGCATGCCTATCAATTCATCCCCCGTACTTAATAATATAAATGGTTTAATCGTTTCATGTTAGAGAACTTGAATATTGCTGAAAAAATATGAATGTCGGTGCTACCCATTATGCAGTCATCAGGACATTTTCCGACAATAACAGAAGAAGAGTAAAACAACAAATTATGCCCTATGAAAAGGGGATGATGATTTGTTGGGAATTGATCTCTGAGCTTTTTCAGCAATGCTCAAATCATTATATATTGAATCTATGTATTTGTATATTTAGCCTGATCGCTGCAATTTATCTTTCACTCGATCTACCCGTACCCCTGGGGCAGACTACTGCTCAGCATCTATGTGGCGATGTCCAGAGCCATGGGCTCTGGTGGAAGATGAGAGTTAGAGGCTGAGAGCTGTGAGAGGGAGCGAGTCCCTTCTGGCTTGGATGCTGGCTGTGTGCCACTTCTATGCTGGAACCTGTCTCCAATGACGCTGTCCACATATTGTTAACATCTGTCCCCCACAGCTAAACACATATTTAATCAATCACATTTATTCTCCTCCATAACGTCACCGACTCCCTTCCTTTGTCCATCCAAATGATTGTTCCCTCCAAACAAAAGCAATTCAGCCTACACTCCCACTTTCTACCCTCTATTAGTTCGAGTCAATAGAATCAGTGAACAAACTCACAAAAATTCTAATTCGTTAACTATTGACTCTGCTCTCTGACCTATGCTGATTTTCAGCCCGACAGCACATTGATTGAGAAAAGTTTATCCTTTATTTCAAATCACTTCATATCCAATTCTTCCCCAGCTCTTTAAACTTTGCTAGACCTGCAATACTCATTGTCGCTGTATAATATTTCAGCCCATTGAACCTGCACGCATACTGTTGACTCCCCAGTCCCTACAACCATCCCAATATCAGGAACATGCACCAGCAGAGATACGTCTATCTATATCAGTATCTCCTCCAGTCCCAACAATCGCAAACTCTGTAATGTACTTTACACCCACAATTCCCCAAATCTCTGTAAAATGATGTCTCCTTACAATTCCTTTAGTATTACAGGACCGAAAAAGTCCAATCACCTATCGTACCTGAGCCGGCCATCAAGCACCATCTAATCTAATCCCATTTTCCAGCACTTGGTCTGTAGCCTTGCATGTTGTGACGGTTGAAGTGCTCTCGCAAAGACGTCTTAAATGTTGTCAGGGTTCCTGCATCTCTCACTCTTTTAGGCAGTGCGTTACAGATTTCCACCTCCATTTGGGTGACAATGATTTTTTTTCCGCAAATCACCTCTCCATTTACTGTCCCTTTCTTAAATCTGTGCCCCTGATTAGTAAACCACGATTGAGTGAAAAAGTTTCTTCATATCTACCCTGTCCATGTCCCTCATAATTTTGTATACCTTAATCATGTTTCCCCCATCTGCATTTGCTGCTCTAAAGATAAACAACCCCAGCTTATCCGGCCTTTATTCATAAGTGAAAGGCTTCGGCCTAGGCAATGTCCTGGTGAATCTGTCCTGCATCTTTTCGAGTGCAGTCATATTCTTCTTATAACGTGATGATCAGAAATGCATACAGTTCTCTAGATGTGACCTAACGAGAGATTTATACAGCCCCATCCTTACATCCCTGCTATTTTATTTACACTTCAGAAAATGAAAGCAAGTATTCAATATCCCTTCATAACCACTCCAAATTCCTCTCCTGCTGCTGCCACGAATCCTTGGACATGCATCCCGATATCCCTCTGGTCATCTATACTGCACAGCGTCCTACTGTTCAGTCCCCCTTAAAATTTTGCGAATCACTGACGCTTCCTCTCGGCAGTGCAAAACCTCCCTATCCCTATAATACCCTCCAGTCCCTACAGTCCTCCCAATTCCTGTACCCTCTGCCACTCCCTGCAACCCTCCCTATCTCTGCAACCTCCTCCAGTCCTTGCAGCCCTCCAAATCGATGTATGCTCTTCCAGCCCCTACAAAAATCCATTTTCCTGTACTCTTCTCCCGTCCGCACAAATATCTAGGATAGCTGTGCATCTGCATTATGTTACGTCGCATTGTTTAAACCATTTGAAAGCTCTACCATTGACGTTCGTGCGTTAACCTATTTGGCCGGAATTTCTTGGAATTCCAATCGTTAAATCTCAGGCCCTTTCTTTCCCTCATGAAGCAAGTTCCATACAATCTTTCTGCCATTCCTAATATCTACTGGATTGGAGTAAAGATATCTAAAGATGTAGAAAGCTGTCTAACACGTCTCTGTGGAGCATTAGGATGTTTTGCACAGGAGAGATTTAAGTAAATATAAGTTGATTCAATTGATTCTGTTTATACCGTCAGTCTCTCATGCTTTCTCTCTCCCAGCAAAGTCTGCATTTTGCTTTGTTTCTCAGGCACTCTCGTTACCCGTCTCTGTCTCTTTCCATCTCTTTTCTGTTTCTCACTCTCTTTTTCCCTCTGCATATCTCGTTTCCCCTTTTGTTCCCTCACAATCTATTTCTTCGTATCTGTCTCCCCATTTCCTTACTTTATGCCTTTTCTCTAAGATTATTTCCCTGTTTTTCCATGCTCACATTCTCTCCTTTGCTTTATTAACCCTTTTTAATCCTTTCTTCTTAAATATTTTTCCTCTTTCTCTTGCTCAAAATCTTCCTGGGCTTCCATGACTGTCCGCAATTTCTGCCTCTAACTTTCTTTCCCTTGTCCTCGCTCACTCGTTTTCCCTCTTATTCTATTCATCTCCCTCTGTCTCGAGCACCAGCTCTCTTTCCCCTCATCTCCAACGCTCTTCTTTTACCTCTTTCACTACTCATTGCATTTCTCTTTCTACCATTCTCGTTGCGCCCCCACCTCATCCACCTTCCCCTTCCAGCATCCTCCCTACTTCCACTTCTCCTTCTGGAATGCCTCAGCACTCTCTCTCTCTCTCTGTCTCTCTGTCTTACAAGGGCCCTCGTGCACTTTGCTTCTCTTAATTTCCTTGCACATCTCTCCACTCTTTTTTCCATTCGCTCTTCCACTGCCTCTTTTTTCCTGTCTCCCTCCCCTGCCCCTCATTCCCCACTGCTGTCTGCCACTCACTGATAGAATTCTGCATACATATAGCTCTCGCCTCTTGGCAATTGTTTCCATTTTTCCTTCAAGCTTTCGTTCTCTCTGCCAAGCATGAATTCTGTTCGAAACTGACAATGACATTGTTTTTAAACCCGTTGGTGCAGAAAGTCCTCAGACTACTACATAACTGGGTTTCCCACCATCGTATCAATAAAACATTGCAGAATGTGCTGCCTGTTCAGTTAGAGAAAACCGAAATTTAACAAAATTGATTGAACTGAAAGATACCATGCAAGCATTACTGAAAACGTAGGCACACTGAACAAATTGCAAAATGATCAATCCAGAAAGCTGGGTATTAGAATGTATAGGGTGGGAGCCTGTGCTTCCTGTTAACACCCGCACTCAGTGTTGTCATTCAGTTAACTTCACCCAAATTGAGATTGATGAGAGTGCATGGTAGTGTGTAGGTGAGTGCGAGTGAGTTTCTTGATGCTGAGAGTGGAAGGGATTCTGGAAACACTCTACCCCCACTTTCTCAGGCTTGCGCCCACACACTCTGACCACTCCACACCTCTCACGCCCCACACTCAATAACCTCCCACCCTCTCGCATCCCACATTCTCTCTTATCCCACTAAACTCTCTCAACCCGCACATACGATCTAATCCACGAACTCTCTCAGAAACTCCCACTCTAAATTTCCCCAACACTTTCGCACCACGCAAACTCTCTCACGCCCTACAATCTCTCACTCCCCACACTCTCTTTTTCCGCCAAACTCTCCCAACGCTAGACACATCTCTCATTTCCCTCCCTCCCAACATATTCTGTCACCGCCCACATGGTCACTCTGTCCCTCACACCCTCTCACTCCACACTGTCTCACCACCCATAATCCTTTGTCCCGACACTCAGTCTCTCACCACCTACAATATTTCATCCCTACACTCTCACCCTTTCCCAAAATTTCCACAACCAATCATACTGTCCACCACATCTTACTTTCTATACGCCACAATATCTTCCTCCTCACTTTCCCTACTCCTCAAACTCTCTCTCTCCCAGAGACTCTCCCTCTTTGCTCCCACATTTTCTCACCCCTCACACGCCCTTACCCTCTCAGACATAATTTCCCACACAATCCCTCACTCAATCAAACGCCAATGTCTCTTCTTCCTGCTGCCTCATTCTCTGCGCCAGTTTACCTAATCCCCACTGGAAAACTGGGCCATTCTGCAGATGCCTGGTCTCCATTCAGGAAGACCAGCACACACTCTCCGGTACCTATATTCGAACCATAGAGCCATCGAAAAGTTAAGATTAAGAAAGAAGCCATGGTGTCAGCGAATAAAAGAGAAAGCATTAAATTGGTTGTTCATTTAATCCCGTTTTCAGCAGCTGGTGTGCATCCGTGCAGTTTACTGCGCTTCAGATGCAGATCCTTGGACTATTTTTAAATAAGTTGAGCGTTTCAGCCGCAACCTCCAACTGAAGTATCTACCCCGAATCAAAGTGTCATTTCAGAACTGGAAGACCTGCGATTGAAATGATCCCCTTGTTTCGGCAATTGCAAGAAAAATACCCAGAACAATGGAGACCACTGAAAGCTGCCTTCATTGATCTCACCAAGACATAGGAATATGTGAGTAGAAGAACGTCTTCTGTTTCGTTACTCTAACCATGATAACGTTCTTTAACTTTTGTATTTTTATTTACAGATAGTCACCCCCCACAAGGCTTGGGATTTGTACTACAACGTCCCATTACATCTCAACTTATTTTCTGTTCTGATGAGAAGGCATCGGCCTGAACCGTTCACTATGTTTGCCTCCACAAGTGTTAGCTGAAATTATGAGAAATTTCAGATGTTTTCATATTTCTAGCATCCTATTAATTTTCTATTTAACAGGATGGTGGAATCACGTTCAATATGGACTGAAGGAAAACTTATACAGAGAGTCATGGGGAACAGATGGATTATGGAACAAAACTGATTGCTCACGCCAAGAGCTCGATGAGCCGACAGGCCTCAAACTTCATGTCAGAGAACTGCCGCCAGAACCGGCGTTACCAACCACATTTTCACATTGTTTTGAACTTTCTTTCAAATGTATTGGCTGGTTCACAGCTAGCAGCATAACACACATCCATTCCTTGCATTTAATCACTTTGACTGTATGGGATTGAGTGCGGTGTCCAAAATCTTTCCAAAACCACCCTTAAGCGCTTAAACAACGCCCATCATCAATGAACATTCATCACTCCGCCATTGGTATCCAGTAACTGCAGTGTTTACTATCTACAAAACGCACTGCAAAAACCCGTCAAGCCTCCTTTGGCACCGCCTCGCACACATACGACCTTTATACCCTAGAAGAAGATTATAAGAAAACTACATGGGAAAACCAGCAACTGCCATACACTATACTAACTTGAAACGACGTCAATGTTTCTAGTCCAAAAAAATGCAAGATCCTGCTTAACATCACACTGGATATCGGTACACAAGGGACAGCTGGGTTTTCATCATCTTCTCAGGTGCAATGAAAGGATAATAAATGTTAGCAGTAGCAGTAACGTTCACACTGAATAACAAATACAAAACGCTGTCAATGTATTCGAAACCTCACGGAAATCCTCTTCTGGGGTCTCGTCTCTGTTAACGGCGAACAACAGTGATGCCAATTTCGTTACTGCTCAGAGATGCAACAAGGTCACGCTCTGTGTCAATGAAAATGCCAAGAGTAGTTTCCAGGTATAATGCAAACAGAATACAATATTCAATGGAATAAATTTTGTTTGATTTCGATGCCAGAAATGTTCAGATTTTCTGAACTGAATCACTTCCCAAATCTCATGACGAATTCGTAAGTGATCCACAATATCCTTCTTAGTGAGGAAGTGCATTATGAATCATGATTCGAAAATACAAATAGAGATTTTTGTTGGAAATTTTACAGGGCATTGGTGAGGCCATAACTGGAATATTCTGTGCAGTTTTGGCATTCTTATCTGAGGAGGGATGTCCTTGCTACAGAGGGAATGCAGCGAAGGGTTTACCAAGGTAATTGCTGGGATGACAGGTCTATCATGTGGCTCATGAACAGGTTCACGAACGTTCTTTAAACTGCTTCCAATGGAATAATATATTCCTTTAAGTAAGAGGAAAAAAATATCTCACAGAACTCCAGATGCAGTCCCACCAGTACCTTGCACAGTTGTAGCAAATCGTCTGACCTCTTATGTTCCAACCTCCTTGAAATAATGGCCAACATTTCATTCGTCATCCCGATTGCATGCCGCACCTGTATGCTAACTTCCTGTGTTTCATGCACAAGTACCCATAAGTCCCTTTGTGTTGCAGCTTTCTGCAGTTTTTATGTATTTAAATAATACTATTTTCTTGATCTCTCTTCCAACATGAACAACTTCACATTTTCCCACATTATGCGACACCTCCCAACTTTTTGCCCATTAATTTAACTATCAATTTCTCTTTGTAAACTGTTTGCATCCCACTTCTAACTTCCCTTTCCAGCTATGTTGTGTCGTCTGCAACTTTGGCAACAGTGCATTCGTTTCCTTCCTCGAAGGCATTAATGTACATTAATGCGATCCCAGCACTGATCCCTGTGTCACCTCACAGGTTTCAGTTCGCCAACATGAAAAAGATGTCCATCGCAGTTTCCTGTCCATTTGCCAATTCTCTATCAATGCCAATATGCTGCCTTCAATACCATGGGCTCTTATCGCTTGACTCGATTTTCTCTGAGGTAAATTGTCGGACGCCTTCTGGCTCTCCAAATACAGCACATCTACTGGTGCCCCTCTATCCACTCTGGTTGAGACTTCCTCGAAAACCTTAAATAATTTTCTCAGACATGACTTCCCTTTCATGAAGCCATGCTGCCTCTGTTTGACTATATTATGATTTCCAAATATGCTGCTATTACTTCTTAAAAATTGACTTATGATTTTCCAGCAATAGATGTTAGGCTAATCGGCCTGTGATTACGTGCGTTTTTCCTTACCCACCTTTTGAATGGGCGTGTCACAATGGTTGCTTTCCAATCGTCCAAAACTTCTTCAGAATCCAGGGATCTTTGAAAATCAGAACAAGTGCATCCATTAGTTCTGTAGCTACTTCTTTTAGGCCATCAGGGCCAGGGCAATTATTTGCCTTTATCCCAATTTATTTGTTTAATACTA
Source organism: Mustelus asterias (assembly GCF_964213995.1). Classification (NCBI taxonomy): domain Eukaryota; kingdom Metazoa; phylum Chordata; class Chondrichthyes; order Carcharhiniformes; family Triakidae; genus Mustelus; species Mustelus asterias. The sequence continues at coordinate 92,432,661 of NC_135816.1, forward strand.
CTTTTCCAGTGATAGTGGTGGTGCGTAATTCACCTCCGCCACCCCCCCCCCCCCCCCCCCCCCGCCCCCGCGCCCCCATTCTTTAGTATTAATGGGATGTTCGAGGTATCTTGCACCAAAAAGACTGTTTAAAAATATCTGTTTAACTTGTCTTCCATTTTCTTATTATAACTATCTCCTCACATCTATTTCCTAAGCCTATATTCATTTGACCTTTCTATTCTTAAAGAAAATCTGATTGTCAGTTTTTATACTCCTTGCTAGTTTTCTTTCGTGCAAAATATTCTCTCTTTTTGCTATCCTTTGCTATCCTTTGCTATCCTTTGCTGGATTCTGAATTTACCCCAATCTTCATGGCTCAGGCTAACTTTTGCTTTCTTATGTGCTTTCTCTTTCAACTTAATACTCTCCTTCACTTCCTTGGTGAGCCATGGCTCGTTTATGTCTCAGAATGGTTCCTTCTTTCTGGGATCTATTTGCGCTATGCGTTATGAATTACCTCGGTAAATGCCTGCCACTGCTTTCTTGCTTCCTGTCTTTCGTGCTAATCTTTCCACAAATTGCACCTCAGCCATCCCCATGTTAATTTCATTGTTATTCACCATATTTCAGTTGAACACAGTTGTTTCTGACTCAAGAAGTTGTGATCATATCATGACAGCATTTAATATTCAGTTTTATGCAACGGATTGCTTTCATCTGGACTTCATTTTCTGAAAGGGAAGGAGATTCAATAATAACTTTGAGAATACATTTCAATAAATCTTAGACCTTGGGAGGTTACAGGGTTATGGGCAAAGGAAAGCCGAGCGGAACCAACTTGATACTTCTTTCAGATAATCTGCCAATGCAAGATGTGCCAAATTGTTTTTTTCTGTGTTGCATCACTTTATTATTGCATGATTTATTGAGGGCCAGATTCCTCCAGCCAACCGGGAAATGTTGCATTAATACCCCTGTTTCAGGTGTGAAATTGAATCATTAATCACTATTGAATCCTTCCCACTCGGGGCACAGTCCAGTTGTGATTTCACCAGGAACCTGATATTGGAGTTCGGATCATCGGTTGTCAGTTCAGCCGGTGCTAAGATCAGGGAATTGTGTGGAATTGGGGACAGCACATTTCCTGGGCGACCGAGTCCTCACTAACCGACCTGGAGCTGGAGAGTCAGGAACAGAACAACTGTGACACTCCGCTCTGATCACTGATTCTTCATCCCTCTCAATGAAACCAGAGTCGTGAATGATTGATGTTAATGTGTCAAAGCAAACAAATGTTCTGAAGGGAATGATCCAAAGGGGTGTCTTAAGGGGTGCTACAGTGGCATAGCTTTTAGCACAGCTGCCTCACAGCACCAGGGACCGAGTTCAATTACGGCCTCGGTTGACTGTCTGTGTGGAGTTTGCACATTCTTCTCGTGTCTGCATGGATTTCCTCCTGGTGCTCCGGTTTCCTCCCACACTCCAAAGATGTGCTGGTTTGATGAATTCAACTTCGTAATTTCCCTTCAGTTTTCGAGGGATTAGCATGGCAAATAAGTGGTGTTAGAGCCTGGGTCACACTGTTGTAATTGCAGGCTTGATGGGCCGAATGGCTTCCTTCTGCACTGAAGGGATATAGATTATATGATTCAACAGGTTTCATAGAAACATAGAAAAACTACAGCACAAACAGGCCCTTCGGCCCACAAGTTGTGCAGAACACATCCCTACCTTCTAGACCTACCTATAACCCTCCACCCTATTAAGCTCCATGTACTCATCCAGGAGTCTCTTAAAATACCCTCTTGAGTTCGCCTCCACCACCACTGACGGCAGCCGATTCCACTCGCCCACCCTCTCTGTGTGAAAAACTTACCCCTATCATCTCCCCCGTACCTACCCCCCAGCACCTTAAACCTGTGTGCTCTCGGAGCAGACATTTCCACCCTGGGAAAAAGCCTCTGAGAGTCCACCCGATCTATGCCTCGCAACATCTTATAAACCTCTATTAGGTCTCCTCTCATCCTTCGTCTCTCCAAGGAGAAAAGACCGAGCTCCCTCAGCCTATCCTCATAAGGCATGCCACTCAATCCAGGCAACATCCTTGTAAATCTCCTCTGCACCCTTTCAATCTTTTCCACATCCTCCCTATAGTGAGGCGACCAGAACTGAGCACAGTACTCCAAGTGGGGTCTGACGAGGGTCTTATATAGCTGCATCATTATCCCCGGACTCCGAAACTTAATCCCTCGATTGATAAAGGCCAGCACACCATACGCCTCCTTAACCACCTCCTCCACCTGCGGGGCCGATTTTAGAGTCCTGTGGACCCGGACCCCAAGGTCCTTCTGATCCTCTACCGTACTAAGAGTCTTTCCCTTTATATTGTACTCCTTCATCCCATTTGACCTACCAAAATGGACCACGACGCATTTGTCTGGGTTGAAGTCCATCTGCCACTTCTCCACCCAGTCTTGCATCCTATCTATGTCCCTCTGTAACTTCTGACATCACTCCAGAATATCCACAATGCCACCAACCTTCGTGTCGTCGGCAAACTTACCAACCCATCCCTTCGCTTCCTCATCCAGGTCATTTATGAAAATCACAAACAGCAAGGGTCCCAGAACAGATCCCTGGGGCACACCACTGATGACCGACCTCCATTTAGAAAAAGACTCATCTATACCCACTCTCTGCCTCCTTTGGGCAAGCCAGTTCTGGATCCACCGGGCAGCAGCCCCTTGGATCCCATGCCCTCTCACCTTTTCTAGAAGCCTTGCATGGGGGGACCTTATCGAAAGCCTTGCTAAAATCCATATAAACCACATCTATCGCCTTCACTTCGTCAATGTGTTTAGTCACATTTTCGAAGAACTCCTCCAGACTCGTAAGGCACGATCTGCCCTTGACAAAGCCATGCTGAGTATTCTTGAGCATACTAAACCTCTCTAAATGCTCATATATCCTGTCCCACAGGATCTTCTCCATCAGATTACCAACCACTGAGGTTAAACTCACCGGTCGGTAATTACCTGGGCTATCCCTATTCCCCTTCTTGAAAATTGGAACCACATCCGCAATCCTCCAATCCTCCGGCATCTCTTCGGTCTCCATCGACGATGCAAAGATCATCGCCAGAGGCTCTGCAATCTCCCCACTCGCCTCCCACAACAACCTGGGGTACATCCCATCCGGACCCGGCGACTTATCTATCTTGATGCCATTCAAAGATTCCAGCACAACCTCTTTCTTAAAGTCCACATACTCAATCCTTTCAGTCCACCGCACACCCGCAGTAGATCCACCCAGGTCCTTCTCCTCTGTGAAAACCGAGGCAAAATACTCATTGAGCACCTCTGCCATTTCTATTGGTTCCATACAGACTTTCCCGCCTTCACCTTTTATAGGCCCTATTCCGTCACGTCTCATCCTTTTACTCTTCACATATTTATAGAATGTCTTAGCGTTCTCCTTAATTCTATCTGCCAGGGCCTTCTCGTGACCCCTTCTGGTTCTCCTAATTTCCTTCTTGAGTCCCTTCCTACAAGCCGTATACTCTTCTAAATCCCTATCTTCGCCAAGCTCTCTGAGCCTTTTGTACGCTTTCCTTTTCTTCTCGACTCGGTCCCGCTCAGCTTTCGTGCACCACGCTTCCTTTAACCTACCAACACCTCCCTGTCTGCTCAGAACGTTGTCCTGTAGAACTCTAGACAGACATTCCTTGAAAAACTGAAAAATGTACTCTTCAGTACATTTCCCCGAGAATACCTCCTTCCAATTTACTCCTCTAATTTGCTGTCTAATGTCTTCATATTTCCCCTTACTCCATATAAACACACTCCGTATTTGCCACCACATCATACTTCCAGGCATCGATCCATGCTCTGAGCTCATCCCCGTTATTCACCATACTACTGGCATTAAAGGAAACACATCTCAATCCTGTGGTCTGAACTCTTTCCTTCTCTATTCTCTGTCCATCCGCCCTCTTGCACTGCCTATAACCCTTCTCTGTTTGCGAGCTACCTTCCTCACTCTCAGTCACCTCATTTTGATCCCCTCCCCCCAACTTATCTAGTTTAAACTCTCCCCAGTAGCCTTAGCCAACCTTCCTGCCAGGATATTGCTCCCCCTGGGATTCAAGTGCCACCCGTTTTTTGTGTACAGGTCACACCTGCCCCTGAAGAGGTCCCAATGGCCCAGGAACCTGAATCCCTGCCCCCTGCACCAGTCCCTCAGCCACACGTTCATCCTCCACCTCACTCCATTCCTGTCCTCACCTTCCCGTGGCACAGGCAGCAATCCTGAGATTACTACCTTTGCTTTCCTCCTTCTCAGCTGTCTCCCTAATTCCCTATACTCTCTTTTCATGACCCCTTCCCCCTTCCTACCCACATCAGCGGTACCAATATGTACCGCTACCTCCGGCTCCTCTCCCTCCCACCTCAGGATTTCTGGAACTCGCCCAGCGACATCCTGGATCCCAGCCCCAGGGAGGCAGACCACCATGCGAGACTCCTGCCTGCCTCCGCAAAATCGCCTGTCTGTCCCCCTGACTGTTGAGTCCCCGATTAATACTGCCTTCCTCCTCATTTCTTTAGCTTTAATGTGTTTCAGTGCTCAACATCCGATCGCAATGAAATGTGAATAGTCCCACACGTATATCATGTTCCAGAGATACAGATATAGTAATAATCCGAATATTAAAAATGTCTGACACTTAGTGCCTTTCACCACCAATATCTGACTAAACTTGATGATATCAGGCAGGTTGGCAGAATGTTATCAGATGAACACACTGTGCTTCCACATTCTAAACATAAACCAATTCCGGCCCTGCCTCAGGTCATCTGCTGCTGAATCACTCATCCATGCCTTTGTTCACTCTAGCCTTGATTATTCCAGTCATCCCCTGGTCAGCCTCCCGTCTTCCACTCTACATATACCTGTGCTCATCCAAAGTTCTGCAGCCTGCAACTTCACCTTAACCAAGTGCAGTTCACCAATCAAACCCCTGTTTACTGAGCTACACTGGCTCCTGGCCCGGAAATGCCTCTATTTTAAACTTCAAATACCTATGTTTCAATGCCACCTCCACCACACCCCCTACCCCCGCCCCCTTTCTCCGTAACTTCCTCCAGCCCAAAGCAATTTCCAGATTTCTGCTTTACTGCAATCTTATATATTCCCGATTTTAATCACCACAACAACGTAAGAACATAAGAAATAGGAGCAGGAGTAGGCCACCTAGCCCCTCGAGCCTGCCCCGCCATTCAATAAGATCATGGCTGATCTGAAGTGGATCAGTTCCACTAACCCGCCTGATCAACGACAGTGGTGCTGTCAGCTGATATGGTGTAAAATTCTATACTCCTTTCCTAAACAGCTCCAGTTATCTATCTCTTCTTCCTCTTTCGCAAGTTCCTTAAAATATCCCTCCTTGACCAAGCTTTGACCATCTGATCTAACATCTCCTTATTATGGCTCCACAACAAGGTTGTTTTACATTTTAATTATCATATTTCTCTTCTGTTTTCGCACAGTGCCCATGCCGTAATCAGTGAAGATGGTATAGTGGTGAGTATAACTATGTTCCAAACGATGGCAGCACGATGGCCCAGTGGTTAGCACTGCTGCCTCACAGCATCAGTGACCCGCTTCCTGGCTGTGGTCACTGTCTGTGGGGAGTCTGCATTTTCGCCCCGTGTCTGCATGGGTTTGTTCCCATTTCCGACCACCGTCCGAAAGATGTGGCAGTTTGGTGCATTGGCCATGTTAAATTTTCCCTCAGTGAACACAAGCCGATGCCGTAGTGTAAACTCTCGGGGTGTATCACAGAAACTTCACTGCAGTGTTAACGTAAGCCAACTTGTGAGTCTAATACTTGTGACTTGGGTTCCATTCCCGGCTATTTCATTGAGATTTTGCTCCGAAATCTCAAGTCGATTTCAGTCAAATAGAAAATTCCAAGCTCCACGTTTCATACATTTACAACGTATCTCAGGTCTCTTCTTATAGTTGGCTTTCCCTGAACTGTAGTGTGGATCTAGGTTAGAATTAGTCAGAGTCAGTGAAATTCATTGATTTTCCAACACTTTTACCTCTGCTGCTTCCCATTTCTTATTTTAATATTGATTCTTGCACAGGATCGTTTCATTGTTCAACGTGCGGCATGGTTAGCACTGCTGCCTCAGAGCCCCAGGGACCCGAGTTAAATTCCAGCCCCGGTGACTGTCTGTGTAGAGTTTGTACATTCTCCTCTTGTCGGCGTGGGTTTCCTCTGGGTGCTCCGATTTCCTCTCACAGTCCAAAGGTTCATTGCCCTGCTTACTTGCCCCTTGGTGTCTGGAGACTAGCAGGGTAAATACGCGGGGTTATGGGGAGAGGACTTGGGTGAGATTGTTGGCGGTGCAGGCTCGATGGGACGATTTGCTTCCTTCTGCACTCCAGGGATTCTATGATTCTGTGAAAGTGAGATACTGCTCACAATGGGAATATCAAATAATAACATAAGGTGCTGGAAACACTCCAGCAGCATCTGAAGAGAGAGGGGAGGGGGATTAACACTGCCTGAGCTGCTGAGATTTTAAAGCATTTTCCATTAAATGTGAGAGTAATTCTTTCTGCATTTCATCCCTTCTCCTTTTCAATTTTACATCGAATTTTCAAAATTGCTCTCAGTTCTTTGCGTATTTATGTTTTACTTGAAGTGATGTAGATCATATCCCGAGAAAACAGACAAAGATCCTTCTTATTCCACAGTACAATGTTACCGGGAAAATTGACAAATATCCAAACAAAATTGAAAACATTGCCTTATTATACATAAACAGTGGTTGCTTTACTTTTTTCAATATAAAAAATATTAAACAAATATGAGAGTGGTATTTACAGTGCAAAGTTATATCCTGACATTTGTTATCTTCCTTATCCCTGTCAGGGGACTCATTTTAAGGGGATGGAAACCTCGACCAGACCAGCTTTCATTCTTCTAATTTCAGGGAGATAGAAACAAGGAGAAGTTCCGAAAAGGAAGAATGTGCAGTGGCCACGAAGAAAGCTGATGAATGACTCTGGGGGGATTGCTCCTTCAGAGAACCAACACAGGGAGGATGGACTAAGTAGAATATTCTTAGGGTTGGGGAGGGGGCCCAGTGCCGACGCTTGACCATATTCCTGTTAATCCCAATGCAGTGTGCAAAAGAAATGTCGTTATGGTACAGAATCGAACTTACAAATTATGACTCAACGTATGCCTATCACACCAAACATCCGTCAATCCAATGGAGAATCGAACAAATTAATCGTTGTTATTGCCTTAGTTTTGCTTTGCATACAAAAGATTGGGAATAGCTATCCTAGTTCCATCTTTTGTACAATTGCTGGTGCTGCCAGCATTCTCATCAGGAGCAACCCAGAAACTCACCAAGGTTAATTTCTCAGCAGCTGCTTTCTCTGTGATCTCTAAACCTGAGAAGGACATACATAATGTTCTGTAAATGCCATAACATCCAATTTCCCTTCTGATCTGGACATGTTTCATGCTTTCTCTATAATCACTGGTCCAATGTTCCGGAACTCCATGGAACAATATCCTGGAATAGAGTTATTTCTCGGAACACCGTTGTGGCAGCTGCACAATGAATCTCTCAAAGACAAATTATCACTTTCTTGGGGAACCAGAAATGGGAAACTCATTCAAAATTCAATCATTCAAAATTGGTAATCAGCTCACACCCGGAGATCAATTGAAAGAAAATACTACGCAAGTACAAAACGGAGCAACGGGACTTTTGGCGTCAATCTATTCCTTGGTCAACTGAGGGACCTGAATACACATCTTGCTTTAGTATTGGAAGACGTTCATTGACAATATGAAGTTGAAAGGTAGGGCAGCGACTGCTTGTGCTTTCCACCGAAAAGCAACAGATTGCTGGTCGCACTTTAATGCTTCTGACTTCCCAATCTGTGTTATTTTTATTGTTCTAAAAGTTCCCTGGTTTTTAGGACTTTCAATCGTAGAATTAGATAATCTTTAGAACAAAGTCCATCAATTGATCAAAGAGAATTTCCATGAAGTGAATTAAAGACGATGATGGGAGTTAATAAACGGAGACATTGTGGGAAATGGGTGTTTACATGGGTCTGCGAGATTAAAAATAATTTGTGAGTATGTCTGCTTCGTTAAAGATAAGACTAAGAGAGCATTGGTTTCCACATATCTACATGTGACACCTTCATGGATAAGTGTTTCAGCAGCAGGTGGACTTACAAAGGGGCAGGCGGTATTGCAGATGAGGAAGTGGTCTCTGTACAATGGATGTGATATGAAAACAAGCATGTCCGTTAATTGTATTATACGATTCCAAACCTGTGAAGAGTAACGGGCGGCACGGTAGCACAGTGGTTAGCACTGCTGCTTCACAACTCCAGGGACCTGGGTTCGATTCCCGGCTTGGGCCACTGTCTGTGTGGAGTTTGCACATTCTCCTCGTGTCTGGGTGGGTTTCCTCCCGGTGCTCCGGTTTCCTCCCACAGTCCAAAGATGTGCGGGTTAGCTTGATTGGCCGTGCTAAAATTGCCCCTTAGTGTCTTGAGATGGGTAGGTTAGAGGGATTAGCGGATAAATATGTAGGGATATGGGGGTAGGGCCTGGGTGGCATTGTGGTCGGTGTCGACTCGATGGGCCGAATGGCCTCTTTCTACACTGTAGGGATTCTATGAGTGTTGAGTGGTATGAGACAGCGACCATGGGTAAGGTTGGAAAGATCGGCAAGAGTAGTGAGTTTGTAGCAGGAACCAACGTTGATACCTGGCATCTCTCCCTTGCTTAACTAGATCAGATTGGACCATGGTCCAGTATATGAAAGTATATCGAGAAGCAACTCAACAATCAAAAGACAGTTAAGGGTGTGGAGAACGATCCTGGGGACGTAAAGCTCTCCCCTGTCAGTCTATTTGCTTCCCTGACTCGGGATCAGGAAAATAAAGGCTCGAGTGTTGATCATTGGATGCATGCACAGTAACAATGTGGAGAAAACGAGAAACTATTTGTGGATAAGCTCTGTGACATTACATGTAAGAATGGAACCAACCGAGCCTAATCCTACAGCTCTGGTCGATGGAAAAGATATGTTCCTGGTGGATGGTATGATAATGGTTTGGGAGACCTCAAGGTTGCTCAAGAGGATACGACAATGTCATCGTGATCATAGGTATTGCAATAAATGCTACACTGCAAACGACAATACGGGATAACATTCGAAAGGAGTATGAATTGTAACGCTATAGATGCAGTTCTCCTTGCTGTTCAGTTTTACATTGCCGTTCAAATAATGTAAAAATGAGAATAAATGGATATCTAATCCCGTTCTTTAACTCTTCTCTAAATTTACTCTGTGTTAATGCATACACGCAGGTGTTGGTGCACGAACTCAGAAGCCGTAACATGTAACCACATTGCTGGGTGATATGTACTGGATTGCTAAAACTTTTGTCTGTGTAATTGTAGTTTTCAATTTGCCAGTTCAACGATTGAACAACATATGGTATCCACAACAGTATAAAATTGGTGGACAAAGCATAGAGTAAAATAATGGATTTCCTTCGGTTATCCACTTCTGGGTCAATATGATTCTCTGCTCTGCCTTGGCCCCGGAGGCCCTTACGGAGCCGATTGACAATGATAATGTTTCTTGCAGTCAGAGAGTTGAACACCAAAACCAGGACAATTGGAAGTAATGGTGTTAGTATACTGTCAATCCGCTCACACGCTATCCAAAAGGATGAAGTATAATAGTCTTCTCTTTCAATGCAGAACCAAGGTACATTATCGATAATTATTGAAGGAACAAAGACAAAGTACCAGGGAATGCCCCTCACACAACTGACAACGCTTAAAATTCCTATAACCACAGTTGCAGTTCTCTTGGTGCAATACCTTGTTTTTAATGTCTGCCAAGAAATGGCTACAAAGCGATCAATGGTGAAAGCTACTGTGAACCAGACAGAACAATTAATGGCTGCAATAAACAGAACTACTTTCAGAGCACATATTGGAGTAATGAATAAGAAATTGTCTGGGAAATGGATATTGTTAATTCGATTTAGTATCACATCTATGACCACGAGTAGTAGATCTGCTGTCGTCATTGCCATTAGGTACTGAGTGATACATTTTGAGAGGCCACATTTCCCTCGTTTCAGGATCACAATCGCCATTGAGTTAACTGTAGGAAATATAATTAAACAGTGACATTTCAGTGGTAAAATTCACAGAGGATAATGGCACCCGTTCAACAGGATTTAGTGCTAAATTTACAAATATGCATCAATTCTGGAAAATTTATGTTCTTTTTTCAGGACAATACAATGCAACAGAATATCGCAACATTGTACATGGTACAAAATACAAATAAATAAAAGGAACAAGAACTTAACTATTAATAATTGTTAATAGTGAAACAAAAAATTGAAATAAAAATAGAAAAATACACTATGACCTGCCAAGCAATTATGTTGGTGGTTGGAGTTTAACATTTCAGTCCCAAGATTGTGATTGTTAACTTCGAGCTGTAAATTTCAATTTAATGCAGCTATTAATGTGTGGCGTGGAACCAGACACGGTACAATTGGAACAGGCTTCAACAGAACAGATCTGGGACCAGAGTCCTCGCGCAAATGCGAAATAGTGTGGTCTAAACGATTGAAACGAGTAATTGATGGGAGAGCTTGGAGGAGTGAATACAGTTTTAAATACAGGTAACAGGTGGCGCCGTAGCACAGTGGTTACCACTGCTGCCTCACAACTCCAGTGAACGTGGTTCAATTTCGGCCTTGGGTGTCTGTGTGGAATTTGTACGTTCTGCTGTGCCATTGTGCGTGCTCTGGTTTCCTCCTACAGTACAATGATGTGCTGGTTAGGCAGATGGGCTGCTAAATTGTCCCTTAGTGTCTCAAACCTTGTAGGTTCGGGGGAATAGCGGTGTAAATATGAGGGGATTTCAGGGGTAGTGCAGGGAGTGGGCCTGGGTAAGGTGCTCTGTCAGAGAGTTGATGCATATTCGACGGACCAAATGGCCTCCTCTGCACTGAAGGGATTCCATGCGCTATTTTCTGATCTATTTCAGCTACGGTAGATAATGGCAGAACTTCCAATATATTGACTAAACCAGAGGAGATGGATTAAAAGTTGAACGAAGCATCAATGCTGAGGGACAAGTTAGAATGTACGCCACAATTAAGAGTTCAATACACAAATGCACAGAGCGTAAGGAATGCATTAAATAAGCTGCTCCCACAAATACAAATTGCAGTTTATGATACAGTAGCCATTACTGAGACATGGCTGCAGGATAGTCGAGACTGCGAATAAAATATATCAGGTATTAAGGCTGACAGGACGGATAGGGAAAATGACAGAAGGGGTGGAGTAATCTTATGGATTAGAAACAAAGTCAATAGTGAGGGAGGATTTGAGGGAAAACATCTAGTGGAAACCTTGTGGGTGGAGCTGCAGAACATTAAAGGATCTGAACCTGTAATATGTGCTGCGTTTAGAGCTGAACGGTTAGATTGCATAAATGCAGAATTGGGGCTAGTGTGTTAGGTAAAGGCAGAGTCGTATTAATGTGGGACTTTAACTTTAACATATATTGGGAGAGGCAGACAAGCAGCTCTCAGAGAGGTAATTAGTTTCTAGACTCTGTCCGGGATAATTTAATACAGCAAGATGTCTTGGATGCGACAAGAAGACACACAATATTTGATTCATTAATCAGTATTGAGGCAGATTTAATTAGTGACCTAATTGGGCGGGAACATTTCTCAGATAGTGATCACAACACAGTCGATTTTAATATAGTGTTTGAAAACGAAAAATACAGATCAACTGCTATTATTTTAGGTTTAGGTACAACTGGCTATAATACGGTGAGACAGAGACTGGTCATAGAAAGTCAATAGACTTTGATCAGCACTTGATAACAAGGAAAACAAAATCGGAGCAGGAGTAGCCTCTTTGACTGCTGGACCTTCTCTGTCATTACGTAATATGACTGATCTGATTGTGTCTTTGCTTCCACTTTCCTGCCTAACTTTCCTGCCCAACTTTTTAAATCGACGACTCCCATTAAAATCAGCCTTCAATATATTCAGTAATCCAATCGCCACTCATCTCTGTGGAGAAGAATTCCAAAGACTAACGATCATCTGAGAGAATAATTTTTAAAACCGAGTTAGAGATACACCAAGTTTTAAGCAAAATCAAGGAAAAACGAAAGACAGGGAATATTTAGAGAGCATTGATGAGGAAGGGGTCAGTGGTGCGAGTCAAAAGCAGATGATAACGAGAAGGGTAACGAAATAATATGGATCTGGCGGAGGTGGAAATCACCAGTAATTGTTTTTTTCACCTTGATGCACCACCCATTGCGTCCTTTATCCTCTGATGCCTTCCATTATATCATAAATCTTTCCTTTTGCTTCCGTCCTCCCTCCTAATCCTTTCCTAAGGTGGCATGGTGGCACCCAGGTTGCATTCTCGGCTTGGGTCACTGTCTGTGTGGAGTCTGCCCGTTCTCCCCGTGTCTTCTGGGTTTTGTCTGGGTGCTCCGGTTTCCTCCCACAGGCCAAAGATGTGCTTGTTAGTTGAATTGGCAATGCTAAATTTTCCCTCAGTATACCCAAACAGGAGCCGGAGTGTGGCGACTCGGGATCTTCACGGTAATTTCATTGCAGTGTTAATGTAAGCCTACGTGTTACTAATAAATAAACTTTTAAAACTTGTTTCCCATCTCCCTCCAATGCTGTTGGTTTATCACGGCAAAATTGGAGGAGGGTAGTAAACTGCAAATTTTGTTAATGTAAGGAAGTATACAGTCATGTCTCCCAGGGTGCAGGAACCAGCACCATGTTGTTAGACACTAGTGAGCTGAATTGTGTGGGGGCAAGGAGGAAGGCAATGCCTTGCGGGGGACACTAGCTGAGAGATGACAGGTGTAAAAATACATGGCGGATGATATTTTATACTGATAGACATGGCGATTCATCTCGGAAAAATAATTCTGAGCGATGGTATTAAATTCAGGGTGCAATTGCAAACATGTGGAACAATAACCTGTGTTTTACGTGCACAAAACATTGAGGTTGGCAGCTCAAAACAAGAAAGCTGTTAACCAAAAATACAGGCTTTATAAAGAGAAGCAGAGAGAAAACAATACAACCAAAATTGGTGAAACATTACTAAATCGCTGGTTAGACATGGCATCGAATATTTTGGAAATTATGCTTCAGGAAACATCACGCCTTCAATGAGAGGCCTTCAATGAGAAGGTGCAGAGGAGTTAGAATAGAACCGATGGACATCACTTACGTGAAGAGTCAGGGGAAGTTGGGATTAGTATTCGCTGAACGAAAATTGCAAGTCGATGCAATGGATGTGTTCATAAGTATTAAATGCATTGATAATTAAAGTAACTAGTCCGCAGTCCACTAAAGACATACAAGATTTATAGTGACCAGGTAATTTTCATAATTTCGTGAAAGGCCCAATGCATACACTAATGTCCTTTAGATAGAACGATAATAATCAGTCTGGTTGACTCTGAACTAATTTCGGAAGTGGTCCAGTAATCCTTTCAGTTTTGTATCAAAGGATAGCAAGCAGTAGTGTTGAAGCACCGACAGCAAAGCTAAAGAATTAGGGTCAGTAGTACATATTAATCCTGCTAATGTTGCCCACATCCTAAATACAATCAAAACAGGAGCTTTAAAATTACTACTTATTTTAACTTTTATTCGCTTAAGAAATTGATACATCATTTAATGCTTGCATATTACATTAATCTGAATAGCCTCATTTACATAATTTCTTAGTGAGCAGCCTTGTTTTGTCTTAACAACGGCAAATCTATTTCTTACACTGTGAGGGATGCCAAATCAACTCGAACTGTAGCACAAATTGGGTAAAATGGTGTCAGTCGCCCATGATAAGCAATGGCCGTACATTGGCATCAATGGTCCAAAATCATCGAATCCTTACATTGCAGAAGGATTCGGCCATTGAGCTTCCCCAACAACAGGCCTTATCCCCGTAACACGAAATATTTACCCTGCTAATTCTCCTGACACTAAGTCGCAAACCTTGATGTGGGCGGGAACTGGAGCACTTGGGGGAAACCCTCGCAGATACGGGGAGAATGAACAAACTTCACAGTCACCAAATTGAACACGGGTCCCTGGAGCGATGAGGCAGCAGTGCTAACCACTGTGCTGCCATGTCGCCCATTACATCAGATGCTGAGTTGGCAGCCGCCTGATCCAATGAAAGCTGAAGGGAAATTTATGGTCAGGTTACATCCTCGTTTGCATTACTATCTCAGATGGATTTCTGTCCCTCAGAGTCGAACACATAGTTACAGAAAATATGGATTATTACTTTTCATAAGAAAGAATATGACACATTTACGAATGCATCAGGAAATAATAACATGCTCGTTTTCGTCTCCAAGTTAACACTGAAATTTGAATTTATATGTTACAGTGCCTGATGATACCATTAAAGAGTGTACTGCTCAGTGTTCGAAAAAGTCAATCAATCAAACAATAACAAATAAGTGGAAGTTCACTTGACCGCACCCTTACAGAAAGTCAATTAAAAAATACAGTATTGCATTTACTAAAAACAATCTTGAAAAATGAATATAACTAAAATAGGAATTTTATTTTCCAAGTTTGAAAAAGTAATCAACTTTACGTTTTGTAAGGATTCAAAATGGCAGTTATCAACACTCAGACTCTGATTGTAACATTTACTCTGAAGTGAGACTGTATAAAGTCGATAAAAAGGAACAAAAACGGCAACATTAACCTTAATGGACGCTGAGGAAAGTGAAAACCTTTTGCAAATAATTCTCCCGCAGGAAACAATAAAACAACACTTTGTTGAACTAGCAAAACTGAATAAGGGCTGCAGAACAAAGAGAGCAATCTGAATATGTTACAGTATAAAACAGGGAGCAAGGGTAATCATACACCAGCATTGATTAATAGCATTAGTATTGGGTTCAGAGCCTTACCAGTAACGCCAGTAACTGCAAGGGCAGGGTAGTAAATACGTTCGATCTGAAAGATTACTGGATATCGCATCTTCTGTGAGCTCAGTATAATCTCACTCTGACTGTTGTAAAATCATCGCATATTCGAAGAAGCCACTATTTATATTGGGGAGAACTCCCTAGTGACATATTTGCACTGGTTACATAACGGAAAATATTAGTTACAGTTATTTAACAAACACTCAAGGAAAAAAGGTAGGTCAAAGGTAACGATCCTGATCTTGCCTTGACTTATTTCTGAAAAAAAACAGATTTGCTGTTCGCAGTAGCGCAATTGATATATACATATTATTACATCCCTCAACAAATCGGATGTAGATAACCCACACGCAGATGTATGATCGGATAATTAGAGGATGAGGGGTGGGACTGGAGGGGGGAGGCGGGTTGGCGGTGGCGTGGCTGGGGGGAGGTGGAGGAGGAACTTTGCTTTTCACATCAACTTGAGTATTTATTTTCTCACCACCTATCATCTTCATACTGATAAATAACGTTCCTTTATCACTTCAAGTCAAATCCCTGGGAGTCATTTCTAACACAGTTTTGAAGCATCTGTGACGCTTCAAGAAGACCCAACAAGTGCTGCCTGGCCCCATTAAGGGGTGATGAGTCATAAACGTAGACTCGCCATTATCTGCCAAATCTGAAACATTGACATGGATAATGTGGAAAATATACGTGTTTTATTTTTAAATGTATAAGTTCATTAAACTTGAAGATATGCCTTAGGTTTCAAAAACAGAGTCTGAAGAACAAAACATTAAAGGTTCTGCACAACCATTTTGGCCATAGTCCGTCCTCAGAATAGATTTATCAGGAAGTAACCTGACCCTAAATTTCCCTTCAGCTTGTATTGTTATCTATCAACAAAATTCCCTTCCACCTGACGAACCATTTATCCATAATATTGCCTCCAGCATACCACCAAGGCCGTGTCCAAGGGCGGCGGGGCCCGGGTTGAATCATTTTGCATTGTCCCCCGTAATATTTCTATAAATGTCCAATCTGGTTATAATGAACGACAAAGATAACTGCTGTCCTCTCAGTTCATATTGTCATCTTCCTCATCATTTCATGTTCTGGCTTTCTGCTTTAACTCAGTCAAACTGCTAAAATTAGTTTCTTTCACTGAAATTTGCACCATTCCCTTCACAAGTTTATGCCACTTTTGTTTGCTTGAGTGCATGTTGGCTCTGACGGTGGCTATATTATTCATGTGGGTATCATCCAGACGTCATGTAAAACAATTTGCCAGTTACCTGTTGTGATATGTATTACTTAATTCTTAAAGCAGTAACAATGATTCAGACAGTTATTTATTAATGCAATATATTTTGATAGGGATGTTTCCATGATCAAGTGTGTGTTTGAAGGAAAATCCGAAGCATTTATTTTGCCTAAGTTGCGTTAAGAGCCATAGCAAAACTGGATTCAATGGTAATCAGGCGAAAACCTCCAGAGTAATTTCTGACATAAAGAAGGATGGTTGTGGTGCGTGGAACCTCAGTCCCAGGGCATCATGAAGGAGCTCCTCGAGGTCGTGTCCCAGGCACAAACAACTTCAGTTGCTCCATGAATAACTGTCATTCCATCATAAGGTCAGAAGGGCGGATGTTCATTGATGACTGCAAAACGTTCAGAAACATCCATGACTCCTCAGATTTGACGCCGTTAATGTCCAAATGGGAAAGCCTTGGATACTATCCGGGCATGAGCTGATTGCGGGAATGTAACATTCTCTTGAGGCAATGAGCATCTCTCAAATGAGAAGTTATAACCATCGTCCCTTGACATTCAGTTACAACAACATTGCAGAATCCCCCACGAGCTTCATCTTTGGGGATATCAATGACCAAAGATTAAACTGGATGCGCTATTTAAATACTGTGGCTACAAGAGCAGGTAGAAGGCTGCAAATTCTGCAGAAGTATCTGACACAAAGCATGTCCAACTGAGGTGGTAAGAGAGGAAATGAGGCCAGTAGTCCGAGCTGATCTACTCTCAGATGGGATAGCGTCCATTTGGCTGGAGATAAAAGAACAGCAAGGGAAATAAGACATTGCAGGAGTAATGCATAGACACACAAGCAGAAGCACACTATAGCACAGGAGCAGGTAAAACGAATACGGATATAAATCTGAGTGACTTTAATCCTCCTGTTGATTGGATGACCCAAATATGAAAGAGTAGCTGCGACAAGGAATTGGTACCATGCATTAGGAATAGAATCCTGGAGCAACATGTCATGTGAGCCCAAAAGGGAAAAAACTATCTTGCATTTGGTAATGGGTAATTAGGCAGGTAGCACAGTGGTTAGCACTGCTGCTTCACAGCTCCAGGGTCCTGGGTTCGATTCCCGGCTCAGGTCACTGTCTGTGTGGAGTTTGCACATTCTCCTTGTGTCTGCGTGGGTTTCCTCCGGGTGCTCCGGTTTCCTCCCACAGTCCAAAGATGTGCGGGTTAGGTTGATTGGCCAGGTTAAAAATTGCCCCTTAGAGTCCTGAGATGCGTAGGTTAGAGGGATTAGTGGGTAAAATATGTGGGGGTAGGGCCTGGGTGGGATTGTGGTCGGTGTAGACTCGATGGGCCGAATGGCCTCCTTCTGCACTGTAGGGTTTCTATGATGATGATTTTTTCTATGATGAAATGACTCAGAGTAAAAGATCCTGTGGGATTTATTGATCTTAATATGATGGAATGTAGTGTTCAGTTTTACAGTGAGAAACTTGGGTGGGAGCAACTGTGCTTGGTTTAAATGAAGAGAATTACAATGAAATGAGGGTGGAGTTAGCTAAAGTGGTCTGCGCAGACAGATTAGCAGGAAAAATAGTAAGCAAGCAGTGGCAGATATTTACGGAGATAATTCATGACTCTCAGCAAAAATATATCCCAGTAAGGAGACAAGATCCTTGGAGAGGTAGTAACGGGCTATGGCTAACCAAGGAAATTAATTAAATTATGAAGTTGAAAGGGAAAGCATGTAAGGAGGCAAAAGTCAGTTATAGCCCAGAAGACTGGGATCAATTCAGTATCCAGAAAAGGAGGGCAAAAAAGATAATAAAGGGAGAGAAAATTAACTATGAGGGCAAACTAGCGAGCAATATAAAATCTGGTAATGAGTTGCTTTAAATACATAATTTGGAAGACAGAACTCAAAGTGAATTGAGACATTGCAGAAAATGAATCTGGGGAGATAGTTATGCAGAACAAGGAAATGGCAGGAAAGTTAAATATATATTCTGCATCAGTCTTTACTTTCGAAGGTACTTCGAACGTCCCATGAATATTAAAGAAGATGGCGGGTGACGGGAGAGCGGGGTGGGAGGGGGTGAATCAAGTGTCAGCACTGCAGAAGTTGTATTAAACAAACTAATGGAGCTAAAGGTAACTAAGACTCCCGGCCCTGATTACTTGCATCCCAGCACCTGAAAAAAGTAGCTACAGAGATAATGGATGCATTGATATTGATTGTCCAAAATAACTTGGATTGTAAAATTGACAATGTGACAATCCTATTCAAAAAGAGAGCGAGGTAAAAAGCGATTAACTGTTGGACGATTAAACTACATTTATTATGGAAAAATGTTGGAATCAATTTTGGAAATAATAACAGTACATTTTCAAAATATTCACAGAAGCCCTACAGTGCAGAAAGATGCCATTGGGCCCATCGAGTCTGCACCGACCGCAATCCCACCCAGGCCATATCCCATATTCGTACATATTTACCCGCTAATCCCTCTAACCTACGCATCTCAGGTCACTAAGGACAAATTTTACCATGGCCGAACAATCTAACCCGCATATCTTTGCATTGTGGGAGGAAACCAGAGCACCTGAAGAAAACCCACGCAAACACGAGAAGAATGTGCAAACTCCACACAGGCAGTGACCCAAGCCCGGAATCGAATCCAGGTCCCTGGAGTTGTGAAGCAGCAGTGAGAACCACTGTGCTATCGTGCCACCTCTAGCCAATCAGAATCTAACCAATCAGAATCGGCATGGCTTCATGAAAGGGAAACTGTGTCCAACTAATTTACTATCGATTTTCGATGAAGTCTCAACTAGAGTGGCTAAGATGATTAAGTATATATGTATATCTGGAATTCCATTAGATATTTAACAAGATAGCTCACAAATAATTCAGTCATAAGGTAAGAGTCCATGGTATTGGAGGTAGTACTTTGACTTTAATGAAGAATTTGCTTCTCGCTAGAAACAACGAGTGGATTTCCACAGGGATCACTGTTGGGACCACAACTGTTTACAATATATATTAATTACCTGAAGGAAGGCAATGTACTGTAGCCAACCTTCCATATAACACAGCAATTGATGGACAGACAAGTTATGAGATGGGTACAAACAGTCGAAAAATATATGATAAATAAACAGGCAGAAAGTTGGCAAACGGGTTATCATGTGGGAAAATGTGAAGTTGTTCATTTTGGAAGGGAGAACAACGCAGCAGAGTATTACTTAAAAGGAGAAAAGATATAGAAAGCTGCAATGCAAAGGAACTTGGGGGCACCTGTGAACTAAATATTGAAAGATTGCACATATGTACAGCAGGTACTCAGAAAGGCTAATTGAATGTTGGCTTCTATTTCAAGGAGGTTGGAGTAGGGAAATCTTGCTGAACCTGTATAATGTATTGGTAAGACCACATCAGGAGTACGGTAAGCAGTTTTCATCTAATTATTTAAGGAAATATATTATTTTCTTGAAGATTCACTCGGACGATCCCTGGAATAGAGGGGTTGTTTTATGAAGGTTGCGACTCTACTCATTGGAACTTAAAAGGATGGGAGATCATCTCATGGACACGTTGGATTTTTAAGGGGCTTGACTGGGTAAGTGCTGGGAGCATGCGCCCCCCCCCCCCACCGCACCCCCCCCCCCCCCCCTGCCCACCCCGCCATCCCCCCTGGGAAAAGATAGAACTAGAGGGCAGAGTCTCAGTATAAAGGAACGACAATTCAAGCCTGAGAGAAGGAGGAATTTCTTCTCTCAGAGAGTTGTGAGGATTTGGACCTCCTTGGCCAGAGAGCTGTGTCGGCAGAGTCCTTGTGTATATTTTGGTTTGAGGTAGTCAGTGTTTTGATCAGGAAGGGAATCAAGGGTTACAGCGATTGAGCAGGGATGTGAGGAATGTCATCGGATCAGGCATTTTCCTATTGATTGAAAGAAAGGCTCCAGTGGCCGAATGTCTACTCTTGTTTCTATTTATTTGGTTTCATACTTTTATTAAATATTTCGATACATGTTTCTTATCTGTAATCTTCACGAATATATCATATGGATTAGTGTTCATATTGGAACTAATAATTTGCAATTTCCTTATATTGGAGTTCCTTATATTACGGAGTTTAAAGGTGCAGTGACACACGCTGCCTTACATTCACCTTCATTATCTTTAGAGTAAGATGCAGATAAACACTTAAATGTTCAGAGAAGAGGTCTCCTGCAAGAGTCCTCCATCACCTGTGGGATGAGACACAGAAACTAATTTAAAGAAAGATCCTGTGGCTCTTAATGTCTTAATCACTTTACCTACTCCTCCTGGTACAAATAACCAAACTTTACATTAAGTTATACAAGTCCCCAGGGCTCGATCCCAGGTTGCTGCAGGAGGCAAGAGGAGAAATAGCATGGGACTGAACAGATGACTTCACATCCTCTATGAATAGAGGCGAGGTCCCAAAGGACTGGAGAACAGACAATGTTGTTCCCTTCTTTCAGAAAGGAAGCAGGGATCCAGGAAACTATGGGTCGATGAGCCTGACATCAGGAGTGGGGAACATTTCAGAGAAGATACTGAGGGACAGGATATATGCGCATTTGGAAGAAAGTGGACTAGTTTGTTACAGGCAATATGGTTTTGTACGGGGAAGGTTAGGTTTCACCAACTTGACAGAGTTTTTTTTCGAAGAGGTGAAAAAGATAATTGATGAGGGAAGGGCTGCGGATGTATTTGATATGGGCTTTTGTAAAGCATCTGACAAGGTCCCAATTGCAGACTGGTACAGAAACCAATATCACACGGGATTCGGGGTTGGCTGGCTGGATGGATACAGAGATCTGCGGCTTATGGTGTTTCGCAAGGATCAGTGCTGAGACCTCTGCTGTTTGTAGTACGCATAAATGATCTGGAGAAAATGTGGGTGGCCTGTTTAGTAAGTTTGTGGATGACACGAAGCTTGATGGAGTTGCTGATAGTGCCTGGGATTGTCAGAGGATAAAACAGGATATAGATAGATAGGAGATTTGGGCACAGAAATGACAGACGCAGTTTAAGCCGGACAAATGGCAGGTGATGAATTTTGGAAGATCAAATTTGGGTGTGAAATATACTGTGAATGGGAGAACCCTTAGGAGTATTATCATACAGATCGATCTGGGCATGCAAGTCCACACTTCCCTAAAAGTGGCAACACATGTGGCCAAGATGATTCAGAAAGCATACGGTCTGCATGCCTTCATCAACCAGGGCATTAAGTACAAGAGCTAGCAAATCATATTCTGAAGTCAAACTAGACCCCCAACTCGTTTTCTATTTCGGTCTTAATGTGAGGATGGGAAGTTCCACGCCAGGCATGATTCAACGAACAATCCAGGGATCTTTCATGAAAACACATTTTATTTAACGAAGACACGACGATAAGAACAGACAACCAGTGGCTCTCATCGGAAGTTTCCAGTGCAATGAAATTTAAAGCAGATTCGGATAACTCTGCAAAGATTCATGGTTCGGCGGAAGACTTGAATTTCTTTTAGCAAGAATCGAACTATGACTAATTAATGACAACGGGGAGAAATTATAACATGAGTTTAAACTTGGAATAGTTGCAAAAAATTGACCCTAGTTTCTATGAGTATATTAAAAGGAAGAGAGTAGCTAATGTGAAGCAGATCTCTTCGAGGATGACGCAGGCGGACAGGATAATTCCAAAATATGTTACGTAACAGGCTACTACACATATCAGAACAAGCAGTAGTGATTTCAGATCATTGGGCCCTTTCCAGTTTGGGGCAAACACTTGCAACAAGAGTTGTAGAGGAATCAATACTGTGGCTTCAATAATTTGCAAGCTGTGCTCATGACATTGATGGATCAGGTGAATGTCAGGCAGCCAAAGTTGCTGACCATACGAAGTTCGAAAGAAATGCAAATTGTAAGGAGTCCGTGAAGAGGCCATACGGTCATCTCGATAGGACACGTGAATGGGTATAAACATGGCAGCTCAATTTAATGCGGGACATTTGAAGACGTTCACTTTGTTGGGAAGAGTAAAACAACAGCATATTATTTAAATTCAGATAGATTGCAGAACACAATTGTACAGAAGTATATGGGTCTCTTGGTTCACGGCTCACAAAATGTTGGCACGCAGGTGCAGGGAGTCATTACATACTGACGTATATTGCAGCGTGTAAAGGCGGAAACAGTTGCGACAGCTGTGCAGAAGATTGGTGCGAGAACGCTAAGCATTATGTGCATAGTTTTAGTCTCCGAAAGTAGCAAAATACTTCTCCTGAAAGCAATTTACAGAAGGTTCAGCGATCTGATTTCTGGGAAGAAGAGGCTTTTTAACCAGGAACGATTGACAATGTAGTGTCTATGATCATTGTCGGTAAGAAAAATGACAGCTGATTTTCAACATGCGATGTTCTGAGGAAGCTTGACAGAGTAGACTCTGAGAAGATGTTTCTTGCCGTCAGAGTAATCGAGATAAAGGAGCTCTTCTAAAAAAATAAGGACCATCAATTTAAGACCAAGATGAGGAGGAATTACTTACCTCTGACGGACGTTGATCTTTAAATTTCTCTTCGAAAGCAAGCAGTGGAGATAATGGACCATATTCAAGGATGCGTCATAGTTGCAAACAGACAAGGCAATTGAATGACGACAGCTAGAATGCTGTGTAGAGTTTAGGATACTTTAATTAAGGAGTCCTATATTTCCATTGGAAGCAGTTTCGAGAAGGTCTACCAGGTAGGTCCCTGAGATGAAGGGGTGCATCTTCAGTGGACAGATTGAACAGTTTGGAATTTGCTTCATAATGGAACTGCTAATTGAAATATATAAGTTTCTGAAAGTTAGGTGCTGAGACGATATCTACTCTCGTGGTGGAACGTACAAGCCATAAGCACAGTAAAAAATAAATGGGCCTTCAATTTTAGCCACACACACCAGAGCTGATTTATGCTCTCGAATGGTCGTTTGCATTTAGAATTAACTTAGAGAGTAGTGGAGGTTCTGTCACTGAATGCATTCCAGGTTGGGTTAGACTCTTGATTAATTTTCAAGGGAATCAACAGCATATCAGGGCAGGAAGGAAAGTGATGTTCAGACCACGACAAGGTCAGCCATGACATTATTGAATGGTGAAGTACGATGAATCGGCTGATAGTGTTATTTTCTCTTGTATGACGTTATGATCTGGAAGTCGTGAAATGGAAAATGTTTCATCTCCATTCTATGGCATAGAAAGGAAACAGGGATACAGGCAAAGCAAATATTTGGTGCGTTGGAAGAGGGAACATTCCTTTTGCAGGGGCAAGGTGACAGGAGGGAACGGGAAGGACCGGTTTGTTGACTCCAGATGGGCATGGTGGAAACAAAGTGGGATGATACGTCGAAAGTCAATTGCGAATTGAAAATAACGACATTTTCTATATCGGTTCTGGAAGGGAGGGCATTCAGTCAGGACAATAATGCTGGAAATAAAACAAACATGGCCGAGACCTCTGAAAACAAACCTGCCGGGAATGCAAGGCTGAGGTAAAATGAACACACTGCAGAACTTCTGTAGTTTAAAGTAGAAATGGCGGAACAATTGCAAAGGCGATCAATAACCCTTTTGCTGGAAGCGAATTTGGAAGAAGTGTGGTCAAGACAGCTGTGCGAGTCAGCTAATACTTATGCAGAGCTTATCCGTTGAACTGGGAGCAATCAATAAGTACAAGGCAAGGGAAGAATCACCGTGGTGGAGAAAACACTCTATACAACATTAAATACTCGCACTCGTGTCAAAGAATGAATCGACACAGATACAATCATCAGTGTATCGAAAAAAAAGAGGTGAAATGTGGAACCTATGATGTCCAGAGCATGCGAGATAGACACTGAGATTGAAGATCCTGTCCCATTCTGCACGCGACACTTGAGAAACAATGTGAGAATTCGGAAACAGCACAGAAATTGCTTCAGATAAAATGTCCCGGGAGGCCGACCTTCTGATACGCGGAGAAAACTTGACAAGCGTTCTAAATAATGACTGATTTTTAACGGTATAAAGAAATACTTCCAAAGGCACACATATTGGAAACGAAATGTCACAGGCTTAAACTGATTGCCGATAGCATCAACACCGAAATGAGAGAAGGAGAGTTTTGTAGGAGACATGGTGAGGGTCTGAAATAAAGTCTTAGAGCGGGGTGAAATCACTTTTAATGAGAAAAAAATTGAATCAGCAAATTGACGCCTAAACCAGCATTCTGCCAAATCACAAATGTTCACCTCATCTATACGTTGCTCGTCACATACATTGTCTAAATTCTAATCTTGGCTACATATAGATTTACATTAAACAAATGTCTCAATTTCCAGTTCATATACTTAGAGCGAGGGTTCACTCATTTAAGATGGGGATGAGGAGGAAATACTTCACTCTGAGGGCGGTGAATCTGTGAAATTCTTTACCACAGGGAGCTGTAGAGCTTGGGTTGTTACGTATATTGATGGCTGAAACAGACCGATTTTAAATCAGTGAGGAATCAAGATACAAGGTGGAAAATTATAGATGAGTATTATATCAGATCAGCCATGATCTCATTGAATGGCGGAGCAGACTCGATGCGTGGAATGGCCTTCTTCTGTTCCTGTGAATAATGGCCTTATCCTACCCATAGCTTGCACCCTAATTTGCCTTGATCGAACTTCTCTTTCTCGATCAGCGACATAATTGGTTTCCAAAGCATTACTGAAGCGTTCTACGATATAAAACCTCAAGAGCGTGCAATATTTGACTGATGGAGTGGCTGTGTGCTGTTAATATGATTCCTGACAGTACGCTTTTTGATTAATCGTTGTGCAAGCATGTACTTAGCATGTGCTCTTTACTCTAAATCAGGAGTGTTAGCTCCAACTATCGTTTAATACGCTTATTGTATTTATCCCAACAGTTTCCCTTTCCATCCTTGGCCTAGTCCAAGACAGCCAGCTTCCATGAAACTGCCTTTCCCCTTTATGTGGTGACACCCATCGTAAAGGTGCTTGGTCAGACCATGAGTATTATTATTCCAGGCATCTAGTCCATTATCCTATTAGCCCATCTGCTAAATCTAAATCCCCCACGCCAATTCGTATGTGACCTTCAAACTGTTAAATATAAAATGAATTTCAGCTGCGTTTGAACAAGGACTAGGGCGATTATCCGAATCCATCGGTTTACGTGTACATTTCAGCCCAATTCCAAAGGCCCTCCTACAATGTGGAGGTATCTATTTGTTCAATATCGTTGTAGAGTGTTCCGTATATTAGCTCAACCTGCCTCCGAATCGCAGTCAGATAGCCCGGTAAGAAGACGATTGTGTAGGAGACGTGGCGACCATATATTCATGTACTACCCCAAATACATATCTGTTATCAGTATAAACGTTAGCTATTTAACCTTTTGTCATACTGAGAGCTTCATTCAACGTTATCACCCCCGCCACTTGAGCTGATACGTAGCCTGCAAATTTTTCGTTACCCAAAATCCACTCCATGTCATCTACTGCAGCCCATATGTTATACGGAATCCACGTATCGACGGGAGCTGTCTGCAGACAACAACATGATCATATCGATAACTCTTTCTCCTTCAACGCCCCTCGGCTTTCCTTGCCTATCTACTGCGGGCAGTTGTGGTCGGGTTCAATGTCGGTTTCCTTTGCCCCCGGCAATAAGCCCTCTGCCGGATGAACATCACTTCAGGTTTTGCCCAACGCAGTTCTGAGACATTTCCTATCTTGACTGGTGCCACTGGTTTCATTTCTATGCAGTGCCAGCTTTCAAGTCATTACTATGGGTTCACAGAATTTTTCTACTCAGGACACACAATCGATTGTTGCTATGCACCGAGGCATCCCAATCACTACAGGCGATTATTTTGTTGAACAATACTCCACGGGCCTCATCCGATCCCCACGTTTCTGGACAAGCACGGCACTATATAATCCTCCCTCGTTTTTCATTTATAAATAAACAATTTTCCCAACACATGGTAACCCCAGGGTTGATCCTCGCTCTGTTTCATGACTGGAGACGCCGGCTCTTGTTCCTCGCCACATTTTACATGATCTGCCCCCATGGCCCCCGCTCCTCACCAACCCCACTTATTAATTCTGGTATGAAACCGATCAGTTTAGCACATCCTTCCGTGAAGATTCTGCAATGAATCAAACAGTCCCAAAATTTGTTTAACCCCCCCCCCCCCCCCCCGCATTTTCAGGCCTCCGTATTCTATATATGGCGTCCTTTCCATCACGTGGATGTTCCCATCTACCCTGCAATATCATATATCACAAGCAATGCACTACTTGTTCTTTCAACTAAATTTTCATCCCAATGTTTTGAATCTGATTGTCTCCAATAATTCAAGGATAAGCAATAATGCAGCGATAAGTTCCTTAGTGGTTTCTGAGGCAATCAGTAGATCGTCTATGTATTTGATCCCCATGCTACCCATGTTCACGTCTAATTGCCCAGTGTGTCACTCATTACCCAGTGAACCATGGCCGGACTATTAAGAAAACCTTGTAGCAAGTGTGTCCAAGTGGACTGCGGATGCCCTATCCAGAAAACAGTTTTTATGCAGGATTGCTCATTTAATGGTATGGCCCAAAATCCATTTACAAAGTGCTGAGAAGATTAGTCTAAATTTGAATTTCAGCGGTTAAATATAGTAGCTGGGCCAACGAATATCAGGTATTCCTTCGCGTTAATTCATTTGAAGCTGCATAATAAAGTTAGCCCTTATATCCGTCTGGCTTCCGATTGGCCCAAATATAGTTTAAATCTCGTCAATTCTTTGAGGAACATTTGTTTTTCTCCGTGGCTTAAGGGCACATGGGTAACCTTCTGAGTTACAGTTGGCTTTGCGATTTCCTCGACTTTTGCCTGTCGTCGCGTCGCAGCCTTAAGCGTGTGTTTTTGTTTGGACTTGTGATTCCTGAGAGTTACTGACATCGGGGTCATGAGTTTAGCTGCTGGATTCCAACTCAATGTGGCAGCAAGTGACTGGGTTCACACTGCTGCCTCACAACGCAGGGACTCGGTTCGATTCCGGCCTTGCGTTATTCTTTGTGTGATGTTTGCACGTTCTTCCCGTGTTTGCATGTGTGCGCTCCAGTTTCCGCTCACGATGTAATTCAATTGGTTGGACAGCTGATTAGTGATGCAGAGCGCCGCGAACAGCGTGGGTTCAATTTCCCTGTCGGTTGAGGTTGTTCATATAGTCGCGTCTCAACATTACCCCTCGTCTGTTGTGTAGTAAAATCTCCACCAGCCTATGGTCATCAGGGATTATACATCCACTTGATCATGCGGGGACGAATCTTACCCTCAGCTGACTCCTCATCTGAATCCTCAAATCTAAAGGGCTAGAGTACAGGGATACACATGTTATGCTGCATTTCTACAAAACCCTAATTACACCACACTTAGAGTACAGTGAGCATGTAAGGGCCCCAGACCCGAGGAAGGATATTTTAGCCGTGGAGAGGATTCAGCGCAGGTTTACAAGAATGATATCAGGACTTGAGGATTTAAATTATGTGGTGAGATTCGACCAATTAGGACCTTATTCTCTCGAATTCCGAAGATTGAGGGTGATCTCATAGATGTCTACAAAATATTTACAGGAAAGGAAAAGGTGGATACGGATAAACTGTTTTTACTAGTTGGATTGACTAGATCCAGGAGCTATGATATAAACATGAGGGTCGAGCCCCTCAGGAGATATGTTGGAAAACATTTCTACATGGCAAAAGTGGTGGAGGTTCTTCTCAAATGGCAGTGGATGCTGTTTCAATTGTTAGTTTTAATTTTGAGATCGAGCTTTTTATTGATCAGAGGCATCACGGCACATGGGCCTATGGCAGGTACATGGAGTTAACCCAGAGATCAGCCATGAACTTCATGAAAGGCGGAGTGAGCTCGAGAGGCTGAATGGCCTAATCCTGTTCCAAGTTCATATGTTTCTAGATAGCATCGGAAGATTTGTAGAAGGACCGTAAAATGTCGCATGAATTTATGATAGAGAAGGATGAAATTACTTATTTTAGTAGGAACAACGGAAAGTGGAAATAAAATAAAGAAAGACAGAGAGGATATTCCCAATGGTGGGGGAGTCCAGATCCAAGGGTCACAGTCTGAGGATTCAGGGTAGACAATTTAGCACGGAGGTGAGGAGACATTTCTTCACCCAAAGAGAGGTGAGCCTGTGGAATTCATTACCACAGGAAGTAGTTGATGCCAAAACATTGAATGTATTTAAGAGGCGGCTGGATATAGCACTTGGTGTGACTGGGATCAAAGGTTATGGGGAACAAGCAGGATTAGGCTATTGAGTTGGATGATCAGCCATAATCGTAATTAATGGCGGAGCAGGCTCAAATGGCCAAATGGCCTCCTCCTGCCCCTATCTTCTATGTCTATATGTTTCTATGTTAGAATAACATATGAATTGCCTAAGGTGGTGCAGAAGCAGATTGACCTGGGATACCTGAGAAAAATATATTCTCGGTGGCGGGCATGTTTACAAAATGTTGAACAAAACATACTGGATCATATGGTTTATCGATAACGGCAAAACATACAAAAAATAAGTAGTTATGAAGAATCATTATAAAGGATTGGTTGGGCGTCAATTGGACAATTGTATGTAAATAAATGATGGTACTTTAGGAAAGATGACAGACATTGGCAAGACTGCAAAGCAGATTTGCAAAGATGTTTGCAGAAGTGAGGAACTTTAGTTTTGTTGATAAAATGTAGATCATTTCACCATTTTCATCTCTCCACAATGAAGAGAGATGAAAAAGTACAAGTTTTAAAAGTACAAGTTTAAAAAGTCATATGCTTTTTGCTTGGAGTACCCAAGGAGGAAAACTGTTTGCTTGGGAGAAACTGCAGTAACCTAAAGACACCACTTCCATTGCTGGGGCAAGGAATAAAGTTGTTCGGTATAAAAACATTTGTTATGGGTTCTAGAAGACACTGCAGGGAAAACTAATGGAAGCAGATAAAATCAAGTGCGTTTTCATAAGTGGATTAGATAACAATCTTAAATTCTAACCCAAAAAAATCAGCGTTACAGGGAACGGGGTGGGATTGTCAGTTTCTCTGACAGAACATTGGCTTAGAGATGACATGTTGACTAGCCTCCCGCTTTGCTTTGCATATAATTCTGAAAAATGTAATAAGAATTCTTTGAAAACATGTGTTTCTGCTAAAGTCTATACTTGATATGATTATATCTTTTTCCAGAATTGAGAACTTTCATTCTTGATATGTCGTTGTCCTTTTATATACCTATCCGAAATCTTGCATATTAAGGGCACTTCGAACGAAAGACACCACAGTAGATAACCCTTCAGCTATGGCAGCGTAATTTCTTCCAGCTAACGCCTCGAACAGATTTGCTCTTGCGAGACATGCTATATACTTGCTAAATGAATGTAATTGATTTTGAAGATTGTGCTTCTTCCTTACTTTACACAATAAATCTAGACACACGTTGTGTCTCTGCCATAATTTAGTGGAACGTTTACATAATATTGCCCATTTGCTTGTATTTTAACAGACTGAGTGTGGGGATACATGCAGACTGTATGTGAGGAAGTTGGTGATAGTACATCTTACTTCAATTTATCATCTTTAATCGAGCTGTCACGTATCTATATTTCCATCATTGTCTTGTTAATAGTTACCACCGCACAGCTCTTGTGGCAATAAAGCCCCAACGTGACATTAAGGATATACTCCAGCGTGCTGCATGACCCTAGAGTCTATTAAGTAGGACTGATTTAAAGCAAATACACCAGCTGCAAACGGGGCATTTATAAGTTCGTGTCAGGTAACAGAAGTAATACAATTTTGTGCAAACAGAAGTAATACAATTTTGTACAACTGGAGACCTCACAGCCCAGCATATCCCACACTGTAGCATCGTCATGAAGTGAGGCGACATACAATGGTACAGTGGTGTATTAAGACAGCATGTCATGAGCAGCAGCAGTCATACCTAAAACCTCAACCTGGTAAAAGTACAACACAAGACTAATTGCATGTGCAGTGGTACAGACAATATTTGACCCCATTCCTAATGGACCAGGTTAACTGCAAATAGCCCTTCCACATTCAATCGTAATGGATAGGTAAACAACTAACCAGAGGCGTCTTCTGTAAAAGTACCCCCATTCTTAATATTGAGGCCACCCTGCTCCTCGGTGCAAAACGCCAGTTTAAATTAGAATGCATGTGCAGCATGTAATAACTAGCATGCAGGTATAGCACATAATAAAGAAAGCGAATGGAAGTTTGTCATTTATAGCTAAGGGAATAGAATATATAGGTAAGGAAGTATTGTTGCAACTATACAATGTATTGGTGAGACAGCACCTGGTGAACTGTGCACAGTTTTAGTATCCTTATTTGAGGAAAGACTCAGTGGCATTGGAGGCAATTCAGAGGTGGTTCACTGGATTCAGTGCCGGATTTAGACGTGGTGAGATCCTAAGCTACATGAAGCCTGGAGGCCCCTTGTTAAAAAGTTAGACCAAAAGGTCTCACAAAAGTGCATACCGAAACAGAACCTTGGGTCGCCACAAAAAAATTGAAAGCATAATTATGCCTTTTAATTATTTAATAGCAAGGTATTTAAAGTGAAAAATACAAATTATTTTCAAATGAATGCATTTACTGATTACGTGTTTATCATTTGGCTGGCTTGATCTCTCTCATAGATTTTGGTAATTTTGGTAATTTTTTGAGTTGCTCTTCAAGCTGGTGCTTTCTTTTTCTTTTCTGGTATCCGCTCTTAAATGTTCTCTTCATTGTAAACCTTCTGAAATTTCGTGAGGCCCCTGCGGATTGCGAGGCCCTAAGCTGTAGCTTGTTTAGCTCATGCCTAAATCCGGCACTGATTGGATTGCTTCTAAAGATGATGGTATTTGTTTGAAGAGAGATTCAACAATTTAGGCCTATGCTCTCTGGAAATTAGAAGACTGAGTTGAGATCAGATCGAGATAAACAAGATGATGAAACGTATGGATAAAATAGACGTCGAGTGGATGCTTCCTCTTGTGGGGCATTCTAGGACGAAAGGTAATATTCTTAGGATAAGGGGTACCAAATTTAACACAGAATTGAGGAGAGACTTCTTCTCCCAAATGGTTGTGAATCTGAAAAATTCGTTACCCCAACGTTTGGATTATATTGGGACACTGACTAAATTTAAGTTAGATGGATTTTTATTTGGAAATGGGTTGAAGGGTTATGGAGAGAATTTAGGAAAACGGGAATAAGGAGCATTTCAGCCATGATCGAATGGTGGAGCAGACTCAGACTCGATGGGCCGAATGGGCTAATTCTGCTCTTATATCTTGTGAACTTTTGAACTTACTTGGAAACATCTGAAACCAGAGCTGCAGAGCAGATAATTTATCCCCACACTCATCCTGAGTGTCAGGTATGCAAATCCTCAGTATAATCGATTCATTCAATGCCACCTAATGATCCCGCCGATTGAACAAGATACAGCAAAGCTATGTACCCCAACAAGAACCCAACACTAACGTGGAAAATTTCGGCCTGGAACCAGCCAGGTACATAGAGCTAAAGCAATGCATGCAGACCACGATGTCAAAAAAGAGAACGTATTATGTTCTTTCAAAATAAAGTTGGACCAATCTAATAGAGGCAATTGCAATCATATCAGGCTACTCTCAAACATCAACAAAGTGGTGAAATTTGTAGTCAAAAGTGCTATCAAGCTGCGCACATGTACTTAGTCTGGGTTTCACCAAGTTCACTGTCCTCCAGGCCTCATTGCAGCCTTCACCCGAGCATGTTGAAGGGCAATTTGCGAGAAGGATAAAAACTGTTTGCAAATATATGTTGACAGGTTAAGTCCGTAGATAAAAAAGTTGGCAAATGGAGTATAATATGGGAAAAGGTTGTTCATTTTGGCAGGTATTTAAACCTCAAATGACTTCTATTAAATCATTTATCTTGCCAAGAGTAAAGATGTTAGAACCCCAACAAAGGGGCAATGCTAAAGTAAGTTATTTCTAGACGAGTTTGGAAGAGCTTACCTTTCCAAAGAGACAAGGGGCAACCTGGTGAAATGCAACTATATCAGACTAAATTCCATGAAAGCGTGGGAAGTCGACAAGTAGAGGAATAATGGTTAAGAAGGAAATGACCTGGGATAAATATTCTTTGAAGGTACGAATAACTCAAGGGCATGTACGCGACCTTCAGCTAAACTTTGTAGGGTCATGAAATGCTCCGTGGGCAGAGGAAACCACCAGCAAGCTCTTTTAGTTTTAAAGAAGGATATAGTTCCGATTTCTTAACTATAGCGTTCGCATTGAGGGACCGGGATAGTTTGTTGGTGATCTGGACACCTAAAAACCTGAAACTCTCCACCATTTTTACTTCACCCCATTGATGCAAACAGGAGTATGCGCTCCACTACGCTTCCTGAAGTCGATGACTACCTACTTCGTTTTGTTGACATTCAGGGAGTGATTATTGTCGTCCCACCAGTTCACCAGATTCTCTCTCTATTTCCTGTACTGTGTTTCTTCATTGTTTGAAATCCGACCCATAACGGTGGTGCCAACAGCAAACTTGAAAATCGAGTTGGAGGGGAATTTGACCATAGAGCCAGAGGTGTATGACGAGTATATTAAGAGGCTGCCATTGTCTTTTGACAATTAATGACATTACAATCGCTGATTCCTCATTCAGGAAAGTGGAGATTATTCACCGGTATGCCTCACTAGTGCTTTGCAGATGCAGTTAGGGGGTGAATTCATTTCCACAAGATTCCTGCTGCTGTCGCTGCAGCATTGCTTGGTTGCTTCAGTACAGCTGAAGGCAGGAATTGCCTTGTTTTGGGAGGAATGAATCTTTCTTGTCTCTGATTATCGCAGAACTGCATTTTTCCAGTCTTGCGATATAATAGCACGTCTGCATCTGTATCTGAGGAATCAGGAATAGTGCTGATCATTGAGAAATCATCTACAAATTACCCAAATCTGACCTCATGATGGAAGTAAGGTCATTGATGAAGCAGTAGAAGATGGTTTGTCCTCGGGCACAGCACTGGGTAGGTGCTAAAGTGATGCCCTGCGACCCAGATGACTGGCGCCCAATGTCACAACCATCTTCATTGGTGTTATATATCACCACTATAGAGTTAATCCTTGATTTCCATTGCTTCCAGTTTTGCTAGCTTTCCTTTATGCCACACTCGGTTCATGATTATAGCATATCATTAATTAATTAATTAATGTAAGGAAGTAACGCACATTGTTTTAAATGCATGCAGCTTTTCAAGTAGAAAAGACTTCCTTAATGTCACATCGGAATTTTACACACAACAGGTTAATTCACCCAACAGATTTAGGACAGGTTTGGCAGAGAGCTATGCACTTAGTTGCATTCCACTGACCTTTGCAGATCACAGACTATCAGCTTTGCGATTTTATGAACTGCAGTCCATTTTTTTCCTATCTTTCTGTGAAGGCTCTTTTCATAATCTTCCATATATCCTGTTGGTGCCAGGCTGCTGTAGAATTACAAATGGTATACCCTGAAATATAAGAGCAAGTGATAAACCCAGCCAATTAGCCGCGTATCAATGGTAGCGAACTCTTAAGATCATAACCGGTTTGGAATTGATTTTTTTTAGTTCATTTATTAGTGTCACAAGTAGGCTTACATTAACACTGCAATGAAGTTACTGTGAAAATCCCTGAGTCGCCACACTCCAGCCCCTGTTCAGGAACGCTGAGGGAGAATTTTGCATCGCCAATGCACCGAACCAAATTGTCACTTGGAGGCAAATAGATCAATACATTTAATTCGACTTCTAATTTTAAAAGAAAAATCGCTTTGGGCTAACATTTTCATGTTGTTGGTGAATTCATGGAGAAGCTTGAAGATAGTATTTCTGACGCATGGATCAACATTTAAAAGGGCATTTGTTATATCACCGCGTAATGGACTTAACAACAAAATTAGAACTCACTGAATTAGAGTGGCAATGGTTGGGTGAGTTGAACATTTAATAACCGGCAAAAAGCGGAGGACTAGTGAACAGTTTTTAAAAAATGTCAAAATAAGTAAAAATTGTGACATGGTGACTTGGTAGTTGAAGTGAGACTGTTGTCCTCTCTCTCCCACCCTCTCTCTCTCTCTCTCTCTCACACACACACACCTACACACACACACACGCACAGACACATAGGCACAGAAGATATGTAAATCAGTGGTCCAGTGCAGTTTTTCGTTTGTGGAATGTCGACAGTAGGAGGGTAGTCTCCGTTTTTGAATTCCGAAGGGAGATGGTTAGATTCCATATTGTTTGTGATGTTGAGTTGAGGCCATAACTGGGATGTTGTGTGCAGTTCTGATCACGACATTGCAGGAAGGATGTAATTGCTCTGGAAAAAGTGCAGCAGAGGGTTCCAAGGATATTGCTAGGGCAGAAAAGTGTAGCTTTGAGGACAGATTGGGTAAGTTGGGGTTATTTTCCTCGGAACAAAGAAGGTTGAGGGGTGGCTTGATAGAGGTGTGCAAATTTATGAGGGGAAGAGATAGAATGGACGGGATAAAATTGTTTCACTTGGTGGAAGATTCTTGTACCGGGGACATAGATTCAAGATAAGTGGCAGGAGGTGTAGAGGGGTCATGAGAAAGAACTTTTGTGTGCAGAGGATAGTGGCTGTCTGGAATTGATGATGGAGGCAGAAATCCTATACTCTTTTAATAAGTACCTGGATCTGGGACTTAAGCGTGAAAACTGCAGGGCTATGGGCCAGGTGCAGGGAGATGGGATTAGAAAGGACACCTATGTGTCCTCCGGCTGGCATGGACAAGATGGGCCAAATCCCTCCTCCTGTGCTGAAACTTTTCTGCGGATCTATGTTTATTGCCACAACCTTGGTGGCACGAATGGTACTTGCAACTTAACAACTGATGCCTGAGTTGAGTCTGGATCTCTCCCACTCGGGAGCTGTTAGACGGGATTGGTGGCATGAAGTCTGATCGAATCCGGTGACCTGGAAGGCGTAATAGAATAGGGTGTTAATTGTGACAGAGAGAGTCGATTCGTGGAAGTGCGCAGTGGAGGAAGGTCGGTGGTGATGGTGGTTGTGGGTGATGTGCGATCGCGGGGCGTGTTAGTGTGAGAGAACTTCGAGAGATTTGCGTGGTTGGGCGTTGACTGATGGTCCGTTTCTTTTTCCATTTATGGATCATACAGACATCTCTGTCTCGCCAGCATTTACTGCCCATCCCTAGTTGCTCTTGGAGGGCAGTTGAGAGTCAAGCGCATTACTGTGTGGAGTTTGCACATTCTCCTCGTGTCTGCGTGGGTTTCCTCCAGGTGCTCCGGTTTCCTCCCACAGTCCAAAGATGTGCGGGTTAGGTTGATTGGCCATGCTAAAAATTGCCCCTTAGAGTCCTGAGATGCGTAGGTTACAGGGATTAGCGGGTAAATATGTGGGGGTAGGGCCTGGGTGGGATTGTGGTCGGTGCAGACTCGATGGGCCGAATGGCCTCCTTCTGCACTGTAGGGTTTCTATGATTCTATCTATGTGGCTCTGGAGTCACATGTAGGTTAGACAGGGTAAGGGACAGCACATTTCCTTTCCTAAAGGACATTAGTGAACCAGATGGGTTTTGCCGACAATCGACAATGGCTTCATGGTCATCAGTAGATTCTTAATTCCAGATATGTTCTTATTGAATTCAAATTCCACCATCTGCCGAGGCGGAATTCGAACCCATGTCCCCAGAACATAGCTGAGTTTCTGGAGTAAAGTCAGGTGATAATACCGCTAGGCCATCACCTTCCACAGTTTTAGTTCAGTTATGACTAATCTCAGAGACAGACCACTGTTTGGACCACTGTCACCTTAGCAGGGTAAATATGCAAACAAATACCTCACATTTGGCACAAACCCCAGACATGAATCTCAGTGTCGGAGAAATCTGTGGAGGAGCACAGCAATGAAAATCATTCCGGCAGAAGTTTGAACTTCCCAGGCAATTGCCGTGCATGTGCATGTTTTTGTGCTGTGTTGATGTGTATCCTGACAATACGAATTCTGGAAGACTAGAGTCATAACCTGTAATTTCAAGCATAAATGAAGCATGAATAAATGTTCCTTGCAACAACACGAATGATAGCATCGTGTTCCCTATTCCAGAAAATGGATAGTTTTGTTATACTTCAAATTAATATGTGAGATTCTAAATAGCTACGGACAACTTTGCAATGTTCATTTTCTTTTACTTCCTTTATTTTTAAATTAATTAAGCAGTTTAAGTAGTGTTCATTTTTAACTATTTCTTGTTTGATATTCTTTATTGTTTCATACCTATGGTAACTTTTTCCAAACATGTGCTGTGGGCATTTCATTTTCGTTTCTACCGATGACAGACGTCAAGACGTTACATTAATATTGGTGCACATAACAAAATACATTCCAGAGATAGATGGAGCACTCAGGAGAGACATATCAATTCAATTGTGTATTGTAGATTATGGTGAAGGATAGATAGTGCGATGGTTCCTTGTTGGAAATGATTGTTGCTTCAGATGTTTGTGGCAAAATCTAATTTGCCACTTAGTCGCTCAAGTCCGAAATTTCTCTCGTTCTTGCTGCATTTGGACACAGACGGCTTTCGAATTTTAGGAATTGGATATGATACCGAACATTGTGGAACTATCAGCGAACACCAACACCTCTGCCTCTCAGAAGGAAGGTCAGTGATGAAGCCGTTGAAGTATTTTGACCTCAGTCTTTGCCGGACGGACTGCTGGAGTTGATCTGATTGCCATTCAACAAGCCCATCCATTTTCTTTGTACTTGGTATGACTGAAACCAGTTGTGAATTCCCCGCCCCGTCACACGCTTAATTGCCATTGACTCAGAGGGGCACGGTGGCACAGTTGCTAGCACTGCTGCTTCACAGCGTCAGGGACCCGGGTTCGATTCCCGGCTTTGGTCACTGCCTGTGCAGAGTCTGCCCATTCTCGCTGAATCTGCGTGTGCTTCCTCCGGGTGCTCCGGTTTCCTCTCACAGTCCAAAAGATGTGCTAGTTAGCTGCATTGGCCATGCTACATGCTCCAGTGCACACGAACAGTGTGGCGACTAGAGGATTTTCACAATCACATCATTGCAGTGTGATGTGATTGTGAAAATCCATGTGACACTAAAAAAAAACAACTTTTGCCGAGGCTCATTGACGCAATATTTGATCAATTGCTGCCACGATGTCCACGGCATTCACTCTGGCCTCTTTCATTGAGGTACGTTGATTGTGTATGTTTGGACCAAAGGTTTAACGAGGTGTGGCCCTGGCAGAATGCAAACTGAGCATCAGTGAGAAGATGATCACTTAATTGATAGCACCAGTAACAATATCGTCCATCAATCTGCTTATGATCAGGAGGAGTCTGCTGAGGCCATTTTTATCAGGACTGGCTCTGTCTGGGTTTTTTGCTGACAGGCCATACAGGAACAATTTTCCACTTCACCTGGTAAATTCTAAAGTTGTCGCTTTACTGAAACAGCTTGAATTGCGTCATAATTAGGTCTTGAGTGCAAACTTGTAGTGCTATTGCTGAGATGTTCTGAAGGCGCATAGTGTATGCAGGAACCATTTTCTGATATCAAATTGATATCCGTTGAAATGAATCGAGTTGCCTGAAGACTGGCATCTGATGCTGCGGGCCTCAGAATGAGGCAGAGTTTTGTAATCCTTTTATCTCGTCTGGCTGGAATAGTTGCAAATGTTTCAGTATTGTCTTTTGCAATGATGTGTTTGGCTTCATAATCATTGAGGATGTGGAAATTTCGAGAACACCCTTTTCCTGTTAATTGTTTCGTTGTTCGCAACCATTCATGCATTGATGTGGCAGGACAGCAGATCATGGTTCTGATCCGTGGTTTGTTGGATCACTTGGCTCTGTCGACCCAAGCTACTTCCGCTGTTTGATATGAAGTGAGTTCTGTTTTAAAGCTTCACGAGGCTGAAAATTGTTTTTTAGAAATGCGTGGTCTGCTCTTTGATGAACCAGGGATCATAATAGCTCGATGAGGGAGATGGAAGACCATGGGGTTTCCCATTGTGTTTCAGTTCAATTCTGCTGCTGCTGATGGCCTGGATTTCAGTTTTCAGCCAAGTTATGAAGCTTCTCCAGCTATCACGGCCTTTGTGCGACACGGCAAGATGGAGGGTGTTCTCAGTGTGAAGACTGAAATTCCGCTTCACAACTGCTGAACAATGGCCGTTTCCATCTATACTGTATGGGCAGATATAACAGCAAGACGCAGATCTGTTTCGCACAGCTATTTTGTCTTCTTGGTTCCATCACTACCGCTCACACTCCCGGCCTGTCTCATATGTTCTCCAGCATTCTGCCAGTTTGGTTAGTCGTGGTATTAGTGCCCATTCTTGCTAATAGACATTGAAGATCCCCACCTAGCGTACATCCTATACCTTAGCTACCCTCAGTATATCCTAGAAGTGGCGTTCAACATGGATGAGTACAGATTGATCCACGAACTGCGTCTATGGCTGGAAGTCAGCAGTTGACTTGTCCATGGCCTAATAGAATGAGATAACCCTAGATATGTTTCTAACATATTACCACCACCTCTGTTGCGTCTGTCCTTCCGTGGATTATGGCACAAACCCTAAATTATTAGGAATGAGAATTCTGCAAGATCGAGAGTGCCAGGTATACCGTTCAATTTCCTGTTCTTAAGACCATGCCAGGTGGTGCGTACGGTTAGCTCACTTTTGGACATTTCGGTGGGTGGTTCGGTAGTTAATGAATGGCTTGCCAAGTCGCTTCACTGGTCATTTATAATCGATTCCATTGCGTTGCGTCTGGAGTCAAAGATAGGCCAGACCTGGTTCGAATGGCACTTACTCCCCTAAACGTATTAGTGAAACCAATGTTTTTGAGAACAGTGGATGATCATGCTCAAGCGACATTTCCGAGTCAAACTTTAAATTCCAAATGTTTTTATTCATAAGCTTAATTTAAAATTCACTAGCATTCCTGGGCGGATTTCACCCCGTGTTGCCAGAGGGTTTAAATTAAATTATAGAAACCCTACAGTGCAGAAGGAGGCCATTCGGCCCATCGAGTCTGCACCGACCACAATCCCACCCAGGCCCTACCCCCACATATTTACCCACTAATCCACGCATCAGGACTCTAAGGGGCAATTTTTTTTTTAACCTGGCCAATCAACCTAACCCGCACATCTTTGGACTGTGGGAGGAAACCGGAGCACCCGGAGGAAACCCACACAGACACGAAGAGAACGTGCAAACTCCACACA
Organism: Mustelus asterias; assembly: GCF_964213995.1. Classification (NCBI taxonomy): domain Eukaryota; kingdom Metazoa; phylum Chordata; class Chondrichthyes; order Carcharhiniformes; family Triakidae; genus Mustelus; species Mustelus asterias. The sequence continues at coordinate 92,472,411 of NC_135816.1, forward strand.
GACAGTGACCCGAGCCGGGAATCGAACCCGGGACGCTGGAGCTGTGAAGCAGCAGTGCTATCCACTGTGCTACCGTGCCACCGTTATTCTATACTTCGATATTAGTCGTGCAGGATATGATCAACTCGCCAGTGGCTCCCCCTGGTTGCATTGTTGATACTGCAGGAGAAGTTATCACTGCCAAACGCGAGACAAAGGATTTAAATGTGCAGCTTTTTTTACAGAAAATACGGACACACATGTTTATTTCACTAAAATGGAATTTCGCAAAAATGGAAATGGGCGGCACAATGGCATAGCATTGCTGCCTCACTGAGCCAGGGACCCAGGTCCGATTCCCACCTTGCATCACTACACATTCTCCCTGATCTGTGTGTGTTTCTTCGGGGTTCTCCGGTTTCCTCCCAGAGTCCAAAGTTGTGTGCGAGTTAGGTGGATGTGCCATGCTAAATTGCCCCTTGGTGTCAGGAGTACTATCTAGAGTAAATGCAAGCCGTTATGGGGATAGGCCTTGCTGGGATTGTGGTCGGTGCAGATTCGATGGGCCGAATGGCATCCTTCTGCACTGTCGGATTCTATGATTCTATGATAAACTACTTAACATATCCCCTCCCTCCACTGAATTCACAGACATTTGGAACCTGTCACAGGCTATATTTAAAGTCCAAAAAAACCATTACTACACTCTGTTTATAGTCTGCAACTCTCAATATCAGAAATAACATCGAATTCTCACAAGTCTAACTCTAATAGTGGAGAAGGGATTTAGAATATTTTATGCTGTATTTTGTCTCTCGGCTTGTGACCGATACTCGGTGGCAGTGATGGAAATAACATTAATTGTCCCTGCATATTTCCAAAAGCTGAATCCAGTGGGAAACTGCTCGATTCAGTGAATTCCTGCTCCCTGTTCTTTAATCTTGGAATTGCTAGAAACTTGTTAAATATTAGCGTGCACTGCAGCAATACACATTAATGAAGGTTGAGGAGAAAACATCCTGCATATAATTCCATAAGATCCTTAGAGTGTAGAAGGATGCCGTTCGGCCAATTGAGACTGCACCGACCCTTGGAAAGTACACTCTATCTACGCCCACTCATCCGCCCTATTCCTGTAACCCCTGTGCATTGATCATGGCTAATCCACCGAACTGGCACATCTTTAGACACTAAAGGCAATTGAACCTGGCCAATCCATCGAAGCTGATGGTCCTTGGACTCTGGGCGTCAACCGGAGCACCCAAAGGAAACCCACAGAGACACAACGAGAACGTGCAAACTCCGAACAAGTAGTCACCAAGACTGGACTCGAACCCGGTCTCTGGCGCTCTGAGGCAGCAATGCTAACCACTGAGGATTTGAAATGATCATTTACTATCAGAAATGCAAAACTAGCCAGCCTTTAGCTCAAATATAGCCTCGTGTTTCAAATGTACGGTCATCACTACAACTTTTTTGTCCTCCTGTTAACTTATGTGGTCAGGGACTGACCCGGGGTCGTGAGAAACTGCTGCCCTCCAGTAGCAATCTCTTTGTACCGCAGCTTGTTTTTTTTAATTAATCATGGCCCTTTCATAACTCCTCATTCCCAGACAACAACAATACTTATATTCCGGAGAAAATTAAGAATCGTTGGAGGCAGATTTAAGCATATGACCCCAAGCATAATAAGAGTCTAACCAAATGCTTTGGCGAAACAGACAGCAGAATGTGACTGACATTTTTTTTTCAAGCTGTGACAGAAAATATTATTGTGTCAATCTTTATCCCAAGTTCATTCACACCACTGCCTTTAGTCTCAGTAAGCTGTAAGTTTGGAAAAGGTCACTTTTTTCCGAGAAAAAATCGGAATAGTAATTGGATCATAGAACATAGAATCCCTGCAGTGCAGAAGGAGGCCATGAGGCCCATCGAGTCAGCACTGACCAGAATCCCACCCAGGCCCTATTCCCGTAACCCCACATATTTACCTTGCTAATCCCCTGACACTATTGTCAATTTAGCATGGCCAATCAACCTAACCCGCACATCTTTCGAGTGTGGGAGGAAACCAGAGCACCCGGAGGAAACCCACGCAGACACAGGGAGACTGCGCAAACTGCACGCATACACTGACCCGAGGCTGGAATTGAACCTGGGTCTCTGGCGCTGTGAGGCAGCAGTGTTATCCACTATACCACCTGATGCCCCCTAATGTTGCGGTTATTAACTAGAAAGATTGTGATTTTTTTAAATAATCTGGTAACAGTTACAAACCGAGCCGCCACATTTCAGTGCATTGGACCTTCACGCTGTGTCTTTCAGTACAAGTTAATAGAACACAGAATGATGTCTATTGCCGCTAGAACAGAGCCAAGCTCCGATATTGAAATCATGTTAATGATTAATTGGCAAATAGGCAGATCGAGCAACAGTAACAGAGTGACGATGGTTAATATTTCAATAATAATTATGCAATTGAGTGACTGATCCCCAGTTACATAAAATTTATAGCATACATGTTAATCAAACACTCACGTCATCAGTTGTTGTTACTTTACTGTCAATATCAAATAGTAGACAGGTAGGCGGATAAATCTGTGAACTATTCAAATGCATCACTGATTAGTCTGTGCTGAGAATGGAGACGAAATCTTCTGCAAAAATAAACAAGATATACTGGAAACATCCAGCCTCGTGATCAGAGAGTGAGAGGGAAATAACAAGAATCAGAATACATCGCCAGTATTTATTAATACCCCACTGATGACATGGAAGCAAACAAGCAGTGTTTTTAAATATCTGTACATTGATGCTAATGAAAAATAGGCAGGAAGGCTTATATGGCGTTTTTCACGATCTTGGGATATTCAATCGCATATAACCGATTATGAAGTACTTTTGAAGCAGTCACTAATACATTATAGGAAACATGCCAACACATTTGCAGACAGCAAGATCCCATAGAAACAATAATCGTCTTTATTACAGGCGCCTTGTGTTGTCCTGTTACCTTCACAGTAAATAAATTTCATGTAGGAATTCCAGGATGCATCTTCTGCCCTTGACAGTCATATGTTCAGGAAATGCCGTCATCTGAAGAACAGAGACTTCTGGGTTTCAAGCATGTTTCCTGAACTTGTCACCCCACAGCTGAAGACGCTGAAGACAGAAAGGAAATGAAAATGTGAGCACACAATCAACAAGGACCTGTCAGTAAGTGCAAGAGTTCCACAGATGCAAATTACACAATTCACCCACAATCTAGTCCTGACTAAGGAATATAGCCCCAATCTAAGACAATTGCATGATCAGTGTTCAACTGTGCAGGTGTGAATGAAAGCAAGGAAACCAATAGGGATAGAAGTCGCAATCCTTAGACAAACTGAACACAGGCGCGGGTCGGGGATATTTTGTTGCCTCCTGATGCCAAGATATACAATGCACTTGACTCTCAACTGCCTTCAGGAAACCAGGGATGGGCAATAATTGCTGACGGGCCAGTGATATACCCATGTCCCGTGAATGGAGCGTCACAGTGGCACAGTGGTTAGCACTGCTGCCTCACAGCATCAGGGATGCGGTTCGATTCCCGGCTTAGGTCACTGTCTGTGTGGAGTCTGCACATTCTCCCCGTGTCTGCGTGGGATTCCTCCGGGTGCTCTGGTTTCCTCCCACTGTCCGAAAGACATGCTGGTTGGGTGCATTGACCCGAACAGGCACCGTCGTGCGACTAGGGGAATTTCACAGTAACTTGATTGCAGTGTGACTTCTGACTCACAAATAAATGTTGTTTTGATTTAAAAATATATATTATTGAGCGGCTGTAGGAGTTTGTATGGGGGACGGGTGGTCAGGCACAGGTCGTGGTTAGTATAAATGGAATAAGAAGAAAGAAAAATGAAACCCTGCAGCCAGACGAAATGGGCCAGGGTATGAATGTACATGTAGGAATTCAAAAGAAAATATTTTTTGGATTATTTCCAAAGTGGTGAGTACAAATAATGGCATATAGAGGCGGTGGTGTCGTGATATTGTCGCCGGACGAGTAATCCAGAGAGCCAGGGTAATTATGTGGTGACCGGATTCAAACCCCACCATGGCAGATGGTGAAATTAAATTCAACAAAAATCTGAAATTAAACGTCTGATGATGAGCATGAAACCATTGTCGATTGTCGTAAAAACAATCGGTTAACTAATGTCCTTCAGGTAAGGAAATCTGCCGTCCTCACCTGGCCTGGGCGGCACGGTAGCACAGTGGTTAGCACTGCTGCTTCACAGCTCCAGGGGCCTGGGTTCGATTCCCGGCTCGGGTCACTGTCTGTGTGGAGTTTGCACATTCTCCTCGTGTCTGCGTGGGTTTCCTCCGGGTGCTCCGGTTTCCTCCCACAGTCCAAAGATGTGTGGGTTAGGTTGATTGGCCAGGTTAAAAAAAAAAAATTGCCCCTTAGAGTCCTGAGATGCGGAGGTTAGAGGGATTAGCGGGTAAAATATGTGGGAGTAGGGCCTGGGTGGGATTGTGGTCGGTGCAGACTCGATGGGCCGAATGGCCTCCATCTGCACTGTAGGGTTTCTATGATTTCATTTCTATGACATGTGACTGCAGACCCATTGTAATGTGATTGACTCTTAGATGTCCTCAGGGATGGACAATACATGCTGAACCAACGAGCAACGGCCACATCCCATGAACAAAAGAAAAGAACCAATAAATTCACGGCTAAAAATATGGTCCAGGAGTGAAAGGTTTCAATTTCAGGTCCCCTTGTCACAGAAAGACAATCGGCGTCGCCTCTGTGCTGCCCTTTGCTGGGCGCCTGTCTTCACTTGAACTTGGAGGGTGTCTTGCTGAAGTCTTTCTTCTGGGAACGGTGACTGCAAAATTTTTTCACCCCAACAGCCAATCAATCAGCATCACCCCTCTGCTGTCCTCGGTTCCTTTCCTTTGGGAACCAACTCTCATTTTTTTGCGTCTCTTGGACGGGGAAGTCTGTATAAGTATGATATGATGTGAATTTCTGACCGTTTTATTTTATAGATAATTTGCATCGAATGCAATACTAAATAATTTGACAACAAATTATTTACCTTACTTCACTATTTTGTTTGGAAGACTGAGGTAGAATACCAAAAATATCACTCAGATACTTCCAGCCACAGTGCAGAAAACAACAGATTCTACCTTGGGCGAGAGGCGCCGATACAATCTACATTTGAATTAACGCCTGGAATAAAAGAGGTGAAAGTTCGAGTTCTGACAGTTTTCTCCATGAGAAAATCTATCATGTATCGGAAGGTCAGTTCTACTTGGCGATGACGAATTGTGTCCACTCGTGAGATCAATACTTGCAATATTTTCAGCGAGCTTCCAGGAAGTTAGAAATATCGACGATGTCAGGCTGTTTGTTTTGAAATGAAATGTCAGCGATGAACTGTACAAATGCACCCAATTCCCTTATTTGGAACATAAGCAGTTTCACTGTGTTAACTAAATGTCTGACGCCATTGTTGAAATCCATTATTGTTATCTCTGATCCCTGAACTTGAAACTCGGATTATTTATGAAAGCGATGGTGTTCACTCAGTTATAGAGAGGAAACGAACATAGCAGAGACATCAACCACCTGTCACAAAACAAAAGGGCTTCATCTATTTTCCATAAAACTGAAAATAAATACTTCTTAAACTGGAAAATATTGAAACTGAAATTCATTTATGAGCAAGCTTTCTATAATTTTATATGGTTTTTCTATTAATCTCCTAATTAGTGACCAGAGACATTGAACCACATTTTCCAGCTCTTCCCTGAATTTCCTCTGGATCGTTGCATAAATCGACAGATTTTGGAAACAACTCAATAACTTGAAGAAAGCCCCGTTTTCAGTAGCGATATAGCTCGGGACTGTGTGGACACCTTGGTAAAAGTGGTATTTGTCAGTCTGGCCGACACAAAACTCACGGCAACTGTCAATCAAAATAGCATAAAATTTCTTGACATCGTGAACAATCAAATGATGGCTTGTTTTTAGTTCACCATCTTTGAATAAATATGACTCTCACTCTTGCGACCTCAGAGCCCGCTGCGAGCTCTATTGGCCACCAAGTTATATCGGACAGTTAAAGAATTAAACGGGAGAATTCGAGTATATGAAAGCCAAACGACACAAGTGCTGAGAAAGCAGATGATCACGATACCGGCAGGTGAGCGGGGATGGGGACTACAGTTGTCACACAGCCCCATTCTGCTTTGTTAAGTATCTGTTGAGATTTGTACACAAATAAAAAGTGAACGTTCTTGCAGAAGATAGCTGGAAAACTGTCAAACATGCAGGAAACCATAAACCAAACAGACATTCAAATATGACGGTGATCATCTTTGTACTAAGCCGACACATGGGACTGTGGGACAGGAATGAAAATGAATAAATAAAAATGCGAAACACCAATACATTGATAATCATATGAGGAACTCTGCTGTTGCCATGGCCACATGTAGACAGAGATACACTTGGAAAGGCTATAGTTTCTTCGGTAGGCAATCTCAAACGTCACCATGATCGCTGCCAAAAAGAGGGACCAGCCAAGTAATGACTTAGCAACGCACTGAAATCTATGTGGTGATACCTGTTAAGGGCATTTTGCTCTGTTTAATGTTTAACATTAATAATGGTGCCATTGTTCGGGAACCTAACATAGTTTAACGAACGTGGGTATTCCTCACTTTGCACACGCTGAGAAAGAAGTCCAGAGATATACGAGAATACTTGCAGAGAACCTGCAAAGAAAATTATAACAGCAGTAATGAGAAAGGGGGAAAGTGTGGACACGTGATTCACACTGGTGAGCAGTTTATTCTGCTCACTCGTAAACAGATAAAACTGACACCGGGAAGAAACTTGCAGTGAAAAGTGGGAAAGGGTCCACAATGATTATCAACAAACAGTTTACAAAAGCACACAGGGACACAAATGGCTGCGAGAATGGAGGAGTAAATGTTTTTCATTATCAGAATTGCTGGTTGCCCGATTGTCTTTGAGCAGGGGCGATTTCTGTATGGAACACTGGCTGACACACGAATAGATACTCTATACATGTATCAATCCTCCAAGGATCCAATCAGATTTAATTGTAATTAGCAATAGTTACATTCATTTAAGCAGTAGAGTCAGGTAAGGTGTTTTTGTTTCTGAAATTAAGGCAGAAAATGCTGGATAAACTTATCAGGACTGGCCTCATCTCTGGAGAGAGAAATCGATTTAATGTTTCGAGTCTACATGACTCTCTAGCCAAGCTGAATTTTTCAGATTTTGCTAGAAAGTTGGCAATTATAGTGAACAGATATTAACCACGTTAAACATTTACAAGTAGATAGATTGTGAACCCTGTTCTCATAGAAATTGCCAAAGCAACTCAGTGGCATGAATTGTCTGACCCTGTCCTTGACCGAGAAGTCATGATTCAACTCCTGCAAGGTGAAATAATTCCATATATAAGATGATAGATAATATGCAGCAATATTCTTGCGTGTGACCACTATAGGTACACAAGAGGTGGGCATGCTTCCCTTTTATTGTACTAGGTTACGTTCACTAGAGCTTACCATACTCATCTAGTGCTATTGCTAGCTTTATTATGGTATAAGGATGGACAATCTATTTCTGCAATAGTGTTTTGCATGTAGCTACTCTGGAGGTAACCAGCTTGCTCTGGTACTCGTGGTAATTACATTTGATTCTCACTAGTTATGCAAAAACTGCATATATTATTTCAGAAGACGTGATATACCTACAATTTCACAGTCGGTAATCGTGCTCCCCTGGCAATAACAATACCTTATGTTTAAATTGAACGAAACCGTGCTATTCAACACTAGGTAGGACACCCACGGCTAAAATGGTGGCGTTGGTGCATTTCCCTTACAAATGGTGCCCCTAAATTCCGAGATGTCATGAGGTACATCTGATACCAGTACTTCTATCGTACGTGCACTTGATGTAATTATATGTTCCTGATTGTACACCTACTGAATTCTTCATGACTGTATTCGCCTGCTCGTACAGGAAACTTACAGATACACTATATGCGGCCTTTTCCGGCTGTTACTAACAGCACACTACACATACCTTGTATGTGAATGGCCCCTTTGATATTACTGGTATATTATATGCACATGCCACTAATACTGATTGTAGACACACTCACTATAAATGACCGCATTTATCCAATAACTTTGGTCCCCAGTTATCACTCCACATTCTTTACTGCATAATATTCAGTGACATCTATCATTCAATCTTGTCTTCTCTCTCAGTTATCAATGGCAATAATAGAAAATGCATGAGCATGCAAAGTCAACTTTGATCCCACCTGTCTTCTTTCCATTGGCACAAAATTGTCAAAGCTACTTTTAGAATTCGTTGGTTTGATTTAAGGACATACATTGACCAAAAGGATGGAGGCAGACCTGACACCCAGTGTTTTAATAAACGAAGCCATAGCCACAACTATCATTTGCATTGAAATATAAATGTTTCATATTGTATTCCATTATTTTACTACAAAGATCATTATCATTTTTTCATCTGCCGTGCAGATTTATTGTTCCGAATCGAGGACTTTCATTTGAAAGAGTATCCGAGTACCGACATAACGCATCAAAAAATCAGCTGCAATAAGAACATAAGAACATAAGAAATAGGAGCAGGAGTAGGCCATCTGGCCCCTCGAGCCTGCCCCGCCATTCAATAAGATCATGGCTGATCTGATAGTGGTTTAGTTCCACTTACCCGCCCGCTCCCCATAACCCTTAATTCCCTTATTGATCAGAAATCTATCTACCTGTGAGTTAAACATATTTAACGAGGTAGCCTCCACTACTTCAATGGGCAGAGAGTTCCAGAGATTCACTACCCTCTGAGAGAAGAAGTTCCTCCTCAGCTCTGTCCTAAACTGACTCCCCCTTACTTTGAGGCTGTGTCCTCTAGTTCTTGTTTCCTTTCTAAGTGGAAAGAATCTCTCTGCCTCTACCCTGTCCCGCCCCTTCATTATCTTATATGTCTCTATGAGATCTCCCCTATGTGCAAATGGTTCCGTACAAAGTTTAGAAGAATCATAGATGACCTTACTGAAGTCCATAACACTTTATGGGCCTTAACAGGATACATATTGAAAATATGTTTCTGAGCCTAGGGATTCTAGTTCTAGTGGTCAAAAGGCAGCATTGGCAATTATCCTGAGACGAATAAAAACTTCTTCATTCAGAGAGTTGGAAATATTTTGATTTCAAGGCACACGTGAGCTGTAGATGATCTAAACGTCAAGACAGGGAGTGGCATCTTCTGCGATTTTATAGGAATCTTTCGGATATGAGGATGGTTCAGGAAGTTACAAATTGGCAGACCAGCCAGAAAGTTATTGAATATTTGAGAAGCCGTGAAGGATATACATGAACCGCCTGCTCGTAATTCTCGTGGACTTACATACACTACTCAGATGAGCAACTAAAACTATACTGTTCTGAAGAAGAGTCATGCAGGCGGTCATACTTGCTGGAAGGGTTGCTCAGTTGATCCAGCATTTTCTGCATTTTGTTTCAGAGATCCAGCATCTACACTATTTGGCTTTTACTGATTATGTTGAACTTGAAGTGGCAGCAATACATATTCAACAGGAGGAGTCCGGACTTAGTGCTGTTCCATTAGGAGAAGTTCCATACTCATGGAATCATAAAATGATCACAGCACCATAAGATGACATTCAGCCCATCATACTGTGCTGACTCTCTGAAGGGAAAATTCAACGCTCTCACTACCTACCCTTCTCCCTGGTCAACTGCACATTCAGCCTTTTCAGAGATCTTTTGTTTCCAATTCCGTTAAGTATAGACGAACCAGCGATAATCTAATCGAGGTTTCTATCCTGCCAAAATTAATTATGAGGATCAGCATGGAGAAACAGTTTGCCGTGGATGTAAGATTAGCGTTGAATTTTAAAAAAGTTTTGACACTGATCCACAGTGATAGTCCCAACCAGTTGAAGAGTCGGAAAGCACTCTTCGCACTTATTGTAGCTGGAAATCTACCATTAATTCCTTTAAAAAAAAATGGTCGAAGCACTGTATGAATTCTATGTTCTCTGGTCCAAAACTCACACCATCCGGGATTGGAAATATTTTGATAACACCCCTTGAATGAAGACAAAAAAAACTCTCGGTCGCACACAAACATATATAATTGTTCCCTCACTCACCCTCTTCACCTTCCCCCCATACACAGACACACATACACTCACTCTCTGCCTGTTCCACGGTCCCTCACTCATTCCCTCCGCACAGAAATACACACTACTATCACCCTTCAACACACTCACTTTTTCCTTGCCACACACGCTCGCTCGGTGCCTCACAGGCCCAGCGCCCCCCCCCCCTCCACACACACACGCACACTGCCTGCTCACACACATTCAATCGCTCCCACGCAGCTCACTAATAGAAACACATCATGCCCTTCACCCTCCACACACATTAATTTACTGTCTCTCACGTGCACAAACACACACACGCACGCACGCACACACACGTAAACACAAAGGCATGCACATACATACACTCAGGGCCCATGTCATCGGACCTGCTGCAATCTCTCACGGCCCCATATCTCCCTCTCTCACTCTCTTGCTCTGGTAATGCAACCATCCCGTAGACACACTGCAGCTCCTCTTCCACAACTCACGCATGCCTCACCCCCACAAGCCCCCTCAGGCCTGAGCAGTACTCTTGCACGGTAACTAATATTGGTGTTTGCTGATTATCTAGTCAAACATTGTTGCTCTCCCTCATGTGTTGTGATTCTATCAGCAGCATACATGAGTGCGGGGGACTTTATTGATATGATGTCCTTTATGAGAGCGTGTTCTGAACTGTTGTCGGTCAACACCATGCACAAGATATGATCCTGTGAACAGCAAGACGACGAGCAGGGTGTGTGCATAAAGGTCTCCCAGTTATCTTTATTTATGTATTGCCGTATCTTTAAGAGAATCAAAATTATTACGTCCTCAACCCTTTGCACTTTTGCATTCAAGAATAAGAACATCACATTTAGAACATGGATCTTAGAGAATCTTAGCGCAATCAAACAGAATCACTTATTAGAATTATTTGAGAAAGTAAAAAACAGCACGAATACAGGAAAACCTGTTTCATTCATTTGTGAGATTTGGGTGTCTCTGGTTAGGTCAACTTTTATTTGCTGTCAGTAACAGCCCTTAAGAAGGTGATGGTGAGCTATCCTCTTGAGCTGTTGCAGTGCACGTGGTGTAGGTACACCCACTGTACTGTCACGGAGGGACTTCCAAGGTTTTGACCTCAGCAATTGTGAACGAACGGTGATATATTTCCAAGTCGGGGCTTTTAAGTGACTTGGAAGGGGAACCACATATTGCTGTGTTCCCATGTGTCTATTGCCATGGTCCTGCGAGATTATCCTGGTCGTGGTTTGATAGGCACAGCCTGAGGAATTTTAGAACATTTATTCAATGCATCTCATAGATGGTATCCACTGCTACCAATGTGCGTAGGTGGTGGATGGAGTGTGTTTCTATGAGTGGGGTGCCTATCAATCGAGCTGCATTCTGCGAGATGGTGTTGAAATTCTTGGGTTGGAGCTGCACTCATCCAGGCAACTGGAGAGGATTTCATCAAACTCCTGACTTGCAGCTTGCAGCTGCTGGACAGTTTTGTGAGTCAGAGGGTGAGCCATTGATTGCAGGACTCCAAGGCTCTGACCTACATTTGTAGCCAAAGGTTTTATATAGCAGGTCCAGTTTATGTAGTATACTTGGTATTCCAGAAATCATTTGATGATGTGTCACATCACAGATTACTACACAAAATAAGAATTCATGCTGGATAAGATGACATATTAGCATGGATAGATTACTTATTTCCCAAAAGGTGACAGACTGAATGGATGAGTGGGTCATTTTCATATTGTCAAAATGTAAAGACGCAGTGTGTCAGGGTTTAGTTCAGGGCCTTTACTATTTACAATCTATATCGATGACTTAGATGAAGTTAACAACGATATGCCTGCTGAACTTGCTCTTGACACAAAGATTGGTCGGAGATCAAGCTTTCAGAAAAAGAGAGATAAAATCCATGGAGATAGATTTGTGAACTCTGGAACAGAGGGATCTGGCTGTCTTCGTGCATGAATCATAAGAAGTTCAAGTGCATGGAGAGAAAGCAATTATGAAGACAAATGGAATGCTGTTTTATATTGCACGGGGAACGGGATATAAATGTAGGGACGTATTGCTACAGCTCAGAAGCACTATAGTTGCATTGCAAGTAGTTAAGAGAAGATCCACTCAACCGATTCTTGGGATTAAGACCATGTATTATTACTAAAGCCTGAGCATTTTGCGCCATTATCAATTGTGAATTAGAGGAACGAGAGGTGACCTTGAAACAAACAGGATCCGAAGGAGAATTGGCAGGATGGATGTTGAAAGAATGTTTTCTCTTATGGGAAGGGCTAGAACTAAAAGTCACCATTGAAAATTAAACCAGTTCCTGTTTAAGAAAACCAAAATCACAGAATCCGAAATTTGCTAAGGTGCAGAAAGAGGCCATCTGGCCTTTCCTCTCTGAACCAGTCCTCCAAACGTATAATTACAGCTTCGTGCCATTTCCCAGCTTTCTCCCCTCCACGCCCACCCCCCCCCCCCCCCCCCCCCCCGCCCTCCGCATATTGTTTCAAATCAAATAATTATCGAATGCCCTCTTCAATACTTTGATTAAATCTGCCTCTGCCACATTTCCAAGTAGTGCATTCTAGGCAAGCCACATGTTGTGTGAAAAATATGTTTTTTGCTCATGACACATTTGCTTCTTTAACAAGTCACATTAAATCTGTGCCCTCCCTATCTATATTATCCAGCCACCTCATGTTTTTAATCATCTCGATCAAATCTCCTCTTAGCCTTCTTCTCTGTAAGAAGATCGCTGCAATCATCTTCAAACTAAGCTGACGGGTCTGAGAGGGTCTGTGATTTTTTTCCAAGATATCAGTAGCGGAAGAATCACTGGAAATATTAATGTCTAAGTTGGATAGAGTCGCGACTCAAAGAGAAGTTAAATGGTATCAGGCGTTGATAAGAAAATAGAACCTTAAATAAGATGAGCATGGACTTTAGTGTACTGTTAGGCATGGAGTTCCAAGATTTTGACTTCAGTGATAGTGTACGAACGGTTAACAGTAAGGATTGTCCACAGGGCTGAATTGCCGACTCGCATTGAACAGAATTTTCTTATGCCTCCTTCACCCTGGCCTTTTCATTTCTCAGCTCTGTATATGGTGGAAAACAGAAATGATTGAAACACAATTCTTCAAATATTGGAAATCTTCTGTCATTTGAATTTATTGATTTTGTGTTTTCTTTCTGAAAATGAGAGACTTATGAACAGCTAGAAGTTAAATTAAAAAGCAGAACCAAAAAGGTAATCTATAGATTACTATCTGAGCCACGAGCTAATTGGCACAGGCGCAATAAGATTAAGGAGGTAAATGCATGGCTCGAAGATTGGTGAGGGAGGAATGTGCGTGAATTCATGGAACATTGGCACCAGTCTTGGGGAAGAGGGGACATGTTCCGATGGAACTGTCTTCATCTGAATCATGTTGGGATGCTGGACCAGAGTCCTGATGAATCGTATAACTAGGGCTGTAGATAGGGCTTTAAACTAAACAGTGGGGTGGAAGGTTCTGTTTTATGAAGACTTAGAAAATCAACGTTAAAGGAGAGGGTAGAAGTGCAGGTTACTGATGAGGTCTTTCAACTAGTTAAAGGAGCTCAGGATAGCTTCGTAAAGTTTCCAGACCATGTAATAGAACAGAGAGTAGAGGAGGTGGCAGGAATCTAACCTCAGGCAGAGCAAAAAAGGTGACAAGTATGAGAAGGGCCAATGCAGGAGTGATGGTATTGTACCTTAATGCGCGTAGTATACGAAACAAGGTGAATTAGCTTGTTGCGTACATTGCCGGTACGATGTTGTGGGCATATATTACTAGTTGCGCTAACACACTAGTTGAACAAGGTAAATTAGCTTGTTGCGCACAACTAGTAATATAAGTTGTGTCCAATGTGTATTTTTGCCTCTCTGTGACCGTTTATATTTTGAAAAAAAAACTATTCCTCTCTTCTCTTATATTACTAATATAAGAGAAGAGAGGAATAGATTTTTTTCCAAAATATAAACGGTCACAGAGAGGCAAAAATACACATTGGACCACAGGACAATTCGGCTGGAGAAGTAATAATAGGGAACAAAGAAATGGCAGAGGAACTGAATAGTTACCTTGCATCAGTCTTCACGATGGAAGACACCAGTGGGATGCCAGAGCTCCAGGAGAATCAGAGGACACAGGTGAGTGTAGTGGCCATCACCAGGGAAAACGTTCTGGGGAAACTGAAAGGTCTGAAGGTGGATAAATCACCTGGACCGGATGGACTACACCCCAGGGTTCTGATAGAGATAGCTGAGGAAATTATGAAGGCATTGGTGGTGATCTTTCAGGAATCATTCGAGGCGGGGAGGGTCGCAGAAGACTGGAGAGTAGCTAATGTAACACCACTGTTTAAGAAGGGAGGGAGGCAGCAGACAGGAATTATAGGCCGATCAGCCTGACTTCAATCATTGACAACATATTAGATTCCATTATTAAAGGTGCGATCACGGAGTACTTGGAAGTGCATGATGAAATAGGACAGAGTCAGCAGGGCTTCGTCAAGGGGAAGTCATGTCTGACAAAGTTCTTTGAGGAGGTGACACAGAAATTAGGTAAAGGAGAACCAGTGGACGTGATTTATTTAGATTTCCCAAAGGCCTTTGACAAAGTGCCGCATCGGAGACTGTTAAATCAGCTAAGAGCCCATGGTGTTCATGGTAAGATCCTGGCATGGATAGACGATTAGCTGACTGGCAGAAGGCAGAGAGTGGCGATTGAGGGGTCCTGTTCAGGATGGCAGCCGATGACTCGTGGTGTGCCTCAGGGGTCAGTGCTGGGACCACAACTTTTCACAATATACATTAACGATTTTGAAGAAGGAACTGAAGGTACTGTTGCTAAGTTTGCAGATGATACAAAGATATGTAGAGGGGCAGGTAGTATTAAGGAAGCAGGAGGGCTGCAGAAGGACTTGGACAGATTAGAAGAGTGGGCAAAGAAGTGGCAACAAAGAACAAAGAACAAAGAACAGTACAGCACAGGAAACAGGCCCTTCGGCCCTCCAAGCCTGTGCCGCTCCTTGGTCCAACTAGACCAATCGTTTGTATCCCTCCATTCCCAGGCTGCTCATGTGACTATCCAGGTAAGTCTTAAACGATGTCAGCGTGCCTGCCTCCACCACCCTACTTGGCAGCGCATTCCAGGCCCCCACCACCCTCTGTGTAAAAAACGTCCCTCTGATGTCTGAGTTATACTTCGCCCCTCTCAGCTTGAGCCCGTGACCCCTCGTGATCGTCACCTCCGACCTGGGAAAAAGCTTCCCACTGTTCACCCTATCTATACCCTTCATAATCTTGTATACCAGATGGAATACAAGGTGGAGAAGTGTGAGGTTCTGCACTTTGGAAGAAGGAATGGATGCATAGGCTATTTTCTAAATGGGAAATTTCTTAGGAAATCAGAAACACAAAGGGACTTGGGAGTCCTTGTTCAAGATTCTCTTAAGGCTAACGTATAGGTTCATTTGGCAGTTAGGAAAGCAAATGCAGTGTACGCATTCATCTCGGTACTTCTGAGGCTGTATAAGGCTCTGATTGGATCCCGTTTGGAGTATTACAAGCAGTTTCGGGCCCTGTACCTAAGGAAGGATGCGCTGGCCTTGGAAAGCGTCCAGAGGAGGTTCACAAGAATGATCCGTGGAATAAAGAGCTTGTCGTATGAGGAACGGTTGAGGACTCTGGGTCTGCATTCGTTGGAGTTTAGAAGGATGAGGGGGCGGGGCGGTCTTATTGAAACTTACAGATACTGCGAGGCTTGGATAGAGTGAACGTGGAGAGGATGTTTCCATTTGTAGGGAAAACAAGAACCCGATGGGCATAACCTCAGACTAAAGGGATGATTCTTTAAAACAGAGATGGGGAGGAATTTCTTCAGTCAGAGTGTGGTGAATCTGTGGAACTCTTTGCTGCAGAAGGCTGTGGAGGCCAGGTCAGTGAGTGAATTTAAGACAGATATAGATAGCTGCTTGATTGATAGAGGATCAGGGTTTATGGGGAAAAGGCAGGAGAATGGGGATGAGAAAAGTATCATGATTTAACGAATGTCCTGAAGGGTGGGTTGTGAAACATGACCTCCATATTTTTATTCAGGGCTTCAAATGTCACTTTGCTGTTTGAGCAATGCGGTTTGATTTAGCTGACCCATTCTGCAGGTTGAATTCTGATCCTCATGTTGTATCACCATCGCTCAAAGCGCTTGTGCATTGTTTCCACACCCTAGCCCCTTCCTCCATACCATGCTCTAATCTTGCCGCTTACCTACTGGACCTTTGTCATGTTGTTGTACTTGCACCCTTTTTTCATTCTGGTTCTCTGCCATTCACAGCTTGCCATTTATTGACTGGATCTTTGAGCGTCTCTCAGCATTATGATTATTAATGTATTGGATAATTGATGCAACGGGGCATGTCACCACCCTCTTGAATTGTTCTCTGAACTTGGACTGAGTCACTGCATAAATAAATGTGTTTGTACAGCAATTTAAATTCCGTAGCATGAATCCAAACTGTTCAAAAATATAAAAAGCATCATAATTGAAATAACGTGCAACATTAAAGAAATACAAAATGTTGACAAACCAGAGAAATATGAAGCTGCCAGATATGGTGAAGAGTAAAATCACTGATTTCCTTCTACTCTCCACCTCTGGGTCACTGTGATTCTCTCCCTTATTGTGACCCATCAGTCCTTTACGAACATGATTCGCATGTAAAATATGTCTCACTGTCAGAGCATTGAGCAACAGTATTAAACCAAATGGTAACAGTGGGGTTAAAATCTTGTCTATGAACTTAAATCCAACCCAACCAGGAACAGTAAAATAGCTGGGCTTATTAGAACAGTACCAAGGTACATTATTGATTATCATTTTAGGTTCAAATCTGAAGTAAAAGGGAACATTTTTTAAACAGAGCAGAACACAAGTTGTTACAAGAACCACAAGTGAAATTTTCTTGTTGCAATATTCAGCTTTCAACTTTTGGCAACAAATAGCAACAAATCGATCAAAGGAGAAAGTGACTGTGAACCAGACAGAACAATCTATGGCTGCACGATGTAGGACATAAATAACACTGCACACAGGGGTGATGTCCAGGAAATGCATGTGGAAAGAAAGATCACTGGTCCGATAATAATAATAACGGAAACGCCTCAATATAATCTCCGTGATAATGACCAGTAGATCTGCTGCTGCCATTCCCACCAGGTAGTGAGTTGTGCAGGTGGAGAGACCACATTTTCCGCCCGATAGGATCAGAATCGCCATTGCATTAACTGAAAGAGAAGAGATGGGAAAACGTGTAGGGATTTCTGGTCAAAGTTTCTCTGTGTATGAGCACAGACAAAAGTAGATGGAATTTCGGACCAAATGAAAGAGTGGTTTGGGGTCGGTTCAGTGAATAAAGAGTTTCAACTATGACTTGAACTTACTTCCAACCTACACACATTCAAGTTTAACGAAGGTGGGAAAGCAGACAGAGGAACTGATATTTTATTGATGGTTTCAATTCATAATTGGACCTGGATGGTTAAATATCCCATTAAATGCCACCCATCATACAGTAACATCTGGGAACATTTTTGTAAGCCACAGCCATAATGGGTGGTTCCCCAATAGGCTAATGGAGTGAATAATTCTGAAATTGTAGCTTGCAACCCCAGCAAGTGAAGCCAATCATCTGAACCATGGAAGTCTCCGTCATGAGACTCTCTCAAATTCTGTCTCATGCACTGGAAAGATAACATCAACGACATAGTATCCCTAATGATATGACAGGAAGTTTGTATCACTTTTACTCCCTTCTCTTTGCAATTTCCCACATTATTGCATTTCGAATGCGCCACGATGGCACATTGGTTCGCACTGCTGCCTCACAGCGCCAGGGACCCTGGTCCGATTCCTGGCTTGGGTCACTGTCTCTGCAGATTCTGCACATTCTCCCCGTGTCTGCCTGGGTTTCCTCTGAATGCTTCGGTTTCCTCCCCCAGTCCAAAAGACGTGCTGGTTAGGTCCATTGGCCATACTAAACTTAGTTTAAGAGAACAGGCGCCGGAGTGTGATGACGGGAAATTTTCGCAGTAACTTCATTCCAGTGTTAACGTAAGCCTACTCGTGACTCATAAACTTCACAAAAGTTGAAGTATTAAGAGCAAGTTGCAGGGCGACAAATACGATTCAGCAGCCAGTGAAATTTCTCATTGGTGAATCCCGCCATAACATCTTTTTTATTCAGAGGGGGATAGCATCGCTGGCTCTGCCAGCATTTATTTCCCATCCCTAATTACCTTTGAGATGGTATTTTTAAGCACCCAAGTGGTGTATGTACACCCGCCGTGCGGTTAGGAGAGGAATTTCACAATTTTGACCCAACAATACTGAAGCAAAGTCAGTATATTTCCAAGTCAGCATGGTGATTGACTCGGAGGGGAACTTCAGTTGGTGGACCTTCCAATGGGTGTCTCAAGATTACGTCTTGTTGGAGAAGGTGATTGCCTGGCAAATGCATGGCATGAATACTACATGTCACTTGTTCTGCCCATATTGTCTGGGGCTTGCTACATCTTGGCACGAACTGTTTCAATATCAGATGAGTCATGAATCTTGCTGAACAATGCACAATCATAAATGAAGATTTGAACATGTGACCTGAGGATGGAAGGAAGGATGAGACCGCTGAAGATTGTTGAGCCTCGGCTTAATTCTGGAAGGAACGAGTGCTTGTTGCATTTCCTTTTGTTCAATATTCATATTTATTATGCACAGTTGGACTCGTCATAATGTTAAGTCTGGAACAATTTTCAGAATATGATCGGCATGGACAGGGCAGGCCAAATGCTCCACTTTTATACCATATCATTTCAATGCTTCTATGGTTCTATGAAAGTAGAAACGGATGAAGTTAGGGGTGAGAACAAAGGAAACACTGAAATGGTTCTGGCAGGGAGGAAAACTGGTGAAGACAGTACATTGGAGGTGAAACGCAGCACCTGACCAAGAAAATGCAGTCCATTGATTGGCTGGGGGAAAGAGTCAGATAAATTGAAGAAATCCATGTCAGAATGTCAATTTAAACTGAAAATACTCAAAGGGGAAATTTCTTTGGGCAGCACATTCACTAATAATGTGATGCATAAATCGGGGTTAACAATGCCATGGAAAGTAAGGAAATTCGATGAATACAGTCACTTACCAGGAACACCAATAGCAGCAAGGGCCGTGTAGTATATTTTCCTGAAACTGTTAAATGCTTCAGACATTTTCTGTGGAAGTGATCTGCTTCTGCAGTCCTCAGGCAATCCCTCTGAATTAAAGTGTAAGATGACACATTCACTGAGTGTTTAATTTATACCCTACGCAATTTCCCCCAGCGCACTAAGGTTGCAACATTATACATTGTTTTGTTTGAGCGTGAACACACAACTCATGACATCAGCTTAAATCTATGTCTCGATGGAATATATTTATTTCTGTGATTGCTTTAGAATCCCCAAGGAATGGACAGTTCTGATCATAATAAATCACCAATAAAAGCACAGATTCTATGTACTCTGAGAAATATCAAATTTATTTGATTTGCTTTATTATTGTCACACATATTGGGATACAGTGAAAATTATTGTTTCTCGCGCACTATACAGACAAAGCATACTGTTCATAGAGAAGGAAACGAGGGAAAATGAAGTGTTACAGCCATAGCTAGGGTGGCCCATGCCACGGAGTTTGGAGATGAGTTTCGGAGGAATAATGGTGTTGTAGGCTGAGCTTTAGTCAATAAATAGGTGTCGGGTGGGGCGGGGGGCGGGGGGGGGGGGGGGGGGGGAGGGGGGGCGGGTGTATGTGTCTTTGTTACCTAACTGTCCCTGGTTTCATTGCAGGGCCAGGGAGACAGTGCCTGCCGTGGATCTGTTGCAGCGGTCGGCGAACTGGCAGTCTGGGAGGCTGGAATTGAATTGTGTTTTGAAAAACCTTTCAAAGTATTTCATAAAGATGGATGTCAGAGTTACCGGACAATAGTCATTAAGGCAAGCCATTCCATGAGTTTTCTTTGGCACTGGGATGACGGTTATCTTCTTAAAGCAGATAGGAACCTCAGATTTTTCTAAGGAGAGTTTGAAGATGTCTGCGAACATCCCTGCCAGCTAATCTGGGCAGGATCTGAGTGTTCATCCAGGTAACCCATCTGGGCCGGACACTTTCTGTGGGTTGACCTCATACGACTCATCTCGATATTTCATAGTGCTCTGGTGATGTCTTCAATAATTTCTTAATGAAAGAGTATTCCTCTATACTGCACACTGGGATCAGTCTGCCCTCTTAACAGTGGAGCAAAGTGTGTGGAGGATGCTGAAAGTCTGCAAAGGGATATAGATAGTCTAAGTGAGTGGGTCAGGGTCAGGCAGATGTAGTACAATGTTGGTAAATGTGAGGTCAACCATTTTGGTAGGAATAACAGCAAAATGGACTATTATTTAAATGGTAAAAAAATACAGCATGCTTCTGTGCAGAGGGACCTGGGTGTCCTTGTGCAAGAATCTCAAGGAGTTGGTTTGCAGGTGCAGCAGGTAATTAAGAAGGCGAATGGAATTTTGTCTTCATTGCTAGAGGGATGGAGTTTAAACACAGCGAGGTTATGTTGCAGCTGTTTAAGTTGCTGGTGAGGCCACACCTGGAATACTGTGTACAGGTTTGGTCTCCTTACTTGAGAAAGGATATACTGGCTTTGGAGGGGGTGCAGAGGAGATTCACTAGGTTGATTCCGGTGTTGAGAGTGTTGGCTTGTGAGGACAGACTGAGTAGACTGGGGCTATACTCATTGGAATTCAGAAGAATGAGGGGAGATCTTATGGAAACATATAAGTTTATGAAGGGAATAGATAAGATAGAAGCAGGGAAGTTGTTTCCACTGGCAGGTGAAACTAGAACTATGGGGAACGGCCTCAAAATAAGGGGACGCAGATTTAGGACTGAGTTGAGGAGGAACTTCTTCACACAAAGGGTTGTGAATCTGTGGAATTCCCTGCCCAGTGAAGCAGTTGAGGCTACCTCATGAAATGTTTTTAAGGAAAGGATAGATAAATTTTTGAACAGTAAAGGAATTAAGTGTTATGGAGAGCGGGCGGATAAGTGGAGCTGAGTCCACGAAAAGATCAGCCATGATCTTATTGAATGGCAGAGCAGGCTCGACAGGCCAGATGGCCTACTCCTGCTCCTAATTATTATGTTCTTATGTTATTATGTAAATCGTAAACAATTGTGGTCCCAACACTGATCCCTGAGGCACACCACTCGTCACTGATCACGAACCAGAAAAACAACGATTTACCCCCACAGTTTGCTTTCTGTTAGTTAACCAATCCTCTATCCATCCTAAAACATTACCCATAACACCGTGAACCTTTATCTTATGCAGAAATGTTTGGTGTGGCAGTTTGTCAAATGCCTTCTGGAAATCCAGATACACCACATCCACAGGTTCCCCATTGTCCACTGCACACGTAATGTTCTCAAAGAATTCCAACAAATTAGTCAAACATGACCTGCCCTTCATGAACCCATGCTGCGTCTTACCAATGGGATAATTTATGCCGAGATGTCTCACTATTTCTTCCTTGATGATAGATTCAAGCATTTTCCCGACTACAGAAGTTAAGCTAACCAGCCTATAGTTGCCCACATTTTGTCTACCTCCTTTTTTAAACAGTGGCGTCACATTTGCTGTTTTCCAATCTGCGGGAACCACTCCAGAGTCCAGCGAATTTTGGTAAATTACCACAAGTGCATTTGCTATTTCCCGCCATCTCTTTTAGTATTCTGGGATACATTTCATCAGGGCCATGACATTTGTCTACCTTTAGCCCCATTAGCTTGCCCAACACTACCTCTTTCGTGATAATGATAGTTTCTAGGTCCTCACCTGCCAGAGCCTTCCTGTCATCAATTTTTGGCATGTTATTTGTGTCTTCCACTGTGAAGACCGAATCAAAATACCTGCTCAATGCCTCAGCCATTTTCTTATTTCCAGTTCTTAGATTCCCCCTTCTCATCCTCTAAAGGACCCATGTTTATTTTAGCCATTCTTTTTCGTTTTATATATTTGTAGAAACTTTTGCTATCTGTTTTTATATTCTGAGTTAGTTTACTCTCATAATCCATCTTACTTTTCTTTATAGCTGTTTTTGTGGCTTTCTGTTGACCTTTAAAGATTTCCCAATCCTCTAATTTCCTACTAATCTTTGCCACGGTATATGCATGTTCTTTCAATTTGATACCCTCCTTTATTTCGTTTAATATCCATGGCTGATTATCTCTTTTTCTACGGCCCTTCCTTCTCACTGGTATATACTTTTGCTGAGCACTGTGGAAAATCGCTTTGAAAGTCCTCCACTGTACCTCAATTGTCCCACCATAAAGTTTTTGCTCGCAGTCTACCTTAGTCAACTCTTCTCTCATCCCATTGTAGTCTCCTTTGTTTAAGCACAAGACACTGGTATTGGATTTTACCTACTCACGCTCCATCTGTATTTTAAATTCAACTATACTGTGATCGTTTCTTCCGAGAGGATCTCTATCTGTAAGATCATTAATTATTCCTGTCTCATTACAGAGGACCAGATTTTGGAACGCTTGCTCCCTCAGTTCAAGGAAGTTCAACATACAGTTCAAGGAAGCTATCACGGATACATTCTAGAACAGCTCCTCAAGGCCGCATTGACCGATCTAGTTTGGCCAATTGACATGTAGATTAAAATCCCCCGTGATAATTGCTGTACCATTTTTACATGCATCAGTTCTTTCTTTGTTTATTTCTCGCCCCACCATGATATTATTATTTGGTGGCCTACAGACTACGCCTATCAGTGACTTTTTCTCCTTACTATTTCTGATTTCCACCCAAATGGATTCAACCTTTTTTTTCCATAGAACCTATATCATCTCTCACGACCGCCCTTATATCATCCTTAAATATCAGAGCTACACCACCTCCCTTACTTCCTGTCGGTACCTCTTTAATTTCCCTGATTAATTTCGGTGAGATTTTGCCCCGAAAAGACATGTGGCTGTTGTTAAAAGAAAAGGATTTCCAGCCTCCATTTATCTCCAATTTAAAATATAACTCAGCTTTGTTCCTTATTGCAGATAATGATGGTGTTCCCTGAACAGTTGTGTGGATCCAGGTTGGAATTACTCAGCTTCTGTGAAATTCACTGATTCTCTAAATCCTTTCCTGCTGTTGCATCTCATTTCTATTTTTCAATATAGATTCCAGAACCAGGATTATTTTCGTTCACAAAAAGTGGGATACTGCTCAAGCCAGGAATTATGAGGCGTGCACAGATTCTCGGGAGAAGTGATGGAACACCCAGGCAGTACAAGGGGTCAGATCTGCCATTACCTGAGAAGGACATTAGAGAAGGCTGGCAAGACTTTCAGACTGAATGGGGAGGCCAGCTGAAATCAAGGATGCATTCACATGGATCCATCTGGATAAGCGCATGCAGCATGCAAAGTGTTTGGGGAAACAGGGTGAATGATGTTCTTCTTTGGAGGCGTGTATACCCATGTCACTGAGACAATGCTCGTGGGTACGGCTGTCAAAGTGGCCTTGCTGTTTCAAACCAAGTGGTGAAGAATCCCTTCTCCAGGGTACAGAGAAACAACTTATCACTCTCTCACTGTGGCCGTAAAAGAGGCTGTACATGCAATTGCTGTGAGAAATAGAAGAGAAGGTGGTTGGAACCATTTGGTTAAGGTCCCAGGAGCAATAAAAGAGAGGACCATGAAGATAGGAAGGGCCCCTTTTAGACAATATTTGGGTGACAGCAAATGCAGTCTCCAGGTTCGCAGGGCTATGGGGCATGCAATTCTCTGAAATGACTTGCAGGTTGTCGCTACGCTGTTGCATTTTGGGGAATAGCTTTTGCCAGGGTTTTATGTTTGATGATGGATGAATGATGCTAAATCCACCAAGAGAATCTAAACTGATGGCATACTGAGTACGTAAAAGCAGCATTTGTTCCAGTGAACTGCTCTTAATGATTTATACCCAGAAGCTAGTGAGCCACAGAATGAAACATGTCAGCTACAATATGATATCTTAGTGTCACGTGTATTCAAATAGATTTTCCTGAGAATACATTGAATATGGCCAGGATCCCATTCAGCCTTTGGAGCCTTGCACAATGCAATAAGCTTTTGATTAACCTTCCCCCTCTCGTCCAACTTCTTCATTATCCCCATATCATTATTTCTGTAGTGCAGTGGTTGTCACTTTCGCCTAACAAGCGAGAGGTCCCCTGTTTGAAGCCGCACAGAAATATTCATTAAGGGTTCATGAAGGGCAAGTCATGTTTGACTAATGGAATTATTTGAGAACATTATTTGCGCAGTGGACAATGGGGAACCTGTGGATGTGTTGTATCTGGATTTCCAGAAGGCATTTGACAAACTGACGCACCAAAGGCTGCTGCAAAGCTAAAGGTGCACGGTGTTGTGGGTAATGTATTAGCATGGATAGAGGACTGGTTAACTAACATGAAGCAAAGAATGGGGGTAAATGGGTGTCTTTCTTGTTGTCGATCAGTGACTAGTGATGTGCCACAGGGACTGCAATTGTTTACGATTTACATAAATGATTTGGAGTTGGGGACCAAGTGTACTATATCAAAATTCGCAGATGACACTAAGATGAGTGGCAGAGCAAAGTGTGCAGAGAACGCTGAAAGTCTACAAAGGGATACAGATAGTCTAAGTGAGTGCCAAAAAGGTCTGGCAGATGGAGTACAGTGTTGGTAAGCGTGAGGTCATCCATTTTGGAAGGAATAATAGCAAAATTGACTTTTATTTAAATGGTAAATAATTCCAGCGTGCTACTTTGTTTTTAAGGCAAGGAAAGCTAAATGTTTGTACAGTAAATGAATTAAGGGTTATGGCGAGTGGGCGGGCAAGTGGGCCGACTCTTTTTCTGAGTCCAGGAAAAGATCAGTCATGATCTTATTGAATTGCAGAGAAGCTCAAGGGGCCAGATGGCCTACTCCCACTCCTAGTTCTTATGTTCTGATGTTCTTCAATACCCTTCATAGCGACAAAATTACAAATCGTTTTTTGATGGAAGATAGTCAAGGACAGAGTCGTCAAGATTTCTTGGTGCAGAAAAGCATAAACATTCACACCCATTTGTGAAAAGAAATGTCTCCTCATATCAGCCTTGAATGGCTGTCCTGTATTATGAGATTATAATCAATTGTTCTGGACTCCAACCTGGAGAGGCAGTCGCCCAGCACCTATCATGCCAATCTCTATAAGAATGTCAGGTGGGTATGAGTGAAAAATGGAAATGTTTGTTAAGCTTTAAAAAAACACAGCAAGAAAGGAGAGAACTCCCTTGCCTTAAAACACCTGCCATAATGTTCACCTCCATATGCTTAATCCAGCAAGTAGATAACACACAGAGGCTATCTTTATTTCGGAGTTCTTCTTCTGGGGTTCTTTGTATCATCATTAAGGCTTTTAAAAATTGCAACTTCCAACACAAACTTGTTTTCAGAAGAAATTTCATTTTCATCTGGGAACAGCTGTGAGTTTAGATTCTCATCTGGTTTCCCTTCTACCTCCTGTAGCACAGGACCAACCCAGCTGCTTATAAACTGATTATCTCTTTTGATGTTATTCTATCTCATCAACACATTAGAAATCCATTCTGTTCGCATGTGTAAGTGTTAAATGTATTAAAGTCTGTAATCTGAATTCTAATCTTCTGTATTTTATCACCTGCAATTATACACCGTATTGTTCTTCACTTCAATTAATTAAATGCACGTTTCCCGACTGCTAAGCTAATTCGCATCTGAAAAATCTCCAGACAGCTGCACTCGTATCAGTATCCCCTTTGTCCGATACCTTAGACTTTTTTTCATCCAGAATTTCTTTAATTTTTATTTTATCTAACGATTCAATCTTAATTTTATCCAAGATGCTGGACACCTCCCTCCATTTTTTTAATGAAGTGTAATATTTTGTAAGATGATTCTATTTCACAACCATGTCTTACCAGTTCTTGTGTATCTAATATTGCAAAGATCAAAAAGCATGCAATAACATTAAATATACCCCCACAGTATTTACACAACAATTATTTTACATTCACCACAGTGCACCAGCAGTAATGTTCCCAGCCACGTGAGAGATTTTCAAACTAAATGGTTGAAATAACAGGCTCCATCTAAACAACCTGGCTTCCTAAATTTGAATTGTTTGTAGTAACCTAACCGGTCTGTATGTACAACTGCCTCTGATGTATCACTGGCAGCATAAACTCAAGTGTTGTAACGTCAAAACCAATCATAACAGCCAGAAACCTCCCAACCCATACACGCGACATTACTGCCAGTGAGACCAAAGAATCTGACGATCGACAAAATCTGCAGTGTGACCAGAGAATTCCAGCCGCAGGTGAGGTCGGAGAATTCCGGCCAATATGCTTTCTCCCTCCGTCAGTGCTTCAAGACTTGTTGTCTTTTTCCAACATCGTCGGGTTTATTGCACATTTCCAAAATCCGCTGTAAATTTATTTTATTCATTCGCTTCTTGCTAGGACAATATCGGACTGGAGGTGGGCCTGTTTCTTAGTCCTGTGACGGTATTGACCGCTCAACATTGCCCAACACTGTTACTGTCCCCGGCCCGGCCTCCGTGTCCTACACTGTTACTGCCCCCATGCCACTCTGTGCACCACAGGTTTTTCATCCCGTTCCAAACTCTTGTCTGACAAAACTTCTGCCCCTGTTCTCCCTCTTTGCCGGGTATAATTTTGAATCGAATCAAAGCCCTACAGTGCAGAAGGAGGCTATTTGGCCCATCTAGCTTGCACCAACTCTCTGAAAGAGCATCTTCCCCAGGAGACTTATCTCCATGACCACGCATATGTGTCCTGGTAGTCCCTCTAACCCACACATCTTTTGACACAAAGCGACAATCTAGCTTGGCCAATCGACCTAACTTACACGTATTTGGACTTTGTGAGGAAACTGGAGCACCCGATGGAAACGCAGTCACAGGGAAAATCTGCAAACTCCACATAGACAGTTTCTGGTTGCTTCCAGATTCTTACCCAACAACAACCCTGCCCCTATTCCCACGGCTGTGCTGCTGGATGAGGGGACGCCACTGACTCCAGCGTGTCAGTGACTCCGCAGGATGAAGGCAAAAATGGTGGGCAAGCCACTGGGAAAACAGGATCACTACATCGGGAAGTGTCTTGACTCACATATCCTACCTCAAAAAGAAAAATCCAGATCAATTTCTGTGGGTTTAATGTCGTAACTGGACCACGTTGTGAATAATAAAAGTAACTTTGGTCGATAACTTGCAGGTTACTACACTACAGCACAGGAACAGTCACTTCAGCCACGATGTTGTGCCGAACATGACACTAAATAAAATTAATCCATTCTGCTTCCCCTTGACCCTTATCCCTCCATTCCTTTCATGTTCATGTGCTTATCAAAAAGCATCTTAAACTCCCCTATTGTATGTGCCTCCACTACGACCCTTGGCAACTTGTTCTCGACACCAATCACTCTCTGTGTGAATAATTTGGCCCTCACATCTCCTTTGGACTTTTCTCCTCTCACATTAAGTGCATACTCCCTAGTATTAGACATTTCAACTCTGGGAAAAAGATTCTGACTGCAAACCCGATCTATGCATCCTATAATGTTATAGACTTTCATCAGATCTCCCCTCAGCCTCCACTACTCCACAGAAAACAATCCTAGTTTGTTCAGCTTCACCTTATAGCCCATACACTCTAATCGAGGCAACATCCTGGTAAACCTCCCCTGCACCCTTTCCAAAGCTTCCACATTTTTCCTGCAATGTGGCGACCAGAATTGAAGGCAACACTCTAAGTGCGGCCTAACCAATGTTTCAGAAAGCTGCAACATGACAACTTGACTCTGGTACTCAGTGCTCCAAACAAGAAAGGCAAGCATGTCCTACGCCTTATTTACCCATCCTATTTACTTGTGCGGCCACTTTCAGGAAGATATGGACTTGAACCCGAAGGTCCATCTGTACATCAGTACTGTTCAGGGTCCTGCTATTAGCTGGATACTTACGCTTAACATTTGATCTCCCAAAGTGCAGCACCTCACACTTACCCGGATTAAACTCCATGTGTCTCTTCTCCACCTATATCTGCAACTGATCTATATCCCGCTGTATCTTTTGACAACCTTCTACAGTATCCACAACTCCACCTATCTTTGTGT
Organism: Mustelus asterias; assembly: GCF_964213995.1. Lineage (NCBI taxonomy): Eukaryota > Metazoa > Chordata > Chondrichthyes > Carcharhiniformes > Triakidae > Mustelus > Mustelus asterias. Next base: position 92,500,950 of record NC_135816.1, read on the forward strand.
TGTCTGCAAGCTTGCTAACCCCCATCAGCTAAAAGACCCCTTCCACCCCTACTCTAACGTCTATGGCAAGGTAATTCTTAATCCAAGCGGCCAAGAAAGAGGGGATCCCATGCATTTTAATCTTCTGGATGAGCCTACCAGGCGGGACCTTATCGCAAGCCTTCGTAAAATCCATGCAGACAACATGTAGACAACATCCACTGCTGTACACTCATCGATCACCTTCGTTACATCATCTTCTGACACTGCTAATATGCTCCATCACTGTGGGTTTCCCTCACCTCGTGTCTGGCTGTCTTGAGAACTAACTGATAAGAGATTGCTTGCCATGATGAGTCAATAACTGCGCTATCATTGCACTTTGTGGCTGATAGCGGATGATAGAATGTGAACGAAATTAATTTCCTTATTTGTCTAGCAATTTCGGCCTTTCTTTTTCTTGGTGCCTCAACTGATTAAACAGTGAATAAGTGTCAGATATACAGACAAGGAAGACTCCAGTATCAGATTCAGTTCAATGTTAAGTAGACTCAGCTGTGTTTGTGGTGTGGGTAATACATTTGGCTTCACTCACACTCTGATTAGAGAGGAAACTAATAGCGTGGTCCCTGCCGCTGATTGCTATCTACAGACATCTATGTGTGTGAAAGAAACAGCTGGGTTCTGGTCTCTTCCTACCGTCTCAATGCGGTAATAGGCTGCATATATTCATCATTCTGTCTCAACCACACGTGGTCACTCTGGAAACGTACCTTAGACTCAGGCCGGCCTGGAAACGGACAAAAAAAGCAATCAACATTTTCATGGGTGGAGGGAGAAAACACTGGCAAAAGAAGGGTAGAATAAATACATTTCCAAAGTGATTTTCTGGGGCAAAAAAGGATTTGTTCTATTGTTAGAAACTACTTCTTTGCAATGGAAGTATATTATAATGATTTAGAACTTGTTTTCGTCTTGCTGGAAAAGCTAAATAATATTTATAACCAGCTCACCTATTATTGCGGTTATCCTTGCAGGACAGATTTATCAGACAATTGGATTATCCTGGATGCTGTCAGTGATCGATGGGGACTGCAAGAACGTGTAAGAGTTTATGTTCCATGGGATCTTGCTATTGTGAAATATAGCCAGTGACAGAACAGTGGCAGCAGCAAACGAACAAAAGCCATGAGCTGGAACTTTAGAATGTATCAACGCATTAATGGTTGCCACCTCTGATCACTGTCAGAATGTTGGAGTGAGGCAGAATCGCAGATGGTGCAGGTCTGAAAATCACTCAGGAATGAATTGACCAAGAGGTGGGGTCTGCTATGTTCCCCCTTTCCAAAACCCTTTCCACTTCAAACGTTTGCAGCTTCTCATCTCAATGTGGTTCCGCTAAAGGTAATGTGGGACCTGCAGTTTTCATAAATCAAACGGAGTCGGAGGAATAAATTCAGCCCATCCCAGCCAGCTATTCGAACCAAAATGTATCCAATCATTCCCGCTCTGTCGCTTTCCCCAGATCCTTGCAGATTTTCCTTTTAACTATACCTCCAATTTCCCTTTGTAGCCTCATCTCCCACAGTGTCGCCCACTCCACGCCACTCCCTATTCGGTGCAGATATTTCACTAATATTCTTCGATGTGTGTCAACTGGATACCAAACCTCATTTTCGTGGAAACATTTTCTCCCTCTTTATCCGATGAAAAGCATTTCATCATTTCTAACTGCTCTAACAAATTCCCCCTCCATTACTCAAAGGACAACAATCCCAACTTCTCTAGTCAAGCTATGTGTTGATAATTGTAAATCGAAACTCTACATTACTGATATATGGAGTCATAGATTTATACAGCACAGCAAAAGGCCATTGGGCCCATCGTGTCTGCGCCAGTCAAAGAAAAGCATCTAACTAGTCTAACCCCATTTTTCAGCTTTTGGCCCTTAGCCTTGTATGCCTTGGCATCGCATGTGAACATCTAAATGCTTCTTAAGTCTTATGAGCCTCTCCATCTTCATCAATCTTTCAGGCAATGAGTTCCAGACTCCAAACAACCCTTGGGTGAAAAGGTTTTTCCTCATATCCCCTTATGTTTGTGGAGCCTCTTCCTCCAGTTAGTTGTTTAATTGTCCACCACCATTCATAACTGGGTGTGGCAGGACTGAACAGCTTGGATCTGATCTGTTGATTGTGGGATTGCTTGGTTCTGTCTATCACTCGCTGTTAATGCTGTTTGGCATGCGAGTCATCCTATTTCGTAGCTTCAACAAGTTGATATCTTACTTTTAGGTATGCCTGGTGCTGCTCATGGCATGCCCTCTAAACTTCCCATTGAACAAGACTTGATCCCTTGGCTGAGTGGGGGAGTTGCCGGGCCCTGAAGTTGGAGATTGTGCTGGAGTACAGTCCTGTTGCAGCTGACGGCCTACTGCACCTCATGAATGCCTAGTCTTGCGTTGCTAGATCTGTTCGAAGTCTGTCCCATTTAGCACAGACGTTATACTCAATGTGAAGGCAGCAATTCGTCTCCACAAGGATTGTGCACTGGTCACTCTTATCAATCCTACAGCTGGCAGAATGGTAAGGATGAGGACAGGTATGTTTTTCCATCTTGTTCGTTGGTCTCACCACCCGCCGAAGACGAACTCGAGTATTTAAATCCCTTAGGACCCGACCAGCTCCCTCAGTAGTGCTGCTGCCGAACCACTCTTGGTATGTGACAACCAGTAAGTGGTGTCCCTTTCCCATGCTTAATCTGAGGTCCGGAGTCAACGTTGAGGACTTCCAAGGCAACTCGCTCCCGACTGTGCCGCCACATCTGCTGGGTCTCTCCTGCCAGTGGGATAGGACATATTCAGGAATGGTAATGGTGGTGTCTGGGACGTTATCTGTAAGGTATGATTCCGTGAGAGCAACTATGTCAGGCTGTTGCTTGAATAGTTTGTGAGAAAGCTCTCCCAATTTTGGCACGCAATTTTGTTTGTAAGGACGACTTTGCATGGTCTACAGAGCTGTTTGTTTTGCTTAGGTCGATGCCAGGTTGTCCATCCAGTCTCATTTCTTTGTTGAAGCTTTGTAGCAACTGAATGGTTTCCTGGGCCATTTCAGAAGGCAGTTGCGTGTCAGCCACATTACCAGAACTCTGGGGTCACATGTAGGCAAGACCAGGTAAGGGCGATAGAGTTCCTTTCGTAAAGGACGTTAGTGAACCAGGTGGGTTGACTTGACAATCAACAATGGTTTCATGGTCATTCTTAATTCCACATATTATTTTATTGAATTCAAATTCCACCATCCACCATGGCGGGATTCGAACCTGGGTCCCCAGAACATTAGCTATGTTTTGGGTTCAGAACATGTTCTGGAACTATCCTGGATTCATAGTCCAGTGATAATACCATGAGGCCATCGCCTCCCCTCAAGTCTGAGGTGATGCACTTCTGCAGGATAAACCAGGTAAGGGATTACTTGGTGAACAGCAGAACCCTGGGAAGTGCTGACTGTCAGAGGGATCTTGGTGTTCGTGTACACCGGTCACTTAAGTTAGCAGGGCAGGTGGATAAACAGGTTATCTACTTCTAAGCCTGCCAGACCATTCAGAACCACCTCTCTGTCTATGTTAATTTCGTTAACTGTATCCCATTCCTTCTCCCTGACTGTTGCATGAAACCATTGCAGAAACAGAGGTCCATTCAACTCATTCACTTGATTTTGCTTTTGGTAATTCCATGATAATCTTGCTGAGAGTGAGCATTATTAGTAAAGCATAAGGTCCTCTCACAACTCATGTCCCCATCAGATGTGATCAGTCATTAAAGCTACCTTAAGTCAAATATTAAGAACAAAAAACGGGAGTAGGCAATTCAGCCCCTCGAACTTGCTCCGCCATTCAGTACAATCATGGCTTATCTCATCATGGCCTCAACTCCACTTTCCTGTCGGTTCTCCATAACCCTACAGCATTTTACAAATTAAAAATCTACCTATATCCTACTTAAGTTTATTCAATGTCCCGACATCTGTCGCACTCTGGAGTCGTGAATTCCACAGATTTACCACTCTGTGAGAAAATTAGTGTCTCCACATCTCTGTTTTAAATCTTTTGCCCCTTATCCTTATCTGTGACCTCTTGTTCTGGAGTGTCCTAAGAGAGGAAGCATCCGCTCTCCGTCTACTTTGTCAATACCTTTCATCATTTAAAATGCCTCAATTAGACCTCCTCTCATTCTTCTCAACTCTGGAGAGCAAAGGTCTAAAATTCTGAATCTCTCTTCATAAGACAAAACCCCTCATCTCTGGAATCCTTCCAGTGAACCTCCTCTGAACAGCCGCTAATGCCATTACATTCTTTGTCAAGTAAGGGTACCAAAATTGTACCCAATACTTTCAGGTGCGGTCTCATAAATGCATGGCATAGTTGCAGCAACACTTCTTTACTTATATACTCTGTTCCTTTGGCTACAAATTCCGAAATTCCAGTTGATTTCTTTATTACCTGCTGTACTGCGTACCACTTATCTGCTACTCATGCACGAGGGCACACAGATCTCTGCACCAGAGAGAAATTTCTCTCAATTTACATTATAAATTGCCTTTCCCTTTGTGCAACCAAATGGATAATCTCACACTTACCCACATTAAACTCCATTTGTCATATTTTGGCCAACTCTCCTAACCTGTCCATACACATTTGTAAATTTCTTATCTCCTCATTGCAACTTCCAATCGCACTTATTTTAGTGCCATCTGCAAATTTGGCTAAAGTAGCATCTCACCCTGTATCAAAGTCATTGATATAGATTATAAATAGTTGGGCCCAAGGACTGAACCCTTTGGCACCCCATTAGTTACATCTTGGCAACCAGAAAGGACCTATTTATTACGACTGTCTGCCTTCTGTCAGTTAGCCTATCTTCTAACAAGCTCATAAATTACAGCTAACCCCATGTGATCGCACGGTTGCAGTATCATAGCCTCACCTATTTACCAGACTATTCCCCCTGACACTAAGTGTCAATTTAACATGGCCCATCCACCTAACCTGCATGTCTTTGGACGGTGGGAGCAAACTGAAGCACCCGGAGGAAACACAGGCAAACATAGAGAATGTGCAAACTCCACACAGTCTGTGACCCAAGCTGGGAATCGAATCCGGGTCCTTGGTGCTGTAAGGCAACAGTGTTAACCACTGCGCAATTGTGGTACCATTCTTTCCGGCACCTTGTCAAAAAGTCCAGATAAACTACATCCACATGATCTACTTGGTTTGTTACATCTTGGAAGAACTCTAGCCAATCAGTGACGCATGATCCACCCTTCATAAAACCATGCTGATTCTGATGGATTGCGTTTTGATTTTCCAAATGTCCTGTTATTTCTTCTTTAAAAATCGATTCAAAGAATTCCCAACAACAGAAATCAAGTGGTCTTTATTTACAAATGTGTTTATGACATTAATCTATTCAATAAAATAGATTGTTTACAAACAAGCTTTTCCTTTAAAAGTAATGAAATCTCACAATGTTTTGATGACAAAATCATGATTCATTACTATGGAAACTGCTGTGACGATAACAAAATCGTCGACAAGACAGCTTAGCTGCTGTACGGCTTCATAGTGTCTTGAATCAATATCTTGGAAACGTTGCTTTCAGGGCTGCTATTTTTACGAGTCTATTTCTGATTTTTTTCTCTTTGAATACAGATGTCGGTCCGATTTCTCAACATCACAATTGTTGAAGCTGGGAGAAAGTGGAGATTGATACATCGTTTACTGTCACGAAAAGAGCTTGGAGGTATCTGAAGTCACTTTTTGGTGGGCAGAATTTATTAAAGTAATGAATTTAGATCAAATTCTGACATGGGGAAATCGAGGCAGGAATGGCAATTGGAGTAATCCTGTTTAACTGAATTCAATATTATGATAGTCGTTGATATGTCCCAACCTCGTCACTGCTTAAAACTAATAGTCCACTCATGTTAATGCTTTCCCAAGAGGAAAATATTTCTTCAGAGATTTGCCCTTCGTGCCCTCATCAAGGTGAAACATAACCCAGATTTCTGTCTGCGCTCCAAGGTGTGCATGTACAGGACCTAAGCCGGTATTATGTTTTGAACACCTGGGAATCTATACACGATGCCAGGAGCCTGGCTCCGAGGGGCAGGCAGGGCCGATTCACCCGCAACCCTCCTGGAGTCTGCATAAAACATATGTATGATTCCCCAAGGTATGGAGGAGTGATTCAGTCCCGATCCAAACCTTGTTCCCTTATATACCATAAGAAGAGCCTGGTTCCCAAGAGAGGGACCAACGATTGGTACCCCAGTCTCCTGGGAGTCTCCACACACTGAGAGATGCTTCTTTCGAATGTGGAGCGAGGGGTCGTACATCCACTCCCCATTCCCAACCCCTGGAGTTTCAATACCCGAAAATAAACCTCGTTCCCCTGAGAAGGAAGGAGTAATACAGGCCCCGCATTCGGGGAGCCTGTGCACTCTGAGAGAAGCTGGATCTCCTGCAAAGGGAGTGTGATTCGTATCCGCTCCTGGCAGAGTCTATATACCCTGAGCGAAATTTCAATATCCCAGGAATGGAATGATTCATCCCAACACTCCACCGGGTATCACTTCATTCTGAGATGCGTCTGGTTCCACCGGAGATGGAGAGTGTTTCACCCCATCCCAGAGAATCTCGTCAACTGGAGAAATCTTATGACCCTCTGGAAAGCGAGTGATTCATTATCACCCCTAGAATCTTTATCCTTTGAGAGAAAGCAAGGGGAAGAAGGAGTGATTCATCCCTCTCCCACCTACCAACTCCAGAGAGTCTCTGCACCCTGAGAGGAGCCTGGTTATCCAGCGAGAGTGGAGTGATTCACAGTGCACGCCCGTAGAATCTCTACATACTGAGAGAAGCAATGTCCTTCAGCGAGCTGAGTTTCAGAGGTGAGGTGAACGTGACAGACCTTGACATCAAGTCCACATTCGACCGAGTGTGGCATCAAGGAGCCCGAGCAAATCTCGGAATCAAGAAGAGCAAGTTTTGTTTTTATTGTCACAATGGGCTTACATTAACATTGATTGCAATGAAGTTACTGTGAAAATCCCCCAGTCGCCACATTCCGGCGCCTGTTCAGGTACACTGAGAGAGAATTTACCATGGCCAATGCACCTAATCAGCATGTCTTTCAGACTGTGGGAGGAAACCGGAGCACCTGAAGCAAACCCCCACATACAAGTGGAGAACATGCGTACTCTGCACAGACAGTGACTCAAGCTGACAATCAGACCCGGGTCCCAGAGCTGTGAGGCAGCAGTGCGAGCCATTGTGCCACCCGCGTGAACAACGATGGAGCAGCCAGACAGAGATTTCCCGGCCGCATTTGCCCTGAAATTGGAAAATCGTGCCCGACATCAATGGAACTTTGCATGGTCCACCGCCCACCCGCTTCGATTCCCGTGTCGGGCGGGATGGGAAAGTTCTGTCCCCAGGAGAGAGTCACTCACCCGCCTGGTCCACCGGCCCCAGGCTCCGCCCACGGGTCTCGGGGACGAACTCTCTGCTGGTTGGAGTCAAGCCTGACACACAGTAACATGGTTGTGGTTGGGAAGCGTCAGTCATCCCAGCTCCAGAACATCGCTGCAGGAGTCCTTCAGGGTGCTGTCCTCGGCCCAACCGTCTTAGACTGCTTCATAAATGCCATTCCTTCCATCATAATGTCAGAACTGTGGGTGTTCGCAGATGATTGCACAATGTTGAGCCTCATTCACGACTCCTCAGATATTGAAACAGTCCATGTTCAATTGCAACCAGATCTGGACAATATCCAAGCTTCGGCTGACAGGTGGCAAGTAATATTCAGGCCACACAAAAGCGAGGTAATGACCATCACCAATCAGAGACACTTGACATTCAATGGTGTTACCATCACTTAATATGCCCCACTGTCACCAACATTGAGGTTGTCATCGAACAGAAACTCAACTGGACTCGCCGCATAAACACCATGGCTACAAGAGCAGGTGAGAGGCAAGTAATACTGCGGCGAGTGACTCACCTCCTGACTCCACAAACCACTATCTACAAGGCATAAGTCTGATAGAATACTCCCCACGAGCCTGGATGGGTACAGCTCCAACAACACACAAGAAGATTGACACCATCCAGAACAAAGCAGCCCGCTTGATTGGCACCACGTTCACGAATATCCACTCCCTCCACTATCGACACTCAGTAGCAGCATCTACAAGATGCACTGCAGCAATTCAGCTGAGATCTTTAGAGAGCACCTTCCAACCCCACGACCACTTCCATCTAGAAGGACAACAGCAGAATGCATGGGAGGACCACTACCTGCAATTCCCTTCCAAGCCACTCACTATGCTGATTTGCAACTTTATTGCCATTCCTTCACAGTCGCTGGGTCAAAATCCTGGAATTCCATCCCAAGCAACAAGTGGACAGCAGCGCTTCAAGAAGGCAGCTCACCAACACCTTCTCAAGGGCATCAAGGGATGGGCAATAAATACTGGCCAGGAAGCGACGCCCATGTCCCATGAATGAATATAAAAAAGTAAGGACTTGTGCACCGCCATTCCCAGGATTCTCTACAGCCATGGTGGACAGTGCACCTATCAGGAAGGATGAATGATTCACGCCCAATCCACCAGAGCCCCTACAGCCTGAGAAGGTTCGAGTGCCATGAGGAGAGCGGGAGGGGGAGCGAGGGGGAGGGGGTGGGGAATCCAGACCCAACCCCAGCCTCTGAAATCCATACACTATGAGAGGAGCTGGAGGATGGAGGAGTAGTCCATCTCCCATCCCCAGGTGTCCCTTTACCTCATAGAATTTGGCTCCACTGGTTAGGCAGGAGTGATTCACCTCCACTGCCGGGTGTATCAGCACGCTCAGAGCAGTATGCTTCCCTGGGAAGAGAGGGTCAGCTGATAGATTCCAAATTATCATAAATTGAGTTCAGCTATGAAGAAGGGATGTCTGCTGGGTCCCCTAGGATTCGTCATTTATATAAAAGACATAGATGACTATGTGAGTGGTAGGATTAGTAAGTTTGCAATGACACAAAGAATGGCCGTGTGGTTAACAGTGAGGCTGAATGTCTTGAGCGACAAGAAGGTACAGATAGAATGGTCAAATGGGTATTTAATAAGCAGATTGAATTTAATGCTGAAAAGTGTGAGGTGATACACTTTGGGAAAGATAATTTTACAAGGAAGTATTCAAAGAACGACCTGACACTAGGAAGTCATTGGAACAAAGGGACGTTGGCGCGTTTGTCCATAGATCTCCGAAAATAGAAGGGCACGTTAGTCAGGTGGTGAAAAAAAGCATATGGGACACTCGCCTTTTCCAGTCGAGGCACAGGTTACAAAAGGGGAGAAGTCATGTTGGAGTTGTACAGAGGTTTTGTGAGGTCACAAGCCAGAGTGCTGTGTGTAGTTCTGGTCGCCACATTATAGGAAGGGGGCGATTGCACTGCATGAGTGCAGAGGAGATTTACCAGGATGCTGCCTGGGATGGAAAGTTTAAGTTATGAAGGGAGGTTGAATCGGCTTGGGTTGTTTTCGTTGGAGCAGAAAAGACTGAGGGGCGACCTGATCAACGTGTACCGGATTATGAAGGGCGTGGACAGAGTGAATAGGGAGCAGCTGTTCCCCTTAGCTAAATAGTCAGTCACAAGAGGACATAGGTTCAAGGTGAGGGGCAGGACGTTTAGGGGGGGATGTGAGGTAAAACCTTTTTAACCCAGAGGGTGGCGATGGTGTGGAATACTCTGCCGAGGAGGGTGGTAGAGCCAGGTTGTCTCACATCCTTTAATAAGTATCCGGATGAGCACGTGGCACGTCAGAGCATTAAACACTGCGGCCCAAGTGCTGGTAAATCGAATTGGGTGGGAGTCTGAGTGCTTCTTGCGTGTTGGTGCAGACTCAATGGGCACTGTATTATTCTATAATCCCAAGAAGGATAAGGAACAACCCAGGGTAAAAATAATTAACTGAGAGGAAGCAACTTTAATGGGGATTTGATTTGATCCAGATTTGTCGGAATCAAATAGTGACAGACAAAACTATAAACACAATGGTATGCTTATAAGGAGATATTTCGGGTTCAGAAAATATATATTCTCATGGAGGAGAAAGGTAGAACAGGCGAATGCAGAACCCCCTGTAAGGTGAAGGAGATAGGTACTAAGATGAACCATAGAAAGACAACTATGTGGCGTGTTCTTAACGCCCAGCCACACCACATTCCCGCTGCAGTGAAGATGGAGAATATGGCGACAATCTCCCACCAACTGTGAGTGAAAAGATTTTTCTTCACATCCCCTTCAAATCGGTTGCTCCTTGCCTTAACCTATACCCCCGAGTCACTGATCTCTCCATCAAGGGGAAAAGTTCCTTCCTGTGTACTCTATCTATGCCCTCATAATTTTATACATCTCAATTGTATCTCCACACTCCACCACCCCACTCGTCCTCAGGTTCCTCTGTTCCAAGGAAAATAACCACATTCTATCCCATCTCTCTTCATTTGTAAAACTGTTCAGTTCAGGCAATATATTTGTAAATCTCTGCACCGTTATTACATCACTCTGATAATGTGGATTCTGGAACTGCACACAATACTCTAGCTATGGTCTAATCAATGTTTTATGTATGTCCAACATAGCTGCCCTGCTCTTAAGAGCTATGCTTTGGCTAATAAAGTCAAGTATATCACACGCCTTCTTAGCCACTTTATCCACCTGTCCTGCTACTTTAACAGACTTGTGCACGAGCACATGAAAGTTCCACTATTCCTCGGTGCTACCCAGGCTCCTGCCACTCATCATATTCTCCATCTTCACTTGTCTTATTTGTCCTGTCCAAGCATATCCTCTTGCAATCAAAAGCTATCTTCATTATCTACCACCTATCACTAATGATGTCATTCGCTAACTTACTGAACTACCCTGCTAAATTGAAGTCGAAATCATTTATATGAACCGTAAACAGCAACGACCTATCCCTGCGGGACCCACTGGACACAGTCTGGCAGACCAAAAGCACCCCTTGACCATCTCCTTCTTCCTGCCACTCAGCTCATTCTGGATCCAATTTGCCACACTTTTGGATTCCATGGTCTCCTACCTTCGCCATTAGTCTCCCATATGGGACCTTGTGAAAAGCCTTGCTGAAGCCCAAGTAGACTACGTCAATGCATTGTCCTAATCTACATGCCGAGTCACCTCTTCATAGGATTCAACTAAGTTGGTCAGACATGACTTCCTCTGAACAAAACCATGCTGCCTGTTCTTGATTAATCCCTGCCTCTCAAAGTGCAGGTTAATTCAGTTTCACAGAATGGCTTTCCAATAGTTTCTCCACCACTGAGATTAGACTGACTGGCCTGCAGTTTCCTGCTTTATCCCTCCTACCTTCTTGAATCATGGTGCCACATTAGCTGTCTTCCAGTCCTCTGGCACGTTTCCTGAGGCCAGAGAGGAACTGATATTTTTTTCATAGAATCCCCATCAACATGACTGCCACAGGCTAAGAGATGGCAGTGTCCATTAATATCTGTGGAGGCATGGGCCTTGCCAGTGTGAAGAAAAAGATCCAATTTGCATATGTGTGTTCTTCCCCGACTGGTCCACATATGCTTTGGATTACCAACATAATTGGAAAACAATCCAAACCATATATGTGGAGACCTTTCACGGCGGGTTGATGCAGCGGTGATCCAATTCAATTTTTAAAATTGTTATTAACTTTTTCAGGAAGTTCATTGCAGATCATAACAACTCAGTGTGTAAACAAACACGTTCATCAACTTCTCTCTGGAAATCCTTTAAAACAGTTTCAGCTGCTTACTAACTCATATTCCAATGGCACCAGTTTCACGTCATTTACTTGGTCATCCCCAATTCTGATTTTAATTGGCTCTATAAAACCTTCCCTTTACATGATTTGCTCTAAGGAAAACAAAACAACATTTTCAGTCTCTCCATGTGACTGAAGTCCGTCATTCATGTGCTCATTTTATAAGTCTCCTCCTTATGTTCTGCAAGATCTGACATCATTCCAAAATGAGGTACCCGGAATTAGACACAATAATCCAACTGATGACTAATCGGTAATTTATCAAATCTTAGAATACATTTCACGCTCTCCTATTCTATGCTTCTCTTAATGAAGAAAATTATCTCCATCTTTTCAACAACCTAAAATGTTTGATCTTCCACGCTCGAAGACTCCTATCGGTACATCCCCTCTCTTCTTGAGGGGCATTGAGAATTGTCTCATTTAACTTCACTGCACCTCTTTGTATGTATTTCATGCATTGTGAACCCATTCGTTCAGCCACTCTTATTTTGTCCCCCAAATACCTGCTCCTACCTTCCTTTCTGTTTCCTACATTTCCTACCTGCAAACATTGAAATTGTGCACTTTATGTATAAGTGTGTTGTATTTTTGAGAATGACTGAATTCTATTATTATATATTTTTTGGTTAATGAATGAGTATTGTATTTATTTGAATTCCATTGGAATCTTATTTTATTCGGTATGTTACTTGTTTAGTTAAAGTTCCCTGTAAGTTAAATAAATAAGTTGTTACAAGTTCATTTTAAAGTGAAAGTCGGTATTTTTGTTAGTTAACCACTGAACGTTTCTGAATAACAGTTCACACCTTCCCACACACGTTTAACAGATTACAAGGCGAGGTTTTCCTCTTTGGGGGATCCGAAATTACTTCTAAAAAGCGGGTCAACCTCCGCATCTTAACAATAAGTTGTAAAACCAACGTGTTGCTTTAGAGCTTGATTCATCCAGCAAAGCCAGGAACCAATGCGAATAATGACTTGATAAAGATCCTCAAAGAACATTACTCTTCAAGGCCACTAAGTGTCGAAGAATGGTTCACACTCCACCAAAGCAATTGAGTGGAAGGAGAAAGCATTGCTCAGTTTGTGGATATCTTAACAATGCCAGCACATCGTTATACGTTTGGTGAGTCATTAGAAGATTCTTTGAAATTTTCTGGTTGGTGATCTCCAAAATGAGGTTATCTGAAGAAGATTACTTGTTGAACATGCTTAGGCTTGGAAGGAGTAGAAATCGCTGTGTCACTGGAGCTGGCTGCTAAAAAGGCTTCACAATTTGGGACAGGAATGAAGGTCCACACGTTCCGAACTGCCCATAAGAAGTCAAAGTAACAACACTCATGTCACAGATGTGCCAAGTTGGACCATTCAGCTGGTGAATGCTGGAGCAAGGAGAGTTAATGCAAGAATTGTGGCAAAATGGGTCACATTGAAATCGTTTGTTGGGCTAGGTCAATTTCCCCAGAGAAAAATATTCAGGAGAAGAATCTGTGTACTTTCAAGAAGAAGAACAAGTGGCATTCTACAAAAAAAATGTACGATATGAGAGAAAAATATTATGGCCGGGATTCTCTGAATCAAAACTAAGTGCCGAACGGGTGGGGAAATGAGAGAATTTCCCGGCCGTTTAAAGGGCGTACTCCCCTGAATGAATCTCCGCCACTCTGTGCATCATCAGAGTGTGCATCGCAGAGTGCCTCGGAGAGGTTCATGCCAGTAAGTTGTGGGCAGCACGTCATCCTGCTGTAGAGGCCGGCAGCATCGTGCTCAGCGGACCACTGCACATGCACTAATCTGTCAGTGGGGAGTTTGGTGCATACGCACTGTCCCACCTTTCGCCGGCTTCCCGATTGTTGGCCTCCCGATGTTTCCCAGCACCCTCCCCGCCGATCGCTGGCCTGGCCTTCCCCTCCCAATTGCTGGCCTCCTGACCGCTGCAACCCCTCTCCCCTCCCCTCAAACAACGGCCATCCCGTTCCCCCCAGCCACCCACTGCTGGCCTAATCAACCCCTATCCCGGCCAGCCCCAATCTCTCCCCCCATTGTAAGCCCCGACCCCAACTACCAATCGCCAATGCATATCCCCCAATGACCAGAACCGACCCCCATGGCCAGCCCCGATTGCGCCCCCACGACCAAAGACCCCCGCTCGCCCCACAGCCGGGCACGATCGCCCCCTCACTCACTCCCCACCAATCCCATTGCAGAGTGGTGGCTCTCCCCAGCACCACCAATCACCCCAGTAGGTCCCACCTCCAATGTGCCCCACCCCTTTCGGCCCCTCCCCTTTGCCACTGGTCTGGTAGTCCATCCCAAGGTGCCTGATGAGCTGTACCAGTGTGCGCCACGGTGCAAGGCTGGCACTGCCCATCGGCACCACCCCTTGCCCCCGACCTCCCTGGTGGCCTTAAAGCCCTGTGCCGCACCAGCAGAGTGAGTACGCCTGTTCCCCATTGTTGGGGAACATTTGTAAACCCCGCTAATGGGAACCACTCTCAGTGGGGGGAAGACACTCGCGGACCTGGAGGTTACCATCCCAGGCCCACTAATCATAATTATTTGCATATGGTAAGCAGCTCCACACCAATTTCTGGCGGATTATGCTAAAAAAGGGTCTGGGAGAATCGCCATTGGCCGGATGCTGCTCATAAGTCCCACTAAATGCTGATATCTCCTGACATGCTGTGGTACTTGAGCAGTGCAGCGGGCTGGTAGAATTCTGGCCTGTGACTGTGAAGGAGAGAAAATCCAAAAATATGAAGAGTTCCAACTGAACGTTTTGTCCATACAAAGTTTAAAGTTTATTTATTAGTCACAAGTAAGGCTTACATTAACACTGCAATGAAGTGAATGGGTGGTCACATGGTTTCCCTGTGATTCTGAAGTTAAGTGGACAACATATGAGGGTGGAGGTTGATGCACAGATGCAGATATTTCCTTGATTTCTCAGTTGACATATCAACCAAAGCTGAAACATTGTACTTTACAACCACATGATGTGATTTTAACGCTACACGGAAGAGATCTTGCCATAAAAAAGTTTCATCATCGACAATGTAGAGTTGAGTGAACAAAGAGTGGAGTTGCCTCTCCATGTGTTCTGTCATGATTTTCCAGTTCTATTTGGGAGATCACAATTGCAGAAGATAAGTCTTAACTTGAGCGGTGTCAAAAAATTGGTCGATGCCAAAACAGACCGAAAACACATTCTTGATAAATACAAGAGTGCATTTGAAGAGACAAGTCACTTAATGAAAGGAGTTAATCAGGAACAAAGAGCAAAGAACAAAGAACAATACAGCACAGGAACAGGCCCTTCGGCCCTCCAAGCCTGCACCGATCATGTGTTCCTAACTCGACCATCCGTTTGTATCCCTCTATTCCCAATCTGTTCATGTGGCTATCGAGATAAGTCTTAAATGATCCTAGTGTGTCTGCCTCAACCACCTTGCTTGGTAGTGCGTTCCAGGCCCCCACCACCCTCTGTGTAAAAAACATCCCCCGCATATCTGTATTGAAACTTGCCCCCCACCTCCCCCCCCCCCCTCCTTACCTTGAACTTGTGACTCCTTGTGTTTGTCATTTCTGACCTGGGTAAAAGCTTCCAACTGTTCACCCTATCTATGCCCTTCATAATTTTATAATCTTCTATTAGGTCGCTCCTCAACCTCCGTCTTTCCAGGGAGAACAATCCTAGTTTACTCAATCTCACCTCATAGCGAATACTTTCCATACCAGGCAACATCCTGGTAAACATTTTCTGCCCTCTCTCCAAAGTCTCCACGTCCTTCTGGTAGTGTGGTGACCAGAACTGGACGCAGTATTCCAAATGTGGCCTAACCAACGTTCTATATAACTGCAACATCATATGCCAACTTTTATATTCTATGCCCCGTCCAATAAAGGCAAGCATGCCATATGCCTTCTTCACCACCTTTTCCACCTGTGCTGCCACCTTTAAGGATCTGTGCACTTGCACACCCAGATCCCTCTATGTGTCTATACTCCTGATGGTTCTGCCATTTGTTGTACAGCTCCCCCCTGCATTAGATCTACCAAAATGCATCACTTCGCATTCATCCCACAAGAAGGATGTGGAAGCGCTGGAAAGAGTGCAGAGGAGATTTACCAGGATGCTGCCTGGTTTGGAGGGTAGGTCATATGAGGAAAGGTTGAGGGAGCTAGGGCTGTTCTCTCTGGAGCGGAGGAGGCTGAGGGGAGACTTAATAGAGGTGTATAAAATGATGAAGGGGATAGATAGAGTGAACGTTCAAAGACTATTTCCTCGGGTGGATGGAGCTATTACAAGGGGGCATAACTATAGGGTTCGTGGTGGGAGATACAGGACGGATATCAGAGGTAGGTTCTTTACGCAGAGAGTGGTTGGGGTGTGGAATGGACTGCCTGCAGTGATAGTGGAGTCAGACACTTTAGGAACATTTAAGCGGTTATTGGATAGGCACATGGAGCACACCAGGATGATAGGGAGTGGGATAGCTTGATCTTGGTTTCAGATAAAGCTCGGCACAACATCGTGGGCCGAAGGGCCTGTTCTGTGCTGTACTGTTCTATGTTCTATGTTCTATCTGAATTAAATTCAATCTGCCATTTCTCCACCCAATTTTCCAGCCTACCTATATCCTGCTGTATTCTCTGACAATGTTCATCACTATCCGCAACTCCAGCAACCTTTGTGTCGACCTCAAACTTACTAATCAGACCAGCTACATCTTCTTCCAAATCATTTATATATATCACAAACAGCAGAGGTCCCAGTACAGAGCCCTGCGGAACACCACTAGTCACAGACCTCCAATCAGAAAAAGACCCCTCCACTGCTATCCTCTGTCTTCTATGGCCAAGCCAGTTCTGTACCCATCCAGCTAGTTCACCTTTGATCCCGTCAGATTTAACCTTTTTCACCAGCCTGCCATGTGTCAAATGCTTTACTAAATTCCATGTAGACGACATCCACGGCCCCTCCCTCGTCAATCATTTTTGTCACCTCCTCAAAACACTCAACCAAATTTGTGAGGCATGACCTCCCTCGTATAAAACCATGTTGTCTATCGCTAATTGGACTATTCAGTTCTAAATGTGTATAGATCCTATCTCTAAGAATCTTCTCCAACAATTTCCCTACCACGGACGTCAAGCTCACTGGCCTATAAATACCTGGGTTATCCGTGCTACCTTTCTTAAATAACTGGACCACATTTCCTATCCTCCAATCCTCTGGGACCTCACCTGTGTCCAATGAAGAAACAAAGATTTCTGTTGGAGGCCCAGCAATTTCATCTCTTGTCTCTCTCAGTAATCTAGGATAAAGCCTAATAGTCAACCAAATTGACTGAAGGTAATAGTGGTGCTACATGCAATTCATCCCAAGTTGGAAGAAGAATTAATGTGTTCTTATGTTAGAACTGGTGTGGTAATGCCAGTTAAACTGAGTGACTGGGCTAGCATACCTGATATGAAACCAGATGGTTCAGTTCGTATTTCTGGTCATTTTAAAACAGCAAAAATCCAATGTTGTGGGTGCTTACTATCTTTAATTGAAGAGGTGTTTAGACGTCCTGCAAGAATAAGATTTCACAAGCATATTTACAAATACACATAGCTGTTGAATCGCAACTTTTGCTTACCATTATTACTCATAAAGGGTATTTTTTCTGATAAATGTATACCTTTCAGAATAACATTTGCAACAGCACTATTTCAAACATCGATTAATCAGATTTTAAGTGGTCTATCTGATGTGCAATATTGTCTGTATGATATTCTAATTACAAGGTCTAGTGAAGAAGAGCACTTGAGTAATTTTGAAGTAACTTTGGAACGTCTTAAAGCAGATGGTTTGCATACAAAGGATGAAAAGTGACTTTTTCCAAATGTTAGTCCAGTCTTTGCATCATGTTATTTTTATTGTAAACGCCTACGTAAAGCACCTAAAAAGATGAATGCCATTTTAGAAGCACCACAGTTGACAAACGTGATGCAATTGAGATCCTTTCTGGGATTTGTAAATTACTATGGCAAATGTTTTCCTAATTTTGCTACATTATTGAAACCATTACATAACTTACTATGCGTGCAACAGTCAATGGACTGGACAACAGAATATGAGAAAGCATACAGGATGTCAAATATGTTTTCCAGAAGTTTGAAGTATCGGTTCAATTTAACCTGAAATTGTCATTACTGCTTGCTTGTGACACTTCACCTTATGGAGTAAGGTGAAGTGTCACATTATGAATTTTGGAGTGGAACCTTTGCTTTATATGTTCTGACTAATGCTGAATCTAACTAGGCTTAGCTCGAAAAAGAAGTATTTTCTAGATCATTCTTTTGAGTACTGAAGTTTCATCATTATTTATGTGGTCATCATTGTACCTTATTAAGTGGTCATTGACACTTTTCTATTTTGGGGCCATATAACTGTAACAGATCATCCGTGCCCTGATTTGAAAATATAGATGTCCAGAAAGTTTGAGTTGACTGTCGAAGATGGCTGTCTATTGTAACGATTAAGAGTGATCATCGTTCATCTGCATGGAAGTGTTCTTGAACAATTACATTAAGAAAATTCTCGATGAAGGAATTAGCACATAGTTGTTTTTGGTTGCTAGTTCTGGATGCTCAGATTGAAGAAAAGTGGGACAATATCAATCCTTTGCACAAATAAGAAATACACCACCAGTGTCCCCTTTACATTCTTGTGATTATCCTAAAATGCCATGGCAACGGTTACATGTAGATCTTGTTGGTCCATTTGAGGGCGACATGTACTTATTCATAATTGATGCACAATCAAACTGACCAGCATTGTTGGAATGAGATCAACTGCCTCTGAACAAACCACTGAAACTTACAAAGGTTTTGCAAGATTTGGGAAACAAGCACAGACTGTTAATGATAATGCTTCACAGTTTGCTTCACATGAGTTTGAGGATTGTCTCAAAGTAAATGATATTCAGCATATGAAATCTGCACCGTATCATCCATCAACCAATGGATACGCCCTGATGGGGCAGGTTTTGAAAATGATATTGACGGAGAGGATAGCAGGATACCAGGAATACATCCCAAATTAAAGCTATACATTTCCAGAGCACTCGAGTTCACCGTATATGGTGGATGCCTGTTTGTGGGGGATGAGGGTAATAATTCCTCCAGACTTGTGAGATCAGTTGTGACACAAATCAGTGTGCTGGCACCGTGTACTCCAGAACAACATTAGGATAAACCACCCCCACACAACCAGGTCTTGTGACTACCCCTTCTGGTCAATCTACAGAAACCAAATTGCCAAAGAATCCTTTGCTGCTATTAGTCTTTCTGTGAAAAAGGCAGTTATGCTTCCAAAGTAGAGACATCCTCTGACGAAATGGAGAGTACCGCTAAGATCAAGAATAACCAAATACCTGGAGTGTGCAGGCAATCCGTGAAGCATAAACACCCACCAGATCATTTATCCTATTGACTATATTATTGCTCTACTATGATTTATTGCCTGCCATTGTGTGTATATATATATGTATATATATATATATAGACATACATATATTGCTGATGATGTAAAAGTCCTATGGTTATTTGCTGTTGCAGGGCCTCAGTAATAATTGGGGAGGAACGTTACATATTTAGAGTTGTCGTTGCGCTGTTGTGTGGTCAGTTAAGAGTTTAATCACATGTATAATTCATGCTGCCATCGGCTGCTTCACAAGCTTTGCCTCAGTCTGGGTCAAACCTGCGTACAGTTGAAAGCTGCTAATAAACCTGCATTGTTATTTGTACCCAACCCTACATTCTATGACACAGTTATTTTATTCAATAAATTTAGTATATAGCAATTTCTGTGTATATTGCCATGTATAAACACATGATTTTCAAAACCGCAAGTTATTTTAAACATCGATTATCTCCTCCAGAAAGTTTCCTATAATTACTGTGATGCTGACTGCTTTGCAGTTCCAGGGTTTTTCTGTCGTCATTTGTGAACATTGTTGAAAATTTACAACCCTCTGGATTTCTGATACCAATCTCATTTCAATGGAGGGTTATGGTCCTTGTCTCCACTATTTCTACCATTCCTACCCTCAGTGACCCATATACATCATACCCAGACCCAATAAATATTCTGCCTTATTGCGATACAAAAGGGTTTGCCTTAAAAGGGGTTAACTGAATCTCTTTGTCCGGTGACTGTAATTAATGTCAGTCTCCACGGATCCTAAGTGTGTCACTTGAGAGTTTACCACTTCTGTTGAACAGGGAGTATTTTCAACGTGTTATGCCATAGTGTCAACAAGAAGCATCACCTTTGCCACTGACAGCGATCAGCATCTCCAGAAAGGGGGTAAAGAAAGAGATGAGAATCTGAGAAAAGTAGTTTGGAATGTTACAGCAATGGATCAGAATCTGAGTACAATAGTTTGGAATGTTCCAACAGTGGATCAGAATCTAAGAACAATAAGTTGGAAGGTTTCAACAATAAACAGAAGTTTATATGCGGGGCTTTACTTTCTGTCTCAGTCTTCTTTTCCATTATCATTAAGTCGACGGATTTATTATGCACTTCATGTTATCCAAGCAGGTTATTATCCAATGCTGGCTATTTTTGCTGTCCCTTGTATCACTATCTATTTACTATTTTTGCAATCATATTTAACTGTATCTTTGTTTTTGTCATTTAATTTGTTGAAATAATGAGTCCATTCTCTTCAGTTCTGGAGCCTGAATCCATTCCTTATCCTCTGGCTTCACCCCCTTCTCTAGCTTATATCTGAGTCTGTTTATAATTTGAACTTTGCCTTTAATGCTGTGCTGACTTCTGATGCTTAATTCTCTATATCCCCAATTCTTCCCACCACCGCCTCAATAATATGGACCATCACCATCTCTGCCTGAGTCCAGCTGCTGAATAAACTGGTTAAATCCAGACTCGATTATTCCAACGTTATTGTGGTTACAACATTTCTCTTTGAACCTTCCTGAATTTTATCTCATTAAACTCTACTGCCTATATTCAAACTCACAAAAAATCCAGTTCACACATCAGCCCTGAGCTTATGGAGCAACTTTGGTTCCCGGTCTGGTAGCAGCTCAATTATATTATACTCATTCTTGTTTTCAATCCCTCTGTGGCCTTAGCCCTCCAATTTCTCCCATTCCCCTATCTATTTCCAATAGTTCTGAAAATAATTCCCCTTCAATCATGTATTCAATTATGTTATTGGAAAGTTAGTGAGAATGTTTTGGATGGGTTTCTGGAGGTTGTGTTGTCAGCTGCTGCACACATTCATGGCGGACAAAGTACTTTAGTGACCCAACTTTGGATGCAATATGGGGACTGTAGGCACAGTGCATCTTAGTCTGTGACATGACCAAGCAATGAAGCAGAGGCTGCAGAGAATGGAAGTTCTATAAGAAGCGAGGGGGTGGGGAGTTATCTTTATTGTACATCCAGGGATTTTCAAGATCATTTTACCAACCTGCCCCGAAGACACCAACAGAGCGTGAGACGATGCTGATTAAACAGAGAAGTGGTCACAGAGCTGTGTCACCTCCTTTGCAAGACCTGATGCCTCACATAGGCTGTGGTCAGTGGCTGTTCAGGTCAGAGTGTCATTAAACTGCTCGTTTTATGGAACTTTCCAGACGGAGCGGGTGGCATATTAATCAGCTCACACTATGTTTTTCAGTCGGTGATGGAGAGCATCTATGCCAGGTGAGATGAATGCATTGTTTTCCTGTTCAGCAGCGAGACGGGGGAGGAGAGGTCTGATGGTTTTCCCAAGATAGCGGAATTGCCAATGACATGCAAGGTGACATTCTGCAATGTTTCCATGTCAATGGGGAGAACACAGGAATTTTTTAAAAAGTCTCTCACTCCGTTAATGGTCAATTGTTGTGTGACCATGCCTCTTTCTGCACTGTAGGGACTAAATGTTTCTGTGGTACAACTGGACATGAACAGGCGAATGTCCATGTTCTGGGCAGCAGTCAGCAGTTGTCACCATCTTCCTACCTGCACCGAGAACTAGAGAGTGGTTTCTCGGAGCTGAAGGCTATCCCATCAATAAATGTCTTAAGTTGCCCCCTCCTGCCCCGGCACCATTTCCCACCGCCAAACAACCACCTAAAAATAACATACGGAAACAGAGAGTAATGAAGGCATCAGGAGCATCTTATAGCTGACCACCAGTCTGACGAAGCAACACTTCTAATTCCTGACCCAGTCAGAGTAAACCTTTTGGTATATGCTGGAGCAGGAGTTAAAATTCATGATTTTCTCCTGCACCCTTCATATCATTTCCATCATGAGAATATGGGCATTGTGGTGTGATGGTACTGTGCCTTTAAGAAATGTATTTTTAAATCATGTTCTCTGCAGTTGGTAAGCGAGGCTTTTTTTTTGTTATTGGCACCCAGTTGCCTGATTTGTTGTCCTTTTATTGTAGCTTAAATGGTTCAAATTGGGTTTTGCTTGTTTTTAATCTGGGCCTAATCCAATCTCGGGGGGTTCAGGGGAAGAATGATTAGCAGGTCAGGTGACGAGAGTTCTTTTACTTTCAATTTTTGACTGCTGGCTGCTGTTTTAGTTCGAAGGTGTGTGGACTGCGAGCTGAAGGCAGTGTGTGTGTTTCTCTGGATAAAAACAAATTACTGTGGATGCTGGAATCTGAAACCAAAAGAGAAAACGCTGGAAAATCTTAGCAGGCCTGGCTGCATCTGTAAGAAGAGAAAACAGCTGACGTTTCGAATCCAGTTGACACTTTGTCAAAGCTAAAAGGCATAGAAAGTGGGAGATATTTATACTGCAGGGGGAGGGAATGAAAGATGAGTTAATGCCATAGAAACCAGGGGGAAGGTCTGCTAATAGCTATCCACAGAGTGAATAAAGGGTGTGAATGGCCAAACGCCAGAGAAGCTGTAAGCTGTGACAGATGAAGATGTAGGGGGAGGGGGGGTGAGGGCGGTGGGGGAATGGGACAAAGGTGGAAAGTAGAAAAGGAGAAGTGGGGAGGGGGGAGAAAAGGTAAGGGAAGAGGGATGAAGTAGGGGGAAGACTGGGGGGCGGGAAGAAAAATGAAGAAAGACAATATAGAAATAAAGGGTGGTCTCACCTTTGTGAGACCCAATGTGGGCTCCTCTGTATCGGAGATACCAAGCATAGACTGCGTGATCACTTTGCTGAGCACCTTCGGTCTGTGCTCAATCAGGACCGTGACCTTCCGGTTGCTTGCGTTTTTAACGCACGATCCCGCTCCCATGCCGACATGTCTGTCCTTGGCTGGCTGCAATGTTCCAATGAAGCTCAACGTAAACTGGAGGAGCAGCATCTCATCATACAGCACGGCACTTTCCAGCCTTCTGGTCTGCAGATGATTTGCTCTCCCTGTGTTTTCATTCAATTTTTTTTACTGCTTTCGACCTTTGATTTCTTTATTGTCTTTCTTCATTTCTCTCCCCACCCCCCCCCCCCCCCCCCCCCCCCCCCCCCCCCCCCCCCCCCGCCCCCACCACCACTCTTTCCCCCTACTTCATCCCCTTCCCTGACCTTTTCTTCCTCCCCCCACTTCCCCATTCCTGCATTCTACCTCTGCCCAACCACCCCCCCCCCCCACCCCCCACTCCCCCACCCCCACGCCACGCCACATCTTCATCAGTCACAGCTTACAGCTTCTCTGCCGTTTGGCTAACGAACACCCTTTATTCTCTTCGTGGACAGCTATTAGCAGACTTTTCCATTAGTTTCTAAGGCTTTGACTCATTTTTCTACCCCTGCATTATAAATATCTGACACTTTCTATGCCTTTTAGCTTTGACAAAAGTTCATCTGGACTCGGAACGTCTGGTCTTTTCACTCCTGATGTGGAGATGCCAGCGTTGGACTGGGGTGAACACAGTAAGAGTTTTAACAACACCAGGTTAAAGTCCAACAGGTGTATTTGGTAGAAAATACCATTAGCTTTCGGAGCGCTGTTCCTTTGTCCGATGGAGTGGAAATGTGCTCTCCAACCGGGCAAAGAGACACAAAAATCAAGATACAGAATACTGATTAGAATGCGAATCCCTACAGCCAGCCAGATCTTAAAGATACAGACAATGTGGGTGGAGGGAGCATTAAGCACAGGTTAAAGAGATGTGTATTGTCTCTGGAGAGGACAGCCTGCAAGTCCAGGAGGCAAGCTGTGGGGGTTACTGATAATGTGACATAAATCCAACATCCCGGTTTAGGCCGTCCTCATGTGTGCGGAACTTGGCTATCAGTTTCTGCTCAGTGACTCTGCGCTGTCGTGTGTCATGAAGGCCGCCTTGGAGAACGCTTATCTGAAGATCAGAGGCTGAATGCCTGTGACTGCTGAAGTGCTCCCCCACAGGAAGAGAACAGTCTTGCCTGGTGATTGTCGAGCGGTCGTCATTCATCCATTGTCATAGCGTCTGCATGGTTTCCCCATGGTGTTCATTCATCTGTTGTCGTAGCGTCTGCATGGTTTCCCCATGGAAACCATGCAGATGCTACGACAACGGATTAATGAACATCGCTCAGCAATCACCAGGCAAGACTGTTCTCTTCCTGTTGGGGAACACTTCAGCAGTCACGGGCATTCAGCCTCTGATCTTCAGGTAAGCGTTCTCCAAGGCGGCCTTCACGACACACAACAGCGCAGAGTCGCTGAGCAGAAACTGATAGCCAAGTTCCACACACATGAGGACGGTCTAAACCGGGATGTTGGATTTATGTCACATTATCAGTAACCCCCACAGCTTGCCTCCTGGACTTGCAGGCTGTCCTGTCTGGAGACAATACACATCTCCTTAACCTGTGCTTAATGCTCCCTCCACCCACATTGTCTGTATCTTTAAGATCTGACTGGTTGTAGGGATTCGCATTCTCATCAGTATTCTGGAACTTGATTTTTGTGTCTCTGTGCCCTGTTTGAGAACACATTTCCACTCCATCTGACGAAGGAGCAGTGCTCCGAAAGCTAATGGTATTTGCTACCAAATAAACCTGTTGGACTTTAACTTGGTGTTGTTAAAACTCTTACTTTTCTCTCCTTACAGATGCTGCCAGAACTGCTGAGATTTTCCAGTGTTTTCTCTTTTGGTTTGTGTTTCTCTCGCTGTCAGTAGAATTTCTGCTATGTTGGAAGCAGTTTTTCTTGGTTTCCTGGAGTGAAACCGTTGTTGTAAGTACTTTTCTGGCTAAAAGCTAGAGGCCAACAATGATTTTATCTCTACCTCGAGGTCTGCTCGAAGTTACAAGGCTGGGAAGTCAGAGTTTCAATTCTGCTTAAAGGACTAATTCACGGAATGTATTGCTGAGCTGCAAAATCACGTGACAATTCTTATTTTCTGTGCTAAATCTGAGGTAGGTGTATGTTTATAAGAAGGTTCATTGTATTGGAACAGTGCATTTAGTTGTTTAAGTTTTAGACGATATCAGGTTGCTTTTTTCTTGTTTGTAATTGGTAAAAGTTAGTAAAACCTAATTTTATTTCTATGTGTTAACGCTATTCTTAAATAATCTTTGTTTGATAAAAGCTTCCGAGTGGGTCATTTAAATCATTCCTGAAGTGAAACATCTTATGTGTCCCTAGCCAAATTCAAACTGCAAAATTTATGGTCTAGGCTGACTTCATAAAATAGCTTGGAGTTTCTGACCTGGAATATGACAATTGGGGGTTCCCCAGGATTAACTTCTACATTCCTTGATTGATTTTGGACTCAAAAATGGTAATTGGTGAGCATATTTGTTTTCTTTTCAGGTGTTGTATTCAGGTTTAGATGTGTGTTGTGGAATAATGACTCTTTCAGAAGCGAAGAAGTGACTGGAGGTGACAGAAGTCACGCAGGTTGTTTTACAAAGGTGACTGAAACTAAGCATTTGGAATTTGCCTAAATGTTACATTTTACATTACCTGGCAGTGTAAGGAATGGGGGGGGGGGGGCAATTGTGACGATAGCTCGGCATTTAAAATTGTCAGGAACACAGTCAGAATCATTGGCAATGAAACAGCTTGAAGTCGAAGCAAAGGAAAATGTGAGAGTAGCACAATCCAGAGGGGGAGGTCATTGCAGCAGAGAAATCCAGAGAAATGGAGGAACATCAAGGAAATTAATTGAAACAGTTTGAATTACAAAAAGAGAAGGAAATTAGACTGTTTCAATTGCAGCCAAGGGAAAAAAAGAGATAGAATTTCAACTTCGGAAACTGAAAATAAAAAGTGAACATCAATTCAAAATGGCAGAGGTGAAGGGAAAAATACAGTTTGAGTATCGTCATGATGATGGTGAGAAAGAGCTACATTGGCCATGCTAAATTCTCCTTCAGTGCACCAAACAGGCGCCAGTGTGTGGTGACAAGGGGATTTTCAAAGTAACTTCACTGCAGTGTTAATGTAAGTCTACTTGTGACACGAATAGATCATCTTAAACTTTAAAAAAAGAAATATAAGCCTGGTCAGCGGTTCATTGACAAGAAGGTACCAGATCTCTTTAAAGAATTTACTTATGTGGGTAAAGTTTACTCATGCAAACCAGGAGGAGTAGTTAAATAAATTAAAATTTTAGGTGATATGGGAGCATGTCAATCTTTGATGATGAAGAGTTATATATTTTGGAAAGCGTCTTACCAGAAAATGTGGTAATATGTGGAATTCAGGGTGAGAAGAGTAGTGTTCCATTATATAAGGTGATGTTGCAGAGTCCAGTGAAGAGTGGTGAAGCAGCAGTATGAGTGATAAAGAAAGTATCTTATCCAGGAATACAGTTTAGCTTGGGTAATGATATAGCTGGAACACAGATGGGAGTGGTGTCTAATGTAGTTGAAAAGCCAGTGGAAAATCAAGCAACTGAGTTGTTGAAAGACGCATATCCTGGGATCTTTCCTGATTGTGTAGTAACAAGATCACAAAGGCGCAGGTCAAGACAAGAGGAGAAATCAACGAGTGAAGATAAGAAAGTTGAAGTTCAATTATCTGAAACGATTTTTGATCAGATGATTGGAAAAGAACAAGAGCAGGTGGAGGAGGAAGTGGAGAGTTTTAGTTTGGAAAGTTAGCAGAGTTACAACAGAAATATATAGAAATTAATCTCTTCATCAGAGTGCTCTGAGGAAGGGTTTCCCATATTCGAAACGTTGCCTCTATTCTCTCTCCACAGATGTAGCATTTTCGATCTTTGTAATCTGCCCCTTGTCGTCTCAGTGGAGGTGGAGACATGCAGATCACCTCTCTAGCTACATGGTTGTGAGGATCGCGGTGGTCAGCCCCGGGGTGCAGGAGCCTGCTGCTACCCTCCTGTGACTACACTACCTATATTTCTGCAGGACAGCTGCCTCACTTGGTCTTGGGTATTAGATGATGCTTTCACTTGAGGGGACGAGGAACGAGGGATTCGCTCAAGGTTCATGGATCTCTTACCCTGCTCTTCAGGATGCTCAACCTTCGTATCGGAGTCCCGATGGTTGAAATGGGTGGGCTGCTGTGGCACAGCTGCCATCGCCTTGAGACATTGTTTCTCACCCATGGCATGGTTCAGTTCAGGGTCCTTACCTCCTCTACTACACAATGGAGCTAGTGTCACAGTGCAGAGGATCTCACACCTACTGCATTGGCTCAGCACAATATTGGTCATTGTCCTGTGGTTGCTCACCCTTGACTCCCCAACATCGTGGAAAGGCATCTCAGGGCTGTATTCAGACAGAGTATGTTGAACTGAAGCATTAACTGCTGTTTTTATTGGACAGGAAGAACCCACCTCCACACCCTCACTCTGCTGGGTCCAAACCTGAGGTCTCCCCCGAAACGAAGTTGAAAATCCCATCCTTGCCCCATCTGCATCTCTCCGAGATGTAACTATGGCGGGAATCGAATGAGAAGGAGGGTGCACGATTGAAAAGTTGGGAATTAGTCTGACTCATGTTTTTCTGAGTTCCCAACCCAGAAATTCAGTCCCACATGTCTTCTCATGTCCCTGCACCCTATTTAAAATATCTGATTTAACACTTCTCTATGTTAAATCGCATTGTTTAACTGACTGTCAATTTCAGCAGTTTCACCTGGTCCTCCTGAAATCTGTTGATATCCTTCCCTTTCTTCATTCCTCAGTGTCCTACAATGTGAAATCTTCAAACTTACCCAGTGTGCAAATAAGCCCATGACGTAAACATGCATCAATAGAGTAGTGGAACGAACACTGACCCTGAGGAATCCACTGGAAACTTCCTTGTAATCTGAAAATCAGCCATTCTAACTGTTCTCTGTTTCCTGTCAGTCAGCTCATTTCCAAGCCAGGCTGTCATCAATCTTTTCATCCCATCTGTTTCCATTTTGGTAACAAGTCTGTTCTGTGGCATTCTATCAAACACTTATCTTTAGTGGTTGGCACAGTGGTTAGCACTGCTGCTTCTCAAGACCAGGGACCCGAGCTCGATTCCCAGCTTGGCTCACTGTGTGTGAGGAGTTTGCACGTTGTCCTCTTGTCTACATGGGTTCCTCCAGGTGCTCTGATTTCCTCTCACAGTCTTAAAGACGTGCTGTTTCGGTGCATTGGCCATGCTAAATTCCCCCTCAGTGTACCTGAGCAGGCGCTGGAATGTGGCGACGAGGGGATTTTCACAGTAGCTTTATTGGAGTGTGAAAGTAAGCCTAATTATGACACTAATAAATAAACTTAAACCCTTTGGATAAATTGGGAAAGTGCAGAAGGAGCAGGCAAAGAATCGATGAAAAGAACAGAACCTCAGTGTTGAGGGGGATTATTTTATGTTGGCCAAACTTCTTAAAAACCTAAAATTAAACTCGCAAAGGCAAGGTCTCTGGTCAAGAGGTAAATACATTTATTCTAAAAACATAAAAATCATATAAGACAAACAAAGCATTAACCTACAGCCGTTGGGAAGCCTTCGAATGGTCAAATAGCTCTGGGTCAGTGCTACAAGACCCCTCCAAAGATCTGAGGCACTGAGCCAAACTACAGGACAATTACACATTCTGCTATGTAAGGTACTCCTTCTAATTAGCTTAGATTCAATTTCGTTTCACATTAACATGTCAGCCCAAAACATGACAGATCACCTCAGCCAATTGTGATGCGCTACTTGACACAATGATATTCTATTTGTCCGTCTTAATATTGGATTTCTTCCCTTTGGCAAACTTCCCGGTTGTTATGTTATTAAGGACGTCTCCATCCTAATTCCATTTCCATAGACATATTGCCAAAACAATCTAATAGCGTCTCTCCTGGGCCCTTGAAAAGATACTTTCCATGTCTGGTCAATAGACGCCTTATTATTTGATATGCTGGGCCCGATTTTACCATTGCTTTGCGCCCGTTTTCAAGCGCGAAAACTTGGCAAAGTCGGGCGTGAGGTGAATAGCATGATCCGCGTCCACGTCCACGCATATTCCCACTTTACCAAGGCCCAAAAATGGCCGCAATCAGAACCGTGCCCGAACGGGCGTGATATAAATTTAAATGCATTTGCATGCATTTAAATTGACTTAATGAGCTGAACGCCCAATCTTACCTGCATTTCCCCCTTTACCATTGTGTTCGCCCGTCCAGATTCGGCGCGAAACAGACATGCTCAGCAAAGGTCTGTTTTGGGCGCTCCAGCTTCTGAAGTGGTAAGTTCAGAGCTTCCAGCGGTGGTGGGGTGGGAGGGAGGCAGGCCAGATCATTCTCTGGTGGGGGGGAGGAAGACGGACTCGATGTATCTCTGGTGGGGGGATAATAGGGAGGCCCGATCATTCTCTGGTGGGGTGTGCGGGGGGCCTAGGGCAGGGGGGGTCCGCTGCCACTCTGCGGATGATCAGTGGGGGGGGAGGTGGGAAGGGGGCAGGGGGTCGCGATCGGTCTGGGTAGTGGAGGGGGTGGGTGGATAAGGGGGACAGTTTTGTTGTGGGGACCATCGCTCACGCGTTTTGCTCCTGGGCCACTTTGTCTGCTTTTTGCGGCCCAGGAGCAATGTGACAGGGGAGCGTCTTTCAATTTTTTTCTTTTCACTGCGCATGTGCAGTTGAAGGCTCCAATCGGAGCAGCAGTGTTTCGGGCACAGTAAGCCCCGCCCACAGCGCGATTCAGACTAGCTTTTTTTTCAGTCTGACTGCGTATGGGGGCGCCTGAGAACAGGTTTCCAAGTCGGATCTCAATTGTGCCCAGATTCAGCACGTAGAATCAATATGGTAAAATCACTATGTTTCAGTAACTGTCCTGGGATTTGAAACTATACTGTACATTCTGCTGAATAATGGATTTTAGCTATCGAACTCTTGAACTCCTATCATCCCTTCTGCAGCACTCACATTTTTTGACTGAGGCGATCAAATATATTATATGTTAAAAATACACTTAATATGTTAAAATATATCATGTAATTTTATGTAGACACTTAATACATCAACATCATATTTCATTTATTTTCATTCTGCTTTTGCATTCACATATGAGCAAACCATTAACATTATCTTGTTCGGTGAAAATAATCTTAACCCTTTCCCTCCCAGCTACCAATAAAAACTAAAAACTAAAAACCTGCCTGTGGATCTACTCGCTGACTTCCACACTCAGACTTAGCTCTCCAGATGATTCAAATATTTCTATGCTCTGGATATTTCTTGCATTTCTGCATTTCCTCATTCACATATTTATTCATCCCATTTTAAATGGTGTTAGTGCTTTTGGATCCAACATCCAATCAGATGGCACAACCCAAATCTAATCCAAATTTGCTGACTACAAAAAAAATCGTAACCTTTGCTTCTGTTACCAATCACCTTAAACACGTGTCTTCTGACTATCGACACCTCGGCCAAAGGAAATAGTTTCTCTCTATTTCATGTAACTAATTCCTCTGTCAGGTTAAAGATCCCAATCAAATCTTTAATATTCTGTGTTCCATGAAGAACAAGGCTGCTTATTTCACTATCCAGCTAATTGAATAATCTCTCCACCCTGAAACAACCCTATTAATCTCTTGTGTAATCTTTTCTATAATCTCTTACAAAGAGTATAGAAGGTGACAGGAATCTAACCTTAGGCAGAGCAAAAAAGGTGACAAGTATGAGAAGGGAGGTGGTCAATGCAGGACTGAGGGTGTTGTACCTAAATGCGTGCAGCATACGGAACGAGGTAAATTAGCTTGTTGTGCATATTAAAATTGGCCAGTACGATGTTGTGGGCATCACAGAGACGTGGCTGCAAGGGGATCGGGCCTGAGATCTAAATATCCAAGGATATGTATCCTATTGGAATGACTGGCAGATGGGCAAAGGCGGTGAGATTGCATTGTTAGTAAGGAATGAAGTTAATCGATAGCAAGAAGTGAAAGAGGTCAGAGGGCATAGAATCTCTGTGGGTAGAGTTGAGGAATCACAAAGTTAAAAAGACCCTGATGGGAGTTATGTACAGGCCCCCTAGCAGTAGTCAGGATGTGGGGCAGAAAATAAATCAGGAAATAGAAATGGCTTATAAAAAAGGCAATATTACAATAATCATGGGGGACTTCAATATGCAGGTGGACTGGGAAAATCAGGTAGGTAGTGGATCCCAAGAAAAGGAATTTGTGGAATGTCAAAGAGATGTTATTCTTGGGAGCAGCTTGTGACAGAGCCGACGAGAGAACAAGCTATTGTGGATTTGGTGATGTGTAATGAGGCAGACGTGCTAAGGAAACTTAAGGTGAAGGAACCCTGCAGTGACCACAATATGGTAGAATTTATCCTGCAGTTTGAGAGGGAAAAGCTGGAGTCAGATGCAGCGGTATTGCAATTAAATAAAGGTAAACTACAAAGAAATGAGGGGGGTGCTGGCCAGAGTTGGTTGGAAAGGAAGCCTAGCAGGGAAGACAATGGAACAGCAATGGCAGGAGTCTTTGAGAGTTATTCGGAAGGCACAACGGAAATTCATCCCAAGGGGGAGGAAACAAGCTAAGGGGAGGACAAGGCATCCATGGCTGACGAGGGAAGTCAAGGACAGCATAAAAGCAAAAGAAAAAGCAAACAAAGTGGCAAGGATTAGTGGGAGATCAGAGGATTGGGAAGCCTTTAAAAGTAAGCAGATGACAACTAAAAAAGCAATAAGGGGGGAGAAAATGAAATATGAGTGCAAGCTAGCTAGTAATATAAAAGACGATAGGAAGAGTTTTTTTCAATATATAAGGTAAGAGAGAGACAAAAATAGCCATTGGAGCACTGGAAAATGAGGCTGAAGAGGTAATAATAGGAAACAAAGCAATGGCAGAAGAACTGAATAGTTACTTTGCATCAGTCTTCGCGATGGAAGCACCAGTGGGGTGCCAGAGCTCCAGGAGAGTCAGGGGGCACAGGTGAGCGTAGTGGCCAGCACTAAGGAGAAGGTTCTAGGGAAACTGAAAGGTCTGAAGGTGTATAAATCACCTGGACCGGATGGAAAACAGCCCAGGGTTCTAAAAGAGATAGCTGAGGAAATTGTGAAGGCATTGGTGATGATCTTTCAGGAATCACTGGAGGCAGGGAGGGTACCAGAGGACTGCAAAATAGCGAATATAACACCGCTGTTTAAGAAGGGAGGGAGACAGCAGATGGGAAACTATCGGCCGGAGAGCCTGACTTTGGTCATTGGCAAGATTTTAGAGTCCATTATGAGAAGTCTTTGACAGGTAGGTTCAAGAAAAACCCTAAAGATTTCTATAGGTATTTCAAGAATAAAAGAATAACTAGGATAAGATTAGGACCAGTCAAGGACAGTCGTGGGAAGTTGTGCGTGGAGTCCGAAGAGATAGGAGAGGCGCTAAGTGAATATTTTTCGTCAGTATTCACACAGGAAAAAGACAATATTGTCGAAGAGAATACTGAGAAACAGGCTATTAGACTAGACGGGATTAAGGTTCATAAGGAGGAGGTGTTAGCAATTCTGGAAAGTGTGAAAATAGATAAGTCCCCTGGGCCGCACGGGATTTATCCTTTGATTCTCTGGGAAGCTAGGGAGGAGATTGCAGAGCCTTTGGTTTTGATCTGTATGTCGTCATTGTCTACAGGAATGGTGCCAGAAGACTGGAGATTAGCAAATGTTGTCCCCTTGTTCAAGAGGGGGAGTAGAGACAACCCTGGTAATTGTAGACCAGTGAGCCTTACTTCTGTTGTGGGCAAAGTTTTGGAAAGGATAATAAGAGATAGGATTTATAATCATCTAGAAAGGAACAATTTGATTAGGGATAGTCAATACGGTTTTGTGAAAGATAGGTCGTGCCTCACAAACCTATTGAGTTCTTTGAGAAGGTGAACAAAGAGGTGGATGAGGGTAAAGCAGTTGATGTGGTGTATATGGATTTCAGTAAAGCGTTTGGTAAGTTTCCCCACGGTAGGCTACTGCAGAAAATACGGAGGCATAGGATTGAGGGTGATTTTGCGGTTTGGATCAGAAATTGGCTAGCTGTAGGAAGACAGAGGGTGGTGGTTGATGGGAAATATTCATCCTGGAGTTCAGTTACTAGTGGTGTACCACAAGGATCTGTTTTGGGGCCACTGCTGTTTGCCTTTTTTATAAATGACCGGGATGAGGGCGTAGAAGGCTGGATTAGTAAATTTGCGGATGACACTAAAATTGGTGGAGTTGTGGACAGTGCAGAAGGATGTTGCAAGTTACAGAGGGACATAGATAAGCCGCAGAGCTGGGCTGAGAGTGGCAAATGGAGTTTAATGCGGAAAAGTGTGAGGTGATTCACTTTGGAAGGAGTAACAAGAATACGGAGTACTGGGCTAATGGTAAAATACTTGGTCATGTGGATGAGGTCTCGGTGTCCATGTGCATGGATCCCTCAAAGTTGGCACCCAGGTTGATAGGGTTGTTAAGAAGGCGTACAGTGTGTTAGCTTTTATTGGTAGAGGGATTGAGTTTCGGAGCCATGATGTCATGTTGCAGCTGTACAAAACTCTGGTGCGGCCGCACTTGGAGTATTACGTACAGTTCTGGTCGCCGTATTATAGGAGGATGTGGAAACATTGGAAAGGGTGCAGAGGAGATTTACCAAGATGTTGCCTGGTATGGTGGGAAGGTCTTATGGGGAAAGGCTGAGTGACTTGAGGCTGATTTCGTTGGAGAGAAGAAGTTTAAGAGGTGACTTAATAGAGGCATACAAGATGATCAGAGGATTAGATAGGGTGGATAGTGAGAGCCTTTTTCCTCGGATGGTGATGGCTAGCACGAGGGGACATAGCTTTAAATTGAGGGGTGATAGATATAGGACGGATGTCAGAGGTAGGTTCTTTACTCAGAGAGTAGTAAGGGTGTGGAATGCCCTGCCTGCAACAGTAGTGGACTCGTCAACATTAAGGGCATTTAAAGGGTCATTGGATAAACATATGGATGATATTGGAATAGTGTAGGTTAAATGGGCTTTAGATTGGTTTCACAGGTCGGCGCAACATCGAGGGCCGAAGGGCCTGTACTGTGCTGTAATGTTCTATGTTCTAGTTCTATTATTAAAGATGAGATCGCAGAGTACTTGGAAGTTCATGATAAAGTAGGACTGAGTCAGCACGGCTTTGTCAAGGGGAGGTCATGTCTGACAAATCTGTTAGAGTTCTTTGAGGAGGTGACAAGGAAGTTAGATAAAGGAGAGCCAGTGGACATGATTTATTTAGATTTTCGGAAGGCCGTTGACAAGATGCCGCATAGGAGACTGTTAAATAAATTAAGTGCCCATGGTGTTAAGGGTAAGATCTTGGCATCAGTAAAAGATTGGTTGACTGGCAGAAGGCAGAGAGTGGGGATGAAGTGGTCTTTATCAGGCTGGCAGTCGGTGACTAGTGGTGTGCCTCAGGGGTCAGTGCTGGGACCACAACTTTACACAGTGTACACCAACGATTTGGAGAAAGGAAGTGAAGGTACTGTTGCTAAGTTAACAGAAGATACAAAGCCAAGTAGAGGGACAGGCAGTATTGAGGAAGCAGAGAGGCTGCAGAAGGACTTGGACAGGTCAGGAGAGTGGGCAAAGAAGTGCAGATGGAATACATGTGGAAAAGTGTGAGGTTATGCACTTTGGAACGAGGAATGGAGGCATAGACTATCCTCTAAATGGGAAAATGTTTAGGAAATCAGAAACACAAAGGGACTTGGGAGTCATTGTTCAAGACTCTCTTAAGGTTAACGTGCAGGTTCATTTGGCAGTTAGGATGGCAAATGCAATGTTAGCATTCATTTCGAGACGGCTAGAATACAAGAGCAGGGATGCACTCCTGAGGCTGTATAAAGCTCTGGTCAGACCCCATTTGGAGTATTGCCAGCAGTTTTGGGGCCCATATCTAAGGAAGAATGTGCTGGCCTTGGAAAAGGTCCAGAGGAGGTTCACAAGAATGATCCCTGGAATGAAGAGCTTGTCATATGAGGAACGGTTGTAGACTCTGTGTCTGTACTCGTTGGAGTTTAGAAGGATGGGGGGATCTGATTGAAACTTACTGAACATTGCGAGGCCCAGATAGAGTGGACATGGAGAGGATGTTTCCACTCGAAGGAAAAACTAGAACCAGAGGGCACAACCTCAGGCTAAAGGGACGATCCATTATAACAGAGATAATGAGGAAGTTCTTCAGGCACAGTGTGGTGAATCTGTGGAACTCTTTGCCGCAGAAGGCTGTGGAGGCCAGGTCATTGAGTGTCCTTATGACAGAGATAGATCGGTTCTTGATTGATAAGGGGATCAAGGATTATGTAGAACAGGCAGGAGGATGGGGATGAGAAAAAAATCAGCCAAGATTGAATAGCAGAGCAGACTCGATGGGCCGTGTGGCCTAATTCTGCTCCTATGCTTTATGGTCTCTTATGGTCTTATGTACCCTCGTCAAAGTTTTCTCATCCTTCTAAATGGGTGAAGCCCAATATTGGATGCAATACTCCAGATGGGATCAAACCAGACTTTATAAAGTTTCACCATAACTTTTATCTCTTTTCTATCTGTTCCTCTATTTGTTAAGCGAATGGTTCCATTTACTTCATTGCCAGCTTTTTAAACTGTCTGACACGACGTCTCCCTGTTCTTTCACCCTGGGTCATTTCGCTTGTCTTTAATCTCCACGTCCACCCTCCCAAAATGAAATATCTCAGTCATCTGTCCTTCTATTAAATATCGGGAAGTCTGAAACCATTTTTTTATGCTCCCGCTCCAAGCTCTGTTTTCCATCCCTCTCTCTGGTAAACATCTAAGTCTGAACAAGACCATTCACAAATTTTGAATGATGTATTCATTGCCAACTCCAGAAGATCACCAGACCCCTGTCACAGTTCATCGATTCCTGTGACCTTCATCCATGCCGAGACTTGATACTTTTAGCATCTTTATGGCTGGTCTTCCGAATTCCACCCTGCAGAAACACAACGTCATCCGAAACTCTGCTCTCCGTGTCCTCACTCTCAGCGATTCCCTTTTCCCCATTTCCTGTGTTTTATGACTTGCACTGATTCCCAATACAGCAATGACTTTTTTAAATTTAACAATGATATGAAAAGATAATCATTCATCTTTTTAAAAACCCGAACTGCAAATCAGAAAAAGCACTCCTTAAATGGATAGACACACGCATCGGAAAAGATGATCTCTGTAAATTTAACATGTACTTTGATTTTTGAAGTGCAAATAGAAACAGGTCTCTTATTTAAATCTCCTAAAATAATAGTTGAAAACTTTACAAGCCTGAAGGAATCTCTCCTCATTTCCAGAAGACAAATGGAGCTTGGAAATTTCTGGCTTTTAAACTAAATTATGGTGGAGCCTCCGTTGTGAAGAAATGTGATAGCAGGTAAAAGGTATTAGCTTATTTTATTGGCTGAGCTGATTCCGAACAAGGTTCTTTTTGCTGAACGAGGATCTCTTCACTTGGGAACTTCATTTCTTTGATTAACTGACTTCTGAACATGATAAAAATGGTCAGTTAAAGAATGACCGTTATACGCTGTCAGGAAAAAAGCATTTTTTTTCATCATCAACGATCCCTCTGCCCTGTGACCAGGGTGTCAGATTTCCATTGCGCGCACATTAACATTCCCATTATCAACAACATCCAAATCCCTCAACAAGTTCCAAGGGGGGATGGCATGACTGTAAAAGGTACGGGGCAAAATAGGGAGTCAGGAGCAATGGGGAGCATGGGGTGTCAGTGGGGAGACAGGAGTTATGGGAGGGGGAGTAAGGAATTACCAGTGGCAGCTGCACTGACACTTCCCTGAGACATAGCCAGAGACACATAAAACCAGGCACACTGGTCAGAATTTTCCCGGCACGTCCGCCCGACGTTCGTGCGATCCCGCCAAGGCCAGCAGAGAATGCTGTTCTCAGAGCCTCGCCCACCCCCGGAATTGGGTTGCACGTGCCAGTAAACTTCCAGCCACAGTGTGCAAACTGTTCCAGAGCAGACACTAAAGAGATGAGTCACACACACACACAAAAACACATACATACATGCACATGAACTGAAGCAAACACACACAGAAAAATACCCAATCAAACACACGCACAGAGAAAGGCAACAATAACACAGAATGACTCAAAATCACATATGAAGACTCACACATACCAGAGCACAGAGAAAGACATGCACGCGCACAAATACACACACAACACACACAGGCGCAGGAAGAAGACGCACACCCATGCACATACACAAGACACACACACTCAAACACATACAGTCACACTCTCAGACACAGACACTGACAATCGCACTAGTTCTCACATATACAAACGCAGTCACACATCCATACATACACAAATAGATGCACACTATCTCATAGAAACATAGACACAAATGAACTTAACGAAGCATACGGACACAGTTACACACTTTCTCATACATACTTTATCTCTCACACAAACACCAACTTGCTTGCACACACGCACACACAAATTCTTTCTTACACACACACACACACACTCACAGATGCAGACACAGTATCTCACAGGAACATACACGAAGTCACGAAAATACACATACACACCCATGCACGCTCACAGACACACTCTCACACACAATAACATTCACCCTCACACACACATACACAGTAACTCAGAAACATGCACACACTGAAAACAAACTCAAATACACACTCTCACTCAATCCCCGGTTTGGGTTACCGTCTGTGCGGAGTCTGTACGTTCTCCCTGAGCCTGCGTGGGTTTCCTCTGGGTGTTCTGGTTTCCTCCCACCATCTGAAACACGTGCTGGTTAGGTGCATTGACCATGCTGAATTCTCCCTCAGTGTAGCTATACAGGCACTGAAGTGTGGCGCCTCGGGGAATTTCACAGTAACCCCATTGCAAAGTTAATGTAAGCCTACTTGTGACCATGATAAATAAATGTAAACTTAACGACGCTTTCTCAGAAATACATCTTGTCCCAGTCAGTAGAGAAGTGCGAGAAAGGGGAAGTTCTCCCACATCTTCCCTCTGTAACCCATTCAGCTCCTCTGACATCCCCGACTTCCCGGTCTATGCTGAATCCTTCAGCACCCCTATCTTCACTGTCTCTCCCAAGACCTACTGATACTCCCACCTTGGTCCAGCTGTTGTTCTTCAATTGTTGCTTCTTTCCATTGTATCTCAGACCATCCCGTTTGTTCTTTCAGATCCTTTAATTTGAACACATCATTGGATGCAGTAACATAGTTGAAAACCTGAATAGATTCCTGCCTCACACTGGTAACTTTCCCCCAGCCAGAGAAACAGATTCATTGTTTACTTTCCTTACTTACAGCGAACATTGTCACGATTCTGATCCTCAAATGAAAAAAATGTGGTCTTTCGAAATGTGTCAGGTGTTTTCTGGTGGCCATGGTAGTGGCGGATCTCCATGTCATTATCATTGACCTGATATTGAGGCACATTCCAATTGTTTTCAGGGAGAATTTTTATTTTGCAAGGTGGTACATCCGTGCGTGTAATATCCATGCTGTCCTGCTTTATGCAGCCACTGACTGTTCTGTCTGGTTCACTGTCACTTTCACCTTTGATCGATTTGTGGCCATTTACCACCCGAAGCTGAAACGTAAATACTGCAGTGAGAAAATTGCAGCTATGGTTCTGGGTACAGTGACTGTGCTGAATGGTTTAAAGAACATTTTCTGGTATTTTATGTGAACACCTTATTATTCATTGGAGAATAGTCCCTTGTTTTGTATTATAGTCAATGATGTTATAGATCCTTCTGACCCTGAGTCTGGTGGAGTTCTGTATTCTGGGTAATAATTCAGTTCCTCCATTACATTCTGAACCCAGGTCTCCCATTTGTTCTGATTCTCATTCTCAATGTTCTCACTGTGAGACACATTTTTGTGGCCATTAGAGCCCGCAGGAGACTACGGGCTCAGAACACTGGGGAGAAATCCAGAGATGCAAAGACAGAGAGTCGGAGGAAATCCATTACTTTACCGTTTGTTATCTCTGCTAATTTCATCTTGTTATGGTCAATGCTGATGATTTACACTATATGGAGCCGAATGTGGTTTCTGCAGTATAATTCCATGTGGCTGGATCGTTTTTTATGGAGTTGGTCTTCATGCTGCAACTCTAATGGTCTAGTTGGGCACATGAGTGGCACAGGCTTGGAGGGCCGAAGGGCCTGTTCCTGTGCTGTATTGTTCTTTGTTCTTTGTTCTTGAGTTGCTGCACAAACACTGTGATTAATTCCATAACACAGACTCAGTTCTAATGTATGTAATCTGCAATCAATATTATTGGATAAGGTCCAGCTGTGATGGGCTGTGTAGATGTTTGAAAAATGTATAAGAATGGATGTTTTTCCTTTGTTCGTCAGACAGAGGCACTGGGCTTTAACAGAAGGCATCTCCCAATGGCGAAAATAAACCGTTTGATGCGAGGACCAACCCTGAGCGTTGAGTGATTTCTTTCAGACTTTCTCCTGCTAACAGTTTGGTGCCATGACTCGGATTCCTAAGTCGACTGATAACATCAGAGAACCAGGTGAATATATTTAACCATTAGAAATACAGAGTTATGCCGGGACAAAGGTGGTGTTCGGTGACTGACGAATTTCTGAACTTGTGAACAGAGTGTGGCCAGCAGACAAAACGGTGGTGAGTAGTTCGTAAAGAGATGTAGGCATTGTTGGATATTGTTTATTGTATTAGAATAAGTAACTGACTTGTGCGGCCAATTAGCCAAGAGAAGTGTCCACTACAAGGAGCGCAGATGTAAGCGTGGACCTCTGAGAGTGGATTTTTAATGGTTCTAGTCCCACCCAATCATGACATGTAAAGAAAGCGAGCTCGAATGGGGCGCAGAAGACTCCTTGACCATGGAGAAAAATAAGAAAATTATTGACAAAATGATTAAATCAGGTTGGAAGCTCCACGACCCCCCCAAAAACGAGAGGGCGTGGTGGAAGACCGAAAAGAAAGAAAAGGATGAAAAGGCATTAGTTTTAATACTTCGTGCCTATGTAGTTCTGACAGAAAAGGTAAATGCATTTGTTAACAGTAGAAAACAACAGCTATCAGTTATGACAGGACAGACGGTGTTGCCAGGACTCACGGAACAAATCCCAAGTCTCATACCGAGGATGTAAATTGGACAACCAGGACGTTAGAGATGCTCAGTAAAGATTTAGAGAGGGAGGGGGATGCCCCGCCACCTTATGACCCAGAGACTCAGATTACAGCTGCCCCTGTAAAGATTGAATACATCCCAGCAATTCCTGCCCAACAAGGAATATGGCGAATAGCCCCGGGGCACCCGCATGACCACCTCAGTTGAGGATGACATATATCTCCCTGTCCCTGGGGAAGACTATGGCATTGCTGGATAAATTACCTGTATTAAAGCCCCACAGTAGTAACACAGTTTTCTGGCAGAAGCTCAAAGAAATGCAGGTCTGCCATCACCTCCACAATCGGGATGGTGTGGGGCTAGTTAGAACAAAAATGCCTGAAAATTACTGTCTGCGATGGCAGGCTGCCCACCAGGATGGAACTTGGTGTGCGGACCTGGCCGCAAACGCCCAAAAACAAGACTTCCTGGCTTTCAAGGCCGACGTAACTGATACCCTAGGTGAGGTTCCCGTAAATTGGAATGCCATCGTAGTGGTCACCCAAAACAAAGGAGAAGGAGCACAAGAATATGCAAACAGGAAGTTTGAAGCTTTCCTTGCACATAGTGGCATGCCTAATGCCAATCGGCAGACCCCAGCCTTCCTCCAATTATATCGTGATGAACTGAGACCTGCGCCCCAGGCGATACTAAATACAAGGCTGGTATCCTGTAACAATTATGATGATTTGGAAAGTTGGGCAACGGTTGTAGATAACCACCAGAAATCTAAGGTAGCCGTCGTTGCCTCGATGAATATAACAGACACCAGCGCCATTGCCGCTGCAAAGACAGAAGGGACTCAAATCAGGTTAAATTGGTTGGTCTGAAGCATCATAGACCAAAGAGGGGAGTAAAGGGTTAAAAGAAACAAGCAGGCACTGACTCTCTGTGTATGGCAAAGAGAGAGAGAGAGGATGTAATTGTGCGATCTGGAACATCATGTAGTGGATTGGGTACAGCAGGTCAAAGTGAATTGCTTCTCTGTGTGTAAGTTTAATAAATTACTTTCCCCCAGTTGAAATTTTATGATAGTGCAATTGAGGCAGGGTCAGGATTCCTTGATCTTGGTGGCCATGGTCATTTTCAAGAATAGGAATCGGACAGAGATTTGAGCTCTGCCATGTGGGAAAGGTGGCATTACATTACATCTGAAAAGTTGTAAGGTGAGTTAACCATTTCAGCACACAGTTGACTTGATTTGTATCTGCCTGTGTTGGCTCCAGAGGCAGAGCTGTAGAAATAATTAATCATGCAATTTTGAGCTTTAACTGGAGAGATTGTAAGAAAGTGTAAAAGTTTTAATTTAATATGGATATTTAAAAGTGATAAAAAATAAATCCTGTTTTGGATTAATCTGGATCAGGCTTTTTGTTAAATTTGAAAACGTATTCTTGATAGAAATGACAATGAAAAGATAAATGGAAAGAATTATTCCGGAGTGTTTGAAGTGATGACGTCCATCTGAGTGAACTTACTCCGCCCCTCCTGAAACAAGCAGAGAATTAACTCATTCTGTCCCAGACAGGATGGATCTTTGTGTTATAAGACTTGCAGTAATTCTAAGACATAAAATCAAAAATCTAACAGAAAGGGGAGTGAACGTTTAGTGGGGAGTTACATCAGGTAGAATGGGAGTGCGTGTTTATTGATGGGAATTATTATGCTGCCATAATGTGTTCGAGTTTAGTGTGACACGGATATGCAAAATAGTGAATCAACCACAAAACTGGAGTTCTGAACACAAAGCTCACTCTGTTGTAAATTTTGAATATGGGAAGGTTGAAAACTGTATTAGGTGCGAGATGGGCGAATTGACACCAAATTGACAGATTAATATAATTATCGATGAGGGAAATAATTCAGTGGAATAAGTGAGAAAAGGAAAAGAACAGAGTAATAAAAGATATGTTATCGATGAGCTGATAGTAAACAGAGGAGGACAGAATCAAAAGCGGGACTCAATGGATGCAAGAGAGACATTTAAAGGGATTCTAGGATGCAGAATGCAGTTTAGGTGATAGCTATGGATGAAGGGACAAAGTTTCCTCCAAAGAAAGAAGAGATAAGATAGACACTAATGGGCAGTTGAAAGCCCACAACATTGTTTTCTGCGTTTGGGATAATTCTGACATAAGAAAATGTGCTGTAAGCAAGTTACCTGAATAAAATGATGTTATTTAAGACAAGAACAAACAATCAAAACAAGTTATGGCGTGGGATCAAATTGAAAGGTTTGATTTCTGTTTCAAAGATGTTATTAGGTTATAGAATTTGGAAAAAAAGATTGTACAAAAGTTTTTCACCAGAAAAGGGATAAAATAAGTATTGCAGACTTTTTAGCTATTGTAGGAAGTTTTTGGAAGATTATGCCTAAGTGGTCAAGCCCGTACAGGATTTGATAAAGGGAGGAAGGGCCAGTCAGGAAAAGATAGAGGGGGAAGATGCAGAAGTACAGGCTTTTTCAGATTTGAAGCAGGCTTTGTGAGAGCGTCAGCTCTGGGATTGCCTGACATCACCAAACCATTCCACATTTTCTTTGAGGAAAATGATGGAATACAGGCAGCTGTACTTGTTCAGCAGCAGGGACAGAGTATTAGTGAGAGTGACCCCTGAACAAGAAAGGTTTGCACCCAAATGGATCGGACTCTATGACATCATTATAACCAGTGACACTTGTGCTTGTATTGGTATGAAAACTGAAGAGTTATAATCCAAAGGATAATGGCTGAGCACACCATGGTCGCAATATGGGAAACCGCCTGGTATACTGAACATTACCAAGCATGGGTTAGCGCTCTGAAGACAATGCAATTGAGTGTTCACATTTATTTTTCTTTTATATGGGGTGTACCTTATTTTTAAATAGGCAATATCATCGACTCGACCAAGGCACCGCTTGCCGAAGCTACCTGAAGAGATAGAAATGTTAAGACTTCCCTAACCTAAATCAGATTCTCTCCTTTTTACCCTGAGGATGTCAGCTCGCATGGAAGGAGTTAAATTAATAGTACCGATTTCTAACGCATGGTGCCCCAGGCTCCTTTTGTTTTAAACCCATAGGTCATGAAATAGAAATGGTTACTTCAGCTTTGCGGGCTTATCGTCCTGGGAGTCTCTTCAGAAACACCCCCCAGAATGATGTCGACCCGATTCTTCGAATGCAACCGACCTTGGCGGGCCAAAATCCCATGGGCTACGGAGCATTATACAACTTCACCGACATAATCTACATTCCGGCAGGAAAAGACTGGACTAAAGATAAGACTTACTTTAATGCTTGATTACAAGTTTATCCGGGCAACGATCGCATGTGTGTCAAATGTACTTCCGATGGGACCACCGGTTGTGTGGACCACAGGGAAGTGCGGAAAAAGAATGGATGTGTTTTGGAATTATACGTGCACCTGGGCTCAGTCCATCCCAACAGCCCAAGAAGGGACTCAGAGTTGGCAGATATTATAAGGAGACGGATGCAGAGGCACTGTCCCTGTATGTTTGTTTTTCCCCTCCTACTACTCCACCATCCACTCTGACTGCCTCTCCAGCAATATTGCCATGTCCCATGGTTTTTAAGGGAACAGAAAACTGGATTGTACTTTTAAACGAAGGAGAAATTTTGTATGATAATGTGGAACATGAGATTTTACCTGTCCTAATCAATATTTCTGCAATTCAAATGCCAGAATACTGTTCAGAACAATCCAAAAGCATGTATGTTTTGTTAAGTAAAATTGTTATGAGATAGGTTGCTGACGCCATGGGGACCTCTAGAGTTCAGAGACAGAGGAGAAAAAGGGGGACAGTTAGTGACGTGCTCACAGTGGTAAACACAGGAACCTCCCTAGTAATGTACAGGGGTTAAATGAGAAGGTGGAACAACTTAAATTGGTCGTGAGGGATCTCCTAAAATGATCAGAGGAAACACAAAAAACACAAGCAACTTTGGGGGAGGCGGGTATGGAAATCCAGTTAGATGCAATAACAGTGCTGGAGGACCATGCTCGCACAATTAACCACCTGATAGACAGAGAAAGTGAGGACACTGTACGATTACAACAGGGGCAACTTTGTTAATCATACGGCCTATGGATGGTGGACCAGATGAGACACAATCTCGGTCAGATCCAAAGAAGGGAGGTACCCGACTGGCACAGATAGCCAGACGGTGAGGGGCGTTGGAAAAATGCACCCTCAAAAGCCTCACCAGGGTACACCAGTAGTCCCTGATTGTGGGATGAGCGAGGCTACTGGGATGGCGATGGTTCTGATGATCCCTATAGGACCTTTTCCCTTGGTTCCAGCTGGAAAAC
This sequence comes from Mustelus asterias, assembly GCF_964213995.1. Classification (NCBI taxonomy): domain Eukaryota; kingdom Metazoa; phylum Chordata; class Chondrichthyes; order Carcharhiniformes; family Triakidae; genus Mustelus; species Mustelus asterias. Next base: position 92,545,721 of record NC_135816.1, read on the forward strand.
ATTGGGGTAGTACAAGGAAATACCTCCCTCCGTTATCACCTGACCGAGACAGCAGCCGTACATGGGAACAATTCCTTGCGGGGTGTAAGCAGAGGGGTGACATTACTGTGTGCCCCCACCCTGTGGGACAGGGAGACATGGACGAATGTGGCTTCAGCCATACTGAGGGATGAAAGCCAGCCTCTGGGCACTTTGCTCGCAGAGGATATGCGGGCAAGGGCAAATACTGTGGCTCCACCACCGTAACCTCCTGTCGTTATAATGGCCTGTTATGCATTATCCCCCAACCCAACTTTTGTTCCACACCCCTTCAGCCTGCCACTATAGGCCTAGCTAGGATCATTCAAGTTAGGCGCCAAACCATAAAGGCTATCAATGTCACAGGCACCCCCCAGGATACCTTACAGGATTATAAAGAACCAGAGCAGGCCCCGATCCCACACCTAGCAGAAACTCTGAGAGAGCTAAGGTTTAAAGTCGGACACTCAGTTAAATTATACCACGAGCTCCAAACAAAAATTCAGACTTTGGAAAAAGACACCAAAATAGTATTGCAGGAAGAGAGCTGGTGGCAGAGTGTGGGGGATCGGAAACTGAATTTTAATATACACCCTTGGATTCGAATCATTTCACACATAATTGTACGCCTACAATTACTACTAGCCCTTGCATGGGGCATTATCGCTTGCCGGTCCTGCAAGAAATACCGACAACACAAAAATGAGGGCTACTGCTCAAGCCTTAAGGTAAATGACTCAACATGGTGGGCAAGGTAATTCGGACCAATTCAATTTAATATAACAGACCATTATTCCTGAAATCATGTGACTGCAGCACACTGAGGTAGGGAATACTGAGCGATCCAAATTTTTAATATGTTCTACAGAACTTCAGTTTCGGGGGCTGGTGGGGTCAGCCCCTGACCGAAAGGGGGGATTGTTGAAGGGAGATTTAAAGAATAAGTTTAGAGGGAACAATATCCTTGGTTTAGGTGTCTGTATAACAATTTATATTCAAAGATACCTGTACAGCAATTTATATTAGTAGGAATTAATAGTTTACCGTTATACGATCACAAAGGGCACGCATGAAAACTCCACCATGTTAACAGGAGCTCAGGATAGTAAATCGACACAAGATGGATGCTAGCTTTTAACCACATTCCTGAACACCATTAGTTGGCTTGAGCATAAGCTTGTGTACAATAGATTACAGATACTGGTGCCTGGTACCAGTCGATGATCTGAGGTCTCGGATGAAAACCAGACACAGAGAATTAGAGAGGACAGTCATGGACGATGATAAGTAGGCCCACTGGACAAGTATTGTACACTCAAGGACTCCAGATGGGAGAAAGAAAGATAATATTGACTGAGATACCATGAGTCGTGTCCATGAGACCATGAGCTGATCATGCACAAGCCCACCTTACGTAGTGTCTTTTTCATTGGATACATGACTGTTGTCTGTACACTGTAATCAATATTATTGGACAAGGTCCAGCCATGATGGGCTGTGTAGATGTTTGAAAAATATATAAGAATGGATGTTTTTCCGTTATTCGGCGGAGAGAGGCACCGGGTTTAAGAGAAGCCACTTCCCCGCCGGCAAAAATAAACCATTGATGCGAGGACCAACCCTGAGCATTGAATGATTTCTTTGAAACTCTCTCACGCTAACACATTCCAATCTGTAATTATGGTGCTGATGCGCGATTAAATCACTCAGGAGGCTAGATTGTACCCGGGAAATAAAGGCTTTTATTACTGACAAGAATGGAGCACACTATATACAATACAATCCCAGACTAAAGGGTCACCAGGCAGTGCAGTGACCTTTATACTTCCCCTGGTAGGCGGAGCCAACTGGAGTGTACCACAGAACAATATCAACAGGTAGAACAGCCCAACCCTAACACCAACAGTAACTACAGTAACATATCTACAAACACCCATAGTGCTGACCATCCATGGCTCAGCACTCATAGTGGTAACCAACTATGGTTCACCACATTCACCTCTCCTTTAAAACAAAGGCCGGTGGGGCAAAAAAAAACAGAACAACTCATAGAAACCCTACAGTGCAGAAGGAGGCCATTCGGCCCATCGAGTCTGCACCGACCACAATCCCACCCAGGCCCTACCCCCACATATTTACCCGCTAATCCCGCTAACCTACACATGTCAGGACTCTAAGGGGCAATTTTTTTTTTTAACCTGGCCAATCAACCTAACCCGCACATCTTTGGACTGTTCATATATTCACAAGTTCAGTCGTATTGGAGGACCGCACCGTCTCTGCGACCTCCTCAACACTGGCGGTAACGCCGGTTCTGGTAACCGTGGTGACCTTCTCTCCAAGGCGGTGTCCAGTGACTCCTCCAGTTCCTCACGGACAGGTGGACCACGAGGTGGCGACAATCTCCTGGACTCGAGCACGCCTCGAGGTGGTGACAATCTCCTGGACTCAGGCAAGCTGTACACGGGAGGAAGAGGATTAAGTGGTGGTCCCGATACTGCCCGCGCCGGGTCAGGAGGGGAGATAAGGGTCGGGGGGTCCCTAACTAGGGGTGTGGAAGCGACTGGGGTTTCCAAGTCCCCTGCTGGCACCAGATCTCTAATAGAGACCGTGTCCTCTCGCCCGTCAGGATATGCCACATAGGCATATTGAGGGTTGGCGTGGAGGAGATGGACCTGTTCAACCAAAGGGTCAGACTTGCGGGTCCTAACATGCCGCCGCAGGAGGACAGGTCCTGAGTGCGTCAACCAAGACGGTAATGAGGTCAGAGGAAGACTTCCTAGGGAAGGAAAACATCCTCTCATGTGGAGTAGCGTTGGTTGCCGTACACAGGAGTGAGCGGATAGAATGGAGCGCCTCAGAGAGTACCTCTTGCCAACGGGAGACTGGAAGACCTTTAGACCTCAACGCCAGTAAGACAGCCTTCCAGACTGTAGCATTTTCTCGTTCAACATGTCCGTTACCCCTAGGGTTGTAACTCGTAGTTCTACTTGAGGCAATCCCTTTTGAGAGCAGGTATTGCCTCAATTCGTCACTCATGAATGACGAGCCCCTATCACTGTGGATATAGCTGGGGTAACCGAACAGGGTGAAAAGATCCCGTAATGCTTTGATGACCGTGGCAGTGGTCGTATCAGAACAGGGAATGACAAAAGGGAATCGTGAGTACTCGTCAATCACAATGAGGAAGTACACGTTCCGATCTGTCGAAGGAAGGGGGCCCTTGAAGTCCACACTCAGTCTTTCAAAAGGGCGAGTGGCTTTAATGAGGTGTGCCCTGTCAGGTCGGTAGAAGTGCGGTTTGCATTCAGCACATACCTGGCAGCTTCGGGTCATGGACTTGACATCCTCCACTGAGTAGGGTAGATTCCGGGCCTTTACGAAATGGAAGAGCCGAGTGACCCCCAGATGGCAGAGATCATTGTGGAGGGCCTGTAATCGATTCTCCTGCACACTTGCACATGTTCCACGCGACAGGGCATCGGAGAGCTCATTGAGCTTCCCTGGACGGTACATGATATCATAATTGTAGGTGGAGAGTTCGATTCCCCACCTCAAGATTTTATCATTTTTGATCTTACCCCGTAATGTGTTGTTGAACATGAACACCACGGACCGCTGGTCCGTGATCAGGGTGAATCGTTTTCCCGCCAAGTAATGGCGCCAATACCGAACGGCCTCCACAATGGCCTGTGCCTCCTTTTCCACCGCAGAGTGCCGAATTTCGGGGCCTTGGAGGGTGCGAGAGAAAAAGGCGACGGGCCTGCCCGCCTGGTTAAGTGTGGCGGCCAGGGCGAAATCAGATGCATCACTCTCCACCTGAAAGGGGATGGACTCATCAACAGCGTGCATCGTGGCTTTCACGATGTCGGCTTTTATCCCTTCAAAGGCTAAGCGAGCCTCTGTTGCTAGGGGAAAGGAGGTAGACTTGATGAGCGGACGGGCTTTGTCCGCATAATTGGGAACCCACTGTGCATAGTATGAGAAGAAGCCGAAGCATCTTCTCAGTGCTTTGATGCTAGTGGCAGGGGAAGTTCCAGGAGGGGACGCATACGGTCTGGATCAGGGCCAAGGACCCCGTTTTCCACCACGTATCCGAGAATTGCTAAGCGGTGCTTGCGAAATACGCACTTCTCCCTGTTGTAGGTCAGATTCAGGCGAGATGCAGTGCGTAAAAATCTAAGGACGTTGGCATCATGGTCCTGCTGGTCATGGCCGCAGATAGTGACGTTATCCAGGTACGGGAAGGTAGCCCGCAGCCCGTTCTGGTCCACCATTCGGTCCATTGCACGCTGGAAGACCGAGACCCCATTCGTGACGCCAAAGGGAACCCTTAAAAAGTGATAAAGACAACCATCCGCCTCAAAGGCCGTGTATTTTCGGTCCTCTGGGCGAATGGGGAGCTGGTGGTAAGCTGACTTCAAGTCAATGGTGGAGAACACCCGGTACTGCGCAATCTGGTTGACCATGTCAGATATGCGCGGGAGAGGATACGCATCCAGCTGCGTATATCTATTAATGGTCTGACCATAGTCTATGACCATCCGGGGTTTGTTTCCAGTTTTAACCACAACTACTTGCGCTCTCCATGGACTAGAGCTAGGTTGGATGATCCCTTCCCTGAGGAGCCGCTGAACTTCAGATCGAATAAAGATCCGATCCTCAGCGCTGTAACGCCTGCTTTTGGTTGCAATGGGCTTGCAGCCTGGCACGAGATTCTCGAATAAAGATGGTGGGGTGATTATGAGTGTCGAGAGGCTACATGTGGAGCGCGCTGGGCAATTTGGAGGCTGCTGTGCTCCCACTGAAAGTGGAGGGAGTGGCCCATCGTACTGCAGGGTTCCACTCCTCAGGTGGACCATAAAGTCTAGTCCCAGGAGCATCGGAGCGCAAAGGTGCGGTAACACAAGGAGCCTGAAGTTCTCGTAAACTGTGCCCCGCACTGTCAGATTGACCACGCAGCTCCCTAGCACGGTAACAGACCGGGACCTCGACGCCATCGAAATTGTCTGTCTGACAGTCCGTACTCGGAGACCGCACCGTTTCACGGTGTCAGAGTGAATGAAGCTCTCCATGCTCCCGCTGTCAAACAAACAATGAATTTGGTGTCCATTTACCTCTATGTCCATCATGGACTTGCCGAGTCTGTGAGGCTTGGCCTGGTCCAGGATGATTGACGCCACCGTTGGGTCTTGGGTGCCACTGTAGGCAGTTGAGATGGTTGATGATGATGATCCCTGCTGGTCGTCCGCGGTCGGTGCCGACCAAAATGGCTGCGCCCATGGATCGCATGTGGTCGGTGGCGCTAAAAGTGGCGGCCCCTGCAGGTCGCACATGTCTTGTGTCTCCGTCATCAGGATTGGCGGCGCTCTGGAATCGCACGTGGTGGAAGACCTCGAAGACGTGGAGGCAAGGAGACAGGCTCAGGAGAATCACACGCCGCACTGCTATGTTTGGAAGGTGGTTTGGTCCGCAGACTTTGGCATAATGCCCTTTCTTTCCACACGTGGAGCACAATACCGTTCTAGCTGGACATCACTGCCGAGGGTGTTTCGCCAATCCACAGAAGTAACACCGTGGGCCTCCTGGAGCTGCCGCCGTCGTCAGGTCCGAGGTTGGAAACACAATCGCGCAGTTTTTCGGAGCCGCTGAATAAAGTAGAGTCGGTGGCTGTACTTGCCACGATGTTCCCACGTGGTCGGTGGGGTACGTTTCTAGACTTCTGGAGGCTGTCTCCATAGCGTCGGCCAATTCTACTGTCTTAGCGAGGTCTAGATTACCTTGCTCTAGCAGCCGAAGGCGAATGTACGACGAGCCGATTCCCGCCACGAACGCATCGCGGATCAAGTCGTTCGTATGCTGGGCCGCCGACACTGGCTTGCAGTTGCAGGCTCTGGCTAGCTGCTGAAGTTCACACAGGTACTGTTCTGTCGTTTCGCTGGGCTGCCGCCGTCAAGTGGCTAGAAGGTGTCGAGCATGGATCTCGTTTGGCGGTTTGTTGTACCGTTTCTTAAGTAGTTCGATGGCCCCTTTGTAGTCTTGGGCATCGCGGATTGTTAAGTATACGGTGTCGCGTACCCTCGCGTGGAGGACCCGCAGTCTATCGGCGTCGTTTTGAATGGCTGTTGAGGCATCGATGTAGTATTGAAAACACTTTAACCAATGGTCGAAAGTGTTCAACGCTCCTGCCACACGTGGATCTAAAGTAAGCCGATCGGGTTTCAACATTTGCTCCATGGTTTTCAAAATTTTGTCAGTAATAAAATTGATGCACGATTAAATCACTCGGGAGGCTAGATTGTACCCGGGAAATAAAGGCTTTTATTACTGACAAGAATGGAGCACACTATATACAATACAATCCCAGACTAAAGGGTCACCAGGCAGTGCAGTGACCTTTATACTTCCCCTGGTAGGCGGAGCCAACTGGAGTGTACCACAGAACAATATCAACAGGTAGAACAGCCCAACCCTAACACCAACAGTAACTACAGTAACATATCTACAAACACCCATAGTGCTGACCATCCATCAGCACTCATAGTGGTAACCAACTATGGTTCACCACATTCACCCCTCCTTTAAAACAAAGGCCGGTGAGTCTTTGCCTATATATGTTGTGTTTGGACTGGAGCAGGACTGAGGGAGAGATTCGTAGCAGGAGTGCTGAGGGTAAGCAAAGTACTGATTTATTTATTGATTTATTTATTTAATTGTATTCCTTGTTTGTTTTGCAGGCTTTTTTCAAGGTTTTAAATTAAAGGAAGTGAGGTCAGCTGAAGGGGATTCTGGGAGGTTGAGTTCTTAGTATAAAAAAAGTTGGGGGGGTTCGACCTCTTTGTTCGACTGGAGCATAAAAAGCCGGCCGCACTATACAGCGGGCAGCATAGTGTGTGGGAAGCAGAGTGTGAGCTATAAGGGCTTTGGCTCACAGGGCTTAGGCAGAAAGGGCGAGGCAAGGTAAGTTATTTTTATCCAAACCTATATAGGATAAGGGTAACTATGAGTGATAGGCCAGTTCGGTGCTTCCGGTGTGGGATGTGGGAGTTCCTGGAAACACCTAGCCTCCCGGAGGTTCACATTTGTGCCAGGTGCGTGGAACTGCAGCTCCTGAGGGACCGCATCACGGAACTGGTGCTGCAGATTGCTGACCTTGGTCTAGTCAGGGAGAATGAGAGAATAATTGACATGAGTTATAGGGAACTAGTTACACCGGGGCATCGGGAGGGAGGCACGTGGGTCACAGTTAGGAGGAGTAAAGGTCAGAAGGGTAACGTACCAGAGAGTACTCCAGTGGCTGTCTCTCATAATAGGAAGGGGTCGGCGACAGGTGTGAGAGGGGAGGGGAGTGAGCAATTAGAGGAGGGGTCACCTGTGGTTGTCCCACTCCAAAACAAGTATATTGTTTTGGATACTGTGGGGGAGGATGACTCTCCAGGGGTAAGCCACAGTGACCAGGTCACTGGCACAGAGTCAGGCTCTGTGGCCCGGAAAGGAAAGAGAGGGGTTAGGAGAGCAATAGTGGTGGGGGATGCGTCGGTTAGAGGCACAGACAGGCGATTCTGTGGGTGCGAATGGGACTCCAGGATGGTAGTCTGCCTACTTGGTGCTGGGGTCATGGATGTCTCCGAGCGGATAGGAGGCATATTAAAAGGGGAAGATAAAGAAACGGATGTCATTGTACACATTGGTGCAAATGACGTGGATAGGAAGAGCAGGGGGATCCTACGAGAGCAATTCAGGGAGTTGGGAAATAGGCTAAAAAGTAGGGCCTCCAGGGTGGCCATCTCTGTGCTGCTCCCAATGCCTCGTGCCAGTGAGGCTAAGAATAGGGAGTTAGTACAATTGAATGCTTGGCTAAAGGACTGGTACAGGAGGGAGGGCTTAATTTTCCTAGATCAATGGGAAGTTTTCAGGAGAGGATGGCACCTGTACAAGAAGGACGGGTCACAACTAAGTTGGAAGGGCACGAATATCCTGGCTGGGAGTTTTGCTAGTGCAGTTCGGGGGGGTTTAAACTAGTATGGCAGGGGGGTGGGCATCAAAATATTAGGTCTACAAGTGTAGAGGATGGGGACGAGCTTGGGGCTGGGACAAGGCTGGCAAAGAAGAAGAGCACTCTGGGGGAGGATGACCTCACTGGGCCTGGAGGTCTGGAGTGCTTATACTTCAATGCAAGGAGCGTAGCAGGTAAGACAGACTAACTTAGGGCCTTAATGCTCACGAGGAATTTGGATGTGGTTGCGGTGACAGAGACTTGGTTGAAAGAGGGACAGGACTGGCAGCTGAATATTCCGGGGTACAAGTGTTTTAGGCGAGACAGAGGAGGGGCCAAAAGAGGTGGGGGAGTAGCAGTATTAGTTGGAGAGCATATTACAGCGGTGCAGAGGGAGGACAATTCAGAGGGGGCGTGTAACGAGTCACTCTGGGTGGAGCTTAGAAACAGGAAGGGCGCAGTCACTATGTTGGGGGTATACTACAGGCCCCCCAACAGCCCAAGGGAAGTGGAAGAACGGATATGTCAGGAGATACTGGATAGGTGCAGGAAAAATAGGGTTGTTGCAGTGGGAGACTTCAATTTCCCTGATATAGACTGGAAATCGCTGAGAGCAGGGACTCTGAATGGGGAGGAATTTGTAAAATGCGTACAGGAGGGTTCTTTCGAACAATATGTAGATAGCCCGACTAGAGAGGGGGCTATACTGGACTTCGTACTGGGGAATGAGCCCGGTCAGGTCTTCAAAGTTTCGGTAGGGGAACATGTGGCAAATAGTGACCACAATTCTGTTAGCTTTAGGATAGTGATGGAAAAGGATGAGTGGTGTCCCAAGGGTAAGGTGTTGGATTGGGGGAAGGCTAACTTCAGTGGGATTAGGCAGAAATTGGCAGCTCTTGATTGGGAGAGGCTGTTTGAGGGTAAATCCACATCTGGCATGTGGGAGTCTTTTAAGGAACAGTTGTTAGGGCGACAGGACAGGCATGTGCCTGTAAAAAAGAAGGATAGGAAGGGTAGGATTCGAGAACTGTGGATAACCAGGGAAATTGAGGGACTGGTCAAAAAGAAGACAGAGGCGTATGTTAGGTCCAGGCAGCTAAAAACGGAGGGAGCTCTGGAGGAGTACAAAGAAAGTAGGAAAGAACTCAAACGGGGACTTAGAAGAGCAAAAAGGGGTCACGAAATGTTCTTGGCAGACAGGATCAAGGAGAATCCCAAGGCATTTTATTCATACGTTAGGAACAAAAGGGTTGTCAGGGAAAAAATCGGACCTCTCGGGGACAAAAGTGGGGAATTATGCTTGGAGCCCAAAGAAGTAGGGGAGATCCTAAATGAATACTTTGCGTCGGTATTCACAAAGGAGAGGGATGTGTTGACTGCGAGTGTCTCGGAGGGGAGTGTTGAACCGTTGGAGAAAATCTCCATTACAAAGGAGGAAGTGTTAGGTTTGTTAGAGAATTTAAAGACTGACAAATCCCCAGGGCCTGATGGAATCTATCCAAGGCTGCTCAGGGAGACGAGAGATGAAATCGCTGGGCCTCTGACGCAAATCTTTGTCTCGTCACTGGACGCAGGTGAGGTCCCAGAGGATTGGAGGATAGCTAATGTGGTCCCATTATTTAAGAAGGGTAGGAAGGATAACCCGGGTAATTATAGGCCGGTGAGCTTGACGTCCGTGATGGGGAAGTTGTTGGAGAAGATTCTTAGAGATAGGATGTATGCGCATTTAGAAAGGAATAAACTCATTAACGATAGTCAGCATGGTTTTGTGAGAGGGAGGTCATGCCTCACTACCCTGGTGGAGTTTTTGAAGAAGTGACCAGAATGGTTGATGAGGGAAGGGCCGTGGATGTCGTCTATATGGACTTTAGTAAAGCGTTTGACAAAGTCCCTCATGGTAGGCTGGTGAAAAAGGTTGGATCTTATGGGATAAAGGGGGAGATGGCTAGATGGGTGGAGAACTGGCTTGGTCACAGAAGACAGAGGGTGGTAGTGGAAGGGTCTTTTTCCGGCTGGAGGCCTGTGACTAGTGGTGTTCCGCAGGGCTCTGTATTGGGACCTCTGCTGTTTGTGATTTATATAAACGATCTGGAAGAAGGTGTAACTGGGGTGATCAGTAAGTTTGCGGACGACACAAAATTGGCAGGACTTGCAGATAGTGAGGAGCATTGTCAGAAGCTACAGAAGGATATAGATAGGCTGGAAATTTGGGCAAAGAAATGGCAGATGGAGTTCAATCCTGATGAATGCGAAGTGATGCATTTTGGTAGAAATAATGTAGGGAGGAGCTATACGATAAATGGCAGAACCATAAAGGGTGTAGATACGCAGAGGGACCTGGGTGTGCAAGTCCACAGATCCTTGAAAGTGACGTCACAGGTGGAGAAGGTGGTGAAGAAGGCATATGGCATGCTTGCCTTTATAGGACGGGGCATAGAGTATAAAAGTTGGGGTCTGATGTTGCAGATGTATAGAACGTTGGTTCGGCCGCATTTGGAATACTGCGTCCAGTTCTGGTCGCCACACTACCAGAAGGACCTGGAGGCTTTGGAGAGAGTACAGAGGAGGTTTACCAGGATGTTGCCTGGTATGGGGGGGCTTAGTTATGAGGGGAGATTGGGTAAACTGGGGTTGTTCTCCCTGGAAAGACGGAGGATGAGGGGAGACTTAATAGAGGTGTATAAAATTATGAAAGGCATAGATAGGGTGAACGGTGGGAAGCTTTTCCCCAGGTCGGTGGTGACGTTCATGAGGGGTCATAGGTTCAAAGTGAAGGGGGGGCGGTTTAACACAGATATCAGAAGGACATATTTTACACAGAGGGTGGTGGGGGCCTGGAATGCGCTGCCAGGCAAGGTGGTGGAGGCGGACACACTGGGAACGTTTAAGACTTATCTCGACAGCCATATGAACGGAGTGGGAATGGAGGGATACAAAAGAATGGTCTAGTTTGGACCAGGGAGCGGCGCGGGCTTGGAGGGCCGAAGGGCCTGTTCCTGTGCTGTATTGTTCTTTGTTCTTTCTACCTTCACTCATTTGATGAAGTAGCAGCGCTCCGAAGGCTCGTAATTCCAAATGAACCTCTTCGACATTAACATGGTGTTGTGAGGCTTCTTACAAGTGAGTATAGCAACTGAGAATTGAGCAGATTAATGTGTGGCTGGAGGGATGGTGTAGGAGGGAGGGTTTTTGTTTCATGGATCACTGGATCTATTCCTGGGGAAGGTCGGGGTGGGTGGTGTAGTTGGGTTGTACATTCCAGACGTATTACACCTGAACTGGAATGATACCAAAATCCTTACGTGGAGGTTTGCTCGTGCTGTTGATGGTGGGTTTCAGCTGATTTCGCATGGTTCGGTCAGGGTGGTGGATGACATTTTAATGCACAGAGACTTGCAGTGTTTAACCCGTGAAGGATGGAACCAGTGAAAGTAGACAGTGTGTACTCCGGGGAGGATGGAGCCAGTGAGATCAGACAATATTTAACCCAGGGAGGGTGGAGCCAGTGAGATCAGACCGTGTGTCACCTGGGGATGATGGAGGCAGTGGGACTAGACAGTGTGTAAGCCAGGAAGGATGGAGCCAGTGAGATAAGACCGTGCAAAAGCCATGGAGGATGGAGAACATAAGAACTAGGAGCTGGATAATGTAGTTCAGCCCCTCAAGCCAATTCCTCCATTCAATATGATTATGGCTGATCTCATCACAGCCTCAACTTCACTTTCCTGCCCATTCTCTGTGATCCTTCAACCCACGGCAAACTAAAAATCTATCCATCTCATCCTTTAATTTACTCAATGGGTTGGGAATTACAGATTCATAACTCTTTCAGAGAAGTAGATTCTCCTCGTTGCTATTTTAAAACTGCTGGCCCTTATTCTAAAATTATGACCTCTCATTCTGCATTGCCCCACAAGAGGAAACATCCACTCTACATCTACTTTGGCAATACTTTTCATCATCACCTACTTCACTTAGATCTCCTCTCATTCTTCTAAACTCGAGAGAGAGTATCGGCCTAAACTGTTCAATCTCTCCTCACAAGACAAGCCCATCTTCTCTAGAATCAATCTAGTGAACTTCTTCTGAACTGCAACTACATCCCTCATCAAATAAGGGAGCAAAACTGTATACATTATTCCAGGTGTGGTCTCACCATGCCTTGTGCAGTTGTAGCAACACTTCCTTACTTTTATACTCTGTTCCTTTAGCTTTCAATGCCAAAATTCCATTTGCTTTTCTTATTTCCTGCTGTACACACAGATTAGTTTTCCATAATTCATGCAGGAGGACACCCAGATCCCTTTGCACTGAAGCACCCTGAAGTCACTCTCCATTTACATAACAAGTTATTTTTCCATTTTTCTGACCAAAATGGATAACCTCACAGTTATCCATGTTAAATTCCATGTGCCACATTTTGGCCCACTCAACTAACCTACCTATGTCCATTTGTAAATTGCTTATTTCCTCATTGTAACTTTTTATCCCACCTATTTTAGTATGATCTGCAAATTTGGCTATATTGCTTTCTATCTCTGCATTCAAGTCATTAATATAGATTGTAAATAGTTGTGGCCGGAGGACAAAACACTCTTGCACCCCATTAGTTACATCTTCCAAATGAGAAAAATACTCATTTATCCCGACTCCATGCCTTCTGTCAGTCAACCAGTCTTCTATCCAAGCAAATAAATTACTCCTAACCCTATGCGATCTTACCTTGTGTGAAACCTTATCAAACACCAATAGATACCACATCAACAGAGTCCCCATTATCCACTTGGCTTGGTATATCTTTGGAGAACTTTAACAAATTTGTTAAATATGATTTACCCTTCATAGAACAACACAGACTCTGATGGATTGCGTTTTGACTTTCCAAATGTCTCATTATTACTTCCTTAAAAATGCATTCCAATAACTCCCCAAAGATTAACGTGAAACTAATTGGTCTACAGTTTTGATTTTCTGCCTCCATCCTGAGCCAGTGAGATCAGTGAGCAACCCAGGGAGGATGGAGCTAGTGAGATCAGACAGTGTGTAACCCATAGAGTATGGAGCCAGTGAGATTGGACAATGTGTAAGCCAGGAAGGATAGAGCTAGTGAGATCTGATCGTCTGTAACCTGGGGAGGATGCAACCAGTGATATCAGACAGCGTGTAACCAGTGGAGGATGCAGCCAGTGAGATTGGACTATGTTTAAGCCAGGGGCATTGCAGTCATTGGGATCAGACAGTGTGTAAACTGTGGAGAATGGAGCCAGTGAGATGAGACAGACTGCAACCAGTGGAGGATGCAGACAGTGAGATTGGACAATGTGTCAGCCAGGCAGTATGGAGCCAGTGAGATTGGACAATGTGTAACCACTGGAGTATGGAGCCAGTGAGATTGCACAATGTGTAAACCAGGGAGGATGGAGCCAGAGAGATTAGACAGTGAGTAAACCGGGAAGGATGGAGCTAGTGAGATTAGACAGTGTGTAAACTGCAGAGGATAGAGCAAGTGAGATAAGACAGTGTGCAACCCAGGGATGATGGAACAAGTGAGATTATACTGTGTGTAAGCTGGGGAGAGTGGAGCCAGTGAGATCTCTGTGTGAGGAAAGAAAAATGCCAATTTTTCAAATCATCCATCAGTTATCTGGGTCACGTAATAGACAAGGATAGCCTTCACAAAGGACCTAAGAAAATGAAAGTGATCCTAGATGCTCCAATACGCAAAATGTGTCACAACTCTGGTCATTTTTAGGATTAATCAATTATTAAGGGAAGTTCATCCCAAACCTTGCAAGACTACTAAAGCCACTCCATGCTTTATTTTGAGCTAACCAACAATGGAATTGGGCAAAAGAGTATGAAACTGCGTATAAATGAGATAAAGACCAGTTCACGCAATCTGAGGTATTGGTCCAGCTTAACCCAGAGTTGAAAATTCAACTAGTATGTGATGCATTGCCCTATTGGGTCGATTCTGTTATTACGGCATCATATTACGGCAACCAGGGAAAAGCGGCCAATAGTGTTTGCATCACAAATGTTATTAAGTGCTGAACAAAACTATGCACAACTCGAAAAACAAATGTTCAGCATAATTTTTGGCATAAATAATGTCACCAGTAAATATATGGCAGACTACTTACCTTGACCACCACAGCCTGTTGACAACAATCTTCATGCCATACAAGGGGATTCCACCATTAGCTGCCATCGATCTACAAAAATAGACATTGACACAATCAGAGCATAATAATAAAATCAAATATCAGAGATCTGAACAGTGTGCCAAAACAGATAGCTCATAGAGTTTGCCACTTCAGGACAAAACCGAACCAAAAGACAGTGACATCAATGTATCATACTTTTCCCAGACGGAGAATATCCCAGTAACATAGAGGAATGACCAGGTGATGGGGAGGGTGATAAACATGGTCTTTAGAAGAATACCACTAGACAAAGTGTGCCTGGCTAACTCAATCTGTAGTGCACGAGACACTTAATCATAAAGGGATATGGGCCAAATGTGGGCAATTGGGACTAGCTTCGTGGTAAAAACTGGGCGGCATGGACAAGCTGGGTTGAAGGGCCTGTTTCCATGCTGTAAACTTCTATGATTGTATAAACAAGAGAAAAATCCTAAATTCAGTCCTTATATAATGAGGGAACTTGAATTCACTGTCCAAAATGGAATATTGCTGTGGGGTGTTAGAATAATCATTCCTGGATACTTGCAAACTCGAATCCTGGATCAACTGCATGAAGGTCATCTCGGGGTTGAAAGAATGAAAGAGCTCATGAGAAGTTATTTTTGGTGGTCAAGACTTGACTCCAAATAGATATAAAAGAGGGAAATGCCAATCCTGCACTAGAATACAAAATACTTCACCTCTACAACCACTTCACCCATGGGACTGGCCAAAGCAACCCTGGAAAAGAATTCACATAGACTTGCGGTACCAATTGAAGATTGCATGTTTCTTGTCCCAGTGGACGTGCACTCAAAGTGCCCTGAAGTTAAGGTGATGAAACCTACAACGACAGAACAAACCATAGAACGGTTGGACAATTTGTTTGCAAGATTTGGATAGCCCGAACAACTAGTTAAATGATACCAGGGCACAATTTATGTACCAGCTGAGGTTATTCAATGAAGACTCTGCCTTCTTAACCTTTCTCCTTGTCTGACTTGTGGAGATCCTCAGCTCTCCCTCTCAAAGAGGAGAGTAACCTATGTTCCTTTGGAACTATCGCGACTTTATCTGGTACAGTCACTGAAACATGCCATTAAAGCATCCAAAGATGAAGGTCCGGTATCCAAGAGAGTACAGAAATTCCTCATGTCCTTTCACAACACAGCTCATGCCACAAAATTCGCTGGCAATGTTGTTCCTGAGAAGGAAACTGAGAACTAAATTTGATCTGCTTGTGCCACCTGTAAGTTTTAGGGCAAATCCTCCATGATTAAAAAACCCAGGGATAAGGAAAATGGCCGACTGGCTGTCAGGAACCTTTACAGCCACATGAATATGCAAGAGGCTGGGAATAATGAGAAGGTCGAGACAGGGATAATCTAATCAACAGGAAACAAAGGAGAAACCATGACCAGCAGACAAGGAGTAAATAGCCCAGCAGCAAGACAATGAGAACAGAGATCATTCCATCCACAGACAACATCAATGACTCAGCTCGCTGATGGGATTCCAATCAGGATGACTCAGAGAACATTTAAAAGACATTAAAATGTCAATTAAGGGCGGTCTCGACAGTTCCGGCCCTTTTGTCCCAGTCAATCGAAACTATCAATGATCAGAAACTGTTTTGTGTGAGAGAATCACTGGTTCAGGTTTTAAAAAGGGACAAGCAAGCTCTGGTCTCTCTCTCTTTTCTCTTTGGACCAGCATGGCAGCTCTCTCCACTCTCTTCTCCTGTTCCTGCCTCTCGTTCGTCTCCAGCATGTAGCCCGAAGCCCACTGAGCAATTTAAACTAGGATTGTGAGTACCCTCCAGTAATTCGCGAAGTTCCCGAGATCATCATAGTGGATGAGGCTTTGGGGAAAGGGGGGGCTTTTGCATGCACCTTTCATAGTTTAAGACACTGGTAAACTTGTGTAAAGTAAGCATTCTCATTGTGTCCGTTTTAGTATTCCTACCATAGCTATAGTCTTATAGAGCATAAGGCATTGTGTGTTGTTTTCCTGGTGTTTGGTGATTTTGACCTTGATGTTTTAACAAATATATATATATCTTTGACTTCCATTTGGAGTCCGTTTTGATCTTTTCAATTTCTCACCAACGATCTCTGACCAAGTCACAATATTAAATATCCCTTACCATAATTCCGGAGTCTAGAACTGAGGGTACCCTGGGCGCTTCGAAACCGCCCACTCAGGAAAGGCTGCCATAGAACATAGAACATTACAGCGCAGAACAGGCCCTTCGGCCCACGATGTTGCACCGACCAGTTAAAAAAAAAAACTGTGACCCTCCAACCTAAACCAATTTCTTTTCGTCCATGAACCTATCTACGGATCTCTTAAACGCCCCCAAACTAGGCGCATTTACTACTGATGCTGGCAGGGCATTCCAATCCCTCACCACCCTCTGGGTAAAGAACCTACCCCTGACATCGGTTCTATAACTACCCCCCCTCAATTTAAAGCCATGCCCCCTCGTGCTGGATTTCTCCATCAGAGGAAAAAGGCTATCACTATCCACCCTATCTAAACCTCTAATCATCTTATATGTTTCAATAAGATCCCCTCTTAGCCGCCGCCTTTCCAGCGAAAACAATCCCAAATCCCTCAGCCTCTCCTCATAGGATCTCCCCTCCATACCAGGCAACATCCTGGTAAACCTCCTCTGCACCCTCTCCAAAGCCTCCACATCCTTCCTGTAATGTGGGGACCAGAACTGCACACAGTACTCCAAGTGCGGCCGCACCAGAGTTGTGTACAGTTGCAACATAACGCTACGACTCCTAAATTCAATCCCCCTACCAATAAACGCCAAGACACCATATGCCTTCTTAACAACCTTATCTACTTGATTCCCAACTTTCAGGGATCTATGCACACATACACCTAGATCCCTCTGCTCCTCCACACTATTCAAAGTCCTCCCGTTAGCCCTATACTCAACACATCTGTTATTCCTACCAAAGTGAATTACCTCACACTTCTCCGCATTAAACTCCATCCGCCACCTCTCGGCCCAACTTTGCAACCTGTCTAAGTCTTCCTGCAAACTACGACACCCTTCCTCACTGTCTACCACACCACCGACTTTGGTGTCATCAGCAAATTTGCTAATCCACCCAACTATACCCTCATCCAGATCATTAATAAATATTACAAACAGCAGTGGCCCCAAAACAGATCCCTGAGGTACACCACTTGTAACCGCACTCCATGATGAATATTTACTATCAACCACCACCCTCTGTTTCCTATCCGCTAGCCAATTCCTGATCCAATTTCCTAGATCACCCCCAATCCCATACATCTGCATTTTCTGCAGAAGCCTACCATGGTGAACCTTATCAAACGCCTTACTAAAATCCATATATACCACGTCCACTGCCTTGCCCCCATCCACCTCCTTGGTCACTTTCTCAAAAAACTCAATAAGGTTAGTAAGGCACGACCTACCTGCCACAAAACCATGCTGACTATCACCTATCAATTCATTACTCTCCAAATAACTATAAATCCTATCCCTTATAATTTTTTCCAACATCTTGCCGACAACAGAAGTGAGACTCACCGGTCTATAATTCCCGGGGAAGTCTCTGTTCCCCTTCTTAAACAATGGGACAACATTCGCTAACCTCCAATCTTCTGGTACTATACCAGAGGCCAACGACGACCTGAAGATCAGAGCCAGAGGCTCTGCAATCACTTCTCTTGCCTCCCAGAGAATCCTTGGATAAATCCCATCCGGACCAGGGGATTTATCTATTTTCAGACCCTCCAGAATATCCTGCACATCCTCCTTATCAACTGTAATACTGTCTATTCTACTCCCTTGCAACCCAGTGTCCTCCTCAGCTATATTCATGTCCCCTTGCGTGAACACCGAAGAGAAATATTGGTTCAATGCTTCACCAATCTCCTCCGGTTCCACACATAACTTCCCTCTGCCATCTATAACTGGCCCTAAACTTGCCCTAACCAACCTTCTGTTCTTGACATACCTATAGAACGCCTTAGGATTCTCTTTAACCCTATCCGCCAAAGTCTTCTCATGTCCCCTTTTAGCCCTTCTAAGCTCGCTCTTCAACTCCCTCTTAGCCAATCTAAAGCTTTCTAGTGCACTACCCGAGTGCTCACGTCTCATCCGAACATAAGCCTCCTTTTTCTTTTTAACCAACAAAGAAACTTTTTTGGTGCACCACGGTTCCCTAGCCCTACCAATTCCTCCTTGCCTGACAGGGACATACCTATCACAGACTCGCAGTAGCTGCTCCTTGAAAAAACTCCACATGTCGGACGTTCCCAGTCCCTGTAATCTCCTAGTCCAACCTATGTTTCCTAATTCTCTCCTAATAGCCTCATAATTACCCTTCCCCCAGCTAAAACCACTGGCCCGAGGTTCATGCCTATCCCTTTCCATCACTAAGGTGAACGTAACCGAATTGTGGTCACTATCACCAAAATGCACACCAACTTCCAAGTCTAGCACCTGGTCTGGCTCATTTCCCAGCACCAGATCCAATATAGCCTCACCTCTAGTTGGCCTGTCTACATACTGAGTCAAAAAACCTTCCTGCACGCTTTGAACAAAAACTGACCCCTCTAACGAGCTAGAGCTATAACAATTCCAGTCAATATTAGTCAAGTTAAAATCCCCCATAACAATTGCCCTATTACTTTCACTCCTAAGCAGGATTGACTCCGCAATCCTTTCCTCAACCTCTCTAGAACTTTTAGGAGGTCTATAAAAGACTCCCAACAGGGTGACCTCTCCTCTCCTATTTCTAATCTCCGCCCATACTACCTCAACAGATAAGTCCTCATCAAACCTCCTCTCTGACACTGTGATACAATCTCTGACCAATAATGCTACCCCTCCCCCTCTTCTACCTCCTTCCCTACTTCGACTAAAACATTTGAACCCCGGGACCTGCAGCATCCATTCCTGCCCCTGCTCTATCCATGTCTCTGAAATAGCCACAACATCGAAGTCCCAGGTACTGATCCACGCTGCAAGTTCACCCACTTTATTGCGAATACTCCTGGCATTGAAGTATACACATTTCAAACCCTGCTCCACCCCACCTCTGCAATGCCGTGCATTGCAGTCCCCATCCATGCATCCCTCACTTTCAGCCCCACTACTCAGGATCCCTCCCCCCCCCCGAATCAGATTAAACCTCCCTGCATGGCCTTAGCAAATTTACCCCCCAGGATATTGGTCCCCTTCTGATTAAGGTGTAGACCATCCTTCTCATAGAGGTCACACCTTCCCCAGTACGAGCCCCAATTGCTTAAGTACCTGAACCCCTCCCTCCTGCACCATCCCCTCAGCCATGAATTCAAACCTTCCCTCTCCCTATTCCTCTCTAAACTATCCCGTGGTACAGGCAAGAGTCCAGAGATAACCACTCTGTCAGTCTTGGCCTTTAGTTTCCACCCCAACTCCATAAATCCCTGCCTAATATCCCCTTCCCCTATCCTCCCTATGTCGTGTGTCCCCACATGTACAATAACTTGTGGTTTATCTCCCTCCCCCCTAAGAGTCCTGAATACCCTGTCAGACACATCCCGGACCCCAGCCCCTGGTAGGCAACACACCAACCCTGAGTCCCTACCTTTAGTTCCGACCCTCCTATCTGTCCCCTTAATTGTGGAGTCCCCAATCACAAGGCCCAGTCTTTTACAGCCCCTAACCACCTGAGCTTTCTCACTCGGCTCACCCCCAGAGATCTGCTCTCTATGCTCAGTTGATTCCTCCTCAACTGTAGCCTCCAGCACCGAAAACCTATTATGGAGGGGAACCGCCCCAGGGGATTGTCTTCTCGATTGCTTCTTACCCCTCCTCCTGGCATTGACCCAAGCCTCATTTCTAGGAGTTACTATTTCTCTATAACTCCTATCAACTTCCACCTCCGCCTCCCGAATTATGCGGAGTTCCTCTACCTCCCCCTCCAGCTCCTTTACACGCTCCTCCAGAAGCTGCAATCTAATGCACTTCTTACAACTAAAATCTCCTGAAACACTACTGGATTTCCTCACCACATACATCCCACAGGAGATGCAGCATACTGCCTGAACTGCCATCCCTGAAGCCATTACCAGCAAGAAAAAAAGAAAACAAAAAACTTCCCCACACTTATAATTAGGTTAGAGGAGGATGGAAGGGTGGGATCCTCTACCAGTGTAGAGGATCGGGTATCTCCTCTGCACCAATTTATAGGGCTAGGGGCCCGAGAGAAAAAAAAAACTACTACTGAGGGGGAACCACCCAGGTAACTGACTTTTAAAGTTAAAATAAAAACTTCTAGTTTTCACTTTAAACTTGAAAAACTGCTGTTAAAGTAAAGGCCAAAAAAATACACACACTAGCTGACTAATTAAATAAATAAACAATTCAATTAATCCAATTAATCTCTTACCAGCACTGCTGCTTTTCAATCACCCCTCTCAGCTTGCTCCAGTGGATCAATGAGGGGGAACCACCCAGGTAACTGACTTTTAAAGTTAAAATAAAAACCCTTCCCAGACTCCTTTGCTGCCCACTTCTAGTTTTCACTTTAAACTTGAAAAACTGCTGTTAAAGTAAAGGCCAAAAAAATACACACACTAGCTGACTAATTAAATAAATAAACAATTCAATTAATCCAATTAATCTCTTACCAGCACTGCTGCTTTTCAATCACCCCTCTCAGCTTGCTCCAGTGGATCAATGAGGGGGAACCACCCAGGTAACTGACTTTTAAAGTTAAAATAAAAACCCTTCCCAGACTCCTTTGCTGCCCACTTCTAGTTTTCACTTTAAACTTGAAAAACTGCTGTTAAAGTAAAGGCCAAAAAAATACACACACTAGCTGACTAATTAAATAAATAAACAATTCAATTAATCCAATTAATCTCTTACCAGCACTGCTGCTTTTCAATCACCCCTCTCAGCTTGCTCCAGTGGATCAATGAGGGGGAACCACCCAGGTAACTGACTTTTAAAGTTAAAATAAAAACCCTTCCCAGACTCCTTTGCTGCCCACTTCTAGTTTTCACTTTAAACTTGAAAAACTGCTGTTAAAGTAAAGGCCAAAAAAATACACACACTAGCTGACTAATTAAATAAATAAACAATTCAATTAATCCAATTAATCTCTTACCAGCACTGCTGCTTTTCAATCACCCCTCTCAGCTTGCTCCAGTGGATCAATGAGGGGGAACCACCCAGGTAACTGACTTTTAAAGTTAAAATAAAAACCCTTCCCAGACTCCTTTGCTGCCCACTTCTAGTTTTCACTTTAAACTTGAAAAACTGCTGTTAAAGTAAAGGCCAAAAAAATACACACACTAGCTGACTAATTAAATAAATAAACAATTCAATTAATCCAATTAATCTCTTACCAGCCCTGCTGCTTTTCAATCACCCCTCTCAGCTTGCTCCAGTGGATCAATGAGGGGGAACCACCCAGGTAACTGACTTTTAAAGTTAAAATAAAAACCCTTCCCAGACTCCTTTGCTGCCCACTTCTAGTTTTCACTTTAAACTTGAAAAACTGCTGTTAAAGTAAAGGCCAAAAAAATACACACACTAGCTGACTAATTAAATAAATAAACAATTCAATTAATCCAATTAATCTCTTACCAGCACTGCTGCTTTTCAATCACCCCTCTCAGCTTGCTCCAGTGGATCAATGAGGGGGAACCACCCAGGTAACTGACTTTTAAAGTTAAAATAAAAACCCTTCCCAGACTCCTTTGCTGCCCACTTCTAGTTTTCACTTTAAACTTGAAAAACTGCTGTTAAAGTAAAGGCCAAAAAAATACACACACTAGCTGACTAATTAAATAAATAAACAATTCAATTAATCCAATTAATCTCTTACCAGCACTGCTGCTTTTCAATCACCCCTCTCAGCTTGCTCCAGTGGATCAATGAGGGGGAACCACCCAGGTAACTGACTTTTAAAGTTAAAATAAAAACCCTTCCCAGACTCCTTTGCTGCCCACTTCTAGTTTTCACTTTAAACTTGAAAAACTGCTGTTAAAGTAAAGGCCAAAAAAATACACACACTAGCTGACTAATTAAATAAATAAACAATTCAATTAATCCAATTAATCTCTTACCAGCACTGCTGCTTTTCAATCACCCCTCTCAGCTTGCTCCAGTGGATCAATGAGGGGGAACCACCCAGGTAACTGACTTTTAAAGTTAAAATAAAAACCCTTCCCAGACTCCTTTGCTGCCCACTTCTAGTTTTCACTTTAAACTTGAAAAACTGCTGTTAAAGTAAAGGCCAAAAAAATACACACACTAGCTGACTAATTAAATAAATAAACAATTCAATTAATCCAATTAATCTCTTACCAGCACTGCTGCTTTTCAATCACCCCTCTCAGCTTGCTCCAGTGGATCAATGAGGGGGAACCACCCAGGTAACTGACTTTTAAAGTTAAAATAAAAACCCTTCCCAGACTCCTTTGCTGCCCACTTCTAGTTTTCACTTTAAACTTGAAAAACTGCTGTTAAAGTAAAGGCCAAAAAAATACACACACTAGCTGACTAATTAAATAAATAAACAATTCAATTAATCCAATTAATCTCTTACCAGCACTGCTGCTTTTCAATCACCCCTCTCAGCTTGCTCCAGTGGATCAATGAGGGGGAACCACCCAGGTAACTGACTTTTAAAGTTAAAATAAAAACCCTTCCCAGACTCCTTTGCTGCCCACTTCTAGTTTTCACTTTAAACTTGAAAAACTGCTGTTAAAGTAAAGGCCAAAAAAATACACACACTAGCTGACTAATTAAATAAATAAACAATTCAATTAATCCAATTAATCTCTTACCAGCACTGCTGCTTTTCAATCACCCCTCTCAGCTTGCTCCAGTGGATCAATGAGGGGGAACCACCCAGGTAACTGACTTTTAAAGTTAAAATAAAAACCCTTCCCAGACTCCTTTGCTGCCCACTTCTAGTTTTCACTTTAAACTTGAAAAACTGCTGTTAAAGTAAAGGCCAAAAAAATACACACACTAGCTGACTAATTAAATAAATAAACAATTCAATTAATCCAATTAATCTCTTACCAGCACTGCTGCTTTTCAATCACCCCTCTCAGCTTGCTCCAGTGGATCAATGAGGGGGAACCACCCAGGTAACTGACTTTTAAAGTTAAAATAAAAACCCTTCCCAGACTCCTTTGCTGCCCACTTCTAGTTTTCACTTTAAACTTGAAAAACTGCTGTTAAAGTAAAGGCCAAAAAAATACACACACTAGCTGACTAATTAAATAAATAAACAATTCAATTAATCCAATTAATCTCTTACCAGCACTGCTGCTTTTCAATCACCCCTCTCAGCTTGCTCCAGTGGATCAATGAGGGGGAACCACCCAGGTAACTGACTTTTAAAGTTAAAATAAAAACCCTTCCCAGACTCCTTTGCTGCCCACTTCTAGTTTTCACTTTAAACTTGAAAAACTGCTGTTAAAGTAAAGGCCAAAAAAATACACACACTAGCTGACTAATTAAATAAATAAACAATTCAATTAATCCAATTAATCTCTTACCAGCACTGCTGCTTTTCAATCACCCCTCTCAGCTTGCTCCAGTGGATCAATGAGGGGGAACCACCCAGGTAACTGACTTTTAAAGTTAAAATAAAAACCCTTCCCAGACTCCTTTGCTGCCCACTTCTAGTTTTCACTTTAAACTTGAAAAACTGCTGTTAAAGTAAAGGCCAAAAAAATACACACACTAGCTGACTAATTAAATAAATAAACAATTCAATTAATCCAATTAATCTCTTACCAGCACTGCTGCTTTTCAATCACCCCTCTCAGCTTGCTCCAGTGGATCAATGAGGGGGAACCACCCAGGTAACTGACTTTTAAAGTTAAAATAAAAACCCTTCCCAGACTCCTTTGCTGCCCACTTCTAGTTTTCACTTTAAACTTGAAAAACTGCTGTTAAAGTAAAGGCCAAAAAAATACACACACTAGCTGACTAATTAAATAAATAAACAATTCAATTAATCCAATTAATCTCTTACCAGCACTGCTGCTTTTCAATCACCCCTCTCAGCTTGCTCCAGTGGATCAAGGTAGTGGATAGGCAGCAGTTTCCTTTTCTCTCTCTTGGGAGCGCTACTCTAGTGAAGTAGATGCAAGGTGGCCGTTGTTCCATCGGCGAGAGAGAGAATCACTCGGGCATTGGTGGGGTTTGGGTAACGGAGAACCAAACCTAAAATAAGCCCAGTGGAGTTAAAAAGAGGGATCCCGCTACAACCGGATACTATTATCATAGTAAAGCAACAATAACATAATCAAGTTACTCGCCATGAGCAAGCATTGAAGCAAAGAAGTTTTGATCAAGGAGAAAGAGTTTTAACAAGAAGCTACTCAAGAGAGAAATGGGTACCCGCTACAATGCTTGCCTATTTCTTATAGAGCGCAAACTGATACCAAGAGAGTTGGAGGAGACACACAGATCAAATCCTCGATTCAGAAAGAGAATTTGCAGTCGATATCTGAAAGGCCAACATCTGACACTCAAGATTTGGAAATTATGTTATGTAGTGTAATGCATCTCTGTCATGGGTCACATCACATGCTGTAATGTCAATAAAAGTATTCGAGAGACTCTCCCTCTCTTCTATCTTAGACTGTGATGAAACAACACTTATGTCAATAAACTGACTGGTTGCTAAAATAACCCATGCTGTGGCGACCTATTCTCTTTGCTCTTTGCTGTAAGGCACCCAAAAACATAACAGAAACCTTTTTACATTGTATATATTAACAAAAATGTTGTATTTGACATGTAACTGGTGATTAGGCTTTCATTGTAAACTTCTTCAACTAATTTCCATTAAATGGTGGCTTGATGTGTTTTTCAAAGCTTTTAGAGATAAAATGTTTTTGCTAGAGAGCAGCTCAGTCAAGGAAAATAAGAGATGTGCCTTAAACTGTTTTATCATATAAAAGTGTGTCGTGATGGATTTGAGAACCACCATTGTAGAAACTGAGAGGTAGTTTCCCTTAGTTGGGGCATCAGGCTTAACGGAGCAGCTTTAGGATAAAGGCTGGATCATTTAGCACTGAGATGAGGAGAAACCTCTTAACTCAGACAGTTGTGGATATTTGGAATTCTCTTCCCCAGAGATAGTGGATGCTCCATCATTGAGGATACTTAAAACTGAAATTGAAGTTTTTGATCACTCAGGAACAAAGGGAGATGAGGAATCAGCAGGAAAGTATGGTTGAGACAGAAGGGTAGCCATGATCACAATGAACAATAGAGCAGGCTCTCGGGACAATATAGTCCATTCCTCCTTTTCTATATAACAACTTATTACATTCTTAATATTCCAGATATCTTGCGATCAGATGCTGATACAGTAACACTCTGACAGACATTCACAGTTTACTGGCTAGCAGATAAGAAGAGAACACTGGTCTCCCTGCAACAGCTCATCACCAGCTTCTGAAGGACAATTAGGAATGGGCCAGGAATACTGACCTTGCCAGCGACATCTGCATCCTGTGAAAGGACAAACAAAATCAAATAAAATGCTGAAAAAGCTCAGCATTTCTGGCAGCATCTGTGGAGAGAGAAGCAAGAATTAACATTCCTAATCCAATATGACTCTTCTTTGGAATTAATAGAAACATAGAAACTAGAAGGGCCATTCGGCCCTTCGAACCTGCCCAACCATTTATTTTAATCATGGTTGATCATCGAATTCACTATCCTGATCCTCCCTTCCCCCCATATCCCTTTAGCCCCAAGAGCTATATCTAATTTCTTCTTGAAGTCAGACAACGTTTTGGCCTCAGCTACATTCTGTGATAGTGAATTCCAGACATTCACCACCCTCTGGGTGAAGAAATTTCTTCTCACATCAGTTCTAAAAGGTTTACCCCTTATCCTCAAACTATGTTTCCCTAGTCCTGGGCTCCTCCACAATTGGGAACATTCTTTCTGAATCCACCCTGTCTAACCCTGTTAGAATTTATTAAGTTTCTATGAAATCCCTTCTCACTCTTCTAAACTGCAGTGAATATAATCCAAAACGACTTAGTCTCTCCACATATGACAGACCTGCCATCCCAGAAATCAGCTGGATAAACCTTTGCTGTATTCCCCCTATAGCAAGGACATCTATCCTCAGATAAGGACACCAAAACTGCGCACAACACTGCGGGTGAGGCCTCACCAATGCCCTATACAATTGCAGCAAAACATCCCTATCCCTATACTGAAATCCTCTTGCTATGAAGGCCAACATACCATTTGTCTAGATTACTGCCTGCTGTACCTGCACATTTATTTTCAGTGACTGATGCGCATGCACGAGGACTTCAAGGTCGCGCTGAGTAGCCACGTCGCTCAATTTACCCCCATTCAAGTAATAATATTTCTTCCTATTATTGCTACCAAGGAGAATAGCCTCACATTTATCCACATTATGCTGCACCTGCCATGCACATGTGCACACACTCACCCTGCCCAAATCAGATTGCAGCATCTCTGCATCCTCCTCACAGCTCACCCTCCCATCCAACTTTGTATCATCTGCAAATTTGGAGATAATACATTCAGTTCCCTCTTCTGAATCATTGATATATAATGTGAACAGTTGGGATCCGAGCACAGCTCCCTGCGGAACCTCACTAGTCACTGACAGCCAATCAGAAAAAGACCCATTTATGCCAACTCTTTGCTTACTATCTGTCAACCAGCTTTCTATCCATCTCAAGACATTACCTGCCATGTGCTATAATTTTACAGAGTAATCTGTTGTGTGAGACCTTATCAAAAGCCATCTGAAATGCTAAATAAACCACATCCACCAGTTCTCCTTGATCAACACTACTGGTTACATCCTCAAAGAATTCCAATAGATTCATCAAACATGAGTACCCTTTTGTAAATCCATGCTGACTTTGTCTGATTATACCACTGCCTTCCAAATGCTGAGTTATGAAATCCTTGATAACAGATTCTTGCAACTTCCCCAGTACCGACGTTAGGCTCACTTGTCTTCAGTTCCCTGTTTTCTCTCCACATCCATTTTTGAATAGTGGGCTTACATTAGCTACCCTCCAATCTGTAGGAACCAATCCAGAGTCCAAAGAATTCCTATTTCCTTCATTCATTCATTCCTGAAAAATTGCTGCAGGAGGGAGAGATTTAAATTCCTCGCTTCAGATCCCAAAGGGTTGCGAGGAAGTCAGATTGGAACCTGGAACATTATCTCTCCACACAGATGCTTCCAGGACTGCTGACTTTTTTCAGCATTTCCTGTTTACATCTGAGGTCTGCAGCACATTCAGCAGTTTACTTTTACACATGTGTATAGTTTAATATGTTCATATAAAAATACGCATTACATATGTGTTTGTTGCTTCATCTCTGTCCCAGAGATGATTCAGCTGCTCGGTCCTGGGGGGCAGCACCTCACTTCCAATCCGCTCCAGAGCTAACCCCGCCCCTTTGCCGCGCCGTCATTGGTTGGAGGATCCGCCGCCTCCTCGGTCCTCCAGCCCCGCCCCGCCCTCTACGTATTGGTCAAAGGGAACGTCACTCAGCGGCTGCTCACTCCTCGGACTTGAAGCCGTTTGCGCTTCCCACCGCCGCGGAATGGATTCTCTTTGGTAACCTGTCAGTCCTGTAGCACTCTCAGGTTTGTATTTTATTCTCTCTGCGTCCAGCCCTACACCATTGTACAGCTCACTCGAATTGGGGAAAATTTATTTTCCGTCGATGATTCGGCCTTTTAATAATTGCCTTCGCCAGGAGCTCAGCGCGCAGGCGCAGAGCCGGTCCCGTGTCTGAGCTTGCGCATTGCTTGACAGCTGATGGGGGCATAACTAAAGGGACAGAAGCAAAATACAGCGGATGCTGGAATCTGAAGGAAAAACATAAAATGCTGGAAAATTTCAGCAGGTCTGGCAGCATCTGTGGGGAGAGAATAGAGCCAACATTTCATGTCTACATGACCCTTTGTCAGAGCTGAGAACAGAGAATCAGTAGAGATTTATACTAAGAAGCGTGGAATGGGACGAAGGGAAGTGAGGATACAGAAGGTGCTATAAGTGTCTATTAAGTGATCAGAATGTGTGAATGACAGAACAGAGGTACAGGTGTTTAATGGACTGCCTGGGATTGTGGCAGTTGCCCTGAAAGTGAGAAAATGGAAGTGAGAAGGATGATGAAATGGATGAATGAGATGAAATAAAATAAATGAAACAAAATAAATGGAAATTGGGTAAAGGTGGAGGAGAGAGTTCATCCTCTGAAATTGCTGAACTCAATGTTCAGTCCAGAAGTCTGTAAAGTGCCCAATCGGAAGATGAGGTGCTGTTCCTCCACTTTGTGTTGAGGTTCGCTAGAACATTGCAAAAGGCAAACTGGAGGAACAGTTGGACACTTTACAGTCTTCTGGACCGAGCATGGAGTTACAACTTCAGAGGATCAACTCTGTCCTCCACCTTTACCCCAATTCCATTTATTTTATTTTGTTTCATCTCATTGATCCATTTTATCATCCTTCTTTCTCACTTCCATGTTTCCACTTCTCCATTCCGGCTCCCTTTCTTGCCCCCTCCACCCTTCAGGGCAACTGCTGCAATCCCTCAACCTTTGGTACCTCTCTTCTGCCATTCATGCATTCTGATCAATTAATGGCCACTGTTAGCACCTTCTCAGCCTACTGTATCCTCATTTCCATTATCTTTGTCCCATTCTACCCCCTCCCCAAACCGTCACAATTAAAGGGACACTGTCCCTCTGATTTAAAGGGACAGACATTCTCTGAGAGGAGGGACTACAGGTTTTGGGGCAACATATAGTTAAAGCTAGTAAATTGTTCTGAGTTTCTTTCTTCGAGTTTTTATTTATTGCTGATGGAAACTTGTTTTCCAGGGCAAGGATTTGAAGATCAAAAGCTTAGACGAAATACCAGATCGATCTGTCTGATTCACATTGTTAATCAGGACCTGAAGGTTAATCACAACATGGAAGAGAAGAGCTGCATTTGCTGCATCAACAGACTGGTCACATGTTCAATGTGTGAATGCGGATTCAAACGATCGTCTGACCACGGGAGGTGCAAGTGTGACCAAACCAGGGAGAGGCCATGTAAATGTGTGGACTGTGGGAAGAGATTTAGTTACCCATCTGAGCTGGAAACTCATCAACGCAGTCACACCGGAATGAGGCCATTCACTTGTCCCGAGTGTGGGAAGGGATTCACTCAGTCATCAACCTTGCTGAGACACCAGCGAGGTCACACAGGGGAGAGACCGTTCACTTGCTGTATTTGTGAGAAGGGATTTATTTATTCATGTGACCTACTGGCACACCAGCGAATTCACACTGGGGAGAGACCTTTCACTTGCTCTGTGTGTGAGAAGGAATTCGGTCAATCATCTACCTTGCTAAGACACCTGAGATTTCACACTGGGGAGAGACCATTCACCTGCTCAGTGTGTGGGAAGGGATTTACTCAGTCATCTGACTTGCTGGCACACCAACGAGTTCACACTGGGGAGAAACCATTCACCTGCTCAGTGTGTGAGGAGAGATTCACTCATTCCTCCAACCTGCTTACACACCAGCGAGTTCACACTGGGGAGAGACCCTTCACCTGCTCTGTGTGTGAGAAGAGATTCAAACAAGCCTCCAACCTGCTGACACACGAGCGTGTTCACACTGGGGAGAGACCATTTACCTGCTCAGTGTGTGGGAAGGGATTCAAACGAGCCTCCAACCTGGTGAGCCACCAGCGAGTACACACTGGGGAAAAGCCCTTCACCTGCTCTGTTTGTGGAAAGGGATTCAGTAAATCATCCTATTTAGTGAAGCACCTGCAAGTTCACAACTGACTGCACCACTCCAATTCTGCAGGTACTCAGTTGGTACAATAGAATTTGAGTATTATTGAGAAAAAGGGAGACATGCTGTCGAAGCTTTTCATCTTCTACTCATCAGGACAGATGCAAGAATGCTAAATTTCAAAAGGAACAACAATGTACACTGCATCAGAAAAGGCTAATTGGCTGACAAGTCAACTCTGATCGTTCGAGGCTCTACCGTGGAGAATTCACCAGTGAACTATTCCTCACATTTCTGTTTAATTCAAAAACAATACAGTGGCAATACATGTACCTTTTGCCTATTTACGAATATATGTAGCATCTAGCAAGCGTAAGTGAGCTACATTGTGAGCCCAGCTGATCATCTTAAATTAGTTGTTAGTGTAATTCTTAACACACTCAGGATTGTTCAGCAAGTGTTGTTGAATACGGAATCATATCTAATATTAGACATTATGTCCTGGGTTTTGCAAGCATGAGCTGTTTGGGTACAGTCAGTACCCTACCTATCGAGTGTAGCTGAAGGGACATGTAGTTTGATATGTATGAACAAGTAGCAGGAGCAAGCCATTGAGCCTCTCGAGCCTGCTCTGCCATTCAATAAGATTGTGGCTGATCCAAAGTCACCTCAGATCTGCATTCCGCCAATCCCTAAAACCAATTCACCACTTTGTTAATCAAGAATACCCACGTCTGCCTTAAAAATATTCAAAGACTCTGCTTCACCACCTTTTCAGGAAGCTAGAGAGAGAGAGTTCCAAAGATACACAACCCTCTAAGCAAATTGTTTTTTGTTTCATCTTTGTTTTAAATGGCGACGCCTTATTTTTAAACAGTGACGCTTAGTTCTAGATTCTCCCATAAGAACAAGCATCATGACCACATCCACCCTTTACAGTCCCTCAGGATCTTATATATTTCAATCAAATCATCTCTTTCTCTCCTCAACTCCATTGGATAAAACCTAACCTGTCCAACCTACCATTCCCGGTAATAGTCTAGTAAACCTTCACCGAACTGCTTCCAATGCATTTACATCCTTACATAAGATGACTAATACTGTATACAATACTTCAAATGTGGTCTCACCAATATCCGGTAAAACTGAAAGATTACCTTCCGATGTTTGTTAACATTTTCCCTCACAATAAAGAATAATATTCTGTTAGCTTTCTAAATTATCTGCTGTACCTCCAAACAAGTCATTTGGGATTTATGCACCCGGACACCCAGATACCTCTGCACCTCAGAGTTCTTCAATGTCTGACCATTTAAATACGCTTTTTTATGCTTGCTGTCAAAATAAATAATTTCACATTTTCCCACGTTATACTCCATTTGCCAGATCTTTGCCCACTTATTTAACCTGTCTATGTATTTTTGTAGCCTTCTTATGCCCTCTTCACAGCTTAGTTTCTTACCTATCATTGTGTTATCAGCAAACTTGGTAACCGTCCCAGTACTGATCCTTATGGCACACGACTCGTTACGTTTTGCCAAGCTGAAAAGACCCATTTATGCCTACACTGTTTCCTTTTAGCCAGCAAATCTTCTAATTACATGCCAATAGTATCAACCTTTTATTTTCCGCAGTAACCTTTGTCGTGATACTTGAGATTTCCAGAAGTATTTGATAAGTACAATCCAACCAACAGTTCCCCTTCATCCACATTACATAACTTTCTCAAAGAATTCCAATAAGTTGGTTAAACATTAATTCCCTTTCACAAAACCGTGCAGACCCTGCCTGATTATCTAGAACGTATTCAAGTTCCCTGCTATAATATCTTTAATAGCAACTTCAAACATTTTCCCTGCAACAGATCTTACGTTAACTGGCCTTTAATTTCTTTCTTTTTGTCTCCCTCCCGTTTTGAATGGAGTTACGCTTGCCACATTCCAATCTAAGGAGACCATCCCCAAATATCGGGAGCTTTGTAAAATTAAAAGCAGTGCATCAACTATCTCACGGGACACTTCTTTTAAGACCCTAGGATGAAGTCAATCAGGATCCAGTCTCTTGTCAGCCTGCAGCTCCAACAATTTACTCAGTACTACTTCTCCAGTGATTGTAATTTCCCTGAGTTCCTCCCTCCTCCTCCCCTTTCCAGTTTGTAGCTGCTTCTGGGATGTTACTTGTACCCTCTATAGTGAAGGCTGGTGCAAAATACCCGTTCAATTGAGCTGCCATTTTGTTTTCTGTTATCAATTCCCCAGACTCACTTTCTATTTATAAAAACCCTTTTTGTCTGTTTTTATATTTCAGGCAAGCTTTCTCTCATACTCTTAAGTTTTTCCTCCTTTTTAATATTTTAGTCATTCTTTGCTGTTCCTTAAAACCTGTCCAATTTTCTGACCTGCCACCAGTCTTTGCAAAATTGTATACTTTTTCTTTCAGCTTGCTTGACACTATTTTTAATCTTCTAGTTGACCATGGATGGTGGGTCTGTCCCTTGGATATTTTCTTATTTGTTGGAATATGTCTATTCTATCAATTCTGAAATATCTCCTTAAATGTTTACTGCTGCATCTTTATTGATCTCTCCCTATTAAATGTGCTGATTCACTTTAGCCAGCCCAGGTTTCCTGCCTTCATTATTGCCCTTTTGAAGTTTAAAAACATTGTCTCAGAACCATTTCTCTCACTCTCAAACTGAATGTAAAATGAGATCATTAGTTACTCTCATCTCATTGCACAATACCACGTCCAGTATAACGATATGTTCCAGCATATTTTTTGGGATGTATGGCCTGTGTACTTGTCATCACAGTGGCAATGAAATTCATATGCCACATTGCTCATTTGTCTAGTATGCAGAACAGGCTTGATGGCAGCATCCTGTTAGTGGAAAATACTGCTTGTGTTGCTACTGCATAGTTGCATCATGAAAATGGCAAGCCTCACGTGTTGATTTTTGAGATACCTGACTGATCAAGAATTATTTGGGTATACTGGGCACTTTTCAGGTCCAAATATTTGAGCAACAGGCTGCTGCTGCAGGATTTGAACCCATAAGCTGCTGACTCTGAGGTGAGAATGTGACCACAGCCATGGCTGTCCTGATTAACCAATAGTAATATGGGGCATAGAATGGTTGTCTGGATATTGAGAGATCTACCATCTTCTTATTTAATGAAAACAGGCTGGATGGGGCTAAGTGACCAATTACTGATCCAATGCGCCTCTCCTATGTTCAGTTCACTCAATTCTTACCAAAGTGGAAATGGGTTGAATTCCAGCCTCGGGTGACTGTGTAGATTTTGCACATTCTCCCCATGACTGCGTGGGTTTCCTCCAGGTGCTCCGGTTTCCTCCCACAGACCAAAGCTGTGCGGGTTGTTTGGCCATGCTAAATTGCCCTTTAGTGACAGGGGGATTAGTATGGTAAATACATGAGATTAGGGGATAGAGTCTGGTTGGGATTGTTGTCGGTGCAGGCATGATAGGCCAAATGGCCTTGTTTTATGCTGAGAGATTTTATGATTCTATCCTATGATTCTAGAAGCTTGTTTCAGATTTTAAAATAATCTAGGAATGGAAGAAAGAGATTTGCTTCAATTGGACAAGTTCAGGTGCCAAAAGTGCAGGAAAGGGAAAGCTAAGATTTGCAAATCTCCTGATTTGAACAGAGTTTGCAGTGTTTCTGGGTAAAGATTCCTTTACAGAAGGATTTCCAGCAGATAGGTTCTGGAAACTGCTTTTAAACAGAGAATAAGCAAAGTTTAAAACAAAATGGCTGGCACTCAACAGAAATCCTGCAGTTTTGAAAAACAAACCCATAGCTGTAGCAACCAGAGACACTGTGTACCCATATTGATACATTGTTCCAAATACAAGCAGCACTGAACAAAAGCTTTGGTACATACATTGATACATTGTTGCAAGACACACCTGCAAAGGGAAGTCAACTCACTAAGCCTGTGTAAAAAAAAGTCTTAAAGAAGTGTATTTAAAGAGGTAATTAAAGTTGTACAATATTTAATACAACAACATAAAGAACAAAGGCCAAGCGACATGAAAATCAGAGACGACCCCAGATAGAGGCTCGCTCTAAAAAGGAGGTTCTTAAGGCAATGAAGATATCAGCGAAGAAAAGTAAGACCTCAGCAGACAGATCCCAATGGAGGAAATTAAGACCTTTAAAGAAGAGACAACACTGGAGCTCAGAGGAAGTAATATGCCCTCAAAGCAGAGACAACATCAGAATCAAAAGTAAACAGTGAAAGACTTACAGAAGGAGGGCACCAATGAGCCTCAGAAGAGGTACTGATGAGTCCCAGAAGATGGGGGCACTGATGAGCCCCAGAGGGAGAGTAGAAATGGACCCCAGAGGGAGGATGATGACAAACCCTGAATGATGAAATAAACAGCTGAAAGCTGTCATCAGTCAGGAATCAAGACTCAGTTGCATCTATCCTTTTGTATTGTAATGAGAAATTCCTTGGAAGTTTAGCAATAAATTACAAGCAAACAATAAAGCTGTAATCAGAAAGTAAGACAAGCCACAACAGAAGCAGTAAAAGAGTTGGATAAACTTCTCTGAGAACTACAGAAAGTAAAACATGAGGTAAAAGTTTGTGACCCTAGTCTAAATGAGAAGCAGCCCAGCTATATCAGTAATAAAAACAAGCACTATGAAAGTAGCTAGGAAATCTATTGGAGCCATTAAGAAACAGTACAACATTCACCAGCAAGCGGTGAAGGAACTGGAGTTAGAGCATGAAGATGTGATAAAAGGTAAAAAGTGTTGACAGAAAAAGCACAATCGGAACTAAGCAACAATGGAACTCAAGAAGAGCCAAGCAAAGCCCATGTAATGGATGCGATTAGTTTGGTGGGAGAACTAGTTTCAGAGTGAATGCATCAAAGATTTGATCCAGGATGCTCATGTAGGATGTTCCGTAACATCTACTGCAAGAGTCGCCACACTGTTGAAGCAAGAGCAGAGGTATGTATCATTTACCAGAGCCATTATTGGGAATTCTCGAGATCCAGTTGAATGATCGAACTACCAGTCATGTGGAAAACATAAATGAGCTAAAGAAATTGGCATTCTGCAGAGAGGTAGAAACTGGTGTTTGAGGATGCTGAGGAACACTTAGCAATGGACAAACCCAAAGAGAGAACACAACTGTTGGAACAAGTTAGCAATTCCAGCAAATTATCCAATACATGTAACGAGAAGGAAGGAATGATGAATGTTGAAGTAAAGTCTTTTGCAATTACAATGAAAAGGAAAAGTGTCATTTCTCTGAAAACATGCAAAGCATGAGAAGGGAGAAATTGTTATCAAATGATGTTGGAAATGAATGATGGATTCACCTCAGAAGAAATTCCAAAACGGTTCAACGGAATGGATCGCAAAAGCAGAGCAATGCAAAAGAATGATTGTGATTCTCTTTGACACGAGAAAGTTATTCTGACAAAAAAGAGAAACTGCAGCAGTTAGCTGACGAAAAATGTCAGTTGACTGGAACTTTTCTGCAAAATACTGAAAATCAAGGTTGGAATGCTGATGGAACAATTTTTCATGAGACAAATAGATGAAGAGTAAAACTGGCACATTCTGAGAATGAGAATTGGAAAGCAAGCTTAATCATTGGATACAAACAAATCGGCTCCCGATTGAGTGAGACATTGGGAAGGCAACAGTTGGGAAATAATGCCAAGTTGGAATAAATTAAGAAACAGGTTGAAGACTAATTTTCCATAGAATTCCTACTGTGCAGAAGGAGGCCATTTAGCCCATCAAGTCTGCACCGATTCTCCGAAAGAACTTACCTGGTCTCCCGCCATAACCTTGCGTATATTACCATGGCTAATTGGCCTAACCTGCACATCTTTGGACTGTGGGAGCAATTGTTTCTACCTAACCTGTACATCTGTAGGAGGAAACTGGAGCACCCGGAGGAATTTCATGCAGACATGGGGAGAACATGCAAACTGCACACAGACAGTCACCCAAGACCGGAATCAAACCTGGGTCCCTGTCGCTGAGGTAGCAGTGCCAACCACTGTGCCTTGATTGCTGCAGAGAACTCTTTTAACAAAGAGTTAATTTAAAGTTATCAGTTCACCCAAAGGTACGTCAGATGAATATCAAGATGAATGAAAAGAGTTATTTTAAAAAGGCAACTACAGGAGATGGAGCTGAAAATGGTTCAGACCAAACTGCAAATAATGGAGACTGAGTGCAAATGATGGAGGAGAAACGGTAACACAGTGGTTAGCACTGCTGCCTTACAGCGCCAGGGACCCGGGTTCGATTCCTGGCTTGGCTCACTGTCTGTGTGGAGTCTGCATGTTCTCCCCGTATCTGCATTGGTTTCCTCCGGGTTCCACTTTCCTCCCACAGTCTGAAAGCTGTGCTGGTTAGGTTCATTGGCCATGCTAAATTGTCCCTCAGTGCATCCGAACAGGCGCCAGAGTGTGGCAACTGGGGGATTTTCACAGTAACTTCATTGCAACGTTAATGTAAACCTACTTGTGACACAAATGAATAAACTTTAAGAAAACAGATGCGTAAAGTAAAGGACTGATCAAGTCAAAGCAGAAGGTTAGTTGATGCAATAGACTAAAGGAAGAGATTGGAGAACGGTGCCATCCAGCTGAAGATATGCTAGAGAGAACTAGACAAAGCTGCAATTCAGGCAGAGAAGGAAGTTGAGATTACCTGCCACAACAATATTGCTGAATTGGTCACACTAATAAAAATGCACCAATATGATAACATGCTCTCATCTGAGCAGCAGTGCTAAGATGAGAATTAACTTTTATCACACGACTTAAGTACCATGACCACTCCTTCACAATGAACAAACCAAAATTATGCAAGAACTGTCAAGATGTAAGATTATGTTGTATTGCAATGATGGTACCAGCATGCATTGTAGAGCTAGGTGTATGACAGAGAAAAGGATCAACAAAGGATTGGAGAGTGACACCTTCCGCAGAGTAAGGTATGTAGTCCTTGGTCAGCGCGCAGTCAAGGACAGAACTCGGAAAGCCTATATGGAAGAACCCAATGCAAGACTAAATTTGGGACTGTGTGCGGTTGAAGCCTACTGGAAGGAGTGTTATATTAAATGCAAGCTTCAAGATTCCTCCATTGAACAATGATATTGATTTACGATGGGGCAGCATGGTGGCACAGTGGTTAGCACTGCTGTCCCACAGTGCCACGGACCCGGGTTCGATTCCCATCTTGGCTCACTGTCTGTGCGGAGTTTGCATGTTCTCCCCATGTCTGCGTGGGTCAGCAGTGCTCCAGTTTCCTCCCACAATCCACAAGACGTGCTGGTTATGTGCATTGGCCATGCTAAATTCTCCCTCAGAACAGGGACCGGAGTGTGGTGACAAGGGGATTTTCACAGTAATTTCATTGCAGTGTTAATGTAAGCCTACTTGTGAGACTAATCAATAAACTTTTTAAAAAGTCTATCTTGTGTGTATAATATATGTTTAAAATGTGGGTTGAGTAAATCTATTTGAAGATTGTAATAAGAAAGTTAAAGTGGGGGGGAGGGGGTTTGTTGTCTATGTAGTGTCTGTTTAAGACAACAAAGCATAAGACATCACCTGAGTTGAGGGACCAATGGGAACTGAGAGTGTGTGATCACCAGAGTGGGTGGAGTCCTCTCTCAAACATATTACATTTCACAGTCATGTAATGAGCATGTAAGAATCGGAGCTCTGCCTCAAGCATCTTAGTGCTGTGAAAACTTGTGCCTAACTTTCTCTTTATCAATAAATACATTCTTGTTCCTAACAAATTCTGAAGCCTCTCTTGGCAACTCCAGAAGCCGGCCACACAAAATACGTAACAGTGTCCTCCTCACAACTTCCTTTCCTATCTGTCTTTGTAACAGCAACCAATGTGGCTACAATGTTTGTGAACAGAATCCCCACTCACCTGAAGAAGGGGCTTAGAGCTCCGAAAGCTTGTGTGGCTTTTGCTACCAAATAAACCTGTTGGACTTTAACCTGGTGTTGTTAAACTTCTTACTGTGCTACAATGCAGTCAGCCCCTTCAACCAAGTCACATCAACTGTAAATAGCTGAGGCTCCAACATTGATTCCTGTGCCACTCAACTAGTTACAGTTTGCCAACTTGAAAACAACCATTTGTTCCAACTCTCCTCAATCCATTTTAATGTCTTATTTCAATACCAGAAGCTGTTATCTTGTGTAGTAACCTTTTATGTGACACCTTTTTATAATGTCTTTTGGAAATCCAAATATGTTACACCTACTGGTTTCCCTTGATCTACCCTGCTTGTTACATCCCCAAAGAACTCTAATTAATTAGTCAAACATGATTTCCCATTCACAAAGCCATGTCGACTCTGCCCATTTCCTTAAGAATGGATGCCAGCATTTCCAAATGACAAATGTTAGGTTAACTGGTTTTTCTGTCTCCTTCCTTTCTTGAATTACAGTGCTACATTTACAATGTACCAGTTCACTGGGATTTTACCAGAATTTATCAGATGTAATTTAAAAGTTACATCCAATGCATTTACTTTCACTTCAAGTTGCTTGATTTTCTGCTACTCCTGGGATGTTTTATTGTCTTTTATAGTCAAGATAGATACAAAACAAAATATAAAAGCAAAATTTTGCGGATGCTGGAATCTGAAAGAAAACCAGAAAATGCTGAGAAATCTCAACAGGTCTAGCCGCTCTGACGAAGGGTCATCTAGACTCGAAATGTTGGCTCTATTCTCTCCCCACAGATGCTGCCAGACCTGCTGAGATTTTCCAGCATTTTCTGTGGATACAAAATACTTGTTCTGAATGTGTTTCTATTTCTTTGGCAGTCTTCCATCTCCTGAGTTCATTTTGGTCATTTTCTTTCATGGGTATCAGTGGTTAAGCCAACAGTTGTTGACCATCTATAATTGCCATTAAGAATGCAGTTGTGAGCTGCCTTTTTGAACAGCTGCTTACCGTTGGTGTAGGAACACCCACAGTACTGTTCGGAAGAGAGCTTCAGGACTTTGATGCAGCAACAGTAAAGGCATGGTCATCAGAATGGTGTGTAACTTGGAGGGGAACTTGCAGGTGATGATGCTCCCATGTATCAGCTGCTTTTGTCCCAGATGGTTGAAGGCGAAGGCTTGGAAGGTGCTGTCAAAGGAGCCTGGATAAGTTCCTTCAATACATCTTGTTGAAGGGAGATAATGTTGTGTCGTTGGTCGGAGGGACTGAATGCAGAAAGGGTGACAGTCAAACATGTTACTTTGTCCTGGATGGTGCCAAGCTTCTTGAATGTTGTTGGAGCTACACTCACCCAGGCAAGCTGAGAGTATTCCGTCACACTTCTCACTTGTGCCTTGTAGATGGTGGACAGACTGGGGAATCGAGATGAGTTTCATGCCATAGAATTTGTAGCATTAGACCTGCCCTTGCAGCCAACTTATTTATATGGCTAGACCATTTCATTTCTGGTGAATGTTACCCCCAGTATGTTGTTAGAACAGCATTCAGAGATGGTAATGCCATTGAATGTGAAGGGATAGTTTGCACTGCATTGATGTGGCTGAGGGCACCTATTCTGTCATGGGGCGCCAATGGCCTAGTGGTTTTACCACTACACTATTAATCCAGAAACTCAGCTAATTTTCTGGGGACCTGGGTTCAAATCCCACCACAGCAGAGGATGGAATTTGAATTCATTAAAAACAAATCTGGAGTTAAGAATCTACTGATGACCATGAAACCATTGTCGATTGTCAGAAAAACCCATCTGGTTCACTGATGGGAAGGAAATCTGCCGTCCTTACCTGGTCATGCCTACATGTGACTCCAGAGCCACAGCAATGTGGTTGACTCTCAACTGCCCTCAGGCAATTAGGGATGGGCAATAAATGCTGGTCAGCCAGCGACACCCATATGCCATGAATGAATCAAAAAGAATAGTGGTGTCTGATGCATTTGCTACAGAGAAAGACAGTGGACATAGGAACAGGAATAGGCCATTCAGCCCATCATGGTAACAACTGATCTAGCATCAACTGCCGTTTGTGGAAGAAAGCTCCAAACCCCTTTGTATGTAGAAGTGCTTCCTAACATCTCTCCTGAATGGTTTGGCTCTAATTTTTAGACTATGCCCCAGTTCTAGAAATTCCGAGCAGTGGAAATAGGTTCTCTTTCTCTACCCTCTCTTTTCCTGTTAGTATCTTGAAGATTCCGATCAGATTACACATTCAGCTTCTAAATTCGAGAGGCAACCGGTCTAATTTGTATACTTTCTCCTCATAGTTAAACCCTGAAGTCATTCTTCATTCTTGTAAACCTATGCTGCACTTCCTCCAAGGCTAATATATCCTTCCTAAGGTGTGGTACCCAGATCGGCTCACAGTACTCCAAGTGGGGTTTAACCACAGTTTTGTATAGCTGCAGCATAACTTCTGCACCCTTATACTCCAGTCCTCTGGATCTGAAGGCCAGCATTCCATTAGCCTTCTTGATTTTTTTTGCACCTGGACGTAGCATTTTAAAGGTCTCTCTACCAGAACCACCATATCTCTTTGGATGTCTATTGTATTTAACTTCATACCATCTCGAATGTACTCTGATCTCTCTTCTTTTTTGTTCAAAATCTCATGTTTGTTTGGATTGAAATCCATCTGTCACAGTTTTGCCCAATCACCTAGTATATCTGAGGAAGTGCAGGATTCACTGGCCTCTGTTTTCTCTGGACCGTTTACTCGGCCAGCTGAGCTTTCTGTTTCTTCTCACCTCTTCCAAGATCCTTCAAAGCAGTCAGCTTCCAGAAGTCACATCCAATGGTGACTGTCTGCCACCAGTTGTCAGTATCACTGTCCACCACCATCATATCCTGCATGTAGTGGAGGCCTGGATGCCCGGAGGATTGTTAACCAGTGCCTAGTTCACTGTACAGAAGGTGTCTGGTTTTACTGTCTTCATCCATCCGCTCACTTCATGTGCCTGAGCCAGCACAGACATCATCAAATTTCAAATAAGTGGATCTGATGGAATTAGCATGCGCTAGGGCTTCAGATTTGGTAACCGTGGGATGCTAAGGATACAACTTGAGACAGCAAAGATGGGAACTTCAGCCTTTTCTCCTGATCAGCGACTGTTGCCCAGTGCTTGCCATTGGAGGAATATGCTGAGGGTGCAGGCTTGGTAGAGTCACAGTTTTGTTCTTGCTCAGGTTGCTAGTCTTTTACATTCTCTTAATCCTTTATCTATTTACACACACACATATATATGTGATATATGATTGAATATAAACACTTTGTTATGGTTGTATTTTTGTCCATGATTCCCCTGTCCCAAAGTCATTCCAGTCTCCATTCCCAGACTTTCTGCTGACTCAGTTGCTCTCATATTGGAACAGTGCCTCACAACCTGTTCCATTGCATCTGGGCTCAACATCAAATCCTGCCCCGTTTCAGCGCCACCTTTTTTTGAGAACCTTGCTCTCCTGCCTTTCAGCTCAGGGGAACAGCTGCTTCCTATCCAGCCTGTCCACACTCCTCATGGTCTTATCAATCAGCACCACCACCCCCAACCTACCCCCACCACCTCCCCACCCCCCACCCTCCACAACCTTCTCTGCTCTAAATAAAACAATCCAAGCCTATCCAGCCTCTCATCATAGCTCAAATGCTCCATCCCAAGGAACACCCTCTCCAGTGCAATCACTTCCTTCCGATAGTGAGGTGACCAGAACTGCACGCAGTACTCCAACTGTGGCCGATCCAAAGTTTTGTACAGCTGCAACATAACCTCTCTGCTTTAATAACCTATGCCACGACTGATAAAGGCATTTGTCCTGTATACCTTGTAAAGAACAAAGACAAGAATAAAGAAAATTACAGCGCAGCAACAGGCCCTTCGGCCCTCCAAGCCTGCACCGACCATGCTACCCGACTTAACGAAAACCCCCTACCCTTCCGGGGATCATATCCCTCTATTCCCATCCTATTCATGTATTTGTCAAGACGCCCCTTAAAAGTCACTATCGTATCTGCTTCCACTACCCGGCAACGAGTTCCAGGCACCCACCACCCTCTGTGTAAAAAATCTGCCTTGTACATCTCCTTTAAACCTTGCCCCTCGCACCTTAAACCTGTGCCCCCCTAGTAATTGACTCTTCCACCCTGGGAAAAAGCTTCTGACTATCCACTCTGTCCGTGCCTCTCATAATCTTGTAGATTTCTATCAGGTCTCCCCTCAACATCCATCGTTCCACTGAGAACAAACGAAGTTTCTCCAACCCCTCCTCATAGCTGATGCCCTCCATACCAGGCAACATCCTGGTAAATCTTTTCTGTACGCTCTCCAAAGCTTTCTGGTAGTGTGGAGACCAGAATTGAACACTATATTCCAAGTGCGGCCTAACTAAGGTTCTATAAAGCTGCAACATGACTTGATAATTTTTAAGCTCAATGAAGGCAAGCATGCCATATGCCTTCTTGACTACCATCTCCACCTGCATTGCCACTTTCAGTGACCTGTGTACGTGTACACCCAGGTCCCTTTGCCTATCAATACTCTTAAGAGTTCTGCCATTTACTGTATATTTCCTATTTGTATTAGACCTTCCAAAATGCATTACCTCAGTACTCCATTAACCTGTCCTTCCGCCTTCAGGGAACAATGGACAAGCACCCCCAGATCCTTTTGTTCTTTTGCACTTCCTCGTGTCCTGCCATTCATTGTGTACTCTCTTGACTGTACTACTTCCAAAAT
This sequence comes from Mustelus asterias, assembly GCF_964213995.1. Taxonomy (NCBI): domain Eukaryota; kingdom Metazoa; phylum Chordata; class Chondrichthyes; order Carcharhiniformes; family Triakidae; genus Mustelus; species Mustelus asterias. Next base: position 92,588,520 of record NC_135816.1, read on the forward strand.
GCGTCATCTTGCACTTTTCAAAGTTAAATTTTTTTTTGTATTTTTATTCCAATTCAATCAAATCAAGTCCAATTCAGAGTCTCAACAAGTTGAGACAATCCCGATCCAAGCTGACAAGACAGGGCTCTCGCCTCCTGTCTTGGGCTTGATCTACATGATCCAAGCTGATTGGAGTAGGCATAGCTCCTCCTCCAAGGCTTGATCTCATTTGCATCTTAGCCAAAAGGCCGAGATGCCGCTTTTAAAAATTGCTTCAAATGAAGCTAAAATGTAACCTAATGACTTCAACCAAGCACAGCATGTCGATACTACACTTGATCTTAGCCAAAATTCCATCTGACCAACCCGACTTCCACATTAACTATCCTGCCAATCTTCGTGGCAACCACAAACATGCATATCATGCCCCCACATTTTCATCTATATTGTTTTATAATATCACAAACAATAAGGGACTTACCACTGAATTTGCTCTGCTCCAGCCTCCATAAAGTGTTCTCTCATTGAAATCTATCAACCTAAGCCTTTATACCCTTCTCCCTCATGTTTGTCTAACTTCCTCTTAAGTATATCTATACTGTTCACTTGGACCATTCCCTGGAGTGAGGTAGCGAGTGCCACATTCTCACGGCTCTCTAGGTAAAGAACTTGCTTCTGAATTCCGTATGGGATTCCTTGGTGACTATCTTATATTGATAATTTGCTGTACCGGAGATACCGGAGATGAGGGGGTTAGCTTATGAGGAGAGCTTGAGTAGATTGGGCCTGTACTCGTTGGAGTTTAGAAGGCTGAGGGGAGATCTTATGGAGACATATAAGATAATGAAGGGGCTGGACAGGGTAGAGGTAGAGAGATTCTTTCCACTTAGAAAGGAAACAAGAACTAGAGGACACAGCCTCAAAATAAGGGGGAGTCAGTTTAGAACAGAGTTGAGGAGGAACTTCTTCTCTCAGAGGGTAGTGAATCTCTGGAATTCTCTGCCCATTGAAGCAGTGGAGGCTACCTCGTTAAATATGTTTAAGTCACAGGTAGATAGATTTCTGATCAATAAGGGAATTAAGGGTTATGGGGAACAGGCGGGTAAGTGGAACTAAACCACTATCAGATCAGCCATGATTTAATTGAATGGCGGGGCAGGCTCGAGGGGCTAGATGGCCTACTCCTGTTCCTAGTTCTTATGTTCTTATATAGCACTTGTGGCAAATGGGATCAAAGGTTATGGGGGAAAAGCAGGATTAGGCTATTGAGTTGGATGATCAGCCATGATTGTAATGAATGGCAGAGCAGACTCCCATCTTCTATGTTTCTATGTTACCATCCCGAATTACCCTGGAACTGGTGCCAGGGTCTAGGATGTCTCTGAAAGGGCAGAAAGCATACTGAAGGGAGAGGGTGAACAGCCAGAGGTCGTGGTACATATTAGTACGAACGACATAGGCAGGAAGAGTGATGAGGTCCTGCAGCAGCAGTTTGGGAGTTAGGTAGAAAGTTAAAAAGAAGGACCTCTAGGGTTGTAATCTTAGGATAACTCCCTGTGCCAGGTGCTAGTGAGGCTAGGAATAGGAAGATAGTGCAGCTCAACAAGTGGCTAAACAGCTGATGTAAGAGGGAGGGTTTCAGATATCTGGACCATTGGGGTCTCTTCCAGGGCAGATGGGACCTGTACAAGAAGGACGGGTTGCATCTAAACTGGAAGGGCACAAATATTCTAAGCGGGAGGTTTGCTAGTGTCACACGGGAGGATTTAAACAAGTGTGGCAGGCAGGGTGGGAACCAAAGCAAAGGTGAATTAGCTGAAGGGCAACCAGAGCGTAGGGCCAGTAAGACTCAGAGAAACAGCAGGCAGGGTGGGATTGCTAACCAGAAAAGGTGTGGTGGACTGAAGTGCATTTGTTTCAATGCGAGAAGTGTAACAGGTAAGGCAGATGAATTTAGAGCTTGGATTAGTACTGGGAACTACGATGTTGTTACCATTACAGAGATTTGGTTAAGGGAAGGACAGGATTGGCAGCTTAACATTCCAGGATACAGATGTTTCAGGTGGGGATAGAGGGTGACGTAAAAGGGGTGGGGGAGTTGCACTACGGGTTAAGGAGAATATCACAGCTGTACTCCTGGAGGACACCTCGGAGGGCTCATACAGCGAGGCAATATGGTTAGAGCTCAGGAATAGGAAAGGTGTAGTCACAATGTTGGGGGTTTACTATTGGCCACCCAACTGCCAGCAGGAGATTGAGGAACAGATATGTGGACAGATTTTGGCAAAGTGTAAAAGTAACAAGGTTGTTGTGGTGGGAGATTTTAATTTCCCCTATATTGACTGGGACTCACTTAGTGCTCGGGGCGTGGATGGGGCAGAGTTTGTAAGGAATATCCAGGAGGGCTTCCTGAAACAGTATGTAGATAGTCCAACTAGGGAAAGGGCCATACTAGACCTCGTATTGGGGAATGAGCCTGGCCAGGTGGTCAATGTTTCAGTAGGGGAGCAGTTCGGGAACAGTGACCACAATTCAGTAAGCTTTAAGGTACTGATGGATAAAGATAAGTGCAGTCCTCAAGTTAAGGTGCTAAATTGGGGGAAGACTAATTACAACAATATTAGGCAGGAACTGAAGAATGTAGATTAGGGTCAGATGTTTGAGGGCAAATCAACATCTGGCATGTGGGAGGCTTTCAAGTGTAAGTTGAGAGGGATTCAGGACCGGCACATTCCTGTAAGGATGAAGGATAAGTATGACAAGTTTTGGGAACCTTGGATAACGAGAGATATTGTGAGCCTAGTCAAAGAGAAAAAGGAAGCATTTGTCAAAGCTAGCAGGCTGGGAACACACGAAACAAGTGTGGAATACAAGGAAAGTTGAAAGAAACTTAAGCAAGGAGTAAGAAGAGCTAAAAGGGGGTCATGAGAAAGCATTGGCCAGCAGGATTAAGGAAAATCCCAAGGCTTTTTATACACATATAAAGAGCAAGAGGGTAGCCAGGGAAAGGATTGGCCCACTCAAGGACAAGGGAGGGAATCTATGCGTGGAGCCAGAGGAAATGGGCGAGGTATTAAATGAGTATTTTGTGTCAGTATTCACCAAAGAGAAGGACTTGGTGGATGATGAGTCTGGGAAAGGATGTGTAGATAGTTTGAGTCATGTTGAGATCAAAAAGGAGGAGGTATTGGGGTTCTTGAGAAACATTAAGGTAGACAAGTCCCCAGGGCCTGATGGGATATACCCCAGAATACTGAGAGAGGCAAGGGAGGAAATTGCTGGGGCCTTGAAAGAAATCTTTGTATCCTCACTGGCTACAGGGGAATTGGGAGGTGCTTGGACACACTCATCTCCACTAAGGACAGTCAGTCACCTAAGCACTTCACTGTACCGCAATCCCACGGATAACCTCACGATGTGCCACTTCTCCAGCTTCCACCCGAAACATGGTAAAGAAGCTATCCCCTACGGACAAGCCATCCGTATACACAGGATCTGCTCAGATGAGGAAGATTGCAACAGACACCTCCAGACGCTGCAAGATGCCCTCATAAGAACAGGATATGGCGCTTGACTCATCAATCGACAGGTCCGACGCGCCACAGCGAAAAACCGCACTGACCTCCTCAGAAGACAAACACGGGACACGGCGGACAGAGTACCCTTCGTCGTACAGTACTTCCCCGGAGTGGAGAAGCTATGACATCTTCTCCGGAACCTTCAACATGTCATTGATGAAGACGAACATCTCACCAAGGCCATCCCCACACCCCCACTTCTTGCCTTCAAACAACCGCACAACCTCAAACAGACCATTGTCCGCAGCAAACTACCCAGCCTTCAGGAGAACAGTGACCACGACACCACACAACCCTGGCACAGCAACCTCTGCAAGACGTGCCGGATCATCAACACGAATGCCATCATCTCACGTGAGAACGCCATCCACCAGGTACACAGTACATACTCTTGCAACTCGGCCAACGTTGACTACCTGATACGCTGCAGGAAAGGATGTCCCGAGGCATGGTACATTGGGGAGACCATGCAGACGCTACAACAACGAATGAATGAACACCGCTCGACAATCACCAGGCAAGAGTGTTCTCTTCCTGTTGGGGAACACTTCAGCGGTCACGGGCATTTGACCTCTGATCTTCGGGTAAGCGTTCTCCAAGGTGGCCTTCACGACACATGACAACGCAGAGTCGCTAAGCAGAGACTGATAGCCAAGTTCCGCACACATGAGGACGGCCTCAACCGGGATCTTGGGTTCATGTCACACTATATGTAACCCCCATGACTTGCCTGGGCTTGCAAAATCTCACTAACTGTCCTGTCTGGAGACAATATACATCTCTTTAACCACTGCTTAACGTTCTCTCCACTCACATTGTCTGTATCTTTAAGACTTGATTACCTGTAAAGACTTGCATTCCAACCATTATTTTGTAAATTGAGTTTGTGTCTTTATATGCCCTGTTTGTGAACAGAACTCCCACTCACCTGACGAAGGAGCAGCGAGCGCTCTGAAAGCTAGTGTCTTTTGCTACCAAATAAACCTGTTGAACTTTAACCTGGTGTTGTGAGACGTCTTACAAGGGAGGTCCCAGAGGATTGGCGAATAGCCAATGTTGTTCCTTTGTTTAAGAAGGGTAGCAAGAATAATCCAGGTAATTACAGTCCGGTGAGCGTTACATCAGTGCTAGGGAAATTATTGGAGAGGATTCTTCGAGACAGGCGTTATTCCCACTTGGAAATAAGTGGACGTATTAGTGAGAGGCAACATGGTTTTGTGAAGGGGAGGTCGTGTCTCACGAACTTGATCGAGTTTTTCGAGGAAGTGACGAAGGTGATTGATGAGGGTAGGGCAGTGGGTGTTGTCTACATGAACTTCAGTAAGGCCTTTGACAAGGTTCCTCATGGCAGACTGGTGCAGAAGGTGAAGTTGCATGGGATCAGAGGTGAGCTGGCAAGGTGGATACAAAACTGGCTCGGTCAAAGAAGACAGAGGGTAGCAGTGGAAGGGTGTGTTCCTGAATGGAGGGCTGTGACAAGTGGTGTCCCTCAGGGATCAGTGCTGAGACCTTTGCTTTTTGTAATGTATATAAATGATTTGGAGGAAAATGTAAATGGATTGATGAGTATGTTTGCGGACGACACAAAGGTTGGTGAATTTGCGGATAGCAATGAGGACCATCAGAGGATACAGCAGGATATAGATCAGTTGGAGACTTGGGTGAAGAGATGGCAGATGGAGTTTAATCTGGACAAATGTGAGGTAATGCATTTTGGAAGGTCTAATACAGATAGGAAATATACAGTAAATGGTAGAACTCTTAAGAGTATTGATAAGCAAAGGGATCTGGGTGTACAGTTACACAGGTCACTGAAAGTGGCAATGCAGGTGGAGAAGGTAGTCAAGAAGGGCAAATGGCATGCTTGCCTTCATCGGCCGGGGTATTGAGTTTAAAAATTGGCAAGTCATGTTGCAGCTTTATCGAACCTTAGTTAGGCCACAATGGAACATCGTGTTCAATTCTGGTCGCCCCACTACCAGAAGGATATGGAGGCTTTGGAGAGGGTACAGAAAAGATTTACCAGGATGTTGCCTGGTATGGAGGGTATTAGCTATGAGAGGTTGGAGAAACTTGGTTTGTTCTCACTGGAGCGACGGAGGTTGAGGAGAGACCTGATCGAAGTCTACAAGATTATGAGAGGCATGGACAGATTGGATAGTCAGAAGCTTTTTCCCAGGGTGGAAGAGTCAATTACTAGAGTTTGAGGTGCGAGGGGCAAGGTTTAAAGGAGATGTACGAGGCAGATTTTTCACAGAGTGTAGTGGGCGCCTGGAACTCGTTGCCGGGGGAGGTAGTGGAAGCGGATAAGGTCGTGACTTTTAAGGGGTGTCTTGACAAGTACATGAATAGGATGGGAATAGAGGGATATGGTACCCGGAAGGGTAGGGGGTTTTAGTTAAGTCGGGCAGCATGATCAGTGCCGGCTTGGAGGGCTGAAGGGCCTGTTGCTGTGCTGTAATTTTCTTTGTTCTTTGAACTGAGTGGCTTGCTGAGTCATTTCAGGGGACAGTTTGAATCAGCCATAATAGCTGATATGAGTCACATGTTGCCCACAATCTGTAATGATAGCAGATGTGCAGGAGGTGCAGGGGGCAGGGATTCAGGTTCCTGGACCATTGGGACCTCTTTAGGGGCAGGTGTGACCTGTACACAAAAAACGGGTGGCACTTGAATCCCAGGGGGACCAATGTCCTGGCGGGAAGGTTGGCTAAGGCTACTGGGGAGAATTTAAACTAGATAGGTTGGGGGGGAGGGGATCGTCACGAGGTGACTGGGAGCGAGGAAGTTAGCTCGCAAACAGAGAAGGGTTATAGATGGTGCAAGAGGGAGGATGGACGGGGGATAGAGAAGGGGAGAGCTCAGACCAAGGGATTGAGGTGTGTTTACTTTAATGCCAGGAGTATAGTGAATAAAGGGGATGAGCTCAGAGCGTGGATCGATGCCTGGAAGTATGATGTGGTGGCCATTACGGAGACTTGGATGTCTCAGGGACAGGACTGGATACTACAGGTGCCGGGATTTAGATGTTTCAGGAAGGACACGGAGGGAGGCAAGAGCGGGGGTGGAGTGGCACTGCTGATCAGGAATAGTGTCACAGCTGTAGAGAAAGTGTATGCTGTGGAGCGATTGTCTACAGAGTCTCTGTGGGTGGAAGTTCAGAGTGGGAAGGGGTCGATCACTTTGCTGGGAGTTTTCTATAGGCCGCCCAATAGTGACAGGGAGGTGGAGGAGCAGATAGGGAAACAGATCCTGGAGAGTTGCAATAATAGCAGAGTTGTGATGGGAGACTTTAATTTCCCAAACATAGATTGGAATATCCCGAGGGTAAGGGGATTGGATGGGGAGGAGTTCGTTAGGTGTGTTCAGGAGGGTTTCCTGACACAGCATGAGGACAAGCCTACAAGAAGAGAGGCTGTACTTGATCTGATACTGACCAATGAACCTGGACAGGTGTCAGATCTCTTAGTGGGAGAGCATTTTGGGCATAGCGATCATAACTCTATCTCCTTTCTGCTTGCATTGGAAAAAGAGAGGATCAGGCAAGCTAGGAAAGTGTTTATATGGAGTAAGGGGAAATATGAAGACATAAGGCAGCAAATTAGAGGAGTAAATTGGAAGGAGGTATTCTCAGGGAAATCTACTGAAGAGAGGTGGCAGTTTTTCAAGGAATGTCTGTCTAGGGTTCCTCAGGACAATGTTCCAAACAGACAGGGAGGAGTTGGTAGGTTAAAGGAAGCGTGGTGCACGAAAGTTGTGCGGGACCGAGTCGAGAAGAAAAGGAAAGCGTACAAAATGTTCAGAGAGCTTGGCGAAGATAGGGATCTAGATGAGTATACGACTTGTAGGAAGGGACTAAAGAAGGAAATTAGGAGAGCCAGAAGGGGTCACGAGAAGGCCTTGGCAAGTAGAATTAAGGAAAACCCTAAGGCGTTCTATAAATATGTGAAGAGTAAAAGGATGAGACGTGAAGGAATAGGGCCTATAAAAGGTGAAGGCGGGAAAATCAGCACGGAACCAGTAGAAATGGCAGAGGTGCTTAATGAGTATTTTGCCTCGGTTTTCACAGAGGAGAAGGACATGGGTGGATGTACTGTGGGCTTGCGGTGGACTGAAAAGATTGAGTATGTGGACTTTAACAAAGAGGTTGTGCTGGAATCTTTGAATGGCATCAGGATAGATAAGTCGCCGGGTCCGGATGGGATGTACCCCAGGTTACTGTGGGAGGCGAGGGAAGAGATTGCAGAGCCTCTGGCGATGATCTTTGCATCGTCGATGGAGACGGGGGAGGTGCCGGAGGATTGGAGGATTGCGGATGTTGTTCCTATTTTCAAGAAGGGGAATAGGGATAGCCCAGGAAATTACCGACTGGTGTGACTAACCTCAGTGGTTGGTAAGCTGATGGAGAAGATCCTGAGGGACAAGATTTATGAGCATTTAGAGAGGTTTAGTATGCTCAAGGACACTCAGCATGGCTTTGTCAAAGGCAGATCGTGCCTTACGAGCCTGGTGGAGTTCTTCGAAAATGTGACTGAACACATTGACGAAGGGAAAGCAATAGATGTGGTTTATATGGATTTTAGCAAGGCGTTCGATAAGGTCCCCCATGCAAGGCTTCTAGACAAAGTGAGAAGGCATGGGATCCAAGGGGCTGCTGCCCTGTGGATCCAGAACTGTCTTGCCCAAAGGAGGCAGAGAGTGGATATAGATGGGTCTTTTTCTAAATGGAGGTCGGACACCAGTGGTGTGCCCCAGGGATCTGTTCTGGGACCCTTGCTGTTTGTCATTTTCATAAATGACCTGGATGAGGAAGTGGAGGGATGGGTTGGGAAGTTTGCCGACAACACAAAGGTTGGTGGGGTTGTGGATAGTCTGGAGGGATGTCAGAAGTTACAGAGGGACATAGATAGGATGGAAGACTGGGCGGAGAAGTGGCAGATGGACTTCAACCCAGATAAATGCGTAGTGGTCCATTTTGGCAGGTCAAATGGGATGAAGGAGTACAATATAAAGGGAAAGACGCTTAGTACTGTAGAGGATCAGAAGGACCTTGGGGTCTGGGTCCATAGGACTCTAAAATCGGCCCCGCAGGTGGAGGAGGTGGTTAAGAAGGCGTATGGTGTGCTAGCCTTTATCAATCGAGGGATTGAGTTTAGGAGTCCGGGGATAATGATGCAGCTATATAAGACCCTCGTCAGACCCCACTTGGAGTACTGTGCTCTGTTCTGGTCGCCTCACTATAGGAAGGATGTGGAAAAGATTGAAAGGGTGCAGAGGCGATTTACAAGGATGTTGCCTGGATTGAGTGGCATGCCTTATGAGGATAGGCTGAGGGAGCTCGGTCTTTTCTCCTTGGAGAGACGTAGGATGAGAGGAGACCTAATCGAGGTGTATAAGATGTTGAGAGGCATAGATCGGGTGGACTCTCAGAGGCTTTTTCCCAGGGTGGAAATGGCTGCTACGAGAGGTTTAAGGTGCTGGGGTGTAGGTACAGGGGAAGTGTTAGGGAGACGTTTTTCACACAGAGGGTGGTGGGCGAGTGGAATCGGCTGCCGTCAGTGGTGGTGGAGGCAAACTCAATAGGGTCTTTAAGAGATTCCTGGATGAGTACATGGGACTTAATAGGATGGAGCGTTATAGGTCGGCGTAAAAGGTAGGGATATGCTTGGCACAACTTGTGGGGCCAAAGGGCCTGTTTTGTGCTGTAGTTTTCTATGTTTCTATGTCCTTCCCTCAAGAGCAGTGGTCAACTTTAAATGGGTTTTTATGATAATTGACAATTTCCTGGTACTCTTACAGAGATGAGCTTTCAATTTCAGATTTTATTGAGTGCAATCCCATCAGTTTTTATGGTGGGATTTGCATCCAGAGCATGAGCCTGGGAACTGCTCCACTGTGGGGGACTGGGGTAAGTCGATATGCGCGATCTTCTTGAAGATCCTCTCCACTTGGAGCCGGCAGTTTGCGGTGTCGTTGGTGGCCATGATGTGGAGATGCCGGTTTCACATCACTGTGGGGGGGACCAGGGCTCAACTCAACACAGCCCCGCCCCTTATTCACTCCGATTGATTGGAGGACTCGCTGCTCGCAATCGGTCCTCCAGCTCCGCCTCTTCTTCCTGTTGGTCCGGAGCAGCTGTCATTCAGCCGTGCATTGTGAGGCGGAGCATGCGCACTGTCGATGATGGTGCAAGACGGAGGTTGTTCGTGTGAAAAGACATTAACGTCGGGTGAGTGATCAGGGAGGGATGGAGCCGGCAAGCGGGCTCGAAGTTTTTACAAACGCCTCGTGTAGATCTTTACATCCAAATTCGGAAATTGGATGCGGCATTTGAACTGGCGACAGATGCTCGGGCTTTTCAAGGGAACGGATTCAGGAACGGTCACCATCTTTAAAAAGGAGACCGTTTGAAGCTAGACGCATGCGCATTGAGGGCGCTCAGCCTTCTGCTCATCCCTCATTGATTCTGAAAGGTTCGGGGACCAGCCGATTTGCCGCGCTCGGGCTTTCCCATTGGTCGGGAGCTGCTGTCAGTCACTGGGCAAGTCGTCTTGCGCATACGCAGCGAAGGTGAGCCGCTTGTATATCCCATGTGCAGCCGGTAGAGGGAGTGATGGGCTGTCGGCTGAACATAGGGGAGGATTTGGAAACATTTTGCAGACTCGCAAACCCACAGAATCATTGACAGCTGCCTTGTTTGCAGCTGCGGTGCTTCTCCCTCCCGGGAACAGGCCCAGGTCAGCCATCGACATCAGTGAATGGAGGTTACTTCACATCGGAGGAGGGGGGACAGTAAATCAGAGGTTACAAGACGTTGAGCTCAAATCAATGAGGACTCTGACCTCTGAGGAGGAAGAAACCCTGGGAGGTGGGCTGGGAGGATTCATAAAGAAGTCTCACAACACCAGGTTAATGTCCAACAGGTTTATTTGGTAGCACTGCTTGCCTCCTGGGCTTGTAGAATCTCACTAGCTGTTCTGTCTGGAGACAATACACATCTCTTTAACCTGTGTTGAATGCTCCCTCCACCCACATTATCTGTACCTTTAAGACCTGGCTGGCTGTAGAGATTTGCATTCTAATTAGTATTCTGTAACTTGATTTCTGTGTCTGTGCACTGTTGGAGAACAGATATCCACCCCATCTGACGAAGGAGCTGTGCTCCGAAAGCTTATGGTATTTGCTACCAAATAAACCTGTTGGACCTTAACCTGGTGTTGTGAGACTTCTTACTGTGCTTACCCCTTACTCCAGCCGGCATCTCCACATCAGGATTCATAAAAACACTCGCTGGGGACCACAACACCCCCAATAAAAATCTGCAGGTCCTGCGTTTGCAGCTCCGGGGTTTTCCCGCTTTACAGTGGCACAGTGGTTAACACTGCTGCCTCACAGCGCCAGGGACCTAGGTTCGATTCCCGGCTTGTGTTACTGTCTGTGCGGAGTCTGCACGTTCTATCTGTGGCTTCGTGGGTTTCCTCCGGGTGCTCCGGTTTCATCCCACAGTCCTAAAGATCTGCTGGTTAGGTGTATACGCCATGCTAAATTCTCCTTCAGTGTACCCAAACAGGCGCTGGAGTGTGGCGACTAGCGGATTTACACAGTAACTTCATTGCAGTATTAATAAAAGCCTACTTGTGACACTATAACTTTTTTAAAAATCTCAGTGAAGCAATAGAGAGTGGGTGGGACTTCAGGATCCCAGTGACCAGAAGAGAAAAGATTTATTGATTATATTCAATCTGCACAAAGGGATTTGAGAGTAGAACCCAGCCAGAGTGGAGGAGGAAGAAAACAGGGAGAGAATGAAAATAATGGTCAAGATTGGGTGATGGATTTGGCAAGGTGACCAACATTCATGGAGAAAATTAATGGACAGTTTCCTCAGAGAGTCCATATGAATTGATTTCAGGGTTTTGGGTTGGGTGTTATCAGAGTTGTGGAGGCAGTAAGCGGAAGGGAATTGTCTGCAGTGCCAGTCGAACACAGAACCAGTAAGGTACAGGTTCTGTGGAACCAGAAAGGTTCGATTAATGGGATAAACAGTGTTCTGGAAACATGAAGCCCAGGCCAGCTTACTCTTAAATATGAAACAATCTTGTAAACTACTGTACATCTGGCCAACCCAGTTTGTATTCCAGCAAAGGAAGGAGTGAGAGTGTATTGGATGACGATTTGCTGCTTTGCAGGAATAATGAGGAAAACATTTTCCATGGAATGAAATGGCACAGTGGTTAGCGCTGCTGCCTCACAGCACCAGAGATATGGCTTTGATTCAGCCTTGGAAGTCTGTGTGGATGTTTGCACATTGTCTATGTGGGTTTCCTCTGGGTACTCCGGCATCCCACAGTCCAAAGATGTACAGGTTCGGTGAATTGTCCATGGTCAATGTGTGGGGTTATGAGAAGATGGCAGGGGAATGGGCCTAGATAGAGTGCACTTTCGCAGGGTTGGTGCACTCGATGGGCCAAATGGCCTCCATCGACACTATAGAGTTTCTATGGTACCACAAAACCTAGAATTGTCTGTTCAGAATTTCAATTCTGTGTTTACAGTGATGAATTTTGTAAACTCCTTTTGCAGGGTATCAGAATGGATGATTTACAAGCAGGGAGCTCAAAGCGAACATCACAAGATGATCTGACAAAGACATTCCGTTCACCAGAAGCTGAATATCATCAGGTTTTCAAAAGAGAAATATTTGTCTGCAGGAAAGCATTTCAAACATCAGAGTGACCGGGGCCCATACTGAGTGAGAGTGTTCCAGTTACTGAAAAATAGCATTCCATTCACAGTGGAGAGGAACTGCTTGTTCTCTGCGTGGACGAGGCTTCAACTGATTTTCCAAACTGCAGAGTTATAAAGATACTGACACCATGGAGAAATCATGGAAATGTGAAGACTGTGGTAAAGGATTCAAATATCCATCCCGCCTGGAAATCCATCGATGCATTCACACCGGGGAGAGACCATTCACCTGCTCGGAGTGTGCAAAGGGATTCGCCCAGTCATCCAGTCTTCGCTCACACCATCGAGTTCACATTGAAAAGAAGCCATTTAGCTGCACAACCTGTGGACTGAAGTTCAAGTCTTCACCCATCCTCGCTGATCACCAGCAAATTCACAAGGAATCTAAACTATTCACTTGCTTCTGGGCAGAGATTCGGTGAGGTACTTGACCTCCAGTCACACCATCAAACGCACACCAAGGAGAATCCATTCAGCTGACTTTCTGTGGAAAGAGTTTCAGGCAGTCGAGCGACTTTAACGAATACCAACACACTCACACTGGGGAGAGGCCATTCACCTGCTCCATGTGTGGGAAGGGATTTGCTTGGTCATCCCACCTACTGACACATCAGTGAGTTCACACCGGGGACAGTCCATTCACCTGTTCCTTGTGTGGGGCAGGATTCACTCAGTCACAACACCTGCTGAGGCACAAGCAAGTTCACAAGTGAGAGCAGAGACTGGATTTTACTGTTTTAGCTGCTGTTAATCACATTCAAGACAGCTAGTCTGACAATATTAGGTTTGTTTCTGCAGATGTTAACAACCCTATAACTGGCTGGAGTTTAATATTCTGGAGATGTCACTGACTTTCAGGCTGCAATGTCCTTTTTTTAAAGTACCATCTGTCATCTTTCCCCTTAACACAAAGAACTACTTCACAATGAAACTATGAACTTTTACTTCAATCCTAAATTGGTCTTTGCAAAATCTACAATTCAGTTTCTGAGAGGTTCCATTGATCAACATCTCGTATTTGGAAGTGCTGATTAATCCTTGCTGACAATTCTTACTGATTCCTCATTCTTCACAATGATGCCTCCAATATGGCATTAAATTATGAAGGAACATGAAACAAAATAATAAAATATTTTACAGGTACATTAATGAAAGCTTCAACAACCAACATTGACAGTGAAGAAGTTTGGAAGTTGCTGAGTTGAATTGTTGCTGACACAACAGGAGCAACATTTGGTAAAGGTGGAACCCACAACAAAAACTGGTTCAAGACCCATGCAACAGAGATGACATCTGTCACTGAAACGAAAAGCAAACCCGATATGACGCACAACATAAACCCAACAGCCAGGTTCTTTGTGGAGTTCTGGTCACCATGTTATAGAAAGGATACAGAGACACTGGAGGGTGCAGAGAAAAATGAACAAGAAGCATCGCAGAAAGGTGCAAGTTTACATATCAGGAAAAGGCGAAGAAACTGGATCCTTTTTCTGTTTAAAAATACAACTGAGGATTTACCAAATAGAGGTCTTTAAATTGCTGAAAGAATTTTGACAGAGGGAGATTGTTTATTCTTGTGAGGAAAAGCGTAACTAGAGACCATCAATGTAATGACAAAGAAATCCAGAAGGAATTCAGAAAAAAAAATGTTTTACCAGAGAATAGTGAGAATGCGGAACTTGTCACTGGGAGTGGGTGAAATGAATTGTACCAATATATTGATGGGGCGTCTAGACAAGATATGAGGGAGAGAGAATATTGGGTTATGTTGGTAGATTTAGAAGTGGAAGGATGGGAGGAGGCTGCAGTGGAACATAAACTCTAACATGGACTGGTTGAGCGAATGGCCTGTTTCTGTGCTGTACATCCTGTGTAATCCTGTGTGAGGCTTCAATTGATCGTCCAACCTGGAGAGACACAAGGACACCCACAACAGACAGAAACGTTGGAGATGTGGGGACTGTGGGAAGGGATTCAGTTCTCCATCTCAGCTGGAAATGCACTGGTGCCGTCACACTGCGAACAGGCCATTCACGTCCACAGTGTGTGAGAAGGGTTTCAGCAAATCATCCAACTTCCAGAACACCATAGCATTCACACTGAGGGGAAACCGTAAAACCTACTCTGTGTGTGGGAAGATTCACCGAGTCACTCAGTTTCCAGATAGTCTGTAAGAATTCTGCTCTTTCTTTGTCTGTGTGTTAATATAGTCTGCAGGAGTTGTGCTGTTTATTTTCCTGTGGATGAATACTCCGTAGGAATTGGGTTCTTTCTTTGTGTCTCATAGTCTGTGGGATTTGTGTTCTCTTTTTGCCTGTGAATTAATAGTATGTGGGAATTGTGTTCTTTCTTTCTCTGTGTGTTAACAGTTTGTAGGAATTGTGTTCTTTCTTTGTGTGTAATAGTCTGTGGGAATTAACAGTTTGTAGGAATTGTGTTCTTTCTTTGCCTGTGTAATAATATAGTCTATAGGAGTTATATTCTTTGTGTGTTGATCTGTAGGGTTGAACCTGTGGGGGTGATGCTGTGCTTTGAAGCTTCAACAACCAACATTGATATTGACGAAGTTTGGAAGTTGCTGGGTTGAATTGTTGCTGACACAACAGGAGCAACATTTGATAAAGGTGGAACCCACAACAAAAACTGATTCGAGACCCATGCAGCAGAGATGACATCTGTCATTCAAACAAAAAAACAAAGCCTACCTGACACACAACATAAACCAAACAGCCAGGTTCTGTGTGGAGTTCTGGTCACCATGTTATAGAAAGGATACAGAGACACTGGAGGGTGCAGAGAAAAATGAACAAGAAGCATCGCAGAAAGGTGAGAGTTTACATATCAGGAAAAGATGAAGAAACTGGATCCCTTTTCTATTTAAAAATACAACTGAGGGTTTACCTAATAGAGGTCTTTAAATTGCTTATACAAGTTTTGAACTGTCAGATAGTGGAAGTGCAGAGGCTATCTGTAATCACAGAGGAAAATGTGAGCTCTCGTGAACAGGTGAATGCTGTTCATATGATCAAAACCATGATTGGACAAGAAGCGTGTGATTGTGTCGCGAAATAAAGATGAGACAGTTCTAATGGGTAGCCTCAGGAGCCAGTTGGGTGGTGTTTCCATCGTCAGAACAGACCTCTCAAGAAGAACAAAAGAAAGAAAACAGAAAATGTAAGAGAAGCGAGAAAGCTGGAAACTACAGAAAACCTGAAGTTACGAGGAAAAATGTGCACTCTGCTGCCCAGATATGGCCCAGGATGTGTATAGCTCACATTGTTCTCTAAATCTCAGCCTCAATTTTACCTTTAGTCTATAAGTTTGTCCTGCCTTTCTCTCAATAAAGCTGCTCAATAACTGAAGTTTATTGCCACGTCCGTCCTGTTGTAAGTAGGGGATTCAATCCCGACAACTCGTGGGTTCAGACCAGGGAGATGTTGTTCATCTGCTTTTTATGTGGGAAAGGATTCACTTGTGCATCCAACCTCAATGCACAGCAAGTTGTTCGCTCAGTTCAGAGGTGTTCTATTTGTTCTCATTGTGTGAAGAGTTTTAAAATCACTAAAGATCTGATAAATACCAACTCACGCACACTGGACAGAAACCATTCACCTGCAATCAGTCATCTAAATTGCTGAAACACAAATGAGTTCCCATCTGACTGTATTGCTTGGATTATGTTGTTATCCTGGCCACTGTCTGAGCCTGAACCAAACTGTTCATCACCTGGGTGTGGGTTTCACCCTGAGCTGATTTTCTGACTCATACTTGCTCCATCCCCAAGTCCGCCTCCTTCCACCTTTCTCCCAGTCCCTATTCCCCATTTTAAAATGATGCAGAGTTTCAACCATTGAGAGAGATCTGGTCTTAGTCCTGCCCCTCATCCACTCCAACTGGTTGGAGGACCAATTGTTCCCGTTGTGTCTTCCACCCGGACAACCTGTGGCAGACAGAGCAGTTTGAGGTGCATGGGATTATGGGTAATCTGTGAGGATCTGGCAGATGGAGTATAACATTGACAAATGCGAGGTTATTCACTTTGGAGGAAATAATAGCAAATTGGATTATTATCTAAAGAGAAAAAAATTACAACATGCTACTGTGCAAAGGGACATGGGGGTCCTTGTGCATGAGATGCAAAAACCCAGTCTACAAGTGCAGCAGGTGATCAAGAAGGCAAATGGGATGTTGGCCTATATTGCAAGGGGGATAGAATATAAAAGCAGAGATGTCTTGCTGCATCTGTACAGGGCATTGGTGAGGCCGCAGCTGGAATACTGTGCAGTATTGGTCCCCTTATTTGCGGAAGGATATATTGGCCTTGGAGGGAGTGCAGAGAAGGTTCACCAGGTTGATACCAGAAATGAGGGGTGTTGATTATGAGGAGAGACTGAGCAGATTGGGTTTGTACTCGTTGGAATTTAGAAGGCTGAGGGGGGATCTTATAGAGACCTATAAGATAATGAAGGGGCTGGATAGGGTAGAGGTGGAGAGATTCTTTCCACTTGGAAAGGAAGCTAGAACTAGAGGGCACAGCCTCAAAATAAAGGGGGGTCAGTTTAGGACAGAGTTGAGGAGGAACCTCTTCTCTCAGAGGGTGGTGAATCTCTGGAATTCTCTGCCCACTGAAGTGGTGGAGGCTACCTCGTTGAATATGTTTAAATCACGGATAGATGGATTCCTGATGGGTAAGGGAATTAGGGGTTATAGGGATCAGGCGGCTAAGTGGAACTGATCCACTTCAGATCAGCCATGATCTTATTGAATGGCGGGGCAGGCTCGAGGGGCTAGATGGCCTACTCCTGCTCCTATTTCTTTTGTTCTTATGCTCTTATGTAATCCAGCCATAGAATCCCTACAGGCAGAAGGAAGCCATTTAGCCCATCGAGACTGCACCAACCCACCGGTGGCCAATCCACCTAACCTGCACATCTTTGGACACTAAGGGACAACTTAGCATGACCAATCCACCTGCACATCTTTGGACTGTGAGAGGAAACCGGAGCCCCTAAAGGAACCCATGCAGACGTGGGGAGAACATACAAACTCCGCACAATCACCCAAGGCCAGAATTGAACCCTGGTCCCTGATACTGTGAGGCAGCAGTTCTTGCCATTGTACTGCCCTTAGAGACACATTCTCAGTTAACCTTTGTCTAAATCTGGGGAAGTGAGGAGATTCTGCTGTGTCAGAAGGCAGAGATAGTTTTAAGTAATCTATGTTTGTACTGTTGGATATTTTAAATAAGGCATAGATTTAATTGAGTTTAATTGAGTATTTCTGTTTTAGAAAGGATTAAAACCTCAGGTATGTTCATGTTAACAAACATGATCAATCCTCTCATGAGGAACACAAAAGACAGAAAATGTAAGAAGAAGCGAGAAATCTGGAAATGACACCAGAAAACTATTAGTTACGAGGAAAGAAGTGCTCTCTGCTGTCCAGGTATGACACAGGATGTATATAGTTAATGTCCAAGATCAATGTTTTTAAATAAATTAAAACACAACTGATATTTCATTGAAAACAAAATGAAATGATAAGTGAAAAATGTGATTAAAATCTTCCACGTACCCATTGTCATAATGTCTGTACTTTACAATTTGAACTATGTACAGCAGGTTCAATGCCATTTGTACATTTTGTTTTAATTTCTACGATTTTAGAATTCAAATGCAGTTCAATGTAACATGCATGTGGGTTTTGGCTTCATTTCAGACTGTGTCTCTATCGTACTTAAGAGAGTTCACAATGTAAAATATAAACAAGGATTTGGAGAAGGATTGAGCTGTTGCTCAGCAATCAGGGCCACTTTTAAGTCAGGGAGAACTTTTGAATTTAGTTTAATTGAACCTAAGATGTTAGAGAGGAAACATCTACATCTGCCAGCAGAAAAGCAGAACAATGGTGTAATGAGCAAGAAAGTAAATCCCAGAAACTAAATAACAGCTAGTTATAGAAACTAAGGAGTGATAGTGGAGTCAGACACTTTAGGAACATTTAAGCGGTTATTGGATAGGCACATGGAGCACACCAGGATGATAGGGAGTGGGATAGCTTGATCTTGGTTTCAGATAAAGCTTGGCACAACATCGTGGGCCAAAGGGCCTGTTCTGTGCTGTACTGTTCTATTTAAAAGAGAATGGGAAAATGGGAAATGGAATTTGAGTAAGATACTTTTCACTGGTGTTAAAGACAGGACTGGAAAGTGCAGATCTGGTGAAATTGGCCAGAGAGAAGCTAGATATCTGAAGCAATCCCAAGGTTGGTGATCTTTGCACAGTCTGTGAAACAATACTATTATATTAGTGCAGCTGAGTACCTGAGAGATTGTGTGGAAGCTTGAAGGCATGTGGTAATTTTAAGGCAGAATATTACTGAAAGGAGAACTGGAAATCCTAGAAGTGGATGCTTGCAGAAAATAGCTGAGGGTAAGCATTGTTTGAAAAAAAGATTGTACGGTGAGTCTTTTTGAGAGTGGAGTATGGAACATCTGTATGATAATCATCTGGAAGGATTCTGGGAGAAATCCACTGAAGTCCAATTGGGTGGCATATACACTTGGTTTCAGAGTTAACCTGTTGACTGGGAAGGATTGTGTATTTACTGAAAACCTTATAGCATAAGATAAGAATATAAGAACTAGGAGCAGGCATAGGCAATTCAGCCCCTTGAGGCTGCCTCATAATTCAATGCAGTCATGGCTGTTCTCATCTTGGCCTGAACTCCACTTTCCTGCCCATTCTCCATAATCTTTCAACCCATAATGGATGATATTGGAATAGTGTAGGTTAGATGGGTTTTAGATTGGTTTCACTGGTCGGCGCAACATCGAGGCCGAAGGGCCTGTACTGCGCTGTAATGTTCTATGTTCTATTACTAACTAAAAATCTATTTTCTCCTTAAATTTACTGAATGTCCCGGCATCCACTGCACGATGGGGTGGTGAATTCCACAGATTCACGACCCTTTGAAAGAAGTAGTTTCTTCACATCTCTTTCAAATCTGCTACCTTTTATCCTAAAACTATGACCTTTCCTCGATTGCCCCACAAGAGGGAGCATCCGCTCTTCATCTACATTGTCAAATCCTTTTATCATCATGTATACCTCACTTAGATCTCCTCTCATTCTTCTAAATTCCAGAGAGTATAGGTTTATTTGTGACACTAGTAAATAAACTGAAACTGTTCTTTCTTCATAAGACAAAACCCTCATATCTGGAATCAATCTCGTGAGCCTCCTCTGAACTGCTTCCAATGCAACTACATCTTCCCTCGAATAAGGGGACCAAAACTCTATACATTACTCCAAGTATGGTCTCAGAAATGGCTTGTACAGTCGCAGCAACACTTCTTTACTTTTATGTTTTATTCTTTTAGTTATACATGCCAAAATTCCATTTGCTTTCCTTATTAGCTGTTTATACCTGCATACTAGCTTTCTGTGACTCATGACCACAAGGACATCCAGATCCTTCTGCATCAAAACACCCCGAAGTCTCTCTCCATTTGGATAATAAATTGTCTTTCCATTTTTCTGACAAAAATGGAAAACCTCAAAAACAAGATAAGCTTACTAAGTTGTGTTATCTTAAAAATCTGCATACCTTTCTAAAGGTAACTGGGGATGAACAAGTATTGTATTATAGTCAAATTTTCATTTTTTTATTGTTAAAAGCTAATTGGCAGTTCTGTGACTCCAGACTTTGGTTAAGAAATGAAACTGGACACTTGCAATAAATCTCATGGCATCAGTCCACCCACTGGAAGGAAAGTCATGACAGCAGAGGAAATTGTCTGAACCACCCACTTCATCAACTGTCAGAATGGAACATGGTTCAGTGTCAGATGTGATTAACAGCAGCAATAAAAACAGAATCCAACCTCTGTCATCAGCAAGTGGAATGACTGAGTGAATCCTTCCCAAATTCAGAGCAGATGAATAGCGTCTCCCCAGTCTGAACTCACTGGTGTCTCCAGAAACCGAATAATCGATTCAATGCCTTCCCACTCTATAAACAGGTCAACAGGCTTCTCTGTGGATTCACTTGTGTAACAACAGGTTCAGCAGGTTGGATGACTGGGCGTAACTCATCCTACAAACAGAGCAAGAAATGGCCTCACCCCAGCGTGAACAAACTGATGTTTCAATCCCTTCCCAGAGAGTAGTTGAACAGCTCCTCACCAGTGTAAACTCACTGATGTTTCACCAGGGTTGATGAATCATTGAATTCCTTCCCATGCTCAGAGCAGCTGAATGACCAGTGTGAACATGCTGATGATTTTCAAGTGCAGACACGAGAGGAATTTTTCCAAGGTGTGGCATCCTTGTGTCTCTCCAAGTTTGACAATCAGTTGGAATCTCGTTCACACACAACATGTAAGGTCTCCCACACTGCAAATGGTGCAATGATTTTTCAGGCTGCATATCTGTTCCAGAGTTAGTGTAACATTCTCACTCAGCTGTGTGTTTCTGGGTGCTCTACCAGTCACACTGAAATTTAAAATATTTTGGAGCCGACAGAACAAATTTCTAGATTCAAAGGACAATGGTATTCAGATCCTGGTGAATTGAGTGACTTAGATGTCAACATGACATTTTGTTTGAGACTTCTGATAACATCCACCCCTTCCACTATCCAGTAACTGGAGTGTACAAAAGCAATCAGAACAGACAATTCTAGTTTTCATGGAGTATTTGTTTTCCTCTCTTATTCTCCCAAAACTATTAAATCTCCATCACACATTCTCCCTTCATTCTGAGCTCTGAAGAAGTGAGGTTATTGGGAGGTGTAGAGGTAATGTAACCAGCCGAGTAATACAGAGGCCCAGGCTAACATCTTGGGGACAGAAGTTCAAACCCTAATGTAGAATTTAAATTCAATTAATAAAATCTGGAAAATCAGTAATGGTGGCCATGAAACTAATACTGTTGTTTTGTTATCCTGTTCATTTATCCCCTTCAATTCAGAAAATCTGCCGTCCTTATCTGGTCGGTCCTACGGACTCCCGACTTATAACAATGTGTCTGATGCTTAACTGCCCTCTGAAATAGCCTAAGAAGTCAGAAAATTCAAAGTACAATCAGGTGATTGAACAAAATGCTGGCCTCACTCACACTCCATACTTGGGTACTATGGTGGCACACTGGTTAACACTGCTGCCCCACAATGCCACAGGGCCTTAGGTTCAGTTATATCCTCAGTGACTGCGTGGAGTTTGCACATTCTCCCCGACTGTGTGTGAGTTTCCTCCAGATCTTCAGTTTCCTCCCACAGCCCAAAGATGTGCATGTTAGGTTGATGACCATGCTAAATTGCCCCTTAGTGTCAGCAGGATTAGCGGGGTAAATAAGTGGGGTTATGGGGGATAGGGCCTGGGTGGGATTGCTTTCTGTGCAGGCTCAATGGGCCGAATGGCTTCCTTCTGCACTGTGCAGATTCTACTCTATTCTAAGTATTTTTTTGAAAGGCATCACTGTTCCAGATTAACAGTGGATAGAAATGAGAGGAAGACTCAGGGAGCTTTGGAATGGTCAAGTCCAGAGTAGAAATGGCCTAAATTAGGGTTTCAGCCACAAATGGACTTGATGATGGAACAGATATGGGTCAGAAAATCAGTGTAGGGTGAAACCCACACTGAGGTGATGAATGGACAGTTTGGTTCAGGCTCAGACAGGCAGGATAATAACAGAAAGCAACTAATACAATCTGATGGGAACTGACTGGTGTTTCAGCAGCTTGAATCACTGAGTGAATCCCATCCCACACTGAGTGCAGGTGAATGGTTTCTCTCCAGTGTGAGTGAGTTGGTGTTTTATCAGATTAAAGATCTGATTTTAAGACTCTTCACAAAATGAGAACAATTGAATTATCTCTTAGCAGAGTGAACAACTTGATGCACAGTGAAATAAAATCAATACAGTGCAGATGTTGTAAATCTGAAATAAAAACAAAATTCTGGAAAAAAAACCCAGCAGGTATGTAAGCATCTGTGGAAAGCTTGAGTTTTGAGTCCAATGTGACTTCTTCAAAGAGTCACATTGGATTTGAAATATCAATTGTGTTTCTGACTCCACAGATATTGCCAGACTTGATGAGTTTTTTCCAGAATTTACTGATAATGTGCAGTGAGGCTGGATACACAGTGAAACTTTTGCCACATATGGAGCAGATGAACATTTCTCCCTGGTGTGAACTTGTGGGTCTATCTATCCAGAGACTGGATAACTGAGTGAATCTTCCTACACACACAGGAAGTTTTTACTACTTCTCCCTGGTGTGAAGTCACTGGTGTTTCTGGAATCTAGATGATCTGGTGAATCCCCTCCTACACATGGAGCAGATAAACAACCTCTCCTTGGTGTGGAGGTATCAATGTGTTTCCAGATGGGATGGAGAACTGAATCCCTTTCTATAGACCCCATATTTCCATGGTTTCACCCTGTTCTGGGTGTTTATGTGTCTCTCTACATTAGACGATCAGTTGAAGCCTCACATAAGCTTACACAGGATGGTGTTTAGCCCAACCAGTCTATGATGGTATTGATATTCCACTTGAGCCTCCTCCCATTTTTCCACTTTTAAATCGACCATTGTAACCCAACATTCGCTCTCCCTCGTATCTCCCCGTAAATACAATCATTCTATTCACTTTACCACTCCCTGTGGTGGTAAATTCCACATTCTCATCAATCTTTGGGCAAATAACTTTTTTTTTCTGCATTCCCAACTGGATTTCTTTGTGACTGTCTTATACTGATGGACTTTGGTTCT
This sequence comes from Mustelus asterias, assembly GCF_964213995.1. Classification (NCBI taxonomy): domain Eukaryota; kingdom Metazoa; phylum Chordata; class Chondrichthyes; order Carcharhiniformes; family Triakidae; genus Mustelus; species Mustelus asterias. The sequence goes on from NC_135816.1 coordinate 92,611,601, forward strand.
GCCCTTTCTCACAATTGGAAACATTCTTTCTGTATTCTATCAAAACCTTTCATCATTTTAAAGACTTCCATTGGGTCAAAACTCATTTCTCAAAGGAGGAGACCCAATCTCTCAATCCATTCATGATATTTATACCCACACATTTCTGGTATATCCCTTGTAAATCTTCCCTGCCCCCTCTCTAGTGTCTCGATCTTCATTTTTTAATATGGGTATCTGATGTGGGAAATTTCTAACCAGTTAATAAGGTTTTTAAACAGAATACATTAAGGCACTGACAGGACTACCAGTAAAGAGTTAAATGATTCTTGAAACAAGTGAATAAGCTAATGAGAGAATAGTTTACACATATGTGAATGCAGTAAGAGAATTAAACAAGTAATTATGATTTTAAAACATACATGCTGATATTTTTATGTATTTTAAGTATTGTATGAATCATTGTTCACTTCAGCCGAAAGAAGGTCACTGCAAGGTATGATGGCAAAGGCGAATAGTTCAGAACCAAGTGCCTGGGAACCCCATAGTTAGCAAAATTCATATCAGAAAGTTTCTTATGCAGGAATACATATTGCAACATTTATGAATAGCAGTATTCATTGTCTAGACTTAGGATGGAAGAGTTCCTGGTCGCGGGATCACATGTCTATCCAGTTTGGCAATGGTCCGTTGGGAACATCGACCTTGACCCCTGTAGTAAACGTCTGGGTAACCTGGTAACAAGGAAGTTATTTTAACCAAGATGGGAGTTAGCGTCCCGATTTAATGGACGAATGAGATATCATTATGCCTGGATGGTAAAATGCAATTGGCTGAGGTGAATGTCAGGGATTATTACTGATGTGTGTATACTAAATGTAATTGATTTTAAGTTAATGAAAGGCGGGAATGATTGATAAGAAAAACTATAATTGATCTGTTTCTGATTGTATACATTAGATTCATCTGTTGCTCTATCTCAGAGCTAATTAACACTTTTGGCGATCTCCTTCAGCTGTTTGTCTTTCTTCGAATAAATGTGATGTCTTTATACAGAGATATCTGCCTCGTGAGTTTTGAATTGTCTAAAGTTAAGACAGTCATTTTGATTTCCCCCACAACTGTATCAGAGAAATGGAAAAGTCAGTTTGCTGAACAGCATTCCGAGAAAACAGAGACCAGCGAATCCTGCATCTTTTCAGCCCATGGTCTCCCTCTGCAGCAAATATAGGAGATATTGCCTTGCTTGAGTGGGGTTCCTGAACTACACCAGGCAATGCTTAAGATACAGGTGAACACAAAGCAAACAAGACAGAAGGTGATCAAAGAAATATGCCCAACACAGCTGCATGCAGCAGTGTGGTCTATACAAGGTCCAATAAAGATTTAGCAGAACATGACTTTTCAATTCTATCTATCCAGAGATAAAGCATATTGCTTGATTTGATTTTTGCATATTTGCTAATCTGGGGCACAGCTTTTAAAAACTGAGATATTTATACTCCAAGTTCCATTTGTGCATCTCCTCACCCAGACTTCCAAAGAATAATTGTATAACTGTGTTCTCTACTCATCCCACAAAACACACTATCTCATATTTCTCGGTGTTGAACTGTATTTGCCAATTGTTTGCCCGTTCTGCACTTTAGAAATCTCCTGTAATTTGATCGTCTCTCTCAATATTGATAATGCTTCTGATCAGTTTCAAACTGGGGACATTTTGCATATGAGGTAAACATGAGAACCATGACAAGGCAGAGTCAATACTCCTCGGTACTGACCAATTCACCAATTTGGTGCCACTCCAAATTTAGAAAGTGTTTTTGATTCCAAAGTCCAAATCATTGATAATAAATAAAATTAAACTTAAATTGTGCACAGCCGTGGTGCCAGTACTGATCCTTGTTTAAAGTTTATTTATTTGTGTCAAAAATAGGCTTACACTGACACTGCAATGAAGTCACTGAGAAAGTCCCCTCGTCGCCACACATTAGTTGGCACCTGTTCGGGTACACTGAGGGAGAATTTAGTTTGGCCAATGCACCTAACCAGCGCATCTCTTGGACTGTGGAAGGAAACCGGAGCACCCGGGGGAAACCCATGGAGACATGGGGAGAACATGCAGACTCTGCACAGACAGTGACTCAAGCCAGGAATCAAACCCGGGTCCCTGGCGCTGTGAGGCAGCAGTGCTAACCACTGTGCCACCATGTGTGGAAGAAGGTGATATTGTGGCACAGTGGTTAGCACTGCTGCCTCACAGTGCCAGGGACCCAGGCTTGATTCTGGCCTTGGGTGACTATGTGGTGTTTGCACGTTCTCCCCATGTCTGTGTGGGATTGGGGGTGATCTAGGAAATTGGATCAGGAATTGGCTAGCGGATAGGAAACAGAGGGTGGTGGTTGATAGTAAATATTCATCATGGAGTGTGGTTACAAGTGGTGTACCTCAGGGATCTGTTTTGGGGCCACTGCTGTTTGTAATATTTATTAATGATCTGGATGAGGGTATAGTTGGGTGGATTAGCAAATTTGCTGATGACACCAAAGTCGGTGGTGTGGTAGACAGTGAGGAAGGGTGTCGTAGTTTGCAGGAAGACTTAGACAGGTTGCAAAGTTGGGCCGAGAGGTGGCGGATGGAGTTTAATGCGGAGAAGTGTGAGGTAATTCACTTTGGTAGGAATAACAGATGTGTTGAGTATAGGGCTAACGGGAGGACTTTGAATAGTGTGGAGGAGCAGAGGGATCTAGGTGTATGTGTGCATAGATCCCTGAAAGTTGGGAATCAAGTAGATAAGATTGTTAAGAAGGCATATGGTGTCTTGGCGTTTATTGGTAGGGGGATTGAATTTAGGAGTCGTAGCGTTATGTTGCAACTGTACACAACTCTGGTGCGGCCGCACTTGGAGTACTGTGTGCAGTTCTGGTCCCCACATTACAGGAAGGATGTGGAGGCTTTGGAGAGGGTGCAGAGGAGGTTTACCAGGATGTTGCCTGGTATGGAGGGGAGATCCTATGAGGAGAGGCTGAGGGATTTGGGATTGTTTTCGCTGGAAAGGCGGCGGCTAAGAGGGGATCTTATTGAAACATATAAGATGATTAGAGGTTTAGATAGGGTGGATAGTGATAGCCTTTTTCCTCTGATGGAGAAATCCAGCACGAGGGGGCATGGCTTTAAATTGAGGGGGGTAGTTATAGAACCGATGTCAGGGGTAGGTTCTTTACCCAGAGGGTGGTGAGGGATTGGAATGCCCTGCCAGCATCAGTAGTAAATGCGCCTAGTTTGGGGGCGTTTAAGAGATCCGTAGATAGGTTCATGGACGAAAAGAAATTGGTTTAGGTTGGAGGGTCACAGTTTTTTTTTTAACTGGTCGGTGCAACATCGTGGGCCGAAGGGCCTGTTCTGCGCTGTAATGTTCTATGTTCTATGTTCTATGTTCTATGTTTCTTCCAGGTGCTCCTGTTTCCTCCCACAGTCCAAAGATGTGCAGGTTAGGTGGATTGGCCATGCTAAATTGCCCCTTAGTTTCCAAGGATGTTTAAGTTTGGTGGAATAGCCATGGCAAATTCATGGGGTTACGGGGATAGGGAGGAGGGGAGAGCCTGAGTGGGTTGCTCTTTCAGAGAATTAGTGCAGATTTGATGGGTTGAATGACCTCTTTCTGCACGATAGGGATTCTAAGATCCTGCGAACATCACTTCCTGCCTTCAGAATATCTTTTACTCCCACTCTCTGCTTTCTATCTTGAAGCCGGCTATCAATCCATTCTGCCACTTGTCCCTTGACTTCACATTCTCTGACCTTATTCATTAGCCTATTGTGGGACATCATATCAAAGGACTTTGAAAATCTGGGTGAGTCACATCTAATGCATTATAACCATCAACTCTCTCTCTTATCTTTTCAAAACATTCAATAAGTTTGGTGAGACAAGACTTTCCCTTTTGAAATCCATGTTGATTCTTCATTGTTATATTTGTCTTCTATTCTCTCCTTAAGTAGGAATTCCATTATTTGTCCCACCGCCAATATGAAACTGAGTGGTCTCGAATTCTCTGGGCATGTTCAGTCCAACTATTTAAATACAGCAATTACATTCTCTTTCCGCTAGTCTTTGAGCATTACACTTTTTGAATGAATTATTGAATAATTTGAGTAATTACTCTATCCTTTCCCTAAATTATTTTTTTAAAATTATTTTAATCCATCCGGACCACTTTACCCACTTTGAGTTTGATTGGTTTATTCAATACATCCTTAGACACACTTATCGCATGATTCAATATCACTTTGACTTGTTCTATCTCCCAGGGAAACAATGAGGCAAAATGATTATTTCATATTTCTGTCACCTCTCTCTCATTACCAGTGATATTATCCTATTCATCCTCATTAGTCCAAATCCCACTACAGCCTTGTTTTTTTATCAATCGTCTTTTTTTATATTTAATTTTATAACGGAAGTGTCACTGTGAAGAATATGTAAGTCAGTAAGAATGGTAAGTAACATTAATCAGCACTTTCCCATTGGGCATGTTAACCAGTTTTCAGACTCTGAATTAGCATTTTGCACCAAAGGTCAATTTAGGATTGAAGTAAAAGTTCAGAAGTTTGTTAACCGGTTCCTTTGAGAGTTCTTGAATTAAGGGGAATGATAACAGATGGTGCTTCTGTGGAATTCGTTTTCGGAAGTCGGATCAAAAACTGATGAGACACAGGTTTCTCCGATACCTTCTTTATTGCATCGGACGAGAGATCGCAAGACCATGTGCATCAAGCATGGGTTCGTGAGTCTCTGTCTGGCTTACAAAACAGTTCTCAGTTATACACGACGGAGATACATCCACATACTTCTGTTCGCCAATAAGGGCATAGCTGTATTGTTACATTTTGATTAGATTACATGGCTATTAAAGTTTCTGATTAGATTATTTTCAAGAACAAAAGGCCAATCGATAAGGCCCTGCCCTCCGAAGCCAGAACCACAATTACCTATTAGCAGTTTCTTTAACGTGATCATTAGTTTTGCTTGTCGCCCTCGCCTCAGGCCCTTTCCAAAACCAGTTTATCCCTCAACTGATTTCTAGTTACGCATCCCAATTTTAACCCTTTCCCCTTCTCAATCTACCTTATACACATTCTCATTCCCTCCTGTTGTCATTGCATGACAATCCTCAGTGTCCATGAATGGGTCAAGGGCAGGGGTTAGGGGATCGCATTCGGTTATGTTGACGAACAAGGCCCGTTTTCCAGTAACAGATCCTGCATAGAAGACATCATACGTTGTAGAATGCACTGAAGGACAGCAATCCCCACAAATATTCCCATGACCACCATTCCCACGTAGATTGCAGCATTAATTAACCAATCACCCCATCCACCGTATCCCCAGTTTCCCCAGCTGCCCCATCCTTTTCCTTCCTTTATAACCCCTAACTGTCGGTCAATCTGGTTCACAAAACGGGTGATGTTAGCTGCGGCATCATCCAAACCCAAAATATACTTTCCCTCAACTATGGAGCATACCCCACCTTGGCATGCTAATAGATAGTCCAGGGCATATCGGTTTTGCAGTGAGAACAGTCTGAGTTTTTCCAGGCTCTGAGTAATCACCTTAAGGGCTCCCCGGGTTGAGTTGCCCAGAGTGGTGAGGCCACAAGCAAGATATTTCCAATTGTCAGCGGCCATCCATCCGGAGGTGGCTCCCAGGAAGAAGAAACCAGCGACGCCATAACCATGAACTTGTCCTGGCGAAAGGGCTGTCAACTCTTCATAGTCTGTTGATGTGCTTGATAGAAGTAGTTGCCAGTGATGTGGTTCTGGGGATGGGGAAGGTCCAGAACATCCAGGTTAGGGAATTCTTGTTTCTGTCAGACAAGGGAGTCGTCTTCCACTCTTTCCTGCAGGAGGGGATCATCCACTAAGGCTTCTCTGAAGCACTTTCCGTTACAGAGAAAAGGATCATATTTTCCCTCCGGGGGCTCTCTTTTACAGGTAAATTCGAATTCGCATCCCCAGTACCAACATGGTAAGGTCCAAAGATTGCATTTGTCTAAAACCAATTTCCTATCTAAAGGAATAATTTGATTAGGGATAGTCAGCAGTTTTGTGAAGGGTAGGTCGTGCCTCACAAACCTTATTGAGTTCTTTGAGAAGGTGACCAAAGAGGTGGATGAGGGTAAAGCGGTTGATGTGGTGTATATGGATTTCAGCAAAGCGTTTGATAAGGTTCCCCATGGTAAGCTTTTGCAGAAAATACAGACACATGGGATTGAGGGTGATTTAGTGGTTTGGATCAGGAATTGGCTAGCTGTAAGAAGACAGAGGGTGGTGGTTGATGGGAAATATTCATCCTGGAGTTCAGTGACTAGTGGTGTACCGCAAGAATCTGTTTTGGGGCCACTGCTGTTTGTCATTTTTATTAATGACCAGGATGAGGGCGTGGAAGGATGGATTAGTAAATTTACGGATGACACTAAAGTCGGTGGAGTTCTAGACAGTGCGGAGGGAAGTGGCAAGTTACAGAGGAACATAGATAAGCTGCAGAGCTGGGCTGAGAGGTGGCAAATGGAGTTTAATGCGCAAAAGTGTGAGGTGATTCACTTTGGAAGGAGTAACAGGAATACAGAGTACTGGGCTAACGGTAAGATATTTGGTAGTGTGGCTGAACAGAGGGATCTGGGTGTCCATGTGCATAGATCCCTGAAAGTTGGCAGGGTTGTTAAGAAGGCGTACGGTGTGTTCGCTTTTATTGGTAGAGGGATTGAGTTTCGGAGCCAGGAAGTCATGCTGCAACTGTACAAAACACTGGTGCGGCCGCATTTGGAGTATTGCGTACAGTTCTGGTCGCCGTATAATAGGAAAGATGTGGAAGTGTTGGAAAGGGTGCAGAGGAGATTTACCAGGATGTTGCCTGGTATGGTGGGAAAATCGTATGAGGAAAGGCTGAGGGGCTTGAGGTTGTTTTCGTTAGAGAGAAGAGGGTTAAGAGGTGACTTAATAGAGGCATAAAAGATGATCAGAGGATTAGATAGGGTGGATAGTGAGAGCCTTTTTTCTCAGATGGTGATGGCTAGCACGAGGGGCATAGCTTTAAATTGAAGGGTGAGAGATATCGGACAGATGTTAGAGGTAGGTTCTTTACTCAGAGAGTAGTAAGGGCGTGGAATGCCCTGCCTGCAGCAGTAGTGGACTCGTCAACATTAAGAGCATTCAAATGGTTATTGGATAAACATATGGATGATATTGGAATAGTGTAGATTAGAGGGGCTTTAGATTGGTTCCACTGGTCGGCGCAACATCGAGGGCCGAAGGGCCTGTACTGCACTGTAATGTTCTATGCTCTATGTTCTATCTGCCTGGACTAGGTACCCGTTACAGAAGTCTATTTTAATCACATTCCACCATCCAAATAAGCCTTCACAGGTGTCGTTACAAACAAGAACATCCCGTGAGCACAAATGATGTACCTGGTTGGATTGATTAGCCTTGCAAATAATGGTTCTAGCTTCTGACTCAAGAACTAGAGCCACTCGAACTAGCACCTTTACCCATAAGCCCATTCCCTTTATACTAACTCCAATTTCCTTCAACTGTTATCTGCAGCGAAGGCGAGAGCAACGATAAGATCCCACTTTATAACAATCAAAAAGCGTTGGGGAGGAACAGTTAGAAAGTCCAGAAAAAGTCTGAGATCCTGGTTTTTGAAGTTGACAGGTCTTTCTTCATTAGTCGTTCTGGATTAGGTGTGATCAAGCTGCCCAACGCTTACAGTCACTCAGGTGTATCCAGCATTCCTGCCCTTTCACCTTCACCATGGTTGGGGTCTGCAGCAGAACTTGGAAGGGTCCCTTCCAGCGAATCAGCACCCAGTCCCCGGTTTCGACTCCTTCCCAATCTCCATCCTTGTCGGGTGGAGGCCTGGTAGATTCCTCCACCTGAGTGTGTAAAAACTTAAGAGACATAGTCAATTGTTTAAAATATTGCTGGAGTTGGTCAGACATGACGTGTAGGTCTATCTGGGGAGGAGGAGGTGCAGCGCTATCCCATGGGGTTCTAAGTGGGCGTCCATATATTATCTCAGCGGCATTTAAACCGGTACCGGTATCGGGGGTTCTGATCAATGAGTAGGGGCGGTATCCAAGAAGGTGGCGGGATTAAGGACGGAACAAAAGGCAAAGGTCAATGGAAGGAGATGCAAAAGTGGATGCAAATCAAAGTAATGGAGACTTTAGGATGAGGTTCTGAAACACTGGAGTGAAAGGACGTGGAGGGATTTAAACATGAATGAGAACTTTAAATTTGCAATACAGCAGCAAAAGTAAATCAGGGAAGAGGCAATGGATGAGTGGGACATGATACTGGCAGCAGAATTTTAAATGAGCTAAAGTTAACAGGAGGCAAAGAATGGAAATCTAGCCAGATAAGGTTGTGATAATTGCACTGATAAGGTATCAGCAGCAGATGGACCAAAGCACACAAAATCAAAAATATCAATGATCCTCAGGCATTTCAAAGGGCTGATACCATTACATAGTTTCTCACAAGCAGAAATGTGACACCACAGAACAACTTACCACACACCTCATACTTTTTTTTCGCAAACAACAGCAACTTATATGTGCTCATAAGTCCCTTTAACAGAATAAATCATTCAAAAGCAGTTCAAAGCAGCACTGTAAAAAAAAGTCAAGAGCTAATTTCTGCCACTGTAAACAAAATTACTGCAAAAAAACCAGAAATCTTTTGGTGAGTCTCATAAATTAACCTCTGAAGATCTACTGACTTGGCTTTCCTACTGCTTTTGTGGCAGAAACAAAAACAAACTGCAGCTGGAAAAAAAGGGTCGCATCCAAACTTAATCAACTCCAGTTTGCTGCTCTTAGCTCAACCACAATTTCTCAGAACTCTCACCTAAGTATCCTTTAACTCCATTCGCCAATGCACCAAACACATCATCATTTTACACCTGTTTACACCATTGTTACTATTACAAGTCCAATCATCTAATCAAACAAAGGTAGCCTTGACATATTTTATTCAATTTTATTACTCTGATTGACAATCACAGTACCAGTGTATTTGGTTGACTGATCAGCTGATAAGCATAACCACTTGGACAATGGCTCATAATAAAATTCTCATTTCATCCTTGCCCAGAAAATCTTACCAAAGCCCAAAGGACACTTTAAATCAAATTTAATAACTTAATGAAAACCACAAGGCTTAATCCAGAATACTCTTTGAAAGCAGCACAAGTCAGCTGGGGGAGGCAGAGGCTTTCAAAGCGGACCTGAAGAAAGTGGACAGCAAGGAGGGCAAACGCAAGTGGGAGACGCAGATTGACACAGTGCACAGCTCCACAAGAAACAGCGACAAGAAGGTAAAGGGGAGAACCGGTTGGCCGCAGCAGGTCTGGGCTCTGGAACTGAACCAGTGACGGCGAGGTTGCAAATGGTTTTTGCACATTTTTGTTCAAACTCAGGAGGACTGGAGTTGATCACAAAAGGATCGCTTTTGCCCCCAAACAAAAACTCAGCAGCAAACCACTACAGCACAAGTGCAATTTTAAATCCGTTTAAAGCCACCACGCACAATCGGGGCGGGGGGATAATTCTTATCTATCTTTGCAGCTAAATTTCATGCAGTGTAAAACTGACCATTCCTCACTTGGAGGTCTTACACTTCTTGAAATCCGAAGTACCTCCCAATGGCCATAATTCGTTACCCAATTTCTTACTTAGGTGCGCACTTAATCTCCGATACTTCTGATCTTCCTGTGGGTTTTCCTGGCATAATTTCCCCAGCGGGGTGGATGGACCCGCCTTATCTAAAGTTTGACCCATACGGACTGCACAGTCTTACTCTCACGAAGATTTCAATCATTACAGGGACTCGAACCCCCACGATCGCAAAATTAACTGCCTAATTCCCTGAGGACTCGAACGTCTTTCTTGTAAACCCACTTATTGCCTACTAGGGACTTGAACCCTTTGGTATTAGCTCGCCAATTGTAAACCTGTGGACTCTAACTTCCAGGCACATGTGGGTGACTCGAACCCTCCACTTTCTTGTTCCCTAATAAACCTGTGGACTCTAACCTCCAGGGACATGTGGGGGACTCAAACCCTCCACTTTCTAGTTAGCTAATAAACCAGTGGACTCTAACCTCCAGGGACATGTGGGGGACTCGAACCCTCCACTTTCTTGTTGCCTGTGTCTCTCCGACTGTCTTATGTCCAGGTTCGAGGAGCCCGTAGGATAGTTACTAGTTCGCCGAAGGGATTGAGATAGAAGCACAGGATTGTAGAGAGGGACCAAGGTTAATCTTGCCTTGTGGTGCCGTCCGTCTCTGTCTTTCCTCGCCCCGTCTCAATTGCTGACGCCGGTCGACCAGTACTATGCGTTTGGGCTCCTGGCCGGCTCGCCAATTGTGGAATTTGTTTTCGGAAGTCGGATCAAAAACTGATGAGACACAGGTTTCTCCGATACCTTCTTTATTGCATCGGAGGAGAGATTGCAAGACCATGCACATCAAGCATGGGTTCGTGAGTCTCTGTCTGGTTTACAAAACAGTTCTCAGTTATACACGACAGAGATACATCCACATACTTCTGTTAGCCAATAAGGGCATAGCTGTATTGTTACATTTTGATTAGATTACATGGCTATTAAAGTTTCTGATTAGATTACTTTCAAGAACAAAAGGCCAATCGATAAGGCCCTGCCCTCCGAAGCCAGGACCACAATTACCTATTAGCAGTTTCTTTAACGTGATCATTAGTTTCGCTTGACGCCTTCACCTCAGGCCCTTTCCAAAACCAGTTTATCCCTCAACTGATTTCTAGTTACGCATCCCAATTTTAACCCTTTCCTCTTCTCAATCTACCTTACACACATTTTCACTTAAAAAAAGGGATATGCCCATTATAAAAATCAGCAATGTATCTGGAATATTAAACCCCATGCAGTTAACATTAAAAGGAACAAACTAAATGTTGTCAGACTATCAGCCCTGGACATGATTAACAGCAGCAATAACAGGGAAAACCAAAACCTGCAGTCAGTTATGAACCTGCTGGCGTGTCAGCAGATATTGTGACTGAGTGAATCCCTTTTCACAGAGCAGGTGTACGGCTTCTCCCGAGTGTGAGTTTACTGGTGTGTCCGCTGGTTGCACGAGCGACTAAGTCCATTCCCCATACAAATCATATGAATGGCCCCAGTGTGACTTTACTAATGTCTCAGCAGTTTAACTGAGCAAATCCTTTCTCATACTTGGAGCAGGTGAATGGTCTTGCACCAGTGTGACTCACTGGTGTTTCAGCAACTGGGATGAATTAATAAGCCCCTTCCAACACACCATCTTGGAGTCAGTGGATCACAAGTGAGAAAGACAGATTTCAGTCAGCAATCACCGGATTCAAAAGTGACAAGAGCGATGTAAAGCTGTGTTCCTGAGCAGTCTGAGTTCCTACAGTTCTTGTGGGGAACTGACTCGAATGCCACAGCTCTTTAAAATTCCCGATGGCGTCCAATGTGGTTCCTTCGCACAACATGCACTTTTTCATCGCAGTGCAGTGAACCACATTCCTGTTGTCAGAGCAGAACTCCAACAACGTGTGAAGCTTTGATTGTTCAGTGGCCAGATTGTGGAGGCAGCAAGCTCAATTCAGAGGAAATGTCATAGACCTGAAGAATTAATTCTGCTTCTCTTGCTAAATATGTGGACGGACATCCTAGGGATCTCCATCATTTTCTGTTTTTGTATATATTTCAGATTTCCAGCAGCTGCAGTACTTTTGTAAGGTAGAGGATACCCGATGTTATTCAGACTTACAACCTTTTTCCTGTCCGATTAATACCCAGACCGACTATTTGAGGTGAATTTCACTGTGTCACAATGCCAAAAGATTGGGAGAGATGTTTTCATCGCACTCATTTAATGCACACACTTGGCAGACAGCATTGCAACCAATTTTATTTTAATTATAATCAGGAACTGTTTAAAACGCCAGGAACGCTGACCAGCTCTGTGGGCCGTGGTGAAGAGGGAAATAGAGTGAAGGTGTTAGGACAGAGTTGTTATTTAGTTTTAACCAGCCTTTTAGTTAGTAGTCTCCAGACTCCACATTGAATTACACTCTTTGTGATAACGGAGCTGAGCGTCAGAAACACTGGATAAAAACGGCAATCACTTCGTGAGAAGTTTGTCACATTGCACATTTGGCAGTATTTGTTTGGCTTCTTATTTTAAAATTATTTATTTTTGGGACATGGGTGTCACTGGCTGGCCAGAATTTATTGCCCATCTCTACTTGCTCTTGTGAAAGTGGTGGTGAGGTGCCTTCTTGAAACGTTGCAGTCCATGTGCTGTGGGTTGTCCCACAATGCCGCTCGGGAGGGCATTCTAGGATTTTGACCCAGCGACCACGAAGGAACAGCGATACATTTTCAAGTCAGGCTAGTGAGTGGCTTGGAGGGGAACTTGCAGGTAATGGTGTTCCCATGTGTTTGTTGCTCTTTTCCTTCTGTATGGAAGTGGTCGTGGGTCTGGAAGGTGCTGTCTGAAGATCCTTGTTGAATTGCTGCAGTGTATCTTGCAGATAGTGCTCACTGCTACTGCTGAGTGTTGGTGGTGGAGGGAGTGGATGTTTGCAAAGGCTGTTGGTGGGGTTTTCGAGATGGTTGTGTACAATCAGAAATTTGAGACAATACAAGATTAATGAAGCCAGTGTCTCAGTTTAAATATGTAACCTTTATTTTGACCAGCGGCCAGGAGGAAAAATAATCAAAGCGTCAGGGCAGTTCCCGAGATGGAGCAGCGAGACCTCTCCAATAAATTGTGATCTATACAATTCAAAACACATCAATTACAGATTTTCTTATCAACTGCTCCTGACTTTCATTAGCTTTTAAACAATCATCTTCAATATGTATAAATCAACAATAATACCTGTCATATACTTTCGCCAATCACATCTTACCCTCTAGCATAATGGTATTTCATTAGACCTTAGAATCTGGATGCTTCCTCTCCTTTTGGCTAACCTAGTTTCCTCTCTTGTTTAGTAACCTCAGACATTAGCCATAAAGTTCAGAATGAATGCTCCCATAAGTTCCCTTATAGGTCACTGTCAAACCAGACTAATGATGTGGAGATGCCACACAAACCAGACTAACACATGACTCTATGTCTGGGCATGCATCCATCTTATCTGAACAGTGAATAAACCCTATTCATGAAGTTTGATAATGTGTTTTGAATGTTCTTATCTTCAGAAACTCTGCTGATAATACTTGCATATTTCCAAGGTTTCAGTATTCCCTTAGAATATGGCTTTGACCTCAGGCCCTTTACCATGATGCATTGCAGCAATCTGCCCTTGGCTCATGTGAGCAATGATTCTTAAAAATATATTAATACATTCAACATATCAGCACGCATTTTTAAATCATAATCATTTGTTTTAATCTCTTACTGAATTTCACGTGTGTAAGCTGCTTTCTTGTGAACTTATAAGTCTATTTTAATGTAATTTACCTCAATGCTGGTAGTCCTGTCAGTGTCTTAATGTCTAATGGTTTGAAACTCTTCACTAACCTATGAGGATTTCTTTCCCCTTACAGTGAATGTGCTGCCAATCAAGCGGGTTGTTTTGTCCTGGATGGTGTCAAGCTTCTTGAGTATGGTTGGAGCTGCACCCATCTAGGCAAATAGAGTGTATTCCATCACACTCCTGACTTGTGCCTTGTAGATAGATGGTTGACAGACTTTGAGTTTATGGTCAATAGTAACCCCAAGGATGTTGACAGTGGTGGATTCAGTGATGGTAGCAACATGAATGTCAAGGGGTGGCTGTTAGAATGTCTCTTATTGGTCTTGTTCATTGCCTGGCATTTGTGTGGTGCGAATGTTACATGCCACTTGGCAGTCCAAGCCTGAATATTATCCAGACTTTGTTGCATTTGAACATGGACTGCTTCAGTATCTGAGGAGTCGTGAATGGTGCTGAACATTGTGCAATCATCGACGAACATCCCCACTTCTGAACTTATGACATTGGGAAGGTCATTGGTGAAGTAGCTGAAGATGGTTGGGCCTAGAACACTACCCTGACGGATTCCTGCAGTGATGTCCTGGAGCTGAGATGACTGACCCTCCACAACCACAACTATCTTCCTATGTGCCAGGTATGACTGCAACCAGCGGAGAGTTTGCCCCCTTGATACCCATTGATTCCAATTTTGATAGGGCTCCTTAATGTCACAATCAGTCAAATGCGACCTTGATGTCAACGGCTCTCACCTCACCTCTGGAATTCAGCTGTTCTGTCCATGTTTGAACAAAGACTGTAATGAGGGCAGGAGGAAAGTGATCCTGGTGAAACCCAAACTGGGCATCATTGAGTAGGTTATTGCTGAGCAGGTGCTGCTTGGTAGCACTGTTGATGACCATTTCTACCACTTTCCTGATGATCAGGATTAGGCTGATTGGGCGGTAACTGGCCAGGATGGATTTGTCCTGCTTTTTGTGTACAAGACATACCTGGGCAATTTTCCACATTGTTAGGCAGATGCCACTGTTGTAACTAAGAGCTTGGCTGGGGGAACTGCAAGTTCTGGAGCACAAGTCTTCACTACTATTGAAGGAATGTTATCAGAGCCCATTGTCTTTTCAGTATCCAGTGCCTCCAACTGTTTCTTGAAATCATGTGGAGTGAATTGAATTGGTTGGAGACTGACATCTGAGATGCTGCAGACTACTTGAGGAGACCGAGATGGATCATCCACTCAACACTTATGGCTGAAGATTGCTGTGAATGCTTCAGCTTAACCTTTGTACTGATGTGCTAGGCTCTTCCATCATTGAGGATGGGGGCATTTGTGGATCCTCCTCCTCCAGTGAGTTGTTTAACTTGTTTAACCATTCTTGACTGGATGTAGCAGGACTATGATGTGGAGATTAACCTGTGCTTAACCCTTTCTCCACTCACATTGTCTGTACCTTTAAGACTTGATTACCTATAAAGACTCACATTCCAACCATTATCTTGTAAATTGAGTTTCTATCTATATATGCCCTGTTTGTGAACAGAACTCCCACTCACCTGATGAAGGAGCCGTGCTCCAAAAGCTTGCGGCTTGTGCTACTAAATAAACCTGTTGGACTTTAACCTGGTGTTGTGAGACTTCTTACTGTAGCAGGGCTACACAGCTTACTTCTGATCCATTGTTTCTGGGATCGCTTAGCTCTGTCTATCACTTACTGTTTATGCTGTTTGGCATGCAGGTAGACCTGTATGGTAGCTTCTCCAGGTTGACACCTCCTTTTAGATATGCCTACTGCTGTTCCTGACATACCCTCCTGCGCTCTCCATTGAACTAGGGTTAATCCCCTGGCTTGATGATAATGGTTGGTTGGGGGATATGCCATGCTATGATGTTGCTGATTATGCTGGATTACACTTCTGCTGCTGTTGATGGCCGAGAGCACCTCATGGATGCCCAGTCTTGAGCTGCTAGATCTGGTCGACATCTGTACCATTTAGCATGGTGATAGTGCCACACGCACGATGGCTATTCTTAATGTGAAGGCAGGACCTCATTTTCACAAGGACTGTGTGGTGGTCACTCTGACCAATACTATCATGGACAGATGCAACTGCAGCCAACAAATTGGTAGCAATGTGGTCAAATATGTTTTTCCCTCTTGTTGGTTCTTCACCACCTGCTGCAGACCCGGTCTAGCAGTTATATCCTTTAGGACCCGACCACCTGCATCAGTAATGCTGCTTCTGAGCCACTCCTGGTGGTGGACATTGGAATCCCCCACTTAGATACATTTTGTGCTCTTGCCACTCTCAGTGCTTCATCCAAGTTTTGTATTGATTCATCAGCCATAGGAGGACGGTACATGATAACCAGTAAAAGGTTTCCTTGCCCATGTTTTATCTGAATTTATGGCACTTCGTGGCATCCGGAGTCAAAGTTGAGGACTCCCAGGGCAAATCCCTCCTGACTGTATACCACGTGCCACCACCGCTGCTGGATCTGTCCTGCCAGTGGGACAGGACATGTCCAGGGATGGTAATGATGGTGTCTGGGGTGTTTTCTGTAAGGTATGATTCCATAAGAGTGACTATGTCAGACTGTTGCTTGACTAGTCTGTGAGACAGCTCTCCCAATTTTGGCACTAGCCCCCAGATGTTAGTAAGGAGCCTCGACAGTGCTATTTGTTTTGCTGTTTTCTTTTCTGGCGCTGAAGTTGATGTGAAGTGGTCCGTCCAGTTTAATTTCTTTGTTGAGATTTTGTCGCGATTGATTCAACTGAATGGCTTGCTCTGCCATTTCATAGGGCAGTTGAGAGTCAACCACATTGCTGTAGCTCTGAAGTCACATGTCGGCCAGAACAGGTAAGGACGGCAGATTTCCTTCCCTAAAGGACATTAGTGAACCTCTTATTGAGACTTGTGATCTATTGCAGTTGATGTGTAGTGCCGTGATTGTACAGTGCTTGTTTCTCTGCATTGTGGCTGCAATAACTTCTGTTCATATCTAGGGAAGTGATCAGATCACTTGTTTGGCTGCCAAGGCAATGCTGTGAGGAATCAATCTTATTTTGCGAAGTATTTTTCTGATGGCAAATCAGATTAATTCCTTTCCAATCGACTAGAATCATCTCTGTTCTGGATGCTACAGAATTCAACCAGTCTCTCCTCCCAGATTTTCCCTCAATCCATAACCACTCATCTTGCTTTACTTTCCTCCTTCTATTTCATTTTATGATATAACGGCATTGCTCAATCTGACAGCTACTTTCCTGTTGAGTTTGCTCTGTTACCATTACGTAGACTGTCTTCGAGGATCGCATGTTGGCCAAGCCTGACATAGAAGGATAGGAGCAGCATTTACATGGGAATACCACTACTTGGAATCTCCCATCCAAGTCACACATCATCCTGATTTGGAAATACGTCACCATTCCTTCACTGTCACGGGGTCAAAATCCTGGAGCTTCCTCTGAAACAGCACTGTGGGTGTACCTACACCACGTGGACTGTGCCTGTGGAAGAAGGCAGCACACCAACAACTTTCCAAGAGCAACTGGGGAAGGACAATAAACAATGGCCTAGCCAGTGACACCAACATCCCATGAAGTAAGTAAAAAAAAATTGAGAACAAAATAATATGAATATTTGATTTGATATATTATTGTCACGTGTATTGGTTACAGTGAAAAGTATTGTTTCTTGCACGCTACAGAGACAAAGCATACTGTTCAGAAAGAAGGAAAAGAGAGGGGCAGAATGTCATGTTACAATCATAGCTAGGGTGTAGAGAAATAATAAATTGAAACAGAGCATTGTTGGAGAGTTTATAAGGGTTAGAGTTGGGTTTTAAAAGCATAGAACGAGAGTAAAAGATAGAATTAGGGGGGTATGCTGGGAACAGCCTGCAAGAAGTCACCACGTTCCATCATGGTAGCAACATTGGCAATGATGGCATGGTGGCACAGTGGTTCAATTCCGGCCTCGGTCAGTGTGGAGTTTGTACGTTTTTCTCGTGTCTATGTGGGTTTCCTCTGGGTGCTCTGGTTTCCTTGCACATTCCAAAGATGTGCGGGTTAGCATTACCATTAGTCATGGTAAATTTCCCCTCAATGTCAGCAAGATTAGCAGAGTAAATACATGGGGTTACAGGGATAGAGTCTGGGTGGAATTGTTGTCAGTGCAGGCTCAACAGGCCGAATGGCCTACTTCTGCACTGCAAGGATTCTATGATTCTATGAGGGAAGCCGTTTTAGGTTCGGATCTGAAATGAACTGCCTGAGAGTGTGAGGGATTCAAATTTAATTAAGACCTTCAAAAGAGAATTGAGTAATTAGCTGAAAGTAAAGAAACAAAAAGAGACGCGGGAGAATGAAGTCGGGTATGACGAAGTAAGTAGAAGTCGCAGATGAGACCGGCTAAATGCCCTCATTCTGCTGTGTTGGAGTCATTGTGGGATTTGCCAGATGATGGTAGCAGTTTTCCCCACAATGCCCCGCGAACTGAAAACTGCTCTATCCAACTCGCTGATTTCCCCAGGCGCAGAGAATGCGCATGCTCCCCAAGGTCAGCTGCGGGGCATTCTGGGAGGTTCCTTTGTTGAGAGTCAGACTCGGTGGGAACGGGAGAAGACATTGAGAAACCGTGGCGCAGATGTGGGAGGGGCTGCAGCATCGCCTTAATCGTCACCCCCTGCCCCGGACCATATTGGACAGGGGCCATTGATTGTCCAAACAGCAAGAGGAGCTCAGAGGCCGGAGGAGCAGAGGGAGCAGCGAGTTCTGTCCCCAGTCTGAGGGGGATTGAGGACTGGAACCTGAGTCAGTCAGTCAGGGGAGTCAGTGTAAACCCCTGGGAAATCATTCAGATCCTCAAAATTCAATTTTATCAACAAAGCCATTTAACATTTGTCATTTTAAAATTTGTTCTTTGTCATCTCAATTTCAGGACATCGCTTGGGGAGTTCCTCAGGGCTGTATCCTAGGCCCATCTTCTGTTGCTTTATCAATAGCCTTTCTTCCAACAAAAGTTAGACTTGGAAATATATTGACATTCCTTCACTATCGCTGGGACAAAATCCTGGGACTCCCTTCCGAACAGCACCGGCACCATGTGTATTGCAGCAATTTAACAAAGTGACTCACCACCTTCTCCGGGGCATTTGCAAACCGGCAACAAATGTTGGGCCTTGCCAGTGGCATCCACATGCAATGAAAAGAAATCTTAAAAAGGTGAGAAACTGGAATTGTCTGTTTTGAATTTCTATCCTCTACTGGCTTTATAAGCTCCTTTGATATGATATTCGAATGGTTGGATTTGCAAATGGGAAACTCAAAACAAACAATCTGACAGGTTCATTCAGTGCATCAGGAGCTGGATATAACTGAACTTTTAATAGAAGGAGAAATGTTTTAACCAATTGCACAGCCTGCAAAAGCATTGCATCATTCACAGCGGAATAAGCAGTGGTTGGACGAGCTTCGAACTGATCATCCAACATGGAAAGAAATGAGGGCACCAGCACAATGGAAAAGCCATGGAAATGTGGGGAATGTGGGAAGGGATTTGGTTCCCCATCAAAGCTGGAAATTCATCGACGCAGTCACACTGGGGAGAGGCCGTTCACTTGCACCGTGTGTGGGAAGGGATTCACTAATTCATCCAATCTTCTGAGACACCAGCACATTCACACTGAGCAGAGTTCAGTCATCTGCTCTGTGTGTGGGAAGGCAATCAGTCAGTCATCGAGCTTTCAGAGACATCAGCAAACTCACAGTGAAGAGAGGCCATTCACCTGCTCAGTTTGTGGGAAGGGATTCACTCAGTCATCCTACCTGCTGACGCACCAGCGCATTCATACTAGGGAGAGTCTGTTTATCTGTTCTTTCTGTGGCGAGGGATTTAATCGATTACCCAGGTTTCTGAAACATCAGCGACTTCACACTGGGGAAAGTCCATACACCTGCTATATCTGTGGCAAGGGATTTAATCGGCCATCCAAACTACTGACGCATGAGCGAATTCACACTGGGGAGAGGCCATTCGGCTGCTCCATGTGTGGGAAAGGATTCACTAATTCATCTGATCTGTTGACACACCAGCGAGTTCACACTGGGGAGAGGCCTTTCACCTGCTCTATTTGTGGGAAAGGATTCACTCGATCAACCCATCTTCAGACACATCAGCTTGTGCACACTGATCAGAGACCTTTTAAATGTTATGACTGTGAGAAGACCTTTAAGAGTAAAAAGGATTTACTGACACACCAGCGAGTTCACAGTGGGGAGACACCGTTCACCTGCTCTGAGGAAAGGGATTCACACACCAGTGAGTTCACAAGCGAGTGAAGTGGTTGGATTCTTGGGTCACTGTTGCCATTAATCATGTTCAGGATTGAAAATTTTCATTGTTTGTTTCTGCTGACAAACTATGTAAATGGACTGCTGTTTAATATCTGGATATTTGAATAACATGTCAAGCTTTCTGTTAAACACATTGTTGTGGATTTTTGTCTTTCCCACCTGAGTGTTTAATATCAGCTGGCTGGAGCTCCGAAAAAACAATCTGAGGGAGAATCGTATGACAGAAACAGAAGTTCAACTTGGACACAGTCCTTCACTGAGAGGACTGAGCGGCACTTTGGTCTTTCTCATCTCTCTTCACTGCCCTATTTGGGTTAATCTTCAGGCGTGTGAGAAATATTTCCCAATCGCTTCTGTTCAGTTGGTATCGTCTAAAGATGACCAAGGTCAGGCTGTGTGAAGTCCAAGGCCACAGAGAAAATAGATGGAAAAATAACAACTCCCTGTAACTCGAACCTTCCGATTTCTGTTTTGTAACCAGCATGTTTCAATGCGCCTAGGCACAAAACAGAAACTCATTTATAACTGTGGTTATACAACCTGAGTCAGGCAAACTAGAAATAGTAAATCGGAGATTGGTGTAAAACTGTACTCTCTCCTGACTGAAACTGAAATGGCAGGATTCGGTCTCCGATTTAAAATGGCCATTGTGATCATCCTATGAAATTTTTAAGGTGTTTTTGTGACAGTCATGCATCTACACTTCAAGTCAACAACAACTTGTACTGATATAGCAGCTTTAACGTAGAAAAATGTAGTTAAAAATAGATAGCTTAATGTCTGTATTAAAATGGCACATGGAGGAGTTCACAAGATCCTTTTTGCAACTGGAACAATTATACAACAGTCATTTGACCTCCAGATAAAGAAGGATGTGCAACGAGTGTCAATGAATTGCCTGTCTTAATGATGTGTGTGTTGATATTAGGGTTTTGTTGCGGTTTTCCTCAGTATTAACTGTATCTCCCAATTGGATCAGCTAATTCATAAATCGGGCACTGCCTCTTATCATTGTTTAGTTTGTGACTGAATTAAAGATTTAATGAGCTGTATTACAAAGTTTTTGTGAATTGGAAATTCTTATCTGTGATGTTCTGTCATTTTGCTCTGAATTTAAACTTCTGATTTCTGAGTCCAAATGGTTTACGTAGATTGTGAGTGACTGTGGTCCCAGCATTGCTCCCTGTGGAATCTTCAACCTTTTACCGGACTGAGTAGCCACTCTTAACTACTCTCTGATGCTGCTTTGTAACCAGCTTGTTACTGATAGAAATATGTACAATCTACAAAATGAACATGACTGAACTGTGTAGAGTGAAGGGCCAGCCAGTAGAATGGATGGCAAGATGACTACAAAACGGGTATCAGAAGGTTAGATTTACAGGAAGTTTGTAGCCACCTTTCCATCAATTCCACTGTCAACTACGTGTTTTGTTTTTTAAAGTTTATTTATTAGTGTTACAAATAGGCTTACATTAACACGGCAATGAAATTACTGTGAAATTCCCTGAGTCGCAATACTCCGGCCCCTGTTCTGGGGGGAGAATTTAGCATGGCCATTGCACGTCTTTCTGGTTCCGTATGTCGTGGGTGCACACACAGGCTATATGAAACAAATTCCACATCACAGAATAAGGGGTAAGCCATTCAGGACTGAGGTGAGGAAGAACTTCTTCACTCAGAGAGCTGTGAACCTGTGGGATTCTCTACCACAGAAAGCTGTTGGGGCCAGTTTGTTACATATGCTCAAGAGGGAGCTGGACATGGGCCTTGTGGCTAAAGGGATCAAGGAATATGGAGAGAAAGCGGAAGTGAAATACTGAAAGTGCATGATCAACCATGATCACATTGAATGATGACACAGGCTCGAAGGGCCGAATGGCCTACTCCTGCACCTATTTTCTATGTTTCTACTGTTACGATAATCTCCCATCATATTCAGCATCTATGCAATAACCTCAATAGAACTTGTTTCCTTGATGTTTGACATTGTTTATTTTACTTGGCTTGTTTGTGTTGTTCATTATGGTGCTGTCTATCTGTCTGCGTCTGTAACTTCTGTGTTTCTTGTATAAGGACCCAAACCAACTGGAGCAACTGGGGCTGACATTACAATAAATACTGGAAAAAATTAGCAGATCTGACAACATCTGTGGAGAGAGAATAGAACCAATGTTTTAAGTCAGGATGATTCTTCGTCAGAGCTGACTCAGGTTGACAAAGGATCACACTGACTCGAAACATTGGCTCTATTCTCTCTCCACAGATGCTGTCAGACTTGCTGAGTTTCTCCAGCATTTTCTGTGTTTCTTTCAGATTCCAGCATCTGCAATATTTTGCTTTTATCTAGCTATAGATACAGTGCCTGTCCAAAAGTTACACATGCACCGATCTCCGTGGTGGGGAGATTCAGTGGTCATGGGTATTTTTAAAAGTGTTTTATTAACTTAAGGTACCATTATATTTGTATTTAGGTTTATTCTGTGTTTTACGTGTAAGATCCGGATTGTTAATTTACATGTGATTATGAAGGTGTATGTTATTTATTGTATTTTGTTTTGTGTTGGGACTCTTCCATGCGTAGAAAGGAAGATGTTCTGGTTGGTAGTGGGCAGTCTGTTTCTTACAGTTGGAACTGAGACAGTATCTCACAACTGTAAAACCATATTGCTGAAGTGCTTGTTTTGTGTTTGATTAGTTTGTTATTTTTGGGATTTGGAGTATAAATAAACACTATTGCATGAAGATATCATTGCGTGCTTTGCCATCATCTGTATATTTATATATAATTTTTTTTAGCCCTACGGGTCTACGTTATCCTCACCCAAGCCTGGGGTGTGACAATTGTTCATTATTCATGCTTTGTTCTTGCTTCTGTCCCAGATGTTGTTCAATATGAATTTAAGGTTCAATCAAAGGGGTGGAATTGGATGGTCAGAACTGCTTGCAGTTCCTACAGGGTAATGTTGAATTGACTTTCTGAAACAGTGTTCTTACATTGCCACCAGGCCCTTGAAGCCTGCCCTGCCATTCAGTATGATCATGGCTGATCTATGCCAGCCTCAGCTCCTTTCCTGTGCCATTTCCCCATAGCCTATCAACTATTTATCCACCTCCACTAATGATCCTGCTTCCACTACCCTTTGGGGCAGAGAATTCCAGAGATTCACCACCCGCGGTGAGAATAAATTTCTACGCACCTCAGTTTTAAATGACCAACTCTTGGTCGATACTCTCCCACTAGTGAAAGCATGTCCCCCTGTCAAGCCCTCTCAGGATCTTATATGTTTGAATAAAGGCACCGTTTACTCTTCTAATTGCCAAGGAATACAAAGTAAGAAGTTTAACAACACCAGGTTAAAGTCCAACAGGTTTATTTGGTAGCAAAAGCCACACAAGCTTTCGGAGCTCTAAGCCCCTTCTTCAGGTGAGTGGGAATTCTCACTCACCTGAAGAAGGGGCTTAGAGCTCCGAAAGCCTGTGTGGCTTTTGCTACCAAATAAACCTGTTGGACTTTAACCTGGTGTTGTTAAACTTCTTACTGTGTTTACCCCAGTCCAACGCCGGCATCTCCACATCAAGGAATACAAACCCAGACTATGTAGTCTCTCTTGATAGGACAACCCAATCATTCCAGGAATTAGCCTGGTGAATCTCCTTTGGAGTGCCTCCAATGTTACTGTATCCTTTTTAAGGTAAGGGGACCAAAACTGAATGCAGCATTCCAGGTGAGGCCTCATCAACACCCTGTACAATGGCAATAAAACCTCCCTATTTTTAAACTCCAACCCCTTTACAATAAACACCAAAATGCAGTTTACCTTCTTAACTACTTGTTGGACCTGCTTGTGAGCTTTTTGTGAGTCATGCACTAGAACACCTAGTACCCTCTGTACTTCACTTCCCTGCAATCTCTCTCCATTTAGATAATAGTCTGCTTTTTTGATTCCTCTGATCACAGTTCATTTCTCACACTTCCCCACATTAAACTCCATTTGCCAGGTTTTCACCAGTCATCTAATCTATCTATGTCCCAGTGCAGAAACACAATATGCTTTTCACAACCTGCCCTTCCACCTATCTTTGTATCATTTGCAAATTTGGAAACCTTACATTCTGTTCCTTCCTCCAGATCATTAATATAAATAGTGAACAACTGTGGGCAGAGAACTGACCCATGCAGTACTCCACTAGTTACATTTTACACTCTGAAAAGGATCCATTAATTCATAGAATCCCTACAGTACAGAAAGAGACCATTCGGTGTTTTGAGTCTGCATCGACAACAATCCTACCTAGGCCCTATCCCCATAACCTCGCTAATCCTGCTAACCTCTGCATCCAAGGACACTAAAAGACAATTTAGCATAGCCAATGCACCTACCCTGCACATCTTTGGACTGTGGGAGGAAACCGGAGCACCCGGAGGAAACCCACGCAGACTAGGGAGAATGTGCAAACTCCGCACAGGCATTGACCCAAGCCAAGAATTGAACCCGGGTCACTGGCGCTGTGAGACAGCAGCGCCAGTCATCGTGCCGCCCATATTCCAGAACCAGTAGGAGACAGGTTCTGTGGAACCAGAAAGGTTCAATTAATGGGATAAACTTGTAAGCTTGTAAACTTGAAGCTTGTAAACTACTGTACATCAGGCCAACCCAATTTGTATTCCAGCACAGGAAGGAAGGAGAGTATGTGGGATGATGATTTGCTGCTTTGCAGGAATAATGAGGAAAACATGTTCCATGGAATGGAATGGCACAGTGGTTAGCGCTGCTGCCTCACAGCACCAGAGACGTGGCTTTGATTCGGCCTTGGAAGTCTGTGTGGATCTTTGCACGTTGTCCCTGTATCTGCATGGATTTCCTCTGGGTACTCCGACATTCCAAAGTCCAAAGAAGAACAGGTTCGGTGAATTGTCCATGGTCAATGTTATGGTCAAGGGGTTATGGTAATATGGCTTGTTTACCCAGTTCACCTTAGACAACCCCTCCCTCATAACATTATAATATGGGTGACATAGTGGTTAGCACTGCTGCCGCACTGTGCCAGGGACCCGGGTTCGATTCCTAGTTTGGGTCACTGTCTGTGTGGAGTCTGTACATTCTCCCCATTTCTGCATGGGTTTCCTCTGTGTGCTCTGGTTTCCTCCCACAGTCCGAAAGACGCGCTGGTTAGGCCATGCGAAATTCGCCCTCAGTGCACTCAAACAGACGCTGCAGTGTGACAATTAGGGATTTTCACAGTAACTTAATTGTATTGTTAATATAAACCTACTTGTGGCACTAATAAAAATTCTCTACAATTGCCCTTATTCAAGTTCAAGACACTGGTTATGGACATATGGCATTCACCCGCAAACTGTATTGTTCCCAAATCCATTCCTTGCTTGCTCCAGAAACCAAAATCCAATTCATGGTTCCTGCAAGAGCGACAAACAAAATACAGGCGGACAAGATGAGGCGTTGGGCTTGGCCTTGATCTGATGCTTGATCTTAGCCAAAAAGCTGAGAAGCGAGGGACATAGTTTTTGGTACTTTATTCCGAATCAAAAAGCCAATTAAGTCCAATCAGAGTTCCCACATGAGGGGCAAACCAGATCCATGCTGATAAGATAAGACATTCCATCCCATCTTGGGCTCGATCAAAGAAGATCCAAACTGACAGGATGAGGCATTACACCCCCTCCCAGGATTGATCTAATGCTTCATCTTGAGAACATAAGAATATAAGGACTAGGAGCAGGAATAGACCATCTGGCCCCTCGAGCCTGTTCCACCTTTCAATGAAATCATGGCTGATCTTTTCGTGACTCAGCTCCACTTACCCGCCCACTCACCATAACCCTTAATTCTTTTATTGTTCAAGAATCTATCCATCTTTGCCTTAAAAACATCCACCGAGGTAGCTTCAACTGCTTCACTGGGCAGGGAATTCCACAGATTCACAACCCTTTGGGTGAAGGCGTTCCTCTTCAACTCAGTCCTAAATCTACTCCCCCTTATTTCGAGGGTATGGCCTCTTGTTCTAGTTTTGCCTGCCACTGGAACCAAGCTCCCTACTTCCATCTTATCAACTGCCTTCATAATTTTATATGTTTCTGTAAGATCCCCCCTCATTCTTCTAAGTTCCAGTGAGTATAGTCCCAGTTTACACAGTCTCTCATTACAAGCCAACCCTCTCAACTCCTGAATTAACTTAATGAATCTCCTCTGCACCCCTCCAGTGCCAATACATCTTTTCTCAAGTAAGGAGACCAAATCTGTACACAGTACTCCAGATATGGCCTCACTAGCACTTCATTCAGCTGCAACAGAACCTCCCTATTTTTAAATTCCATCCCTCTAGCAATGAAGGACAAATTTCCATCTGCCTCCTTAATTACCTGTTGCACCTCCAAACCAACTTTTTGTGATTCATGCACAAGGACATCCAGGTCTGCTGCAATTTTTTTTACCATTTAAATAATAGTCCATTTTGCTGTTATTCCAGCCAAAATGGATGGCCTCATACTTACCAACATTGTACTCCATCTGCCAGACTCTTGCCCACTCACTTAAACTATATCCCTCTGCAGATTTTCAGTGTCCTCTGCGCACTTTGCTTTGATTTGATTTATTGTCACATGTATTAGTATGCAGTAAAAAGTATTGTTTATGATGCGCTATGCAGGAAAAGCATTCCGTTCATAGAGAAGGAAACGAGAAAGTGCAGAATGTAGTGTTACAATTATAGCTAGGGTGTAGAGAAAGATCAACTTAATGCAAGGCAAGTCCATTCAAAAGTCTAATGGCAGCAGGGAAGAAGCTATTCGGTTGGTGCGTGACCTCAGACTTTTGTATCTTTTTCCCGATGGAAGAAGGTGGAAGAGAGAATGTCTGGGGTGCATGTGGTCCTTAATTATGCTGGCTGCTTTGCTGAGGCAACGAGAAGCGTAGACAGAGTAAATGGATGGGAGGCTGGTTTGCATGATGGATTGGGCTACATTCATGAACTTTTGTAGTTTCTTGCGGTCTTGGGCAGAGCAGGTGCCATACCAAGCTGTGATACAACCAGAAAGAAAGCTTTCTATGGCGTACCTGTAAAAGTTGGTGAGAGTCGTAGCTGACCTGCCAAATTTCCTTCATCTTCTGAGAAAGTAGAGGTATTGATGGGCTTTGTTAACTGTAGTGTCGGCATGGGGGGACCAGGACAAGTTGTGGGTGATCTGGACACCCAAAGACTTGAAGCTCTCGACCATTTCTACTTCATCCTGATTGATGTACTCTGGGGCATGTTCTCCACTATGCTTCCTGAAGTCGATGACAATCTCCTTTGTTTTGTTGACATTGAGGGAGAGATTATTGTCACCGCACCAGTTCACCAGATTCTCGATCTCTTTTCTGTACTCTGTCTCATCATTGTTTGAGATCCGACCCACTACGATGCTGTCATCAAAAAACTTGAAAATCGAGTTGCAGGGGTATTTGGCCACACAGTGATAGGTGTATAAGGAGTATAGTAGGGGGCTGAGAACACAGCCTTGTGGGGCACCAGTGTTGAGGATGATATGGAGGACGTGTTGTTGCCTACCCTTACTGATTGTGGTCTGTGGGTTAGGAAGTTAAGGATCCAGTCACAGAGGAAGGAACCGAAGCTCAGGCCACGGGGTTTGTAGATGAGTTTCGTAGCAGTAATGGTGTTGAAGGCTGAGCTGTAGTCAATAAATAAGTCTGACATAGGTGTCTTTGTTATCTAGGTGTTCTAGGATTGAGTGAAGGGCCAGCGCATAGTGTCATCTGTAAACTTTGTCACACTACACTTGGTTCCCAACTCCAAATTATCTTTGGAAATTGTAAACAATTGCGGTCCCAACACTGATTCCTGAGGCTCACCACTAGTAACTGATCGCCAAACAGAAAAACACCCATTTATCCCCATTCCTTGCTTTCTGTTAGTTAACCAATCCTCTATCCACACTAATACATCAGCTGTAATGTTGTGGACTTTTATCTTATGCAGCAGCCTTTTGTGCGGCACCTTGTCGAATGCCTTCTGGAAATCCAGATACACCATATCCTTCTCCGTTGTCCACCGCGCTCGTAATGTCCTCAAAGAGTTCCAGTAAATTAGTTAGACATGACCTGCCTTTCATGACCTGCCTTTCATTGGGCGTCTGCCCAATGGGACAATTTCTATCCAGATGTCTTACTTCATCCTTGATGATATAGATTCAAGCATTTTCCCCACAACAGAAGTTAAGTTAACCATCTTTAAAGTTTAACGTTTATTTATTCGTGTCACAAATAGGCTTGCATTAACACTGCAGTGAAGCTACTGTTAAAATCCCCTTGACCAGAAGGCCGAGATGGCTTTAAAAAATTGCTTCAGATGAAGCCTCAGTTTAACCTCATTGGCTACCTTGAGCACTTACACTTGATCTTAGCCAGAAGGCCGAGAAGCGAGGGACTCTTTTTGTTCTAATGATAACATTCCCTGTCTGTCCAGCTATTCTCTTAAGTCAACCCTTGAATTACTCGTCCATTATGTTGCCATATTTCACGAACAAATATTGAAATGTTTGCTGCACACCGATGGTAGTCATGATGTGGAGATGCCGGCGTTGGACTGGGGTAAACACAGTAAGAAGTTTAACAACACCAGGTTAAAGTCCAACAGGTTTATTTGGTAGCAAAAGCCACACAAGCTTTCGAGGCTCTAAGCCCCTTCTTCAGGTGAGTGGGAATTCTGTTCACAAACAGAACTTATAAAGACACAGACTCAATTTACATGAATAATGGTTGGAATGCGAATACTTACAACTAATCCAGTCTTTAAGAAACAAAACAATGGGAGTGGAGAGAGCATCAAGACAGGCTAAAAAGATGTGTATTGTCTCCAGACAAGACAGCCAGTGAAACTCTGCAGGTCCACGCAACTGTGGGGGTTACAGATAGTGTGACATGAACCCAATATCCCGGTTGAGGCCGTCCTTGTGTGTGCGGAACTTGGCTATCAGTTTCTGCTCAGCGACTCTGCGCTGTCGTGTGTCGCGAAGGCCACCTTGGAGAACGCTTACCCGAATATCAGAGTCCGAATGCCCGTGACCGCTGAAGTGTTCCCCAACAGGAAGAGAACAGTCTTGCCTGGTGATTGTCGAGCGGTGTTCATTCATCCGTTGTCGCAGCGTCTGCATAGTTTCCCCAATGTACCATGCCTCGGGACATCCTTTCTTGCAGGATGATCCCACTCACCTGAAGAAGGGGCTTAGAGCCTCGAAAGCTTGTGTGGCTTTTGCTACCAAATAAACCTGTTGGACTTTAACCTGGTGTTGTTAAACTTCTTACTGTGCTGCACACCCACAGGGTTCGATCTGTTTAAAGTCACAAACAGAAAGGTCCAGATTTCACCTGGAGTTTGAAATCAGCTTTCGAAATGACAGTTTCAGCCGATGAGGGAAATCCAGCCCCGCCTCTCTTTCACTCTGATTCGTTGGAGGACCAGCTGCTCCCACTCGGTCCTCCAGCAACGCCCTGTCTTCCTATTGGTGTTGAGCTGCTGTCAATCATTGCCTTGGTGTGATCTGGAGCGTGCGCAGTGCGGCTGCTGAACATCGGTACGCAGGCAGACTGTCGGAGTTTCGCGGCTGCGCACTGTCACTCATGGCCCTGGAGCCAGAGACGCTTGTTTGTCACGGAGAAGCGGAGGCGGCGATCGGGAGGATTTGGAAACACTTCGTGGATTCACAAACTCTTCAGAATCAGTGTCAGCGCTCTGGTTTGCAGCTGCAGGGCTTCTGCCTCCCGGAAACAGGCCCAGGTTAACGGCTCTCACTTTGATTCAGCGATTCTAAAGATGTGGATTGGCCATGGGAAATGTGTGGGGGGTCACAGGGACCGGGCGGGGGAGAGGGCCTGGGTAAGATACTGTCAGAGAGTCGTGCAGACTAAATGGGGCAAATCTTCTGCCCTGTAGAATTCTATGATTGGGGGACGTTAAACTCTAGGTCAAATCAGTGAGGAATGTGATCTCTGGGAAGGATGGAAACTCTGGGAGATGGGCGGGGAGGATTCAGAAACACCCCCTGGAGCCCCAAACCTCTAATTAGGTTTGATTTCATTGTCAGTTTGCAGACAGGAGCTGGAGCACTGAACCCAGGCAGAGGAGAGGGAGGGAGAAAACTGAGAGAGGAGGAAAGAAATGGTGAGATGTGTTTGCATATACGATGGTAGTCATGATGTGGAGATGCCGGCGTTGGACTGTGGTAAGCACAGTAAGAAGTCTCACAACGCCAGGTTAAAGTCCAACAGGTTTATTTGGTAGCAAATACCAAATGCTTTCGGAGCACAGCTCCTTCATCAGATGGAGTGGATATCCACTCCATCTGACGATGTGCTCCGAAAGCTTATGGTATTTGCGACCAAATAAACCTGTTGGACTTTAACCTGGTGTTGTGAGACTTCTTACCTTGCATATACGTGCAGGGAAGAGGGAGAGTATGTGGGACGGTGATTTACAACTTTGGGGAACAGGAGAGCAACAAATATTCCACAGGAACTAGACTTGTATGTTCTGGTGCTTATAGTTAAAGAGTTTTGTCAACTCCTTTTGCAGGATATTAGAAGGAGAAGATTTACAAAGAAGAAACTCAAATCAAATTTCACATCAAGATTCAACAATCACTTGATTAATCAGGACCTGATTGTCATCGGCCTTTTCAATGTGCAAAGAGAATATTTGTCTGTTCTGTCTGTGAGCAAACATTTGAAACTGTGAGATTGGAAAATGAGTCTTCCAATGCACTGACTGTGAAAGGGGCTTTAACGAGTTACGAGCATGAAAATAGCGTACTATCTACAGTGAGGGGAAATGCACATGTGTTCTGTGTGTGGACAAAGCTTTAATTAATCATTCAGCCTGGAGAGGTACAAGGACACTCGCACCATAAAGAAACCATGGAAATGTGTGGACTGTGGGAAAGGAATGAATTAACAATCCTTTTTGGAAAACCATCAATGTATTCATACTGAGGAGAAACCATTCATCTGTTCTGTGTTTGGGAAGGGATTTACTCAGACATCTTGCCTTATGTTACACCAGTGAATTCACTTCTGAGGTGAGGTCGTCCAGCTGCATTCACTTTGGAAAGATGCTCAGGTCTTCATCACACCTCAATATACACCAACAACTTCACACGGACGAGAAGCCAGTTAGCTGCATTCACCATAGAAAAAACTTCAGGTCTTCATCTGACCTTAATAAACACCAGCGACCTTCACACTGGGGAGAAGCCGTTCACTTGGTCTGTGTGTGGGAAGTGATTCACTCATACATCTAGCCCTAGGTCACACCAGCAAACTCACTGAAGCGAAACTATTCAGCCATACTTCTTGTGAAAATAAGGTTCAGGTATTGAACACCAGTGAGTTCACACTGTGGAGAAGCTATTCAACTGCTGTATGTGTGGGCAGGGATTTACTTACTCGGCCAGTCTGCTGAGACACCAGCAAATTACACTGGGGAGAGGCCGCGAAGGGATTTACTCACTCAACAGTCTGCCGAGACATCAACAAGTTCACACTGTGGAGAAGCCATTCAGCTGTACTTTATGTGGAAAGAGTTTCAGGCAGTCATCCCCTCTCATTGCACACCAGCGAATTCACACTGGGGAGAGATAATTCACTTGCTTCATGTGTAGGAAGGGATTCACCATGTCATTTGTCCTCAAGTTACACCAGCAAATTCACACTGAGGAGAAGCCACTCAGCTGCACTGACTGTGGAAAGAGTTTCATATGCCCATCTGCTCTCCTGCCACACCAGTGAGTTCACACTGGAGAGAGACTATTCAATTGCTCTTTGTGGGGGAAGAGATTCACTTGGGCCTTTGACTTAATGAAACATGAGCGAGTTCACAAGTTACTGCAGGGGTTGTAATTCTTCTGTGATTGCTCCTGTTAATCACATCCAGGATTGTTAGTCTGACAATATTTGGTTTGATTTTGCTTATGTTAAGACCTATAACTGGTTGGAGTTTAATATTCTGGAGATTTCACTGCTTTTTGGGGCTGCAGTGTCCCTTCTTAAACACGTATTCTGTGACCTTTCTATACAAGAGCTCTGCTGGAAGGTAGAATCTGTTCCACCGGTCATGATGACGCAAAAGTTAGCACAATACAAGCAACAAAGAGATGCCAAAATAACTTTGTGCAACAAAGCTCCTCAGTCTCATCCACTCTCATGATAACCTGCCCAGTACTGTTCTGACAGTTTCAGAGTGAAAAATGGAATAAAACAGGGATTGTGTTCTAGCTGCACCTTCCCCATTTGGTATTTTATTTCCCATGTTCCTGACCTTGTCCTTCCCTGCAGATATTCAAGAAGTTTTCCTGCAAACTAGGTCAGACAGCAGACTCTACAATCTGTCCAGACTGAAAGTGTGGACAGAAATACAGACTGTCTTCATCAGAGAAACCCTCAATGCTGATGATATCATGTGGTTGCTCACATGGAAACTCAATTACAAATACTCAGATTGTCTCACCCACAGAGATAGGGTCTGTCTCTCCCATGCCTGTAACTTGTTCTCCCTTACTATAAGCGACAATAAAACTATAGTTTTGGGACGATTTGTTGTCAAGAAGCTGTAAAAATAAAAATTAAGGAATCTAATAGTCGAGAATGTGTTTTGGGTGTAGGATTAAAAGAGAGCAAATTATTTTTAAATAGGAATTGGTTAGGAATACAGATTAGCTAAAGTGAAGGAACTGAGGTTTTTGGTATCTGGATTAGCATAGCAATACTATTAAAAATATTTGTCTCAATATCTGAACCTGTGGTTCTTCCCGTACTGATCAGAATTACTATTGCAACAACAGACCATCAGTAGGATGAGAGAGAAGTGGGTAACAATAGGGCACAGGATTCCAGGAGTTAAAGCAAAGCCAGTATAAAAGTTCAAAAGAGATGAGGGTAAATTTCACATTTGAAGGGTGATTTCACGTAAGAAATGTTATTAAGGGTGATCTCTGAAACAGGTAGTTGGATAAGAAAGTATCCAAACAAAAAGCAGTATATCAGTGGCAGAGTGTATCTTACATACAGAGCAGATCTAAGGTCACAACCAGACAAGAAAGTGCCTGGAGAAATTGTTTGAAAGCCATTTTTCTCTATTCTGAGCCAGAAACAACCCACAAGAGGGATAGGTGACTGATAGGTGTGGTAACTATAGCTTATTCCTTATAGTTTATAATCTATAGGATGTTATTTGGGGAGATTTAGCTCTCAAGTTAGGAAAATAGAGAGATTTGAAACTGGGTCAATTTTAAATGTATTGTGTATTGCAATTAATGTAGGTAAGTGTTTTGTTTTCAGTTGCCTTTCTGGTGTTTTATAAACATTTATTTTCTTTAATAATTACATGACTGGAACATTCTTCCCGGTTCTTCACATCATTCTTCACATTATACCAAATTGTGAAAACTACAGTTAGGAACTGGCATTCCAAGTTTCCCTTCTGGGATTTGGAATGACCGAGCATTTAACATAAGCTGGCTTTTGACTGTGTCTTTTAAAATGCTACCTAGCGTCTCTAATAGTCAATCTGTCTCATGATATAGAACTCAATACAAGTGAAAGGAAAGCAACTTCCATCTTTAGCCAACTCGTGAATCATTCAGACAGTGACATCAAGCTGACTCTCAGTGCCAAGATACTGGTTTCCGAGGCCTGTGTCCCTTAGCACCTTGTTGTTTGGCTGTGAAGCAAGGATGATTTACAGTGATCAAGAAAGAAAGCTCAACAACTTTCATTTGTGGTACATTCTGGGCATCTCCTATCAAGTCAGAATCACGAATACAGCAATGCTCTCAAAAATAAATCTCCCAAGCATGCTGGCAATCATCAAGCAGAGGCACCTTTGCTGACTCCAGAGTCATTTTGGAGTTGAAACATTGGGGGGGAATTTCCTGACCCGCCCGCTACGTGAATCATGGAGGGCAGACCATGCAAAGGTCTGTTGACTTCAGGCAGGATTTTCTGGTTTTGGGGTGAGCGCGGCTGGAAAATCCCGCCCATTAACTTTGTTTCTCTCTCCACAGATGCTGCCAGACTTGCTGAGGTTTTCCAGCATTTTCTGTTTTTAACCCATTAGAGACTGCTGGCCTCTCTTCCACGATTTTGTCTGTGTCTGGTTGGCGCTAGCGAGAGGGCTTGTGGTGTCCAGTTAATACCTTCCACAACCAGTGAGTACCTCGAGGTACAGTGTATCTCATAGTTCCTGTAAAAAATACTCTGGTTTAGTTAGGAAACATTTCTTAACTCATGTTAAGCCATTTTTTTTGCTGATTTTGGGTTCTTTTACTTTGATTAGACCACATGTTTGTGTGAATAAGAGAGGAAAGAATGTTCCAGAGGAACTAGAATTGTCTGTTATGAATTTCTATCCTGGATTTACAGTGACAACTTTTGTAAACTCCATTTACAGGATATTAGAAAGATGATTTGCAGTCGGGAATCTCAAACCAAACATCACATCAAGATCTGTCAGAGTCACTCGATTCATCGGGACCTGAATATCATTGGATTTTTGAAAGTGGAAGGAGAAATGTTTGTCTGTTCTGTCTTTGAGAAAAGGTTTTAAACAGCATTGTGACTGGGAAAAGCCCTGAGACACACACACAAAACCAAGTGAGAATGTTCCAGTGACTGAATGTGAAAAGAGCCTGTTACTCAGCCTGAAAAACATCACGCCAGTCACAGCAGCGAGAGACTATACACGTATGGACGAGGCTTCGACTGATTATCCAACATGGAAAGACAAAAAGACACCCGCACTACGAAGAAACCGTGGAAATGTGGGGACTGTGGGAAAGGATTCAATTGCCCATCCCAGCTGGAAGCTCATCGGCGCACACACACTGGGGAGAGACCATATACCTGCTCTGTGTGTGGGAGGGGATTCACTTTGTTGTCCAGCCTTCGGTTACACCAGCGAGTTCACACTGATGAGAGACCTTTTAAATGCTCCGACTGTGGGAAATGTTTTAAAATCTCACCAGATCTTATTAAACACAAGCTTGTTCACACTGATGAGAGACCCTTTGCTTGTTCTCAATGTGAGAAGAGATTCAGACAGTCATCTCACCTCATTCAACACCAGAGAATTCACACTGGGGAGAGGCCCTACACCTGCTCCATGTGTGGGAAGGGATTCACTTCATCATCCAACTTGGTGACGCACCAACGGATTCACACAGGGGAGAAGATATTCACCTGCTCAGTGTGTGGGAAAGGGTTTTCTCAGTCATCAAATTTGCTGACGCACCAGCAGGTTCACACAGGGGAGAGGCCATTCACCTGCTCCATGTGTGGGAAGAGATTTGCACGATCATCTCACTTGCTGACACACCATCGAGTTCACAAGTGACTGCAGGCATTGATTTTTACAATATACAGTAAAACATCAAATTTAATATTAAAAATAACTGAGACTCAAGTGATCCTGCATTCATTTTATCTTTGTGTTTATTCTTAATGATGGTTTCAGCATTCTGGATATTATGTGTACAACATGGTCGCCATTACTCAGATTAGTTTTATATTCAATAGATTCCACAAGCTGTTGTGGTGGGATTTCCACATGCATCCCCAGAGCATAAGCCTGGGCCGCTGGATTACTAATCCAGTGATATTACCCCAATGGTACCATCTTGTCATTCAGTGGGTAGAATCCCTTCCCCAGGACTTTATGGCCAAGGCAGTCATAACGTGTACAAACAGATTATCAACCTTCAAAGTCTTTCCAACACACTAATGGCAGGCAGTAAGAGCAGGAGAGATTCCTTGAAGTGGACTGGTGCCCCCTCAAACTAAGGCTCTGGCAACAGGCTAGTGACCTGTTCCAGGTTAAAAAAAAGTTATGGAACAGATGAGCTTTTAAAACTACTAAATGCAGCAAGAAATAAATATCTCCCCATTATTAGATTATCAAATTATACACGATCAAATGTAACTGTTAATCCTTTAACGTCAAAATAACAAACTGGAAGTTGAAAGTGGTTCATTAATAGAACAGAGAATAATTTTGCAGGGATCCCATCTGGGTCCCTGACATTTGCACAACTGATTTCCAAAAGGGAAATAGAGAACAGGGGGTATCAAGTTATATGAAATTTACTGATTGGACCAAAGTGCATAAAGGGGATTAGAGAGTCTGATCCAGATGGATAAATTCAATACTTTATACACCAATCAACAAACAATTTGAGATATATACCCAAGAAATAATTGAATTGATAAAGGATGTTTGGATGGGTATGATCCTGTTCTTTCAGAACAATATGCAGTGAGGGAGTTTTGAGAGTCCATTCAGCCCTCAGAGTATTTAACTGACAACTGTGACTCAGAGTTGATGAATCATTTGTAAGGCTGTATTTATATTACATTCTGAGTCAATTTACCAAGCTCAACTCGTACTGAGCCAAAGGATCTGTTGCTTTAAAACCACATAGGTGTTACAGAGTGAAATGAACCATTTACCTTGGCAAAATATATGCAATTCCATTTGGATGGCGATTATGGAAGTGTTCTGGGGATCAGATTGGAGACACACACACAAAGGTATGGGGAAATCAACCATGCTAATTTGGGGACATCTGTAAAAGTCAGAATTTTTTCTTACTGTGGCTCAGGTTCTATATGAAACATGTTGTAATTAATGTTGACTGTGGGATGGTATTTGGTTGCCCGTTTGAACAGCAAGACTGCGTATCAGCTGCATGTAGAAAGGGATTCAGTCAGTCATCATGCTTATGGACACACCAGCATAATCACACTGGAGAGAGACCAGGTACTTCACGTGCATGAAAGTATTGACTCCATTTTCCCATGTGCTTCTTTTAGTTATCAAATAAACTAAATCAACAAGTCAGTTTTCAGTGGATTTATTGCACGATTGGTGTGTTCTGACTAGTGAGAGGTTGCTTCAATGTGTTTTTTTGTGTTCAATGTGTATATATCTTCATGTGTTTTTTTTTTAAATCATCCTACCGGGTGTCCCATGAGTGGAGACTCACAGTTGA
Source organism: Mustelus asterias (assembly GCF_964213995.1). NCBI lineage: Eukaryota > Metazoa > Chordata > Chondrichthyes > Carcharhiniformes > Triakidae > Mustelus > Mustelus asterias. Next base: position 92,648,551 of record NC_135816.1, read on the forward strand.
CTATTGGAGCAGTTTCTTACATTATTGTTGCTGTTAATCATATTCCGGATAACACTATGGAGCGAACCCAACTACTGGAGTTGGTGAAACGGTTAATTGTAAATTTGTCTGGTTCCTTTGACCACAATCCTAATTGGATCACAAAACAACATTTATAATTCACCAAGATTGGTATTTAATGCTGGTGCTATGACCCATTTTTCACCATGCGGAAGAATGTGACCAATCTTCTTTTACAGGGGCTGGAAAGGAAGAGAGGAAACTTTGCAGAGAAGAAACTTAAAAGGGGGAATTTTCCCATCCCACCCGCCACGGGAATCGTAGCAGGTGGACCATGCAAAGGTCTGTTGACCTCGGGCAGGATTTTCCAGTTTTGAAGCAAGCACGGCTAGAAAATTCCACCCAAATGTTTTCCTCTTGTGATATATTACGGAGACATGTTGCTGAGCATTTCTAATCCCTATCTCACTGTCCTAGTAACGTAATGGGATTTTAGATGGCAGTGTTAGTCTATATTGACTCCTTATACTCCCCCCTTCCAGTTTCAGGCTGCAGGCTCCTGTGAACATGTGGGACAGCTGTTGGGTTCAAGAGATTTTGGAGGGATTCGAGCTGGAGGAGATTCTCAAGATTGGGAGAAGTGATGTAATGGAGGGATTTGAAAATAAGGATCTGTATTTCAAAATTGAGCCGATGCTTAACCAGGAGCAAGCACAGGGTTGAGAGGTGAATAGGACATAGTGTGAGTGAGGACACAGGCAGCAGATTTTTTGATGATTTCTAGTTGATGGATTGTAGAATATGGGAGGCCAGCCAGGAGTGTATTAGAACAATCACTTTTAGAGGTAACAGTTGCATGGATGCAAGTTTCGGACATAGATTAACTGAAGCAGGGGCAAAGTCGGGTGATGTTGAAATAGGAACAGGCGGTCACAGTGCAAATATGTTGGAAACTCATTTTCTGTTCAAATACGACACTGAGGTTCTAAATCGTCTCAGCCTCAGACAGTTGCTGAGGAGAAGGATGGAGTAAGCAGTCAAGGAGTGAGGTTTGTAATGGGGAGTGGAGGCAATGACTTCAGTCTTTCCAGTATTTAATTGGAAAAACTTTCTGTTAACCCAGGAACTGGTGTCAAACAAGTTAGGGTGTGTGTGAGTGGAGGTGATGGTGTTTGTAAACACCTGCCACCTCAGTCCTCAGTCCTGGTAGAGGTTGAGGGTTTGGGAGAGTCTATGAATGTTCCAGTTGAATACCAGCAATATAAAATCGCCCTGCTTCTCCCACTTCTCTCTTTCTCCCAAAATGTCCAAAGTCTTGTGTAGTCTTGGCAGGTTTCCTTCTCTGAAGGACATGCGTGAACATGTCGGATCTTTCAATATTCCAGCAGTTTTCACACTCACTTTGTCCAGCCCCACAAATTACCAGCTTCATTCAGCTCAATTTCACAACCTGTTTTCCTGTTTCCTCTCTCTCCCTTTTTTCCTTTTTTAAAATCAATTTCACAGGGTATTAGAATGGGAGAATTTGCAGTCATGAAACTCAAAGCCAGCATTACATCAGGTTCTGACAAAGTCACCCAAATCATCACAATATTATTATATATCAGATTGTGAACATAGGACTGAAATTCACTGTTCACAGTCGGGAGAAACCATACATGTATTCTGTCCATGGACAAGGTTTCAGCCAATATCCTGGTCTGTCAAGTGAGACAAGTGGACTCACTCATGGAAAAGTATAGAAATTTAGGGATTGTGGGAAGGGAATCAATTACCCATCCCAGCTGGAAAATCATCAGTGCAGTCAGAGTGAGGAAAGGCCATTTACTGGCTTGGAGTGTGGAAAGGGATTCACTCAGTTATCCAAACTGCTGACACACCAGAATTTTCACACTGATGACTTTTTAAATACCCAGACCGCAGACGTTCCGGGTACCTGATCGACTATCAATGTGTTCACATTGACATGAGACAGTCCATGTGCTCTCACTGCGGGACTGGGTTCAGGCAATCAACTCCTCACTGTACACCAGTGAATTCCTATTGGAGAGAGGCTGTTTACCAGCTCCAAGTGTGGGAAGAGATTCATTCAGTCACCTCACCTGCAGACACATCAGCCTGTGCACAAGTAACTATGTTTATTTATTATTGAGCAAGTTCTAGCAGGACACTTTGAAAATTTAATGCAATTAGGTAGCGTCAATATGGTTTTGGCCAAGGAAAATTGTGTTTGACTAATTCATTAGCGTTCTTTGAGGAAGTAACAAGAACATGAATAAAGGGAAAATGTAGATGTGGTGTACTTGGATTTTCAAAATGTATTTATTATGGTGCAACATCAAAGTTTACAAAAACAAAATCTCATAGTGCAGGGGGTGACATTAGCATGAATAAAGGATGGGTTAGATAACAGGAAACAGAGGTAGGGATCGAATGTGTGGCACTTAAATTTGCTGATGACACAATGATAGGTAGAAAAGTAAGTTGTAAAGAGGTCATAAGGAGCCCTGCAAAAGGATATAGGCAGGTTAAGTGAGTGGGCAAACATCTGGCAGATGGAGTATAATGTGGGAAAATGTGAATTTGTTCACTTTGGCAGGAAGAAAACAAAAGTTGAAAATTAATTAAATGGAGATAGATTGTAAAACTCTGTAGTACAGAGAGATGAGTGGCCTATTATATGAGTCAGAAAATGGGAGGATGCAGGTGCAGCAAGTGAGTTGGAAGCAATTGGAATGTTGGTGTTTATTGCAAGGGGAATGGAATCTGAAAGCAGTGATATTTTGCCACAGTTTTACAGGCTACGTCTGGAGTATAATTTATAGTTTTGGTCTATACTCAAAAAATATAATTGCATTAGGAGCAGTTCAGAAAATATATCACTTGACTGATTCTTGGGGTGAAGGGCTAGCTTATGAGGAAAGGTGGACACATTAGTTTTGTATCAAAGAATGAGAGGTGATCTTGTTGAAACATCTCAGAAACTGAGGGGACTTGATAGGGTGGATGCTGAGAGGATATTTCCTATTATGGGAGAAACAAGAACTCGGGAAACTATTTTAAAAATAAGGGTCTTCCATTTAAAACAGAGGCGATAAGTTTTTATATCGCAGACTGTGTTACTTTGTGGGATTCTCTTCCTCAGAGAGCAGCAGAGGCTGGATCACTGAATATTTTTAACACATGGATTCTTGATTGACAATGGAGTCAAAAGTTATAGGGGGTATACAGCAGAGTTGAGACCACAATAAGATCAACATGATTTTATCAATTAGCACAGCAGGCTCAAGGGACTGAATGGCTGACGCCTGCTCCTAATTTGTATGTTTAAAAAATTACCGCAGTTATTTCCAGACTGGAAGCGTAAACCTGCTGTTTCACATGGTCAGGGACAGAGCAGTTGTACACCAATTTCTGATTTGACAGCACGTTTACAACATTCACCCTTGTTCTTCCTGACTCGAGACACTGTTGTAAAGGAGCTTCTGTTTTGTGTCTAGTTCAGATCCTCAAGGACACACTTCAAACACACCTTGGAATTAATCCACATGTTCAGCCTTGGATCTGATTAACCACAACAATAGCAGCAGAATCCAAACCTAGCTGTCACTCATGAACTTGCTGGTGCGTCAGCACATGGGATGAATCAGTGAATCCTTCCCATACACGGAGCAGGTGAATGGCCTCTCCCCACTGTGAGTGTACTCTTTCTTAGCAGATCACTGCTGCTTTTAAAGCTCTCCTCACAGTCAGAACATTGAAAAGCTCCTGTCTCAGTGTGAACTCACTGGTGTCTCAGGAGATTGAATGAATCCCTTCCCACACTGAACAGATGAATGGCCTCTCCCCAGTATGAACTCGTTGATATTTGTGTGATCCTGAACCCAATCCCCCAGTGAAAGCATCTGAACGGTCTCTTGTCAGTGTGAACACGTTGATGGTGAATCAGTTTCCCCAATGATTTTATTGCACTTTTCACATTCTGGATATTTAAAAGGTGTATTGCCACTGTGAACTCCCTGGTGTTTCAGCAGAGTGGAGGAATCAAGAAATCCCTTCCCACACTTGGAGCAACTTCGTGTGAACTCACTGGTGTGTCAGTAGGTTGGAAGAACTGGCGAATCCCTTCCCACAGTGGGAGCAGGTGAATGGTTTCTCTCCAGTGTGAACCCACTGATGTTTCAACAGGACGGGAGATTGAGTGAATCCTTTCCCCACATTCAGAGGAGATGAACAGGCTCTCCCCAGAGTGATTGTTCTGGTGTGTATTAAGCTGGATAACTGAAGCAGATGAATGGTCTTTCCCCAGTGTGAATGGGTCGATTAATTTTTCCATCAGACAGGTAATTGAAACCCACAGTTCCCACATTTCCACGGTTTCTCCATGGGTGTCCTTGCGTCTCTCCAGGTTGGAGCCTCGTTGCCACACAGAACATGTGACAATGTTTCTCTGCTATAAGTGATGGTTTTTCAGATTATGTAACTGGTTAAAGCTCTTTCCGCAGTAAGTCACTGGAACACTCTCACTTGAGTGTGTGTGTGTCTCAGTACTTTCCAGTCACACTGATGTTTGAAACCTTTTCCCACAGACAGAACAAACACTTCTCTGTCCATGTAAAAGCTGGTGATATTCAGGTCCTGATTAACTGGGACTCTGTCCAATTTTGAAATAATGTTTGGTTTGAGTTTCCTGCCTGCCAATCATCTTCTAACAATACCTGTAAAAGGAGTTTAGAAAAGTCATCACTAAGACCAGGATAGAAATTTAGAACAATTTGAGTTTCTGTGGAATATTTTTCCCCTCAAAGCTGATCTTCACCAAGATGGACATGCATATGCCCTGCCGGCTGGACAAGCCCTACTTTGCTCACTCAAATAGCCACCAGTAGCCTGTGTAACTTCTCACCAGGAAGTGAGGCCCACTTTCTGATCTGTCCTGACTCCATCTTTCTGAGGCAGACCCTCAATATCGAGGATGACTTGCTTCCACGCTGGTTCGATGGGACCTGAGATGGCTGATAATTCCAATGCCTGATCTATAGACTCTGCCACCTGTGGGGCAGGTGGTGCCGAAGGCGTTGTCTTGAGGTTTGTGCACTCCCTCAGACTCCTCAATTTTGCCTCTGCACATTTCCGACTAAGTCTCTCGATGTGTTCGGTGCCTTCCCAAATGAGCCTTCTCCATTTTGACCAGTCACAAACCAGGATCTCACATGAGTTAGTGAGGATATTTCATCTCTTCAGGAAATCTCTGAGGTGTTTCAGCTAAACTCCTGACAGCATTCTGCTGTGATGAACATTTGAGTAGAACAGTTGCTTTGAGAGCCTTGTGTTTGGTATGCAACATGTACCACCCAGCGGAGCAAGCTTTGAGTACTTCTCGCCTCAAGGCTATGTGTGTTGACTCAGGAGAGAATGCTGCTGTTGGACGATCTTTCTTGTGATCAGGTCTGGAGGATTGAGTGGAAGGCAACACTGGTAATAATTCTCCATTGTTTTGAGGTGCTTGCCGTAAGCTGTCCAAGTCTCCGCCTCATTTCAGAGTGCGGGAATCCCTGCTGCCTATTAAACCACAATGTTCGGCTTAGGTTTGACATCCTGGTCATCAAAAGGGGAAGACAGTTGTTTTCTGATTGGATCGCTGGACTAGCAGCAATCCATAATTTCACGCTAATGCTCTGGAGACCCAGATTCAAATCTCACCATGGTAACTGGTGTAATTTAAATTCAATTAATAAATTTGTAATTGAAAGCTACTCAGGTAGAGTTACACTGCTGGCATTACTGCACAGACTTGTATTCCTCATCTGGGAAGAGGGAAGTATGCTGCGGCAATGCAGGAACACTGATTATATATTCAAGAAGGGAGACAACTCTGATTCCAGTAATTACAAAGATGACTTCCCTGCCACAGGGAAGATTATTCCAAGAATGCTCATCAATAACCTGTTAGTGACCACAGAGTTCCTTCCAGAGTCACTGCTTTCCCATCGAGAGGCCACAGACATGACCTTCACTGTGCAGAAAACCAAAGAAAAATACAAGGAACAGCATAAACTGAAGTTCTTGGCCCTTTTTGACCACACAGCCTTTTACACGGCCAAATGTGAGGATTTATCCCATGTCCTTCCCCAATTTGGCTGTCCTCAGAAATTCTTCACCATCTTCTCCTCGTGTCTGCATGGGTTTCCTCCGGGTGCTCCGATTTCCTCCCACAGTCCAAAGGTGTCCGGGTTAGGTTGATTGGCCATGCTAAAAATTGCCCCTTAGCGTCCTGAGATGCATAGGTTAGAGGGATTAGCGGGTAAATATGTAGGGATATGGGGATAGGGCCTGGATGGGATTGTGATCGGTGCAGACTCGATGGGCCAAATGGCCGCTCTCTGCACTGTAGGGTTTCTATGATTCTATGATTTCTGCCTACTCCACAATGACATGCAAACCGTGATCCTCATCAACAAAGCCACCACAGACGCTATCTCAGTAAAGACCGGGATCAGACAAGGCTGCATCATTGCACCAACCCTCTTCTCCACTTTTCTCTCTGCACCTCACTTCGAGCAAACTATCCAGGTATGGAGATAGTCTACAGAACAGACAGGAAACCTAAACATAATTAAAAACAAAACCAGAATCAATCAGTCCAACCTCAGATATTAAACTCCAACATGCAGATGCCTGATTTGTATGTTAAATCCAACCAACTGCCTTGACTCTGTAATTCTTAATATTCTTGCCTCACAAATAATCTGTTTGTAAATTTTTAATTGACTGGAAAGTACTGGAAATTCTCAACAGGTTCGACAGCTTTTGTGAAGAGAGAGAAACAGAGTTAAAATTTCCAATCCAATATAATCCTTTTTGGGAACTGAATGTTTCCATCACTCTGATTTCGTTTTAAACTATAATTAGTGTAATTAATTCAGGGCAGCATGGTTGTACAGTGGGTATCACTGCAGCCTCACAGCACCAGGGACCCGGGTTCAATTTCGGCCTCGGGAACTGTGTAAAGTTTGCACGTTCTCCCTGCGTTCGCGTGGGTTTCTTCCGGGTGCTCTGGTTTCCTTCCACACTGCAAAGATGTACGGGTTAGATTGATCAGCTATGCTAAAATGGCCCCAACAGGGCAAATTCATGGGGTTTCGGGGATACGGCCCGGGTGGAATTGTTGTCTGCGCAGACTCCATGGGCCGAATGGCCTCCTTCTGCACTGTATGGATTCTATGATTCTAAACATTATTGTTCTTACAGATATCTGATGTAACTCTGATTTCAGACCTTCCTCTGAACAGTTTACAAACTGAGCTCCATCTTACTGTCCATTCCTTCACGAAAGACACACAGAGAAAATCACCACCACAAGATGGCGGCCGCCGGTTGCCTGGGTAACCCGGGCCTGTGGTCGGGGAGAAAGCCCCGCCCACTCCATATTCCCTCACCAAGATGGCCGCTTCGGTTCCTTGAGCAAGTCCCGCCTTCCTCTACTAAGATGCCGGCCGGTGATAACTGTGAGCATGCTCAGTGTCAGTCGCGGTGAGGGAAGCACAGAGAAGAATGCTCACTGGGGCGTTTTATTAGCTGTTGGGGTAGGTCTGAGGCCCCGAATAGGAGGCTGTGTTTACCCCGCGGTGATGGGGGAGATTTTGTGGAGGCGATTCTCAGGCTGACATAAAAACAAAACACTGCGGATACTCAAATCTGAAACAAAAACATAAAATGCTGGAAAGTCTCGGCAGGTCTGATAGCACCTGTGGAGAGAGAAACAGAACGATTTCTGATGAGAATTTTATTATTACTGACTGACAAATGAACGTAACGTTTTTGGGAAAGGATCAATCCTCACATTTTGGGGAAGAATCAATCCGAAGATGATAATGTTTTAAGTTGCTCCCCAATGCCAGATTTCAGTTAATATTTTAAAATTTAATTGAGAATATCTGTCCAGCAGCAAATTAGTTATAAGACACCAACTGCACTTATCTCTCAACCTTTTGTGACTGTCACTGCCTTTGTGCCTCTGCAGAAAATATTTACCCTGGTTTTGTGGCACAATAATGCAGCTTTTCCTCGGAACAGGCCCAGGACAACGGTCATCATGGTGTTTCAACAGCAAGCAACGTGGCCATTGTGGGAATGGAACAAAGAGTGCGGGTGACTTCATGGTTCTGTAAGCAGGAGAGAAAATTATTGACTCTTTCATTTTATTCTCACTCTGCACACAGGCCAGAGAACTGAATTCAACTGGAGTGGTGTCTTGGAGGGAGGGGATAGGAGTGGAAACATTAAATTATGTGATGAGTTTGGATTTCAGTCCAGAGCAAAGAGAGAGGGTGTAGGATGGATATTTACTGAGTAAACAAGAGGAAACAATGTTCTATCAAATCTAGAATTGTCTCGTTTGACTTAGTTTTGTGAACTCCTTTTTCAGAGTATGAGAAGAGAAAGATTTACAGGCAAGGTATTCAAACTAAACTTCACCTCAAGGTGGACAGTGCCACTCGATTCATCATGACCTTTGGCTTTAGACAGTGGAAGGAGAAGTATTTCCCTGTTTTGTCTGGAAAAAGATTTCACAATTCAGTGTGATGAAAAAAAGTCCCAAACACATACCCAAGTGAGAGTGTTCCACTGTACTCACCAATGAAAGAGTTCTAATTGGTTATTCTGCATGAAAAAAAAATCACAGCATTCATAGTGGGTAGAAACCAGGTACAGGTTCTGTATGTGGATGAGGCTTTAACTGATCACCCAAACTGGAGAGAGTCAAAGGCAGTGGCACCATGGAGAAAAAACTATGGTAATGTGAAGACTTTGGGAAAGGATTTAGTTATCCATCCGAGCTGGAAAACCATCGACACAGACACACTGGGGAAACGCCATTCATCTGCTCCATGTGTGGGAAGGGATTTACTCTGTCATTCTGTCTCCGGTCACACCAGCGCGCTCACACTGAGGAGAGTCCGTTCTGCTGCACTTACAGTGGAAAGAGGTTCAAGTGTTCATCCAACCTCACTACCCACCAGTAAATTCACCTGCTACATGTGTGGGAAAGGATTCACTCAGTCATCAACTTTGCTAACACGCCTAGCAAGTTCACACTGGGGAGTGGCTTTTCACCTGCACCATGTGCGAGAAAGGATTCATTAATTCATCTCAGTTGTTGAAACACCAGTGAGTTCACAATAGGGAAAGGCCATTCACCTGCTCCAAATGTGGGAAAGAATTCAGTCAGTCAGCAACTTTGCTAACACACCAGCAATTCACACAGGGGACAGGCTGCTCATCTGCCGTGTGTTGGAAGGGGCTTATTAATTCATCCCAGTTGCTGAAACACCAGTGAGTCACACTGGGGCAAGACCATTCACCTGCTCCAAGTATGAGAAAGGATTTGCTCAGTTAAACTGCTGAGACATTAGTAAAGTCACACTGGGGCCATTCATATGATTTGTATGGGGAATGGACTTAGTCGCTCGTGTAACCAGCGGACACACCAGTAAATTCACACTCGGGAGAAGCTGTACACCTGCTCTGTGAAAAGGGATTCACTCAGTCACAATATCTGCTGACACGCCAGCAGGTTCATAACTGACTGCAGGTTTTGGTTTTCCCTGTTATTGCTGCTGTTAATCATGTCCAGGGCTGATAGTCTGACAACATTTAGTTTGTTCCTTTTAATGTTAACTGCATGGGGTTTAATATTCCAGATACATTGCTGATTTTTATAATGGGCATATCCCTTTTTTTAAGTGAAAATGTGTGTAAGGTAGATTGAGAAGAGGAAAGGGTTAAAATTGGGATGCGTAACTAGAAATCAGTTGAGGGATAAACTGGTTTTGGAAAGGGCCTGAGGCAAGGGCGTCAAGCGAAACTAATGATCACGTTAAAGAAACTGCTAATAGGTAATTGTGGTTCTGGCTTCGGAGGGCAGGGCCTTATCGATTGGCCTTTTGTTCTTGAAAGTAATCTAATCAGAAACTTTAATAGCCATGTAATCTAATCAAAATATAACAATACAGCTATGCCCTTATTGGCTAACAGAAGTATGTGGATGTATCTCTGTCGTGTATAACTGAGAACTGTTTTGTAAACCAGACAGAGACTCACGAACCCATGCTTGATGTGCATGGTCTTGCAATCTCTCCTCCGATGCAATAAAGAAGGTATCGGAGAAACCTGTGTCTCATCAGTTTTTGATCCGACTTCCGAAAACAAATTCCACAATTGGCGAGCCGGCCAGGAGCCCAAACGCATAGTACTGGTCGACCGGCTTCAGCAATTGAGACGGGGCGAGGAAAGACAGAGACGGACGGCACCACAAGGCAAGATTAACCTTGGTCCCTCTCTACAATCCTGTGCTTCTATCTCAATCCCTTCGGCGAACTAGTAACTATCCTACGGGCTCCTCGAACCTGGACATAAGACAGTCGGAGAGACACAGGCAACAAGAAAGTGGAGGGTTCGAGTCCCCCACATGTCCCTGGAGGTTAGAGTCCACTGGTTTATTAGGGAACAAGAAAGTGGAGGGTTTGAGTCCCCCACATGTCCCTGGAGGTTAGAGTCCACAGGTTTATTAGGGAACAAGAAAGTGGAGGGTTCGAGTCACCCACATGTGCCTGGAGGTGAGAGTCCACAGGTTTACAATTGGCGAGCTAATACCAAAGGGTTCAAGTCCCTAGTAGGCAATAAGTGGGTTTACAAGAAAGAGGTTCGAGTCCTCAGGGAATTAGGCAGTTAACTTTGCGATCGTGGGGGTTCGAGTCCCTGTAACGATTGAAATCTTCGTGAGAGTAAGACTGTGCAGTCCGTATGGGTCAAACTTTAGATAAGGCGGGTCCGTCCACCCCGCTGGGGAAATTATGCCAGGAAAACCCACAGGAAGATCAGAAGTATCGGAGATTAAGTGCGCACCTAAGTAAGAAATTGGGTAACGAATTATGGCCATTGGGAGGTACTTCGGATTTCAAGAAGTGTAAGACCTCCAAGTGAGGAATGGTCAGTTTTACACTGCATGAAATTTAGCTGCAAAGATAGATAAGAATTATCCCCCCGCCCCGATTGTGCGTGGTGGCTTTAAACGGATTTAAAATTGCACTTGTGCTGTAGTGGTTTGCTGCTGAGTTTTTGTTTGGGGGCAAAAGCGATCCTTTTGTGATCAACTCCAGTCCTCCTGAGTTTGAACAAAAATGTGCAAAAACCATTTGCAACCTCGCCGTCACTGGTTCAGTTCCAGAGCCCAGCTCTGCTGCGGCCAACCGGTTCTCCCCCTTACCTTCTTGTCGCTGTTTCTTGTGGAGCTGTGCACTGTGTCAATCTGCGTCTCCCACTTGCGTTTGCCCTCCTTGCTGTCCACTTTCTTCAGGTCCGCTTTGAAAGCCTCTGCCTCCCCCAGCTGACTTGTGCTGCTTTCAAAGAGTATTCTGGATTAAGCCTTGTGGTTTTCATTAAGTTATTAAATTTGATTTAAAGTGTCCTTTGGGCTTTGGTAAGATTTTCTGGGCAAGGATGAAATGAGAATTTTATTATGAGCCATTGTCCAAGTGGTTATGCTTATCAGCTGATCAGTCAACCAAATACACTGGTACTGTGATTGTCAATCAGAGTAATAAAATTGAATAAAATATGTCAAGGCTACCTTTGTTTGATTAGATGATTGGACTTGTAATAGTAACAATGGTGTAAACAGGTGTAAAATGATGATGTGTTTGGTGCATTGGCGAATGGAGTTAAAGGATACTTAGGTGAGAGTTCTGAGAAATTGTGGTTGAGCGAAGAGCAGCAAGCTGGAGTTGATTAAGTTTGGCTGCGACCCTTTTTTTCCAGCTGCAGTCTGTTTTTGTTTCTGCCACAAAAGCAGTAGGAAAGCCAAGTCAGTAGATCTTCAGGGGTTAATTTATGAGACTCACCAAAAGATTTCTGGGTTTTTTTTTGCAGTAATTTTGTTTACAGTGGCAGAAATTAACTCTTGACTTTTTTTTACAGTGCTGCTTTGAACTGCTTTTGAATGATTTATTCTGTTGAAGGGACTTATGAGCACATATAAGTTGCTGTTGTTTGCGAAAAAAAAAAGTATGAGGTGTGTGGTAAGTTGTTCTGTGGTGTCACATTTCTGCTTGTGAGAAACTATGTAATGGTATCAGCCCTTTGAAATGCCTGAGGATCATTGATATTTTTGATTTTGTGTGCTTTGGTCCATCTGCTGCTGATACCTTATCAGTGCAATTATCACAACCTTATCTGGCTAGATTTCCATTCTTTGCTCATTTAACTTTAGCTCATTTAAAATTCTGCTGCCAGTATCATGTCCCACTCATCCATTGCCTCTTCCCTGATTTACTTTTGCTGCTGTATTGCAAATTTAAAGTTCTCATTCATGTTTAAATCCCTCCACGTCCTTTCACTCCAGTGTTTCAGAACCTCATCCTAAAGTCTCCATTACTTTGATTTGCATCCACTTTTGCATCTCCTTCCATTGACCTTTGCCTTTTGTTCCGTCCTTAATCCCGCCACCTTCTTGGATACCGCCCCTACTCATTGATCAGAACCCCCGATACCGGTACCGGTTTAAATGCCGCTGAGATAATATATGGACGCCCACTTAGAACCCCATGGGATAGCGCTACACCTCCTCCTCCCCAGATAGACCTACACGTCATGTCTGACCAACTCCAGCAATATCTTAAACAATTGACTATGTCTCTTAAGTTTTTACACACTCAGGTGGAGGAATCTACCAGGCCTCCACCCGACAAGGATGGAGATTGGGAAGGAGTCGAAACCGGGGACTGGGTGCTGATTCGCTGGAAGGGACCCTTCCAAGTTCTGCTGCAGACCCCAACCATGGTGAAGGTGAAAGGGCAGGAATGCTGGATACACCTGAGTGACTGTAAGCGTTGGGCAGCTTGATCACACCTAATCCAGAACGACTAATGAAGAAAGACCTGTCAACTTCAAAAACCAGGATCTCAGACTTTTTCTGGACTTTCTAACTGTTCCTCCCCAACGCTTTTTGATTGTTATAAAGTGGGATCTTATCGTTGCTCTCGCCCTCGCTGCAGATAACAGTTGAAGGAAATTGGAGTTAGTATAAAGGGAATGGGCTTATGGGTAAAGGTGCTAGTTCGAGTGGCTCTAGTTCTTGAGTCAGAAGCTAGAAGCATTATTTGCAAGGCTAATCAATCCAACTAGGTACATCATTTGTGCTCACGGGATGTTCTTGTTTGTAACAACACCTGTGAAGGCTTATTTGGATGGTGGAATGTGATTAAAATAGACTTCTGTAACGGGTACCTAGTCCAGGCAGATAGAACATAGAGCATAGAACATTACAGTGCAGTACAGGCCCTTCGGCCCTCGATGTTGCGCCGACCAGTGGAACCAATCTAAAGCCCCTCTAATCTACACTATTCCAATATCATCCATATGTTTATCCAATAACCATTTGAATGCTCTTAATGTTGATGAGTCCACTACTGCTGCAGGCAGGGCATTCCACGCCCTTACTACTCTCTGAGTAAAGAACCTACCTCTAACATCTGTCCGATATCTCTCACCCTTCAATTTAAAGCTATGCCCCTCGTGCTAGCCATCACCATCTGAGAAAAAAGGCTCTCACTATCCACCCTATCTAATCCTCTGATCATCTTTTATGCCTCTATTAAGTCACCTCTTAACCCTCTTCTCTCTAACGAAAACAACCTCAAGCCCCTCAGCCTTTCCTCATACGATTTTCCCACCATACCAGGCAACATCCTGGTAAATCTCCTCTGCACCCTTTCCAACACTTCCACATCTTTCCTATAATATGGCGACCAGAACTGTACGCAATACTCCAAATGCGGCCGCACCAGTGTTTTGTACAGTTGCAGCATGACTTCCTGGCTCCGAAACTCAATCCCTCTACCAATAAAAGCGAACACACCGTACGCCTTCTTAACAACCCTATCAACCTGGGTGCCAACTTTCAGGGATCTATGCACATGGATATCCAGATCCCTCTGTTCAGCCACACTACCAAATATCTTTCTGTTAGCCCAGTACTCTGTATTCCTGTTACTCCTTCCAAAGTGAATCACCTCACACTTTTCCGCATTAAACTCCATTTGCCACCTCTCAGCCCAGCTCTGCAGCTTATCTATGTTCCTCTGTAACTTGCCACTTCCCTCCGCACTGTCTACAACTCCACCGACTTTAGTGTCATCCGTAAATTTACTAATCCACCCTTCCACGCCCTCATCCTGGTCATTAATAAAAATGACAAACAGCAGTGGCCCCAAAACAGATTCTTGCGGTACACCACTAGTCACTGAACTCCAGGATGAATATTTCCTATCAACCACCACCCTCTGTCTTCTTACAGCTAGCCAATTCCTGATCCAAACCACTAAATCACCCTCAATCCCATGTGTCTGTATTTTCTGCAAAAGCTTACCATGGGGAACCTTATCAAACGCTTTGCTGAAATCCATATACACCACATCAACCGCTTTACCCTCATCCACCTCTTTGGTCACCTTCTCAAAGAACTCAATAAGGTTTGAGGCACGACCTACCCTTCACAAAACTGCTGACTATCCCTAATCAAATTATTCCTTTAGATAGGAAATTGGTTTTAGACAAATGCAATCTTTGGACCTTACCATGTTGGTACTGGAGATGCGAATTCGAATTTACCTGTAAAAGATAACCCCCGGAGGGAAAATATGATCATTTTCTCTATAACGGAAAGTGCTTCAGAGAAGCCTTAGTGGATGATCCCCTCCTGCAGCAAAGAGTGGAAGACGACTCCCTTGTCCGACAGAAACGAGAATTCCCTAACCTGGATGTTCTGGACCTTCCCCATCCCCAGAACCACATCACTGGCAACTACTTCTATCAAGCACATCAACAGACTATGAAGAGTTGACAGCCCTTTCGCCAGGACAAGTTCATGGTTATGGCGTCGCTGGTTTCTTCTTCCTGGGAGCCACCTCTGGATGGATGGCCGCTGACAATTGGAAATATCTTGCTTGTGGCCTCACCACTCAGGGCAACTCAACCCGGGGAGCCCTTAAGGTGATTACTCAGAGCCTGGAAAAACTCAGACTGTTCTCACTGCAAAACCGATATGCCCTGGACTATCTATTAGCACGCCAAGGTGGGGTATGCTCCATAGTTGAGGGAAAGTATATTTTGGGTTTGGATGATGCCGCAGCTAACATCACCCGTTTTGTGAACCAGATTGACCAACAGTTAGGGGTATAAAGGAAGGAAAAGGATGGGGCAGCTGGGGAAACTGGGGATACAGTGGATGGGGTGATTGGTTAATTAATGCTGCAATCTACGTGGGAATGGTGGTCATGGGAATATTTGTGGGGATTGCTGTCCTTAAGTGCATTCTACAACGTATGATGTCTTCTATGCAGGATCTGTCGGTTTGGTTGAGCCAGGTAATTTTTTTGGTGCTAATAATGTCAGGGTTAAAAGATATTGCGTTTGGAAGCTTATAAATGACATCATGATTGAGAGAGTATGCAATAGTTTGTAAAGATTCTGCATAACCTGAGCTGGAGGAGAGCGCCGCCACTTGAAACTGTAATTTTGTTTTTCTCTCTCCACAAATGTTCCTGGGTTGGTTAACATACGATTACAATGATGGAAAGTCATAAACTAGGACAGTCGTCACAGAGGCGCAATAAGGAAAGGTCACTGTTTAAGACCTTTCAGCCGTGGTGAACTGAGAGGAGTTGTATAGAATATCCTTGGGCTATATTAAAGTTTATTTATTAGTCACAAGTAAGGCTTACATTAACACTGCAATGAAGATTTACTGTAAAATTTACCTAGTCGCCACAGTCCGCCATTTGTAATGACTATTTTGAAATGCCTGTACCGTTCCTTTGACTGTATTGAGATGCCTCAAGTTGCAACTTGATCTATGTAGAGAATGTGGATATTATTGCATTTTGTGTGATGGCCACTTTGAAATGTTCCAAATGTTCTTTCAGATATTTTATGAATACAGTATATTTTTCAAAATAAGATAGAACGTCATAAACCTGAAAAGTTAACTAATTTTCTATCTTCATAGCCGCTTCCAAACTTGCTCGGTATTTCAAAATGTTCTGCCTATCGTTTGCATTGACAGAAACTGCAGATTTCTTGCTTTTAGTCTGTTGAGGGTCAGAGTCCCACTCTGTTCAAGTGAAATTGAGAGTAAACACACACTTATTGGATCCACTAACAAAAGAGCATTTATTAATAAAGGATAAGAATATTATTCTGTAACTTGGACTTACAGATACCACCTGTTGAGATGGGGCTGACCAGGCTCTTGTTCGGACGGGTCTTCACTGAGATCCAGCTCAGTGCCCGTCTTCAATGATGGTTCTTCCTGAAGGTTTTTGCTCACATCTCCGACGAAATGTCACCTTATGTAGGTGATACTGCTCCTCTTCTTGAATATTCCATGCCATCTGTGTCTCTTGGCACCCCTGGTATCTGGCCAGCTTTATGATCATCAGGCTGGGCATAGCTTGTGTTTATTTTGAGTCTTGCCATTCCTCCTTTGTGCAACAATCCTGTCTCCAATCGTTTACTAATCACAAGAGATGTCTGCTTCATTGTTCCTCCTTCATTTAGGAACACTTGCAGCAACTCCATATTAGATACGTCCTTATCACAAGAGCGTATGACTATTATAAGACTGCTTATCAGACTAGCTCGTTAAGATGTAATCAAATTTCATCCACAGCTCTTGCACTGGTTTAAGGTTGGCTTATTTTCCCATCATGATTCAAGATTTCAGCTGTTTGGCATATGGCTTTACTTCTCACAGCATTGCTGCTGAAAACAACTCCTCATTGGTTTTCCATTCATCTGTACATTGGCTACACAGGCTTTTGCTACCAAGCAGCTTCCAGGGTTGACCATACCTTTATCCATCTCTGGAAACCTCCTCGGCAGTAGCAGCAGCTTTCCAGACAGGTCACACAATACAGTTTGAATTTGGACAAGCTTCCAGCTTCATTTCATGAGAAGTTAGTGTAATATTTCCTATTCTGCTTCCCCGTTACACCCCTGCAACCCCCGTGCATTTACCATGGCTGATCCATCCAACCTACATATCCCTGGACATTAAGGGACAATTTAATATGGCTAATCCATATAACCTGCACATCTTTGGACTGTGGAAGGAAACCAGAGCACCTGGAGGAAATCCATGCAGATATGGAGAGAATGTTCACACAGACACTCACCCAAGACCAGAATCCAACCTGGGCCCCTGGCGCTGTGAGGTAGCAATGCGGACTATTGTGCCACTGTGCTGTATTTTATTAGATAAACCAAGCATTGCAAGTTCTCGCTGCCAGAACATAGAATGGAAAATAATTAAAATATAGGCAGGTGAAGAAGCATCTGTACAGGGGAAAGTCTGGACCTTTTATGGCGATAACATTTTATCAAAATACTAATTCTCATGTCTCTGACTCTGTGTTTATTCTTGGTAATTAACCTTTTGTTATCTCAAAGAAGATTGAGGGTTGACCTGAATGAGGTGCTTTATCAACCTGTTGGTCAAAAAATTAAATCCTGATATGAGTGCCAAATGCTGTGAGTTCTCTCAATCGAAACGTGAATGGAAATAATTTTGATGGCAGTGAACGCGGATTTTGAATGTGCTGTCTAGAGGGCAGTGGTGAGTTCCTGCAAAGTACCTTGTAGATGGTACACACTGCCACACCAATGCTACTGTACATCTCTGGTGCATGAACTAAATGTCTGTGGATGGGAATGCCAATCAAGCAGGCTGTTTTGTCCTGGATGGTATTGATCTTCTTGAATGTTGTTGGAGCTACACATACTCAAGCAAGGATTCAATCACAATCCTCAGTTGTTCCTTGTAGATGGCAAACAGGCTTTGTTGAGTCATGAGCTGAATGAGTTGCCATAGGATTCCTTATCTCTGATCGCCAAAGTAGTTAGTACCCAGTCCTTCCTATATTTGAGACAAGTCATCAGAACACCATATTCCCCATTTGGCTACCTGCACCTAAAATTCACCAAAGCTGTTTACCTGGCTCTCTGTATTCACATGCATGCAATGTAAACCTAATTTGGATTTAACTGGTGAGCTGGATCTTCCCATCAGCGAGAGATGATGGGAATTCTGTCCCAGATGAGCTTTGATGAGCTTTGATATGATCATTTGCTGCACATCTTTTGATCTCAGAACAAGCCAATTCTGGTCGGGACAAAAGATGTCACAAGTAGCACATGTAGTGGGTCCCGGTCAGTGATGCACGTTGATCTCTGCTGATGCTTTGTTTTAGGGCTAGCGTTTGGTTTAAAGTTTAAGTTTATTAGTCACAAGGAAGGCTTACATTAACACTGCAATGGAGTTGCTGTGAAATTTCTCGAGTCGCCACAGCCGACCATGTTAGGTCAATGCACCTAACCAGCATGTCTTTCAGACTGTGGGAGGAAATCGGAGCACCCAGAGGAAACCCATGCAGACACGGGGAGAAAATACAGACTCGACACAAGTGACCCAAGCCAGAAATCGAACCTGGTCCCTGGTTTGGAGCTTCTGAAACCCCAAGTCATTGTGATGGCAAACTCCCATCCACCTGCCAACTAGTTCCCTCCTAATCCCTTATTGTTTCTTATTCCAGTATCTCTTTCAATCCTTTGTGTTACGTGCTGAAACTTTCCAATGTTACTAGAGGTTCCCACCCCTGCCAAGTTAGCTTATGTCATCCCCAATAGCATTAGTAAACAATCCCACAAGGACATTAGTCCTGCTTCATTTCAGGTACGACCTGCCTGGTCATAAATGCACCCCCCCCCCCGCCCCCCCCCCCCCCCCCCCCCCCCCACGCCCCAACTAGTTCCAATGTCCCAGGAATTTAAAGCTTTGAGCCAGGCACATATCTGCAGTATTTCTATTCTCACTAGCACATGACATCCAGAGTCATCCAGAGATCACAGCATTTGCTGTTCTTTTCATGAGGCTTATTCTTAGCTCCCTTAAATCTGCCAGCAGATCCTCAGAAAATATGCGCATATCTGTTGTTATTATATGGAAATTATAGCAGTGTATTGGGGACTAAATTGGAGACACAAGAATAGAGATGTCGGAAATCAAATGCCTCCATGAAATGTCTTCATGAACGAGCAAATACTTTACATCGGATGTCATGGGGTTTCAGCACAGAAACAGGGAGGCGATGGCCTATTGCCATTATCACGAGACTA
This sequence comes from Mustelus asterias, assembly GCF_964213995.1. NCBI lineage: Eukaryota > Metazoa > Chordata > Chondrichthyes > Carcharhiniformes > Triakidae > Mustelus > Mustelus asterias. The sequence goes on from NC_135816.1 coordinate 92,667,784, forward strand.
TTAATCCAGAAACTCAGCTAATGTTCTGGGGAATATTGCAGATGGTGGAACTTAAATTCAATTAATAAAAAGCATCTGGAATTATGAACCTGCTGATTACCATTAAAACATTGTCAATTGTTGGAAAATCCCATCTGGTTCACTAATGTCCTTCAGGAAAGGAAATCTGCCATCCTTACCTGGTCTGGCCTACATGTGACTCGAGAATCACAGCAATGTAATTTACCCACAACTGCCCGCCATGGGCAAATCATGATGGGCATTAAATGATAGCCAGACAGCGACATCCATGTCCCATGAATTAATAAAAATTCGGCCCAGGCAGTCCATGTCAGTGTTTATGCTCCCCTTGAGTCTTGTCCCTTCTTTGTAATCACCATCATAATCTGGAATAGAAAGGTTAAGGATGATACTGAAACCATTGCCTTGTCATAAAAAGCAATCCAGTTCACTAATTTTGTTTAGGGAAGGAACTCTGCCATCCTTACCTGGTTTGGCCTACATCTGATTCCAGACCCACAGAGATGTGATTGGCTCCTGAATGCCCTCTGAAATGGCCTAGTAAGCCACCAGTTCAAGGGCATTGAGGATGGGCAATAAGTTTTGGTCACGGCCATCAATGCTCAAATCCCATGAATAAATAAAACATGAATGAAAATAGAATCCCTACAGTGCAGAAAGAGGCCATTCAGCCAATCGAGTCTGTATCAACTATCTAAAGAAGCACCCCATGGCCAATCCACCTAAGCTGCACAACTTAGGACTGTGGGAAGAAATCCACACAGACAGAACATATATACTCCATAAAGTCAGTCACCCAAGATTGGAATTGAACCAGGGTCCCGAGCGCTGTGAGGCAGTAATGCTAACCACTGTACCTTTCATTCGGTTACCCCTCAGCATTCTTTATCAAAAGAAAAGAAATCAAGCTTACCAATTCTTTCCTGATATACATCTCTGCACATTTCTGGTTTTATCCTTGTATCACCTTCTCCACTGCCTCTCAATCATGCTTATAACATGGTGACCAGAAAACAACACATATTCTGGTCTTGTCGAACTAAGATTCAATACAGATTCAGCATAACTTCCCTACTTTTCAATTCTATACCTTTAGAAATACAGCTTTGTGCTTGGTTTGTTTTCATGACCTTGCTAACCTTGCCCACAGTTTCATGATTGATGCATTTGCACTCCAAGATCACTTTATTCCTCCATGCCACCGAGATTTGCAACTCCTGACTCACAGATGTCCTTCATATTCATTCCACCAAAATGTACTACCTGAAATTTTTGTGTTGAAATTCATTTGCCAATCATTTGCCAATACTGCAGGTTTCCTCATGTCTTCCTGTAATTTGTCAGAGTCCTCCTCAGTATTAACCATTTCCGTGCCCTGAATTTGTTGTTATCTGTAAATTTTGAAATCGTATTTTTGATTCCAAAGTTCAAATATTTAATATAATTTGTGAAGAGCCAATAGTCCCAGCACTAATCACTGTGGAGCACCACTTACCACTTTCTGCCACTCTGAATATTTCCACTGTCAGATTCCTATTGTGGAGCTAGCCGAGAATCTGTCCCTTGTCCTCTGACTCCATAATCACTGACCTTATTCATTAGTCAATTGTGGGACATCTTTCGAAGGCCTTTTGAAAAATTTGGACAAATCACAACTACTGCATCACTGTGGATTGTGGAAATCTGAAATGAAAACAGAAAATGCTGCATCTGTAGAGGGAGAATCTAATGCAATGCTTTTTTGGACTACTTTTAACATTATGGAGATGTCTATAAGACAGTTATTTGATGCTAACTGTGGACAAGAATTCAGGTGTTTATCAGAATAGAGTTTCATGGATTCAGTTTGGCCAGTTCAAAGATGTTCAGCAGCGGACTGTGCAAAGGGATTCTCCTGGCACAACAACAACAGTCAGACTGCATACAAATCGTTCAGATCATAGAAACCCTACAGTGCAGAAGGAGGCCATTCGGCCCATCGAGTCTGCACCGACCACAATCCCACCCAGGCCCTACCCCCACACATATTTACGCACTAATCCCTCTAACCTACGCATCTCAGGACTCTAAGGGGCAATTTTTAACCTGGCCAATCAACCTAACCCGCACATCTTTGGACTGTGGGAGGAAACCGGAGCACTCGGAGGAAACCCACGGTTTCGGTTCCTCTTTTTGAAGCTAAGCAGACCACAAAATTGGCTATTTTCTCCTTCTTGGGGCTTTTTGGGGCTTTCTACATACACTGGCTAACCACAAACTGAGTGCAGCCAGTCACATACTATTTCCCAGTGACCACAGCACAAGCACTAAGTTAGCCATTTTAGAAGGGCAAGGAGGCCCAAGCTGAATGTCAAATTAGCTCAAAATGGAAGAAGGTGCTGTTAGCGGCACCCTATAAGCTCTTGTAACATGAGATGCCCAAGATTTCAACCCCTTAACATCTCACTGTTAGAGGGTTGGTGCAGACTTGATGGGCCGAATGGCCTCAGTCTGTACTGTAGGGTTTCTATGTTCTATGAGCTTTATCCCACTCTACTTAATTTCATCATATGTCCTTCTGTTTCTTTCTTCCTCATCTGATTACCAGACTCTATTATAAACGTTTCAATACAATTAGCTAAACCAATCCCTGTGGCAACAAATTCTATATTCTCACCACTCTCTTGTGAAAAAGATTCTCTGGAATTTCCTATTTAATATCTTATATCTACGGCCCATGGATTTTCATTCCCCTATATATGAAAATATATTCCCTGTGTCTACCTTATAAAATTAATTGAATAAAAAAATTTCCACTCTTTAGATTATTGGGTGATCATCACATTCTTCTTTGGGCAGCACGGTGACACAGTGGTTAGCACTGCTGCCTCACAGCGCCAGTGACTCGGGTCCAATTCCGGCTTTGGATCACTGTCTGTGTGGAGTTTGCACGCTCTCCCCATGTCTGCATGGGTTTCCTCTGGGTGCTCTGGTTTCCTCCCACACTCCAAAGATATGTGGGTTAGGTTGATTGGCCATGCTAAATTGCTCCCTATTGTCAGGGGATTAACAGGGTAAATATATGGGGTAACGGGAATAGGGACTGGGTGGGATTGTGGTCGGTGCAGGCTCAATGGGCCGAATGGCCTCCTTCTGCACTGTAGGGATTCTATGATCCTTTGTACAGATTTGATGGTATGCAACTTCGCTGCCATGTGTCCTATATTCGAACAGTGATGATACTTCAAAAATACTTCATTGTCTGTAAAGCAATTTCAGACATCCAGTGATTGTAAAGATCGCTTTATAAAGGCAACCTTTCTTTCTCTTCTTTCGGGGTTCTCGATTATCCACGAATAGATGTCCGAGAGATGTGCTGGTGAGGTGCATTGTCCAGGCTAAATTCTCCCTTTATGTACCCGAATAGGCGTCGGAGTGCGGCGATTAGGTGATTTTCACAGGAGATTCATTACAGTCTTAATGTAAACCTACTTGTGACATTAGTAAATAAACTAAAAATTCCCATTTTTTTTATTTTGGGTAATTGGCAAGTCATTTCAATTGAGCTTCTGTATAATTTGATCCCTAATTTTATTGAATTGCCCTGGTTCCTCAGTGTCCAACCCAGAAATCGAAATGCATCGTTCAATGGCGGGGCCTTTACCCAGCAGCGCTGTCGATGGAGAGTGCCCCCTTATCCAGGCTACTGGAAACAAGGGCGCAGGCGCACTTAGTAAACATTCAGGGCTTGAGCGTGTCAGTAATGGCGATATCCTTAGCATTTTGAGGCCTGTGCGGTTCGCGACGGCTCGGCAGGAGCGAATAATGGACTCAAATATCTTGCATAAGCTTTAAGTTCAGAATAATAAGTTACCGCTGACGGATTTTCACGGAGCCGGGGTGATGGTGGGTTTGGGGGAGGTTGGGCTGGGCTGTTGTCCGTGTCAGGGCCCGGTAAATGGCCGCCATCTTAATAGTGGACGATGTGCAGCAAGGCGCATCACTTTCCCTGGCAGGAGGAGAATGATGTGAACTTTTATCGAAGACTGATAATTGCTTTTACAGGGGATTATAAAAGGAGGATATACACACAGAAAACTCAAGCCCAAGGAAGCGTTTGTCCCTTCTGAACTTTTATCCTGCACTTAGTTTGAAACTTATGCAAGCTCCTTTCATAGGGTAACAGAAGAGGAAGGTGTGCAACTGGGAAGTCAAACCAAACATCATATCGAGATCTGCCAGATTCAACCTGGCGCTGAATATCATCAACCTTTAATTGTGGAAGGTGAAATGGTTCTGTCTGTGAGAAACTATTTCATGATGTGGAGCTGCTGGCGTTGGACTGGGGTGAACACGGTAAGAAGTCTCACAACACTAGGTGAAAGTCCAACAGGTTTATTTTGTAGCAAATACCATAAGCTTTTGGAGCACTGCTCCTTCGTCAGATGGAGTGGAAATGTGCTCTCAAACAGTGCAAACAGACAAAATCAAGTTACAAAATACTGATTAGAATGCGAATCCTACAGCCAGCCAGGTCTTAAAGGTACAGACAATGTGGGTGGAGGGAACATTAAACACCGGTTAAAGAAATGTGTATTGTCTCCAGACAGAACAGCTAGTGAGATTCTACAAGCCCAAGAGGCAAGCTGTGGGGGTTACTGATAATGTGACATAAATCCAACATCCCGGTTTAGGCCGTCCTCATGTGTGCGGAACTTGGCTATCAGGTTCTGCTCCGCGACTCTGCGCTGTCGTGTGTCGTGAAGGCCGCCTTGGAGAACGCTTACCTGAAGATCCAAGGCTGAATGCCTGTGACTGCTGAAGTGCTCCCCCACAGGAAGAGAACAGTCTTGCCTGGTGATTGTCGAGCGGTGTTCATTCATCCGTTGTCATAGCGTCTGCATGGTTTCCCCAATGTACCATGCCTCGGGACATCCTTTCCTGCAGCGTATCAGGTAGACAATGTTGGCCGAGTTGCAAGAGTAGGTACCGTGTACCTGGTAAATGGTGTTCTCACGTGAGATGATGGCATCCGTGTCGATGATCCGGCATGTCTTGCAGAGGTTGCTGTGGCAGGGTTGTGTGGTGTCGTGGTCACTGTTCTCCTGAAGGCTGGGTAGTTTTCTGCGGACAATGGTTTGTTTGAGGTCACGTGGTTGTTTGAAGGCAAGAAGTGGGGGTGTGGGGATGGCCTTGGCGAGATGTTCGTCTTCATCAATGATATGTTGAAGGCTCCGGAGGAGATACCGTAGCTTCTCCGTTCCGGGGAAGTACTGGACGACGAAGGGTACTCTGTCCACCGTGTCCCGTGTTTGTCTTCTGAGGAGGTCAGTGCGGTTTTTCGCTGTGGCGCTTCGGAACTGTTGATCGATGAGTCAAGCGTCATATCCGGCTGTCGGCAGCGATCACTCTGTCAGTGATGACACGATCCCGGACGAGCCCCCAATTGTGAGAAACGAAGCTCACTCTTTAATAATTTTACACTAGTCAAATTCTGAAGAAGCGTCTTTTAATCGATCTTGCAAGAAAGGGTGTCGCTGAGCAGGCACACTTTAACATAATTACAGCATGTATTTTATACAGTTTCTCCAAAGCCCCCGGTACCTCCCCCCGCCCCCCCCCCCCCACCTGCTCTTGATTATGTTATGTGATTATGTTTCCTTTGTCAACGTTATGTGATTATGTCTCCTATTTCTTGCCTATGTGGTAGTTTCTTAACTGCTGCTATGTTCAGATAAGCCACTTTCTTTGTTCTTTCTTGTTTCAGTCCCATGTTGTGTATCTTCGGTGGTTTCTGTGTTAAGACTGATGTTTGCACACTATAACCTGCTTTAAAGCCTGCTTATGGTTCTACAATTCAGCTTCATGTAGAAGCAACATTATGCCATATCTCACACCATTGACCCCAATGCGGCCTGAGCCAATGCTTTATTCTGAGACTCAAACAAGTAGTGCAATGTGTTCAGAAGATCTCTTTTCCCAATTTTACTTCCAGTATTTCCAATCTGATCTTTAACATTCTCCTTCACCCAGCCAATCACCTGGCAGGTGGTTCAATGACCCAAAATGTTCTCCACAGGCCGAGCTGCCTGTGGAGAAGACAGACCAGCTACGAAATATAGAAAGATCTCAAATCACCCATCCTCCTTGCTGTGGGCTTCATTGAAGAGTTTCTGGATGTCCTTAAGATCTGAAGTCAGGAATTGTTTGAGTGCAACTACAAACTGTTGAATGGTAAGGTGTGGGAATGTGCAAACCACACTCACCTCTCTCCAAAAGTTCCATCTGGAACCCAGACAGGAACTGGGAAGGTTGCAGATTGTATTTGATCAAATCTCCATTTTTAAACAGAGTCTTCTTCTCAGAGATTCCAGCGAAGGCCATCTCGCCAAGCTTCAGTAAGCATCACCGGGGTTTTCAATCTCTCGGGCATGGTTTTTTAGAATGTTGTAAATAAAATAGGAATATAGTTGGGTGATGGTCTTGGGAACTTGCTGCGGTTTCCTGTCACTTTGTGTAAAGAAAGCGCCCAGTGACAGACCGAGCATCCAGAGGTCGGAAGTGTTGTAACACATGGTGTACAGGATCTCGCTCTCCTCCATGGGTTTGAAAACAGCTGCTGCCACTTCTCGATCTTCAAAAAACTTGTTCAAATATTCCTTCCATTCATCACCAACTAAACCCAGGATTTCAGCGCAGATACAGGACTCAGCATTTTCCAATAATTGCAATTCAGAGGGATGGGTAGTCAACAACACTGAACATCCGGGGAGCAATTTTTTTCTGCATTAAACTGCTCACAATATCAAACTTCACAGGGGACCTCTGGGTCAATGCATATTGACTGAGGTACTGCATCTGTCAGATTGTCAGGAAAGTTAATACTGTCCTTTTCAACCCATCAAATATCAAGAGCAACCTGGATTTCTCCAGAGTTCATCCAGAACTTTCTCCAAATAAGGATAGAACATGAGGATCAGATCCTTCAAGGTTGCTGTACAATTAATGGCATTCAGCGCATGGAATTTAAAACTGAAAACAAATTGGAAGTGTGGGTACATTTTCCCAGTCGCCTAATTTTTGTACTGGTATTGCTTTTCCAGTTTTCAGGAATCCACTGACAACTGCTGAACATCCTGAATTAAACTGCACAACATTTCCGTCGGCTGCAAGGACCAAACAGACCTCTTGGGAAAAGCAACTTCCAAATAATTGATCCATGAGGATTTCTTCTGGTTCCCTTTGGAGATGCATCTCTCTCCATTTTTCATGGCCCCTGCCATGTACCAGCGGCTCATGTTCTACTAGTTTCTGATGACCGACAGGAGAAATGATTGCCAGCTCAGTGTATTGCAGGCATCCAACTGGGAAATATTAACCTTCTCTTTTATGAGAATAATGTTCGATTCACGTGCTGCATTTTGCTGGCAGAGTATTTCCTTGTGTTGTTACAGAGCATCTTCAATTTAAACAGACAGTTGTGATACCGCTTTGTTGGATCAAAAACCACAGCAGAATTTACTTTACACTTTCAAGACTTCTGTAAATGAAAACCCAGTTGATAATTGTGTGTCTGATCACAATGTGGCTAACAGTCAGGCTGTGTTTTGGGCAACAAGATAAAGATATGGGATGGTCAAATGGACAGTTAAGTGTCAGGTAGAATTTAACCCTGATAGGTGTGAGATGATACACTTTGGGAGGAGTAATTTGGCAAGGAAGTATTCAATGAACTGCATGACACTAGGAATTTCTGTGGAACAAAGAGACCTTGTCGTGTTTGTCCATAGATCTCTGAAGGTGGAAGGACATGTTAGTGGGGTCGTGAAAAAGGTATATGGGGCACGTGCCTTTATCAATCGAGGCATAGATTACCAAAGCAGGGAACTCATGTTCGAGTTGTATAGAACTTTGGTGAGGTCACAGCTAGAGTACTGTGTGCAGTTCTGGTCGCCACATTATAGAAAGGATGTGATCGCACTGGAGGGGAAACAGAAGAGACTCCCCAGGATGCTGCCTGGGATGGAACATTTAATTATGAAGAGAGGTTGAATAGGCTTAGGGTTGTTTTCATTGGAGTAGAGAAGACTGAGGGGAAACCTGATTAAAGTGTATAAGATTGTGAGGGACATGAACAGAGTGGATAGGGAGCAACTATTCCCCTTAGTTGAAGAGTCAGTCAGGAGGGGACAAAAGTGAGGGGCAGCAGGTTTAGGGGGACGTGAGAAAAACCTTTTTTACCCAGAGGCTGGTGACAGTCTGGAATGCGCTGCCTGAGAGGATGGGAGAGGCGGGTTGTCTCACATCCTTTAAAAAGTATCTGGATGCTGGCACGTCATTACATTCAAGACCATGGGACAAGTGCGAGGAGATGGGATTTGGTGGGAGTTCATGTGCTTCTTGCGTGTTGGTGCAGACTCGATGGGCTGAAAAGCCTCTTCTGCACTGTATGATTCTATGATTAATGTTTCAAATCACTGGGAGTGAACATCCCAAATTTAACAAGTGTTATATGGAGCAAAGGAATTGTGGAGCCAGTAAAGTGTAGTTCCTGAAGCTGATGTTGAGTGCTGAGGACAGGACAGTCAGCATTATGGTAAGGTGGAGAATTACATTGACAGGCCACCAGAAGCTCAGCGTCATGCTTATAGACTGAATGGAGGTGCTCTTTAACCTGTGTTTAATGCTTCCTCCACCCACTTTGTCTGTACCTTTAAGATCTGGCTGGCTGTAGGGATTTGCATTCTAATCAGTATTCTGTAACTTGATTTTGTGTCTCTGTGCACTGTTTGAGAGCACATTTCCACTCCATCTGACGAAGGAGCAGTGCTCCGAAAGCTTATGGTATTTACTACCAAATAAACCTGTTGGACTTTAACCTGGTGTTGTGAGACTTCTTACCGTGAAACTATTTCAAACATCATTGTGGCTGGAAAATCAACAACACACACACACCTGAGTGAGTTTTCTTGTCCACTGACTCTGGAAAGATTTTGACCAGTTACACAGCCTGAAAAACCATCACACCATTCACAGCAGGGAACAAGTGTGCACTTAATCTGTGTGTGAACAAAGTTTCAATGGATTATCCAGTCTGGAGAGGCACAAGCACACCCATATCATGGAGAAACCGTGGAAATGTGAAGACTGTGGGAAGGGATTAAATTCTCCACCGAAGCTGGAAGTTCACCATCACATTCACACTGGTGAAAGGCCGTTCACCTGTTCTGAGTGCAGGAAGAGATTCACTCAGTTATCCCACCTTCTGACACATCAATTTGTTCACACGGATGAAAGACGTTTTAATTGTTCTGATTTTGCAAAGCGCTTTAAAAGCAGAACTGAACTGCTGACACACCACTGCATTCATTCTGGGGAGAGGCCATTCACCTGCTCTGATTCATTAATTCATCTGATTATCTGACACATCCGCCAATTCTCACTGGAGAAAAGCTATTGGTGTGTGAGAAGAGATTCACTTGGTCTTCCACACCCTGTTGACACATCAGAGAGTTCACACTGGGAAGAAGCCATTCACCTGCTCTTACTGTGGGAAGTGATTCATGCAGTCATCCCACCTTCAGGAGCACCAGAGAACTCACTCTGGCGAAAGACCATTCTCATGCTCTGTATGTGGGCAAGGATTCATTCAGTCATCCCATCTTCTGAGACACCAACAGGTTCACACGAGGGAGAAGCCATTTGTCTGCTCTGTGTGGGGGAAGGGACTCACTGGGTTACCCACCTCTGACACATCAATTTTGTTCACATGGATGAGAGACCTTTTAAATGTTCTGACTGCGAGAAGAGCTTTAAAAGTAAAACTGATCTGCTGACACACCAATGCATTCATTCTGGAGAGAGGCCCTTCACCTGCTCCAAGTGTGAGAAAGGGTTCATTAACTTGTCAGATTATCTAACACACCAGCGAGTTCACACTGGCGAAAAGCCGTTTGTGTGTTCAGTGTGTGCAAAGAGGTTCACTCAGTCATCCACTCTGCTGACACACCAGAGAATTCACACTGGGGAAAAAACCATTTACCTGCTCTGACTGTGGGAAGAGATTCACACAGCTATTGCAGCTTCTGAAACACACCAGTAAGTTCACACTGGGGAAAGACCATTCCCCACTTGAGGAAGATAGTCGTTGGAGGAAGATAGTCTTTCGGAGAGTCGGTGCAGACTTGATGGGCTGAATGGCCTCTCTCTGCATTGGATGAATCTATAGAATCCCCACAATCAGCTGAGAACCTGTTCATTCTCCAATTCCATGATATCAGAATGAATAGTAGTGAATGGAACAGGACAGGAATTAAACAGTGCTTTCTCTTCAACAGTGTCAGTCTGGGAAGTGGAAGTGAAGGGAACGCGTTCAAATTGTGCTGCTATCATAGGGTTCCTGCAAGAATAGCTGCTTACTGACCACTAGAGCTACTGCAGCTATACAACGGCACAGCACCCAGAATGGTTTGAACAGGACAATGTGTGAACAGAATACCCACCTGTTGTTTGAATGAAATGGAGACTGCCTGACAGGTTTGAGTAGAAAGGAGAGATATGAGCGGCAGATGGGATCAGACAAACTGGTGAGTCACTCAGTAGGGATTATTTATGACTTGACATTCATAATAGCTTAATCACTTATAACAAAGTACAGCACAGAAACAGGCCCTTCGGCCCTCCAAGCCTGCGCCGATCATGGTGCCTGCCTGAACTAAAACTGTATACGCATACGGAGTCTGTATCCTTCCATTTCCATCCTATTCATGTATTCGTCTGGTTGCCCCTTAAATGACGCTCCCACCACCTCTCCAGGCAGCGCGTTCCAGACATTCACCACCCTCTGTGTAAAAGAAAACTTGCGTGTCACATCTCCTCTAAACTTTTCCCCACGTCTGGTCTACCTGGTACGCTGCAGGAAATGATGTCCCGAGGCATGGGTACATTGGGGAAACCATGCAGACACTACGACGACGGATGAATGAACACTGCTCGACAATCACCAGGCAAGACTGTTCTCTTCCTGTGGGGGAGCACTTCAGCAGTCACGGGCATTCAGTCTTGGATCTTAGCTAATACCCTCCAGACCAGGCAACATCCTGCTAAAGCTCTTCAAAGCATCCACATCCTTCTGGAAGTGTGGCGACCAGAATTGTACACAATATTCTAAATGAGGCCCAATTAAGGTTCTATATAGCTGCAGCATGACCCACCAATTTTTATACTCAATGCCCCAACCAACGAGGGGCAAATATGCCATATGCTTTCTTGACTACCTTATCCACCTGCGTTGCCACTTTCAGTGATTGGTGGACGTTTCCACCAGATCTCTCTGCCTGTCAATACACAATGTGTAGGAAAATCTCAGAGAAGTGTAAAAACGATAGGGTAATAATAGTAGGGGATTTCAACTTCCTCAATACTAATTCCCCAATACTAGTAAGGCAAAATGTGAAAGGCTTAGAGAGGGTGTAATTCTTAAAAGTGTATCCAGGAGAGCTTTTTGAGTCAGCATGTATAAAGTCCTACTGGAGAGGGGGTGGCACAGAACCTAATTTTAGGGACTGAAGCCAGATCGGTGGAAGAACTGTCAATGGGGAGCATTTTGGTGATAGTGACCATGACTGGGTAAAATTTAAGCGAGTGATGGAAAAGGATATTGATGGACCAGAAATAAAGGTTCTGAATTGGGGGAAGGCCGATTTTAATAGGGTTTGACTGGATTTGGCCAAAGTGGACTGGGAGCAGCGACTTGTAGGAAGATCTATATCAGAGCAGTGGGAGTCATTTGGGAGATTACAAAGCCAACATTAAATCGAAAGGGTGGGAGCAAAAAGTCCAGAGAACTCTGTATGTCAAGAGATATACGGGATTGGATAGTCCTGGATAAGTATGACTCTATGACTCTGTGGTAGATACAGGGTCTCAAAACTGTGGATTCCCAGAGGAGTATAAAAAGTGAAGGGGGGGGTTCACTTAAAAAAAAAGAGCAAAGAGGGGACATGAGAAACATTGGTCGGCCAAATAAAGGAAAATCTCAAGATGCTTTACTATATTAAGGGCAAGAGAGTGACTAGGCAAAGAGTAGGGCCCATTAGGGACCAAAGTGGCAATTTGTGTGTGGAGCCAAAAGATTAGTTGAGAGATTAAATGAGTATTTTGTATCTCTGTCCACGATGGAGAATGAGGTGGAGATGCCGGCATTGGACTGGGACAAACACAGCAAGAAGTCTCACAACACCAGGTTAAAGTCCAACAAAAGCCTCTAGCTTTCAAAGCGCTGCTCCTTCATCAGTGGGATTTCAGTTCACAAACAGGGCAGATAAAAAAGACACAAACTCAATTTACAAAATAATGATGGAATGCGAGTCTTTACAGGTAATCAAGTCTTAAAGGTACAGAAAATGTGAGTGGAGAGAGGGTTAAGCACAGATAAAGAGATGTGTATTGTCTCCAGCCAGGACAGTTAGCGAGAATTTGCAAGCCCAGGCAAGCTGTGGGGGTTACATATAGTGTGACATGAACACAAGATCCCGGTTGAGGCCGTCCTCATGTGTGTGGAATTTGGCTATCTGTCTCTGCTCAGCGACCTCTGCGCTATCGTGTGTCATGAAGGCCGCCTTGGAGAACGCTTACCCGAAGACAGAGGCCGAATGCCTGTGACCGCTGAAGTGTTCCCCAACAGGAAGAGAACACTCTTGCCTGGTGATTGTCGAGCGGTGTTCATTCATCTGTTGTCGTAGCGTCTGCATGGTCTCCCCAATGTACCATGCCTCGGGACATCCTTTCCTGCAGCGTATCAGGTAGACAACGTTGGCCGGGTTGCAAGTGTATGTACCGTGTACCTGGTGGATGGTGTTCTCACGTGAGATAACGGCATCCGTGTCGATGATCCGGCATGTCTGCTGTGGCAGGGTAGCGTGGTGTCTCTACGGACAAGCCCTCCTTATACACAGGATCTGCTCAGATGAGGAGGATTGCAACAGACACCTCCAGACGCTGAAAGATGCTCTCATAAGAACAGAATATGGCGCTCGACTCATCGATCGACAGTTCCGACGCGCCACAGCGAAAAACCGCACCAACCTCCTCAGAAGAAAACACGAGACACGGCCGACAGAGTACCCTTCGTCGTCCAATACTTCTCCGGAGCGGAGAAGCTACGACATCTTCTCCGGAGCCTTGAACATGTCATGCGCATATGGAGACGAACATCTCGCCAAGGCCATACCCAAACCCCCACTTTTTGCCTTCAAACAACTGCACAACCTCAGACCATTGTCTGCAGCAAACTACCCAGCCTTCAGGAGAACAGTGACCACGACACCGCACTACCCTGCCACAGCAACCTCTGCAAGATGTGCCGGATCATCGACACTGATGCCATCATCTCACATGCAAACACCATCCACCAGGTACACGGTACATACACTTGCAACTTGGCCAACGTTGTCTACCTGATACGCTGCAGGAAATGATGTCCCGAGGCATGGTACATTGGGGAGACCATGCAGACGCTACAACAACGGATGAAATGAACACCGCTCGACAATCACCAGGTGTGGTGAACCATCGTTGGTTCCCACTAGGTAGTACTGAGCCAGGGTCTGGCCAGTACTACGAGTATGTATATATGTTGCTGTTGGGGTTAGGGATGGGTTGTTCTACTTGTTGCTGTTGCGGTTAGGGTTGGGCTGTTACACCTGTATTATAGTTATTATGGTACATCCCAGTCGGGCTCCGCCTCCTGGGAGAGGTATAAAGGTCACTGCTCTGTCTGGGACCCCTCAGTCTGGGATCGTGTACTATACATGGTAGCTTCGTTGTAATAGTAAATAAAAGCCTTTATTTCCTTGAGCATCTCAAGCCTCGTGTGTGGTAACGCGCATCAATTTTATTGACTATTAATTAAACTCTCGTCGTTAAAAAAAAAGAAAACGATACAGAGAGTATGGAGCAAATGATAAAACCCGAACGTCTTACACTGGATCCACGTGCGGCGGGCGCCTCTAACACCTTCGACCACTGGTTGAAATGTTTTGAGGAGTACCTTGCAGCCTCCGCAGCGGTCACCTCAGACGACGACAGACTCCGGGTCCTCCACGCGAGGGTAAGCGACACCGTATATCTCGCGATCCGTGCAGCCACCAACGACACAAGGGCCCTCGAGCTTCTTAAGAAGCGTTACATTAAACCGCCAAACGAGATGCATGCTCGATACCTCTTAGCCACTCGACGACGGCAGCCCGGCGAAACGATGGAAGAGTACGCGAACGAGCTCCTACAGCTAGCCAGGGGCTGTAACTGCAAAGCAGTGTCGGCAGACCAGAACATGAACGACCTCGCTCGAGATGCGTTTGTGGCGGGAATCGGATCATCTTATATCCGACTCAGACTGTTGGAGCAAGGTAATCTTGATCTCACTAAGTCGATAGAACTAGCGGATACGTTGGAGACGGCCTCCAAAAGCCTAGTATTGTATCCCGAAGACCACGTGGAGACAACGTGGCAGGATAGTCACTTGTATCACGTTCTCAGGGTTCCTTTTGGTGTCACCAATGGGGTCTTGGTCTTCCAGCGTGCTATGGACTGAATGGTGGACCATAACAGACTGCGGGCTACCTTCCCGTACCTGGATAACGTCACCATCTGCGGCCATGACCAGCAGGACCACGACACAAATCTCCTTAAGTTCCTACGCACTGCATCTCGCCTGAATCTGACCTACAACAGGGAGAAGTGTGTATTTCGTACGCGCCGTTTAGCCATCCTCGGATACGTGGTGGAAAACGGGGTCATTGGCCCTGATCCAGACCGTATGTGTCCCTTCCTTGAACTTCCCCTGCCCACCAGCGCAAAAGCACTGAGAAGATGCTTAGGCTTCTTCTCTTACTATGCACAGTGGGTTCCCAATTACGCGGACAAAGCCCGTCCGCTCATCAAGTCCACCTCTTTTCCCCTAACACCAGAGGCTCGATTGGCCTTTGATAAACTAAAAGCCGACATCGCAAAAGCCACGATGCACGCTGTTGATGAGTCCATCCCCTTTCAGGTGGAGAGCGATGCATCTGATTTCGCCCTGGCCGCCACACTTAACCAGGCGGGCAGGCCCATCGCCTTTTTTTCCCGCACCCTCCAAGGCCCCGAAATTCGACATTCAGCGGTGGAAAAGGAGGCCCAGGACATTGTGGAGGCCGTCAGGCATTGGTGCCATTACTTGGCGGGAAAACGGTTCACCCTGATCACGGACCAGCGGTCCGTGGCGTTCATGTTCAATAACACGCTGCGGGGCAAGATCAAGAACGACAAGATCTTGAGGTGGAGAATCGAACTCTCCACCTATAATTACGACATCATGTATCGTCCAGGGAAACTCAACGAGCCCTCGGATGCCCTGTTGCGTGGAACATGCACCAGTATACAGGAGGACCGTTTGCAGGCTCTCCATAATGACCTATGCCATCCTGGGGTCACTCGGCTCTACCACTTCGTAAAAGCCCGCAATCTGCCCTCCTCGGTGGAGGATGTCAGGTCCATAACGAGAAGTTGTCGGGTATGCGCGGAATGCAAACCGCACTTTTACCGACCTGACCGGGCACAACTACTCAAGGCCACTCGTCCCTTCGAAAGACTGAGTGTCGACTTTAAGGGCCCCCTTCCCTCGACAGATCGGAATGTGTACTTCCTCAACATCATTGATGAGTACTCGAGATTCCCTTTTGTTATTCCCTGCTCTGATACATCCGCTGCCACGGTTATCAAGGCATTCCGTGATCTTTTTACTCTGTTCGGGTACCCCTGCTACATTCACAGCAATAGGGGCTCGTCGTTCATGAGCGATGACTTGAGGCAATACCTGCTCTCATATGGGATTGCCTCTAGTAGAACCACGAGCTACAACCCGAGGGGTAACGGACAGGTGGAACGTGAGAATGCTACAGTCTGGAAGGCTGTCTTACTGGCGTTGAAGTCAAAAAGCCTTCCAGTCTCCCGTTGGCAAGAGGTGCTCCCTGATGCGCTCCATTCCATACGCTCACTCCTGTGTACGGCAACCAACGCTACTCCTCATGAGAGGCTGTTTTCATTCCCTCGAAAGTCTTCCTCTGGGACCTCATTACCGTCTTGGTTGACGTACTCAGGACCTGTCCTCCTATGGCGACATGTAAGGGCCCGCAAGTCTGACCCGTTGGTCGAACAGGTCCATCTCCTCCACGCCAACCCTCAGTATGCCTATGTGGCATACCCTGACGGGCGAGAGGACACAGTCTCGATTCGAGACCTGGCGCCAGCAGGGGATGTAGAAACCCCTGTCGCTCCCATACCTCCTGTTAGAGACCCCCCAACTATTGTTTCCCCTCCTGACACGGCGCGGGCAACATCGGGACCATTACTTAACCCTTTTACTCACGTGTACAGCTTGCCTGAGTCCAGGAGATGGTCACCACTTCAGGGCGTGTCGGAACTCAATGGGTTATCATCACCTCGGGGTCAGCCGGCCCGTGAGACTGTGGAGGAAGCCTTGGACATCGCCTTGGGGAGAACGCCACCGCGAGTGCCTACTCCGGTGTCATCACCGGTGTTGAGGAGGTCACAACGACGGTGCGGTCCCCCTGACCGTCTGAAATTATAGACTGATGACAAATTATTCTGTTTTTTTTGTACCCCGCCGGCCTTTGTCTTCAAAGGAGGGGTGAATGTGGTGAACCATCGTTGGTTCCCACTAGGTAGTACTGAGCCAGGGTCTGGCCAGTACTACGAGTATGTATGTATGTTGCTGTTGAGGTTAGGGATGGGTTGTTCTACTTGTTGCTGTTGGGGTTAGGGTTGGGCTGTTACACCTGTATTATAGTTATTATGGTACATCCTAGTCGGGCTCCGCCTCCTGGGAGAGGTATAAAGGTCACTGCTCTGTCTGGGACCCCTCAGTCTGGGATCGTGTACTATACACGGTAGCTTCGTTGTAATAGTAAATAAAAGCCTTTATTTCCTTGAGCAACTCAAGCCTCGTGTGTGATAACGCGCATCACCAGGCAAGAGTGTTCTCTTCCTGTTGGGGAACAGTTCAGCGGTCACGGGCATTTGGCCTCTGATCTTCGGGTAAGCGTTCTCCAAGGTGGCCTTCACGACACACGACAGCGCAGATTTGCTGAGCAGAGACTGATAGCCAAGTTCCGCACACATGAGGACGGCCTCAACCGGGATCTTGGGTTCATGTCACACTATCTGTAACCCCCACGACTTGCCTGGGCTTGCAAAATCTCACTAACTGTCCCGACTGGAGACAATACACATCTGTTTCACCTGTACTTCACCCTCTCTCCACTCACATTGTCTGTACTTTTAAGACTTGACTACCTGTAAAGACTCGCATTCCAACCATTATTTTGTAAATTGAGTTTGTGTCTTTATATGCCCTATTTGTGAACTGAAACCCCACTCACCTGATGAAGGAGCAGCGCTTCGAAAGCGAGTGGCTTTTGCTACCAAATAAACCGACTGGACTTTAACCTGGTGTTGTGAGACTTCTTACTATGGAGAATGACAGTGAAAGCATAGAAAGCAGGGAGGGGGAAACTGCAATATAATTGAACAGATAAGCATCGGAAGGAGGAAGTGTTAGCAGTTTTAGCAGGCTGAACAATAGATAAATCCCAAGGCTCAGATAGTATCATAGAGTCCCTACGGTGCAGAAGGAGGCCATTTGGCCCATCGAGTTTGCACCAACCACCCAGGCCCCATTCCTGCAACCCCGCATATTTGCTCCGCTAAGCTCCCTGACACCAGGTCAATTTTAGCATGGCCAATCATCAACCTAACCCGTACATTTTTGTAAAAATAAAAGCAAATTAATGCAGATGCTAGAATCTGAAACAGGAGAATGTCTGTGTGGAGTTTGCAGTCACCCAAGGTTGGAAATGAATCTGGGTCCCTGGCGCTGTCCTAACCAATGTGCCACCAGAGGTTTGGGGGGTTGGGGAGGGGGGGGAAGGGGGGAGTAGTTTGATGGAGAATTGAGAGAGGGGAAAGGCCCATATACAAAGGTGGGGCATGGATTTAAAGTGATTGCTGCAAAGTTAAGAGGGAGATAAGGAAAAACCTTTTTTCACCCAGAGGGCGGTAGGGATCTGGAACTTTCGGCCTGAAAAAGCGACAAAAACAGAAAGCCTCAACTCATTTAATGATATACACCTACATTGCCGTAAGCTGTGGGCTACAGACCAAATGCTGTGGCGTATGACTAGGCTGCGCAGCTCATTTTCCAGCCAATGCGGACAGGATGGGCTGAGTGGCCTCCTTCTATGCCATAAACCTTCCATAATTTGTTGATTCTAGTTCAGTTAAGGATTAACACAGTCGCACTGGATGATGATTTAACACAATCACAGCCCCTAGAAAATTGCCTCAGTCACTTCAGGCCAGACTGAATACGATCCAGTTACACAATGGGACAAACTTCGGAGTTCAAACTTGCTCAAATCCGGTTTACAAATTTGCATAGATTCCTGTTTGAACAATCAAAAAGAAAACAAAGCGGTCAGCATTCATACACCACCTACAAATGGGTAATAGATATGGAATTTATATTATGCAATGGATTTCATAAATTATTATAGAATGGTTAGCATATGAGGAGGCTCATCAATTCTGTGCCTGTTCCTTTGCTATGTAAAGCAATTTACTGAGTGCCACTCCCCTGACCACTGTTGCCAGGAATTCCATGAATGGGTGGGTTGATCTATGAAAAGGTTGGCGACGTTAGCTTCGTATCCACTAGCTGCACAGTGGAAGTCTAACTTCAGTTATTGGAAAAATATTAGAATCAATTCTTAAGGAGATAATATCAATGCAATTGCAAAGTCATGATCTGATCAAGCAGAGTCAGCATGGTTTCTTAAAGAGGAAATCGTGCGACAAATTTACTCGAGTTCTCTGAGGAGGTATCAGCTAGCGTAGATAGAGGAGAACCGGTTGATGTTGTATGCATCTGGCATGGTCACGTCGGCAAACATAGAATCAGATATCCTCTTTTCCACATGGACTTTAGGCATTACTGGTACTGATTTGCCAGCAGCTCTCAAGAGCAGGGCTACTGATGACTGAAGGGCTGAAGTCCCAGACTTTGCTTGTTTGGGCTGCTCTCAGTGCATTAATGCTTTGTGGTGGCCTTATTAAAAGGTCTGTTGGTTTGTGATTGATTCTTGTAACAGGGTGCGGAGTGGGGTGGATGGCTGGCAGGAAAAGGTTGAGAGCAATTTCCCCTTTGTGCAAAAGACACCCTGTTGTCACTGCATGGATATACTTTTTTTTAAGCCTTCAAGTGATGTGGACTTCCCTGGTTCGGCCAGCAGTCATTGCCCATCCATAATTACCTTGAGAAGGTGATGGTGAGCAGCCTTCATGTTCCACTGCAGCCCCTGAGGGGTAGGTACATCCACAGTGCTGTTAGGAAGGGGTGGCTAACCCAGAGACATTGGAATGACAATATATTTCCAAGTCAGGATGGTGGGTGTGTTGCCTCCGGGTGCACCAGTTTTCTGTCACAGTCCAAAGATTTGCAAGTTAGGTGGATTGGCCATGCTAGATTGCCCCTTAGTGTCACAAGATGTGAAGACTTCGTGTTCAAGGATGCAAAGTATTCAGGAAAGATCGAGTAAAAATAAATGAGACTGTAATGGCCATACTGATTTGGGAAGACTTGGTAGAAGAAATCATAGAAATCATAGAAAAAATCATAGAAACCCTACAGTACAGAAAGAGGCCATTCGGCCCACCGAGTCTGCACCGACCACAATCCCACCCAGGCCCTACCCCCACATCCCTCCACATTTTACCCGCTAATCCCTCTAATCTACGCATCCCAGGACACTAAGGGGCAATTTTAGCATGGCCAGTCAACCTAACCCGCACATCTTTGGACTGTGGGAGGAAACCGGAGCACCCGGAGGAAACCCACGCAGACACGAGGAGAATGTGCAAACTCCACACAGACAGTGACCCAAGCCGGGAATCGAACCCAGGTCCCTGGAGCTGTGAAGCAGCAGTGCTAACCACTGTGCTACCGTGCCGCCCAAACCACTGTGCTACCGTGCCGCCCAGCAGTGTGGGAAAGAGAGGATGTCTTTGATGGGATGATTACAGAATTAATCAGTTGATGTTGTCTACATGGACTTTAGCAAGGCCTTTGACAAGGTACCGCATGGTTGTTGCATAAATTTAAATCTCACGGGATCCAGGGTGAGGTATCTAAATGGATACAAAATTGGCTTCTTGACAGAAGCCAGAGGGTGGTTGTAGAGGGTTGTTTTACAAACTGGAGGCCTGTGACCAGCGATGTGCCTCAGGGATCAGTGCTGGGCCCACTGTTATTTGTCATTTATATTAATGATTTGGATGCGAATATAGGGGGCATGGTTAGTAAGTTTACAGATGACACCAAGATTAGTAGCACAGTGGACAGTGAAGAAAGTTATCTCCAATTGCAACAGGATCTTGATCAATTGGGCCAGTGGGCTGACGAATGGCAGATGGAGGTTAATTTAGACAAAAGCGAGGTGATGCATTTTGGTAGATTGAACCAGGGCAGGACTAACTCAGTTAATGGTCGGGCGTTGGGGAGAGTTACAGAACAAAGCGATCGAGGGGTACATGTTCACAGCTCCTTGAAAGTGGAGTCACAGGTGGACAGAGTGGTGAAGAAGGCATTCGGCATGCTTGATTTCATCGGTCAGAACAGTGAATACAGGAGTTGGGACGTCTTGTTGAAGTTGTTCCAGACATTGGTAAGGCCACGCTTGGAATACTGTGTGCAATTCTGGTCATCCTATTATAGAAAGGATATTATTAAACTAGAAAGAGTGCAGAAAATATTTACTCGGATTCTACTGGGACTTGATGGATTGAGTTATAAGGAACATAAGAACATAAGAAATAGGAGCAGGAGTAGGCCATCTGGCCCTTCGAGCCCTTCGGAGAGGCTGAATAGACTGTGAGTTTTTTCTCTGGAGTGTAGGAGGCTGAGGGTGACCTTATAGAGGTCTATAAAATAATGACGGGCATAGGCAAGGTAGATAGTCAATATCTTTTCCCAAAGGCAGGGGAGTCTAAAGCTAGAGGGCATAGGTTTAAGGTGAGCGGGGAGAGATACAAAAGTGTCCAGAGGGGCATTTTTTTCACACAGGGCGGTGAGTATCTGGAACAAGCTGCCAGAGGTAGTCGTAGAGGCGAGTACAATTTTATCTTTTAAAAAGCATTTAGATAGTTAAATGGGTACAATGGGTATAAAGGGATATGGGCCAAATGTGGGCAATTGGGATTAGCTTAGGGGTTTTTTAAAAAAAGGACAGCATGGACAAGTTGGGTCTAAGGGCCTGTTTCAATGCTGTAAACCTCTATGACTCTATGAGAATCAATTTGGTTGATAAGCAAAAGGCAGGATCACATTATTGGGGGTATTCTGCAGGCTAGCACATAGTGGCAGAGAGGCAGAGGAGCAAACCTACAGTGAAGTCACAGAGATCCCCAAGAAATATTGAATGGTGACATTGGGGTCTTTAATTACCTAAATATTGATTCAGATGATATGAGAGTAAATTGAAAGGAGTGGAAGGAATTTCTGAAATGTGTTAAGCATCATTTCCTTGATTTGCATGTTTTTAATCTCGGCAGTGCTCAGGATCTAGTGCTGATAAATGAGGTGGATCAATTGGACCTCGTGTCCGTGGGGGGACATTTGGGAAAGGGAGTTGTTCTATCGTAAGATTTAGATTAGTAAAGAAGAAGCGCACTGCACCAGTGCACGTAAGCCAGCATTTATTAATGCCGTTCCATATGTCGAATAAGTGGGGAGGGATAATGGCAGAAAGAGCTGGAAAACCTCCTTCAAACCCAAAATAAAAAAAACAATTGATATAAGGAGTGATCAACCATCGCTATGGCAATAATGTGTAAAATGGAAAGATCATCCTTGCACATAGCAGGTACATCACCGTGCAGAGAAACTTTAAAGTTTGTAAACATATGGAATTTTTTGAATTTTCTGCCCTGTTTCTCGGCTGTTAAGCATTTGATTGGAAGTACTGATCATTATCATTTGCATTTTCTTCTATGATACCTATGTTGCCCTCAAAACATAGGGAAGGTAAGAGAAAGAATGTGGTTTTCCTACTTCTGGGGACTCATGCCTAAATTGCCCTTTGATTGCTGCATTCACATAAATGGCATCTAAATATTCTTCAATCAATCTAAATCATCTGGCCTTTATTGGTCTGTCTGGCTTATTATCCCAAACATTTAACTCACTGAGTAATATAATGATCTTTCAAATCAGGATATTTCTGTTTATGTTCTGGGGATTATTAGAATATTAAAACCAGATTGGATTATGCAGATATCTTACCTATTCCCTTTTTATAATATCCTGAGTCCAGGAGGTAAAGATATCCCATCCAACACAGTAAAGTAACGCATATGTGTCAAGTCTGATGTTGATAGAATTGTCTGCCCCATCACCTTGTAAAAGAGCTTTTGTACTTCATGTGTCATCACCAAATTATAATTGTAATTTGATCTACAAATATCACAGAAAATGCCAATGTTCATTTCGTGACAAGAAAGGTTCAATGGTGATTTCGCAATATGTTTTGCTCTGACATTGTGGTTTGTGATGAGCACCAGCTCGATCCATGTTTACTACTGATTTTCTGAACAACCTGTTTCATTTGTGTTCGCACAATGGATGATGTTTACTTTGAGTGAAAGCCTTAAGTGCTCATATTGGGAGCCCACGAAACTTTAGCTTAAATATTATTTCCAGTCACTTCAAAAAGGTTTAATGGGTTGATCAAACTGACGCTCTTATCAGCAGAATGAAGGCCATGACACAATATAGATATTTATACACTTTTATGCTCACAGATCCTGTTTCCTAGTGCCTTGAAAACTTCCAATGCTTGTGACCTGTACAAGGTGACGATATTCTACCAGAATAGATTAGAATAGGCAGTTGAGGGAGCAGTGGTAAGTGTCAGATTGTTGTTAACATGAGAGAAACATTATAATGGACAAGAACAGCAGGTAAGTGGAGAGATTCCCAATTTTGATTAAGCTCAATGTCATCAAGCGAGTGGCGTGATCCACAATTATTTTGATTAATTTCAACATCATGAAACTTGCATGAAATAACATACTTTGGTTTCTTTGGGAGAGTTTGTTCCATTCAATTGGGTCATTTATCCAGATGTTTCAGACGCATAACTGAGGCTTCCACTGGAATTGGAAAAACATGAAATAATTACGTTGGCACAGATGGAGGTAATTAGGATCATGTTGTCCTTGCCTCCAGATAAACAACTATTCAGCTTATTGACACCTTAGAGCTCTTTATCTCTAACCCTGTTTGTCACGAAACTTCAAATCCATTTTTTTTAATGTGAAGAAGCTTTCAGCCTCTTTCTGATCACTGGCATTGATCACATTCTGGGTGAAAAGAATGCCACTCAGCTCTCCTCAAATCCTTTAAACTAAATTCATGTTCCCTGTGAATTAATCGTTCTGTAATAGAAACTAGTTTGCCCTTTCCAATTATTCTGTGTACTTCATACTTTCATACATTCAAATTAAATCCCGATTTATCCTCATCTGTTCAACTTAAAAAAAAGCCTTCTCTTTCCAACCTGTCACAAAAAACACCCATGAACCGTTCCATTTTGCTGCTTGCCACTGAGTCTATTTTGGATCCAACTTAAATAAAAAAAACAGCTAATACTGGAAATGCCAGACAGTGCTTTTGGCAACATCTGTCAAGAACGAAGCAGAGTTTATGCTTCAGGTCTGTGGCCTTTCATCAGAAGTGGAAACATTTGGCAACGTGGAAGTAAGGATTTAAGCAAATCAAAGGGGTGGGAGTGGCAGAAAAAAAAAGTGAAGGTTTGTGAAGGAGAGGAAAAGCAAAGATTCTCTCCTACATTTCTGTCTTATTTCCTCCTTGTTGCTGTTGGATGACAGCTAATTTGGATTCTGCCTTCTGCACCATCTCGAGACACCTATTTAGTATCTTTACCTGTCTCTTTACCACTTCCTTTACTCTTCTACCAATAAAATTCCACTATATCACAGACCTTCCCTTTTGTTATTTTCCCACTTCCACCTTTCCGTCGATCAAAATTTATTGTATTTCCAATTTTTTTCAGTTCTGATGACAGGTCACAGACCT
This sequence comes from Mustelus asterias, assembly GCF_964213995.1. Lineage (NCBI taxonomy): Eukaryota > Metazoa > Chordata > Chondrichthyes > Carcharhiniformes > Triakidae > Mustelus > Mustelus asterias. The sequence continues at coordinate 92,691,995 of NC_135816.1, forward strand.
GAAATCTTAACTGCTTCTCCCTCTCCACAAAAGCGGCCAGACCTACTTAGTATTTCCAGCACTTAAAAAAATATATATATTTTTGATTCCTGCCATCAACAATTTCTACTCGAAGCAACTTGCTGCTTAACCTTGGATCCCAGAACCATTTAATTTCCAATCAAGTGGAACCTTGCCAAGTGGAACCTTGTGAAAGACCTTGCTACGTTGGCACGATCAAGAGATTGGACCTGGCTCTATTTATGTGCAACCTTTTCAGCTTGTATTGGTCACATCTCTGTTCAAACTGGCCCCAATCACCAGGAATCTAAAGGGCCTTCCCCATGCACTGATCTATATTGTCCTTCTATTTTGTATTACTGTACTCACCAGCATGTGGCACTGGGAGTAATCCACATATTACTACGCTTGAAGTCTTCCTATTTTTATTTCTTTCCAAGCTCCCTGGAATAAGTCTGCAAAAAATTCAACCCTCTTTCTCAACTTGTCACTGGTGTTAATATGGATCATGCCCTTTGGCTGTCGATCCTCTCCCCTGGCACAGAACTGCCTGACTGCTCCCTTATCACTATTTGTTTTCCAACACCCCTCCCATCCACTCAACCCACACAAAGCTGAGCCAGCCATATATTCCCGTGCTCTTGAATCTGGCTGAATTTGCATTGCCCATACTGATACTTGATTTCTGATTAAAGGCTAAGATAAAAGCAAAATACTGCGGGTTCTGGAATCTGAAACAAAAACTGGGAAATATCAGCAGGTATGATGGCATCTGTGGAGAGAGAATAGAGCTAACTTTTCAAGTCAGAATAAAACTTCAGAGAATTATAGATGCTCTGTGGAAGAGTCGGTGCAGATTCAATGTGCCGTATGGTCTCCTGCACTGTAGGGATTCTATGATTCTATTAATTGAACAAAGAACAATACAGCACAGGAACAGGCCCTTCGGCCCTCCAAGCCCGCGCCGCTCCCTGGTCCAAACTAGACCATTATTTTGTATCCCTCCATTCCCACTCCGTTCATATGGCTGTCTAGATAAGTCTTAAAAGTTCCCAGTGTGTCCGCCTCCACCACCTTGCCTGGCAGCGCATTCCAGGCCCCCACCACCCTCTGTGTAAAATATGTCCTTCTGATATCTGTGTTAACCCTTCCCCCCTTCACCTTGAACCTATGACCCCTCGTGAACGTCACCACCGACCTGGGGAAAAGCTTCCCACCGTTCACCCTATCTATGCCTTTCATAATTTTATACACCTCTATTAAGTCTCCCCTCATCCTCCGTCTTTCCAGGGAGAACAACCCCAGTTTACCCAGCCTCTCCTCATAACTAAGCCCCTCCATACCAGGCAACATCCTGGTAAACCTCCTCTGTACTCTCTCCAAAGCCTCCACGTCCTTCTGGTAGTGTGGCGACCAGAACTGGACGCAGTATTCCAAATGCGGCCGAACCAACGTTCTATACATCTGCAACATCAGACCCCAACTTTTATACTCTATGCCCCGTCCTATAAAGGCAAGCATGCCATATGCCTTCTTCACCACTTTCTCCACCTGTGACGTCACCGTCAAGGATCTGTGGACTTGCACACCCAGGTCCCTCTGCGTATCTACACCCTTTATGGTTCTGCCATTTATCGTATAGCTCCTCCCTACATTACTTCTACCAAAATGCATCACTTCGCATTTATCAGGTTTGAACTCCATCTGCCATTTCTTTGCCCAAATTTCCAGCCTATCTAGATCCTTCTGTAGCTTCTGACAATGCTCCTCACTATCTGCAAGTCCTGCCAATTTTGTGTCGTCCGCAAACTTACTGATCACCCCAGTTACACCTTCTTCCAGATCGTTTATATAAATCACAAACAGCAGAGGTCCCAATACAGAGCCCTGCGGAACACCACTAGTCACAGGCCTCCAGCCGGAAAAAGACCCTTCCACTACCACCCTCTGTCTTCTGTGACCAAGCCAGTTCTCCACCCATCTAGCCACCTCCCCCTTTATCCCATGAGATCCAACCTTTTTCACCAGCCTACCATGAGGGCCTTTGTCAAACGCTTTACTAAAGCCCATATAGACGACATCCACGGTCCTTCCCTCGTCAACCATTCTGGTCACTTCTTCAGAAACCTCCACCAGGTTAGTGAGGCATGACCTCCCTCTCACAAAACCATGCTGACTATCATTAATGAGTTTATTCCTTTCTAAATGCGCATACATCTTATCTCTAAGAATCTTCTCCAACAACTTCCCCACCACGGACGTCAAGCTCACCGGTCTATAATTACCCGGGTTATCCTTCCTACCCTTCTTAAATAACGGGACCACATTAGCTATCCTCCAATCCTCTGGGACCTCACCTGCGTCCAGTGACGAGACAAAGATTTGCGTCAGAGGCCCAGCGATTTCATCTCTCGTCTCCCTGAGCAGCCTTGGATAGATTCCATCAGGCCCTGGGGATTTGTCAGTCTTTATATTCTCTAATATACCGAACACTTCCTCCCTTGTAATGGAGATTTTCTCCAACGGTTCAACACTCCCCTCCGAGACACTCGCAGTCAACACATCCCTCTCCTTTGTGAATACCGACGCAAAGTATTCATTTAGGATCTCCCCTACTTCTTTGGGCTCCAAGCATAATTCCCCACTTTTGTCCCTGAGAGGTCCGATTTTTTCCCTGACAACCCTTTTGTTCCTCACGTATGAATAAAATGCCTTGGGATTCTCCTTAATCCTGTCTGCCAAGGACCTTTCGTGAACCCTTTTTGCCCTTCTAATTCCCCGTTTGAGTTCTTTCCTACTTCCTTTGTACTCCTCCAGAGTTCCCTCCGTTTTTAGCTGCCTGGACCTAACATACGCCTCTCTTTTCTTTTTGACCAGTCCCTCAATTTCCCTAGTTATCCACGGTTCTCGAATCCTACCCTTCCTATCCTTCTTTTTTACAGGCACATGCCTGTCCTGCAGCCCTAACAACTGTTCCTTAAAAGACTCCCACATGCCAGATGTGGATTTACCCTCAAACAGCCTCTCCCAATCAAGAGCTGCCAATTTCTGCCTAATCCCACTAAAGTTAGCCTTCCCCCAATCCAACACCTTACCCTTGGGACACCACTCATCCTTTTCCATCACTATCCTAAAGCTAACAGAATTGTGGTCACTATTTGCTACATGTTCCCCTACCGAAACTTTGAAGACCTGACCGGGCTCATTCCCTAGTACTAGGTCCAGTATAGCCCCCTCTCTCGTCGAGCTATCTACATATTGTTCCAAAGAACCCTCCTGTACGCATTTTACAAATTCCTCCCCATTCAGAGTCCCAGCTCTCAGCGATTTCCAGTCTATACCAGGGAAATTGAAGTCTCCCACGACAACAACCCTATTTTTCCTGTACCTATCCAGTATCTCCTGACATATCCGTTCTTCCACTTCCTTTGGGCTGTTGGGGGGCCTGTAGTATACCCCCAACATAGTGACTGCGCCCTTCCTGTTTCTAAGCTCCACCCAGAGTGACTCGTTCCACGACCCCTCTGAATTGTCCTCCCTCTGCACCGCTGTAATATGCTCTCCAACTAATACTGCTACTCCCCCACCTATTTTGGCCCCTCCTCTGTCTCGCCTAAAGCACTTGTACCCCGGAATATTCAGCTGCCAGTCCTGTCCCTCTTTCAACCAAGTCTATGTCACCGCAAACGCATCCAAATTCCTCGTGAGCATTAAGGCCCTAAGTTAGTCTGTCTTACCTGCTACGCTCCTTGCATTGAAGTATAAGCACTCCAGACCTCCAGGCCCAGTGAGGTCATCCTCCCCCAGAGTGCTCTTCTTCTTTGCCAGCCTTGTCCCAGCCCCAAGCTCGTCCCCAGCCTCTACACTTGTAGAGCTAATATTTTGATCCCCACCCCCCTGCCATACTAGTTTAAAGCCCCCCCCCCCCCCCCCCCCGAACTGTACTAGCAAAACTCCCAGCCAGGATATTCGTGCCCTTCCAACTTAGTTGTGGCCCGTCCTTCTTGTACAGGTGCCATCCTCTCCTGAAAACTTCCCATTGATCTAGGAAAATGAAGCCCTCCCTCCTGGACCAGTCCTTTAGCCAAGCATTTAATTGTACTAACTCCCTATTCTTAGCCTCACTGGCACGAGGCATTGGGAGCAGCCCAGAGATGGCCACCCTGGAGGCCCTACTTTTTAGTCTATTTCCCAACTCCCTGAATTGCTCTCGTAGGATCCCCCTGCTCTTCCTATCTACGTCATTTGCACCAATGTGTACAATGACATCCGTTTCTTTATCTTCCCCTTTTAAGATGGCTCCTATCCGCTCGGTGACATCCATTACCCCAGCACCAGGTAGGCAGACTACCATCCTGGAGTCCCGTTCGCACCCACAGAATCGTCTGTCCCTGCCTCTAACCGCCGCATCCCCCACCACTATTGCTCTCTTTCCTATCCGGGCCACAGAGCCTGACTCTGTGCCAGTGACCTGGTCACTGTGGTTTACCCCTGGAGAGTCATCCTCCTCCACACTATCCAAAACAATATACATGTTTTGGAGTGGGACAACCAGAGGTGACCCCTCCACTAATTGCTCACTCCCCTCCTCTCTCACGCCTGTCGCCGAGCCCTTCCTATTATGAGAGACAGTCACTGGAGTACTCTCTGGTACGTTACCCTTCTGACCTTTACTCCTCCTAACTGTGACCCACGTGTCTTCCTCCCGATGCCCCGGTGTAACTAGTTCCCTATAACTCACGTCAATTATTCTCTTATTCTCCCTGACTAGACCAAGGTCAGCAATCTGCAGCTCCAGTTCCGTGACGCGGTTCCTCAGGAGCTGCAGTTCCACGCACCTGGCGCAAATGTGAACCTCCGGGAGGCTAGGTGTTTCACGGAACTCCCACATCCCACACCGGAAGCACCGAACTGGCCTATCACTCATAGTTACCCTTATCCTATATAGCTATGGGCTATTCAAATGGTAAAAGTGTAAAATGATTCTAACTCTTGAGGAGTATGAACAGCCTGGTTTTATTCACCGTTTTGTGCTTTGAACCATGAATACAGTGCAGAAACACATGCTCCAAATGTTAGCAAGCTCAGTCGTTGCCTTCATTCAAACTACGCACAAAGGGTGATACATACTTAAGAATACACCTAAGGATAGAATATGTCATGTCCATGTTGTACTGGTGTTTACAAATGGACTTGTATTCAAAATATTTGCAAATATGCATCAGCTTTCCCACTGGTTTAAATGCAGGGAACATTTTCTGCCATTCATAGGGATTATGCTGGTGAGGGGTGCATTGTTAATCAAGAAACCCAGGAAACCTTGCTACAGGGAGGGCATAATTGGACACCAATGAATTATGCTGGATAGAACAATCTGGGAATGGGTAGATATTTAGGGAGTTCTTACATTGCAACCTTCAAACAGAAAACCTAAGTCAATTGCATTTACACATCCTGCATGACACAATGCATAATAATGCAAAGCTAATCTATACCACTGAAAATCATCAGCAATGGAGCACCTGGCTGTTAGCGTACTGAATGCTTTTGATTAATGGAATCCTGCCGAGGATGGCACACATCTGAGAGAAAATAGGGAGAATGTGTGTGGTCATGTAGCTACAGTCAGGCGTGTATTAACTGGGTTGATATCCTGTAGTGTAACCTGAGTGACTTTTAGGCTTTGGCAAAACCTCTCACTATACAGGTTCATTTCTTCTTTCCATGCCCATTTGACTCATTTCATTGAATCATAAAATCCCAACAGTGCAGAAGGAGGTCATTTGGTCCATTCAACCTGCACCAACAAAAATCCCAGCCAGGCCCTAACCACATAACCCCACGTATTCACCCTGCTAACCCCCTGACATAAGGGGCAATTTTACATGGCCAATCAACCTGACTCGCACATCTTTGGAATGGGATCAATCACTGAAGCAACATGTTTATAAAATTTCAGGTCTTGACCAGATTTCATACATAAACCACTGGCTGGAAGCTTTGCTGCGTCATTCAAGATCAGTGCAAGCACAAAGAATGAAATAATCTTTTCCTCCATATTGTTATTTCTATATTTCGCTCCGTGATATGTTGATTATCGTTATTTTCAGAAAGTCAGAGAGCTCATAGACACTGGAGAGAAGGCTGAAAGCTCCAAACTTCTTAATCTGGTGATGGAGAAAGATGCTAAGGCCCGAAGAGTGATGTGAAAATCTTTTGTGAAAATGCGTCAAGGCGTACCAAAATTGGACAAAATATTGGATGAAAGTGAGCAACAAGGTATCTTGTAATCACACACTGATTTTAACTTCAAATCTAATATCACATTTTGTACGAAAACTGTTTGCATGTACCTGTATTCAAGTTCATGGAAACTATCTGTTTCAAACAGATTCTGATTTGTCACATTATATAGCCATCATCACTGAAGAGATATCAGAAGTACCCAATGACCCGAAAGATCGGCCATGAAATTGAATCTGTCGACAATTTGTTTCATGCCTGTTGATCAAAACTTTGATGCTGTTTGCATTCTAATTTTCAGAACATTAAATCTAAAGGGTGGGAACAAAAAGTCCAGAGAACTCTGTATGTCAAGAGATATACGGGATTGGATAGTCCTGGATAAGTATGACTCTATGACTCTGTGGTAGATACAGGGTCTCAAAACTGTGGATTCCCAGAGGAGTATAAAAAGTGAAGGGGGGGGTTCACTTAAAAAAAAAGAGCAAAGAGGGGACATGAGAAACATTGGTCGGCCAAATAAAGGAAAATCTCAAGATGCTTTACTATATTAAGGGCAAGAGAGTGACTAGGCAAAGAGTAGGGCCCATTAGGGACCAAAGTGGCAATTTGTGTGTGGAGCCAAAAGATTAGTTGAGAGATTAAATGAGTATTTTGTATCTCTGTTCACGATGGAGAATGAGGTGGAGATGCCGGCATTGGACTGGGACAAACACAGCAAGAAGTCTCACAACACCAGGTTAAAGTCCAACAAAAGCCTCTAGCTTTCAAAGCGCTGCTCCTTCATCAGTGGGATTTCAGTTCACAAACAGGGCAGATAAAAAAGACACAAACTCAATTTACAAAATAATGATGGAATGCGAGTCTTTACAGGTAATCAAGTCTTAAAGGTACAGAAAATGTGAGTGGAGAGAGGGTTAAGCACAGATAAAGAGATGTGTATTGTCTCCAGCCAGGACAGTTAGTGAGAATTTGCAAGCCCAGGCAAGCTGTGGGGGTTACATATAGTGTGACATGAACACAAGATCCCGGTTGAGGCCGTCCTCATGTGTGTGGAATTTGGCTATCTGTCTCTGCTCAGCGACCTCTGCGCTATCGTGTGTCATGAAGGCCGCCTTGGAGAACGCTTACCCGAAGATCAGAGGCCGAATGCCTGTGACCGCTGAAGTGTTCCCCAACAGGAAGAGAACACTCTTGCCTGGTGATTGTCGAGCGGTGTTCATTCATCTGTTGTCGTAGCGTCTGCATGGTCTCCCCAATGTACCATGCCTCGGGACATCCTTTCCTGCAGCGTATCAGGTAGACAACGTTGGCCGGGTTGCAAGTGTATGTACCGTGTACCTGGTGGATGGTGTTCTCACGTGAGATAACGGCATCCGTGTCGATGATCCGGCATGTCTGCTGTGGCAGGGTAGCGTGGTGTCTCTACGGACAAGCCCTCCTTATACACAGGATCTGCTCAGATGAGGAGGATTGCAACAGACACCTCCAGACGCTGAAAGATGCTCTCATAAGAACAGAATATGGCGCTCGACTCATCGATCGACAGTTCCGATGCGCCACAGCGAAAAACCGCACCAACCTCCTCAGAAGAAAACACGAGACACGGCCGACAGAGTACCCTTCGTCGTCCAATACTTCTCCGGAGCGGAGAAGCTACGACATCTTCTCCGGAGCCTTGAACATGTCATGCGCATATGGAGACGAACATCTCGCCAAGGCCATCCCCAAACCCCCACTTTTTGCCTTCAAACAACTGCACAACCTCAGACCATTGTCTGCAGCAAACTACCCAGCCTTCAGGAGAACAGTGACCACGACACCGCACTACCCTGCCACAGCAACCTCTGCAAGATGTGCCGGATCATCGACACTGATGCCATCATCTCACATGCAAACACCATCCACCAGGTACACGGTACATACACTTGCAACTTGGCCAACGTTGCCTACCTGATAGGCTGCAGGAAATGATGTCCCGAGGCATGGGACATTGGGTTGACCATGCAGACGCTACAACAACGGATGAAATGAACACCGCTCGACAATCACCAGGTGTGGTGAACCATCGTTGGTTCCCACTAGGTAGTACTGAGCCAGGGTCTGACCAGTACTACGAGTATGTATATATGTTGCTGTTGGGGTTAGGGATGGGTTGTTCTACTTGTTGCTGTTGCGGTTAGGGTTGGGCTGTTACACCTGTATTATAGTTATTATGGTACATCCCAGTCGGGCTCCGCCTCCTGGGAGAGGTATAAAGGTCACTGCTCTGTCTGGGACCCCTCAGTCTGGGATCGTGTACTATACATGGTAGCTTCGTTGTAATAGTAAATAAAAGCCTTTATTTCCTTGAGCAACTCAAGCCTCGTGTGTGGTAACGCGCATCAATTTTATTTACTATTAATTAAACTCTCGTCGTTAAAAAAAAAGAAAACGATACAGAGAGTATGGAGCAAATGATAAAACCCGAACGTCTTACACTGGATCCACGTGCGGCGGGCGCCTCTAACACCTTCGACCACTGGTTGAAATGTTTTGAGGACTACCTTGCAGCCTCCGCAGCGGTCACCTCAGATGACGACAGACTCCGGGTCCTCCACGCGAGGGTAAGCGACACCGTATATCTCGCGATCCATGCAGCCACCAACGACACAAGGGCCCTCGAGCTTCTTAAGAAGCGTTACATTAAACCGCCAAACGAGATGCATGCTCGATACCTCTTAGCCACTCGACGACGGCAGCCCGGTGAAACGATGGAAGAGTACGCGAACGAGCTCCTACAGCTAGCCAGGGGCTGTAACTGCAAAGCAGTGTCGGCAGACCAGAACATGAACGACCTCGCTCGAGATGCGTTTGTGGCGGGAATCGGATCATCTTATATCCGACTCAGACTGTTGGAGCAAGGTAATCTTGATCTCACTAAGTCGATAGAACTAGCGGATACGTTGGAGACGGCCTCCAAAAGCCTAGTATTGTATCCCGAAGACCACGTGGAGACAACGTGGCAGGATAGTCACTTGTATCACGTTCTCAGGGTTCCTTTTGGTGTCACCAATGGGGTCTTGGTCTTCCAGCGTGCTATGGACTGAATGGTGGACCATAACAGACTGCGGGCTACCTTCCCGTACCTGGATAACGTCACCATCTGCGGCCATGACCAGCAGGACCACGACACAAATCTCCTTAAGTTCCTACGCACTGCATCTCGCCTGAATCTGACCTACAACAGGGAGAAGTGTGTATTTCGTACGCGCCGTTTAGCCATCCTCGGATACGTGGTGGAAAACGGGGTCATTGGCCCTGATCCAGACCGTATGCGTCCCCTCCTTGAACTTCCCCTGCCCACCAGCGCAAAAGCACTGAGAAGATGCTTAGGCTTCTTCTCTTACTATGCACAGTGGGTTCCCAATTACGCGGACAAAGCCCGTCCGCTCATCAAGTCCACCTCTTTTCCCCTAACACCAGAGGCTCGATTGGCCTTTGATAAACTAAAAGCCGACATCGCAAAAGCCACGATGCACGCTGTTGATGAGTCCATCCCCTTTCAGGTGGAGAGCGATGCATCTGATTTCGCCCTGGCCGCCACACTTAACCAGGCGGGCAGGCCCGTCGCCTTTTTTTCCCGCACCCTCCAAGGCCCCGAAATTCGACATTCAGCGGTGGAAAAGGAGGCCCAGGAATTGTGGAGGCCGTCAGGCATTGGTGCCATTACTTGGCGGGAAAACGGTTCACCCTGATCACGGACCAGCGGTCCGTGGCGTTCATGTTCAATAACACGCTGCGGGGCAAGATCAAGAACGACAAGATCTTGAGGTGGAGAATCGAACTCTCCACCTATAATTACGACATCATGTATCGTCCAGGGAAACTCAACGAGCCCTCGGATGCCCTGTCGCGTGGAACATGCACCAGTAAACAGGAGGACCGTTTGCAGGCTCTCCATAATGACCTATGCCATCCTGGGGTCACTCGGCTCTACCACTTCGTAAAAGCCCGCAATCTGCCCTCCTCGGTGGAGGATGTCAGGTCCATAACGAGAAGTTGTCGGGTATGCGCGGAATGCAAACCGCACTTTTACCGACCTGACCGGGCACAACTACTCAAGGCCACTCGTCCCTTCGAAAGACTGAGTGTCGACTTTAAGGGCCCCCTTCCCTCGACAGATCGGAATGTGTACTTCCTCAACATCATTGATGAGTACTCGAGATTCCCTTTTGTTATTCCCTGCTCTGATACATCCGCTGCCACGGTTATCAAGGCATTCCGTGATCTTTTTACTCTGTTCGGGTACCCCTGCTACATTCACAGCAATAGGGGCTCGTCGTTCATGAGCGATGACTTGAGGCAATACCTGCTCTCATACGGGATTGCCTCTAGTAGAACCACGAGCTACAACCCTAGGGGTAACGGACAGGTGGAATGTGAGAATGCTACAGTCTGGAAGGCTGTCTTACTGGCGTTGAAGTCAAAAAGCCTTCCAGTCTCCCGTTGGCAAGAGGTGCTCTCTGATGTGCTCCATTCCATACGCTCACTCCTGTGTACGGCAACCAACGCTACTCCTCATGAGAGGCTGTTTTCATTCCCTCGAAAGTCTTCCTCTGGGACCTCATTACCGTCTTGGTTGACGTACTCAGGACCTGTCCTCCTATGGCGACATGTAAGGGCCCGCAAGTCTGACCCGTTGGTCGAACAGGTCCATCTCCTCCACGCCAACCCTCAGTATGCCTATGTGGCATACCCTGACGGGCGAGAGGACACAGTCTCGATTCGAGACCTGGCGCCAGCAGGGGACGTAGAAACCCCTGTCGCTCCCATACCTCCTGTTAGAGACCCCCCAACTATTGTTTCCCCTCCTGACACGGCGCGGGCAACATCGGGACCATTACTTAACCCTTTTACTCACGTGTACAGCTTGCCTGAGTCCAGGAGATGGTCACCACTTCAGGGCGTGTCGGAACTCAATGGGTTATCATCACCTCGGGGTCAGCCGGCCCGTGAGACTGTGGAGGAAGCCTTGGACATCGCCTTGGGGAGAACGCCACCGCGAGTGCCTACTCCGGTGTCATCACCGGTGTTGAGGAGGTCACAACGACGGTGCGGTCCCCCTGACCGTCTGAAATTATAGACTGATGACAAATTATTCTGTTTTTTTTGTACCCCGCCGGCCTTTGTCTTCAAAGGAGGGGTGAATGTGGTGAACCATCGTTGGTTCCCACTAGGTAGTACTGAGCCAGGGTCTGGCCAGTACTACGAGTATGTATATATGTTGCTGTTGGGGTTAGGGATGGGTTGTTCTACTTGTTGCTGTTGGGGTTAGGGTTGGGCTGTTACACCTGTATTATAGTTATTATGGTACATCCTAGTCGGGCTCCGCCTCCTGGGAGAGGTATAAAGGTCACTGCTCTGTCTGGGACCCCTCAGTCTGGGATCGTGTACTATACACGGTAGCTTCGTTGTAATAGTAAATAAAAGCCTTTATTTCCTTGAGCAACTCAAGCCTCGTGTGTGATAACGCGCATCACCAGGCAAGAGTGTTCTCTTCCTGTTGGGGAACAGTTCAGCGGTCACGGGCATTTGGCCTCTGATCTTCGGGTAAGCGTTCTCCAAGGTGGCCTTCACGACACACGACAGCGCAGATTTGCTGAGCAGAGACTGATAGCCAAGTTCCGCACACATGAGGACGGCCTCAACCGGGATCTTGGGTTCATGTCACACTATCTGTAACCCCCACGACTTGCCTGGGCTTGCAAAATCTCACTAACTGTCCCGACTGGAGACAATACACATCTGTTTCACCTGTACTTCACCCTCTCTCCACTCACATTGTCTGTACTTTTAAGACTTGACTACCTGTAAAGACTCGCATTCCAACCATTATTTTGTAAATTGAGTTTGTGTCTTTATATGCCCTATTTGTGAACTGAAACCCCACTCACCTGATGAAGGAGCAGCGCTTCGAAAGCGAGTGGCTTTTGCTACCAAATAAACCGACTGGACTTTAACCTGGTGTTGTGAGACTTCTTACTATGGAGAATGACAGTGAAAGCATAGAAAGCAGGGAGGGGGAAACTGCAATATAATTGAACAGATAAGCATCGGAAGGAGGAAGTGTTAGCAGTTTTAGCAGGCTGAACAATAGATAAATCCCAAGGCTCAGATAGTATCATAGAGTCCCTACGGTGCAGAAGGAGGCCATTTGGCCCATCGAGTTTGCACCAACCACCCAGGCCCCATTCCTGCAACCCCGCATATTTGCTCCGCTAAGCCCCCTGACACCAGGTCAATTTTAGCATGGCCAATCATCAACCTAACCCGTACATTTTTGTAAAAATAAAAGCAAATTAATGCAGATGCTAGAATCTGAAACAGGAGAATGTCTGTGTGGAGTTTGCAGTCACCCAAGGTTGGAAATGAATCTGGGTCCCTGGCGCTGTCCTAACCAATGTGCCACCAGAGGTTTGGGGGGTTGGGGAGGGGGGGGAAGGGGGGAGTAGTTTGATGGAGAATTGAGAGAGGGGAAAGGCCCATATACAAAGGTGGGGCATGGATTTAAAGTGATTGCTGCAAAGTTAAGAGGGAGATAAGGAAAAACCTTTTTTCACCCAGAGGGCGGTAGGGATCTGGAACTTTCGGCCTGAAAAAGCGACAAAAACAGAAAGCCCCAACTCATTTAATGATATACACGTACATTGCCGTAAGCTGTGGGCTACAGACCAAATGCTGTGGCGTATGACTAGGCTGCGCAGCTCATTTTCCAGCCAATGCGGACAGGATGGGCTGAGTGGCCTCCTTCTATGCCATAAACCTTCCATAATTTGTTGATTCTAGTTCAGTTAAGGATTAACACAGTCGCACTGGATGATGATTTAACACAATCACAGCCCCTAGAAAATTGCCTCAGTCACTTCAGGCCAGACTGAATATGATCCAGTTACACAATGGGACAAACTTCGGAGTTCAAACTTGCTCAAATCCGGTTTACAAATTTGCATAGATTCCTGTTTGAACAATCAAAAAGAAAACAAAGCGGTCAGCATTCATACACCACCTACAAATGGGTAATAGATATGGAATTTATATTATGCAATGGATTTCATAAATTATTATAGAATGGTTAGCATATGAGGAGGCTCATCAATTCTGTGCCTGTTCCTTTGCTATGTAAAGCAATTTACTGAGTGCCACTCCCCTGACCACTGTTGCCAGGAATTCCATGAATGGGTGGGTTGATCTATGAAAAGGTTGGCGACGTTAGCTTCGTATCCACTAGCTGCACAGTGGAAGTCTAACTTCAGTTATTGGAAAAATATTAGAATCAATTCTTAAGGAGATAATATCAATGCAATTGCAAAGTCATGATCTGATCAAGCAGAGTCAGCATGGTTTCTTAAAGAGGAAATCGTGCGACAAATTTACTCGAGTTCTCTGAGGAGGTATCAGCTAGCGTAGATAGAGGAGAACCGGTTGATGTTGTATGCATCTGGCATGGTCACGTCGGCAAACATAGAATCAGATATCCTCTTTTCCACATGGACTTTAGGCATTACTGGTACTGATTTGCCAGCAGCTCTCAAGAGCAGGGCTACTGATGACTGAAGGGCTGAAGTCCCAGACTTTGCTTGTTTGGGCTGCTCTCAGTGCATTAATGCTTTGTGGTGGCCTTATTAAAAGGTCTGTTGGTTTGTGATTGATTCTTGTAACAGGGTGCGGAGTGGGGTGGATGGCTGGCAGGAAAAGGTTGAGAGCAATTTCCCCTTTGTGCAAAAGGCACCCTGTTGTCACTGCATGGATATACTTTTTTTTAAGCCTTCAAGTGATGTGGACTTCCCTGGTTCGGCCAGCAGTCATTGCCCATCCATAATTACCTTGAGAAGGTGATGGTGAGCAGCCTTCATGTTCCACTGCAGCCCCTGAGGGGTAGGTACATCCACAGTGCTGTTAGGAAGGGGTGGCTAACCCAGAGACATTGGAATGACAATATATTTCCAAGTCAGGATGGTGGGTGTGTTGCCTCCGGGTGCACCAGTTTTCTGTCACAGTCCAAAGATTTGCAAGTTAGGTGGATTGGCCATGCTAGATTGCCCCTTAGTGTCACAAGATGTGAAGACTTCGTGTTCAAGGATGCAAAGTATTCAGGAAAGATCGAGTAAAAATAAATGAGACTGTAATGGCCATACTGATTTGGGAAGACTTGGTAGCAGAAATCATAGAAATCATAGAAAAAATCATAGAAACCCTACAGTACAGAAAGAGGCCATTCGGCCCACCGAGTCTGCACCGACCACAATCCCACCCAGGCCCTACCCCCACATCCCTCCACATTTTACCCGCTAATCCCTCTAATCTACGCATCCCAGGACACTAAGGGGCAATTTTAGCATGGCCAGTCAACCTAACCCGCACATCTTTGGACTGTGGGAGGAAACCGGAGCACCCGGAGGAAACCCACGCAGACACGAGGAGAATGTGCAAACTCCACACAGACAGTGACCCAAGCCGGGAATCGAACCCAGGTCCCTGGAGCTGTGAAGCAGCAGTGCTAACCACTGTGCTACCGTGCCACCCAAACCACTGTGCTACCGTGCCGCCCAGCAGTGTGGGAAAGAGAGGATGTCTTTGATGGGATGATTACAGAATTAATCAGTTGATGTTGTCTACATGGACTTTAGCAAGGCCTTTGACAAGGTACCGCATGGTTGTTGCATAAATTTAAATCTCACGGGATCCAGGGTGAGGTATCTAAATGGATACAAAATTGGCTTCTTGACAGAAGCCAGAGGGTGGTTGTAGAGGGTTGTTTTACAAACTGGAGGCCTGTGACCAGCGATGTGCCTCAGGGATCAGTGCTGGGCCCACTGTTATTTGTCATTTATATTAATGATTTGGATGCGAATATAGGGGGCATGGTTAGTAAGTTTACAGATGACACCAAGATTAGTAGCACAGTGGACAGTGAAGAAAGTTATCTCCAATTGCAACAGGATCTTGATCAATTGGGCCAGTGGGCTGACGAATGGCAGATGGAGGTTAATTTAGACAAAAGCGAGGTGATGCATTTTGGTAGATTGAACCAGGGCAGGACTAACTCAGTTAATGGTCGGGCGTTGGGGAGAGTTACAGAACAAAGCGATCGAGGGGTACATGTTCACAGCTCCTTGAAAGTGGAGTCACAGGTGGACAGAGTGGTGAAGAAGGCATTCGGCATGCCCGTGACCGCTGAAGTGCTCCCCAACAGGAAGAGAACAGTCTTGCCTGGTGATTGTCGAGCGGTGTTCATTCATCCGTTGTCGCAGCGTCTGCATAGTTTCCCCAATGTACCATGCCTCGGGACATCCTTTCCTGCAGCGTATCAGGTAGACAACGTTGGCCGAATTGCAAGAGTATGTACCGTGTACCTGGTGGATGGTGTTCTCACGTGAGATGATGGCATCTGTGTCGATGATCCGGCACGTCTTGCAGAGGTTGCTGTGGCAGGGTTGTGTGGTGTCTTGGTCACTGTTCTCCTGAAGGCTGGGTAGTTTGCTGCGGACAATGGTCTGTTTGAGGTTGTGCGGTTGTTTGAAGGCAAGAAGTGGGGGTGTGGGGATGGCCTTGGCGAGATGTTCGTCTTCATCAATGACATGTTGAAGGCTCCGGAGGAGATGCCGTAGCTTCTCCGCTCCGGGGAAGTACTGGACAACGAAGGGTACTCTGTCCACTGTGTCCCGTGTTTGTCTTCTGAGGAGGTCGGTGCGGTTTTTCGCTGTGGCGCATTGGAACTGTTGATCAATGAGTCTAGCGCCATATCCTGTTCTTATGAGGGCATCTTTCAGCGTCTGGAGGTGTCTGTTGCGATCCTCCTCATCCGAGCAGATCCTGTGTATACGGAGGGCTTGTCCGTAGGGGATGGCTTTTTTAACGTGTTTAGGGTGGAAGCTGGAGAAGTGGAGCATCATGAGGTTATACGTGGGCTTGCGGTACAGTGAGGTGCTGAGGTGACCGTCCTTAATGGAGATGCGCGTGTCCAAGAATGCAACCGATTCCGGAGAGTAGTCTATGGTGAGCCTGATGGTGGGATGGAACTTGTTGATGTCAACAAGCACTTCAGCGGTCACGGGCATTCGGCCTCTGATATTCGGGTAAACGTTCTCCAAGGCGGCCTTCGCGACACACGACAGCGCAGAGTCGCTGAGCAGAAACTGATAGCCAAGTTCCGCACACACGAGGACCGCCTCAACCGGGATATTGGGTTCATGTCACACTATTTGTAACTCCCACAGTTGCGTGGACCTGCAGAGTTTCACTGGCTGTCTTGTCTGGAGACAATACACATCTTTTTAGCCTGTATTGATGCTCTCTCCACTCCCATTGTTTTGTTTCTTAAAGACTTGATTAGTTGTAAGTATTCACATTCCAACCATTATTCATGTAAATTGAGTCTGTGTCTTTATAAGCTCTGTTTGTGAACAGAATTCCCACTCACCTGAAGAAGGGGCTTAGAGCTTCGAAAGCTTGTATGGCTTTTGCTACCAAATAAACCTGTTGGACTTTAACCTGGTGTTGTTAAACTTCTTACTTATGACGCACCACAGCGAAAAACCGCACTGACCTCCTCAGAAGACAAACACGGGACACGGTGGACAGAGTACCCTTCGTCGTCCAGTACTTCCCCGGAGCGGAGAAGCTACAGCATCTCCTCCGGAGCCTTCAACATGTCATTGATGAAGACGAACATCTCGCCAAGGCCATCCCCACACCCCCACTTCTTGCCTTCAAACAACCACGCAACCTCAAACAGACCATTGTCCGCTGCAAACTACCCAGACTTCAGGAGAACAGTGACCACGACACCACACAACCCTGCTACAGCAACCTCTGCAAGACATGCCGGATCATTGACACGGATGCCATCATCTCACGTGAGAACACCATCTACCAGGTACACGGTACCTGTTCTTGCAACTCGGCCAACATTGTCTACCTGATACGCTGCAGGAAAGGCTGTCCCGAGGCATGGTACATTGGGGAAACCATGCAGACACTACGACAACGGATGAATGAACACCGCTCGACAATCACCAGGCAAGACTGTTCCCTTCCTGTGGGGGAGCACTTCAGCAGTCACGGGCATTCAGCCTTGGATCTTCAGGTAAGCGTTCTCCAAGGCGGCCTTCACGACACACGACGGCGCAGAGTCGCTGAGCAGAAACTGATAGCCAAGTTCCGTACACATGAGGACGGCCTAAACTGGGATGTTGGATTTATGTCACATTATCAGTAACCCCCACAGCTTGCCTCCTGGACTTGCAGAATCTCACTAGCAGTTCTGTCTGGAGACAATACACATCTCTTTAACCTGTGTTTCATGCTCCCTCCACCCACATTGTCTGTACCTTTAAGACCTGGCTGGCTGTAGGGATTTGCATTCTAATCAGTATTCTGTAACTTGATTTTGTCTGTTTGCACTGTTTGAGAGCACATTTCCACTCCATCTGACGAAAGAGCAGTGCTCCGAAAGCTTATGGTATTTGCTACCAAATATGCCTGTTGGACTTTAACCTGGTGTTGTGAGACTTCTTACCGTGTTCACCCCAGTCCAACGCCGGCATCTCCACATCTTTAAACTCTAGCAGGTACAAGTTTTTCCAGTCCAACCTTTCCCAATAAGACAACCTGTCCATTCCTGGTATTAATCTGGTAAACGTTTTCTGAACTGATTGTAACATATTTACATCTTTCCTTCAATAAGGAGACAATACTGTACACAGTGCTCCAGATATGGCCTCACCAATGTCCTAGAAAACTGAAGCATAACCTCCCTACTCTTATATTTAATTCATTTTGCAATAACCAATACCATTCAATAACTATGCTAATTACTAGCTTTACCCGCATCCAAATGAAACAAGTGCTCCAGGAAGCTAATTCTGATAATTGGGGACTATGACCTTGCTGACCAATGGTTCGTGGCTTCACACAGTCAGCACTTTATTTAATAAGACTATCCCTAAGCTAATTATCCCTCAATATATCATTCAAACTGGAACAAACACGTTTCATTTTCAGTGACAGGAGAATCTATTTGTCAATCTCTTAATTTTCCATGTTCCTATCATGCTAGAGAGAGCAGAAAACAACCTATCTATAAGAGATGTTTTTCAGTTCATTTCTAATGCTGTTTGTTTTTCTGAAGGTTGGAGGGAAATGATGTTGGAGATTCTGGAGTGGAATTACTCTGTGTTGTCTTGAAGGACTCGAAGTGTAAAGGGGAGGCACGAGGGTAAGTACCAGTTTATCAGCAAGATCATGTTTATAACTGAATTTCTAACACTGTACGTTATTAGTATCAGCAATAGTTCAATGAAAAAGTAGTGTGGCACAGTGGTTAGCACCTCAGTGCTATGGAGTGTGGTGACGAAGGGATTTTTACAGCAACTTCAGTGAAGTGTTAATGTAAACCTACTTGTGGCACAAATAAATAAACTTCAACTAATAATAACTTATAACATTATGTTATCACATATATAATATTATAACATTATATTATAACATAATGTTTTATGCTTCTGTTACATTCATTTTCTTCCCCTCCCTCCCTCACACATACATTTACTCTCAGTCTCACCCCCAAGTTGGCTGACAATAGTGTCTCCGATTCTTGTACTGAGAATCTTGACTCTGCACTCACTTTAAAATGAAAACAACTGAGAAGCTGTCCAGAAATTTGGAATGAAAATTTGAGAAGAAGATCTAGTGCTAACTGAGAAAATCAGAGAGAAGGCACAGTCACAGGACGGGCAACTCATTGTTGGCCTCTGGACAGATAAGATTAATCCAACAAGAAAATCTATTCAGGGTGAAAATTCATTCACTATTAAAATCAAGTGAACAAAAATAATGAGAGAAAGAGAGAAGGTTGAGAGAGATAGAAGAAAAGCAACAACAGATGAAGATACAGATAAATTTCAAGGAGTTAATCAGGAGTTAATCACCTGAAGCTTTCTTGAATCAGCACCAATTAAATTCCATAATTCGAACAGTATTTGTTCCCCAAAGTTTATGTCTTGATTCCTTATCTGAGTCTGATCTATGCCTGCACCTCATATTTTGTTTATCTTAAGGCTTATCCCACTCTCCTGTGTCATTAATTTAAAGCCTGTGTTGTGGGAAATGTACCACTGAGTCAGGCTTGAAGGTTTCAAGAATACAGTTTTATTTCAACAAAGCTTCGTGGAGACAAGGCACGAACAAGCAGCAAACCTTCTCTCAATGAGACAATAGGAGCGGTCCATCTTTATACCCTTTACACAAGAGATGGACCGGACATCTAGCCATTATCACATCGTTGTAATCAAGTTGGTGATCGATCGTTAACACATCGCTATAGACAAATACAGACAGATACAGATATAAGCATGTTAACATCACATTGTTCTATGAATGGATACATTTCCTACATTAGTGACCATCAATGGTTTTAGTTTCAGTCTATTCATATAGTAATTTACAGTAATTGGTTTTCCTGTAGTTGTGTATTCCTGATCCCACCTGTAGCTCATCTCTTTACCCAACCCTATTGTCCTTATCCTAAAGAGCGCCTCAAGCCCTGGCTGGCTTCCTGCAGGATTTGATTCCTGCATGTTTAACTTTGAATAGCTGCCTGTCCTTTATGTTTTAATCTCAGGTGTCTGTCTGTACTAAAAGTCAGTGCCTATTTAATGTCTCTTTGCCAGGTGACTATTTATGTGCCAGGCAGTTATTATTTTTTTAAGTGTACTCATCTGTATATTTTTATCCCACTTCACCTGGACCGAAATCCAATTCAGCATTTTCCATTAAGGCTCTCACTCAATGATAGAAACATCAAAACTAGAAGCAGGAGTAGGCAATTCGGCCCTGAGAGTCTGCTCCGCCATTCATTTTGATCATTTTGGGGAGAGTTCTGGAACAAAGAGATCTAGGGGTACAGGTTCATAGCTCCTTGAAAGTGAAGTCACAGGTGGACAGAGTGGTGAAGAAGGCATTTGGCATGCTTGGTTTCTTTGATCAAAACATTGAATACAGGAGTTGGGGCATCTTGTTGAAGTTGTACAAGACATTGGTAAAGCCACACTTGGAATACTGTGTACAGTTCTGGTCACCCTTGTATAGAAAGAATATTATTAAACTCAAAAGTGTGCAGAAATGATTTACTAGGATGCTACCAGGACTTGATGGTTTGAATTATAAGGAGAGGCTAGATAGACTAGGACTTTTTTCTCTGGAGTGTAGGAGGTTTAGGGGTGATCTTATAGAGGTCTATAAAATAATGAGGGACATCGATAAGCTAGATAGTCAATATATATTCCCAAAGGTAGGGGAGTCTAAAACTAGAGTGCATAGGATTAAGGTGAGAGCGGAGAGATACAAAAGGGTCCAGAGGGGCAATTTTCTTCACACAGAGGCTGGTGAGTGTCTGGAACAAGCTGTCAGAGGTAGTAGTAGAGGCGGGTACAATTTTGTTTTTTAAGAAGCATTTAGACAGTTACATGGGTAAGATTGGTATAGAAGGATATGGGCCAAATGCGGGCAATTGGGACTAGCTTAGGGGTTATAAAAAGGGGTGGCATGGACAAGTTGGGCCAAAGGGCCTGTTTCCATGCTGGAAACCTCTGATCTATGGCTGATCATCGAATTCAATCTCCTGATTCCACCTCCCCACCCCCCAGTTTCCCCCATATCCCTTGATCCCTTGAGCGATATCGAGTTTCTTCTTGAAATTAGACTATGTTTTGGCCTCAGCTACTTTCTGTGGTAGTGAATTCTACACATTCTCCACTCTGGGTGAAGAAATTTCTCCTCACCACAGTTCTCAAACCTCTACCCCTTATTCTCAAACTATGATCCCTAGTTCTGGACTCCCCCACTATTGGGAACGTTCTTTCTGACAGGACCATGTCTGACCCTGTTAGAATTTTATAGGTTTCTATGAGATCCCCTCTCACACTTCTAAACTCCAGTGAAGATAACCCTAACCGACTTAGTTTCTCCTCGTAAGACAGGCCTGCCATCCCAGGAATCAGCCTCGTAAACCTTCACTTACTCCCTCTATAGTAAGGACATCCTTCCTCAGATAAGGACACGAAAACTATACACAATGCTCCAGGTGTGGCCTCACCAATGCCTTGTACAATTACATGATTGTTCCATGTGATGTCTGTCCCAGTGTGGCTGTTCCTTCCCCTCCTAACACTGGTACGAAATGGAACGCCATCCTACCCTCTCATTCTTTAAGGCACGCAAAATTCTGCACCCTCTCCTTTCATTCTCCCCTATGTACTCTATGAATGGTATGTTATTTTTCTGTATAGCGTGCAAGAAGAAATACCTTACATTGTATACCAAGACATGTGACAATAATAAATCAAAAACAAATTCTGACTGTTGAATGGTTATTTTGCCTAATTGTTGATGGAATGTTAACCTCCTCTTAACTATGCGATTGCTATTTCTGTTTATTTTCCATGAACCCAGACTGGGATAGAATTCATTTATCTCCACCGGAAAGGAAGAGCTATGCTTTTTTCAGAAATCCAGATGTGGCCTGAAGGTGGAAATATGATCAATTCGCTCTTTGAGCACTGCTGGTCTCCTCATTAGAAAACTCCTGTCTAATGAATCAATGTTATTTGGCTTATTACATGAATATTAGTGGCTTAAGATTATTCATTTTGGTAATGTCATTCTCTGTCTCAATGTAAGATGATGTGTCCTCTTTTATGAACATGTATGAATATTGGCCTGTTCATTGGCGGAATGTTGATTTGTCTGCTGAGCGTTATTTGTTTCATACATGAACATTATTGATTTCATGACAGATCATTACTGGGCTCAATCATAGAATCCCTACAGTGCAGAAGGAGGCCATTCTGAGAATGTGTATAAGATAGATTGAGAAGAGGAAAGGGTTAAAATTGGGATGCGTAACTACAAATCAGTTGAGGGATAAACTGGTTTTGGAAAGGGCCTGAGGCGAGGGCAACAAGCGAAACTAATGATCATGTTAAGGAAACTGCTAATAGGTCATTGTGGTTCTGGTTTCGGAGGGCAGGGCCTTATCAATTTTGTCCTTGAAATTAATCTAATCAGAAACTTTAATAGCCATGCCTTTACGTGGCTATCGCTTTTTGTTCTTGAAAGTAATCTCATCAAAATGTAACAATACAGCTATGCCCTTATTGGCCAACAGAAGTATGTGGATGTATCTCCATTGGGTATAACTGAAAACTGTTTTGTAAGTCGGACAGAGACTCACGAACCCATGCTGGATGTGCATGGTCTTGCGATCTCTCCTCCGATGCAATAAAGAAGGCTTTCAGAGAAACCTGTGTCTCTTCAGTTTTTGATCCGACTTGCGAAAAACAAATTCTACAATTCGGCTCATCAAGTCTGCACTGACCACAATCCCACCCAGGCCCTATTTCTGTAACTCCACACATTTACCCTGCTAATCCCCTAATAATAGGGTCAATTTAGCATAGCACGCCTTTGGAGTGTGGGAGAAAACCGGAGCAATTGGGTGAGACCCACGCAGACACGGAGAATGTACAAACGCCACACAGACAGCAACCTGAGGCCAGAATTGAACCCGAGTCCTTGGCGTGTGAGGCAGCAGTGCTAACCACTGTGCTTCTATATGAGCATTATTCATACCATCGTTTTCTTATTTTAAAGCAGCGTTCTTATAAGAAATCTTGCTGAAATCAGCTTCCTTCTGTCCAACCAAACACGTCTGTAAATCTTGTCTACCAAGCTGGATATTTTCCATATCACCCTCTACCCTAGCCGACAACCAGTGGGATTTCTGATTCTCTCTCATCTGCTTTCACAATGTCCTCTGTGAGAGCAACTTGTCTTTGATGTGCCTTCTACTCCACATATTTCCACGAAACAGCTCACAATCTATCTTGTATTTCTAGATCCTCAATGAACTAATTCTAATCATTCTAATAATAGAACTGATAATGAGATTATTCTATCGCATCCAGTGAGTTCTCAAGTCCTCTTCCAAAGCCGATGTTTTAACATGCACAAAACAACCTTTATTCTTTTCGCAGTAGAATACGGCTCCACCTCTGACATTACCTCCCTCTCCTAAGTTCATGAAAACGTGGTTCCTTCACTGATCTCTATCCAGCTCTCCTCCAACTCCATGTTTGAATCTCTTCTGTCAGGTTACTGTATCTGATGCAGCACCAAAATTGCTCTAATTACATTCACAAAGTACCTCGCATGTGATTGGCACAATGCATTATCTATTCTCATCCTCCTCAGTTTTTAACACACTCAACACAGTATCCTCCTTTATATAAAATTAGCCACAGGATAAGGCACACAAACCTAGCATTTGCCCATCAAATCAATTTCTGGTCCACTTCAGCCCCTCACAACCCTCTATTTCCTCAAGCTTTCCTTAGATATTCCTTCGATACTCCTGATGGGAGTAGATTCTATATTTTCACCACTCTTTGGATAAAGGTGTCTCCTGAATTTTTTTCCCTCAGGAACCCTTTGCCTGTTCTTTGGGCCACTTGCCGGGAAGTGACAGCAGTGTTTGAGTGCCTCAGTTCATGGACAACAAGAGCAGTTCTCCATTCCGGCCGAATGTTCTGCACATTATCCATGAGGGTTTGCACATTCCAAAGTTGCGCAATTGAGATTAACTTCATTTTTATGACCGCAGGTGGATGTGCTTTCTGAATGGAGTTTTCCAGCCATGTTGGAGGTGGGACAGACTAATTTTAAGGCACCTTTTCTCGTCCTTTCCCTATGGGGGCAAGCAGATTGGATCCTGAAGAGGGCTGCTCTGTCATGATGAAATCTGCTGAAATGTTCCTCTGCTCTTTATCCAAGAGCAAGACGACTGAACCTGGAGTGAAACACTGTACGCTCACCCAAATGCCAAAATCAGATGTAAATATTCGGATCTAAGCTAACTTCATAAAATACTTTGGTTCTTAAAACTGGACACCTTATGGACACCTTTTAACATGGGAATGCCATTGCGTATTAGCAGACACTCGGTCCTTGACACACGTTCAGTTCCAGTGGCAAGGGAGCATCGATGACTGAGGATCTTTCTATTGCTACAGCTTGCATCCACCATTGCAGCCATTAACATGGTACAAGTATCTTCCACCTGATCTGCCATTGAGGGCTTGGTTTGGGCAGCACTTTTTCTGGTTGCTCTCCTCCGATCTTCCCGTCATAGTTGAGTGCCAGGAGTTAAGGCTCTGGACTGCATCACTCTTGGGATTAACAGGATGTTCATGCCTGCAACATGCATGAAATAACATGAAGCTAAACGTCAGGATCAAGATGAAGGTTTATGAGTGCCTTTCTCAGCACCTTGTTGTATGAATGATGAGCTAGTGTTGGGGTTGCAATAATTCCCTTGCAATAATCAACGACATTCAATTTTCCATCCTGATCACATCCTGTCTCTACATACTAACCTTTGTGACTCACTCACCAGGATGCCCAGATCCCTCCATACCACCCAGTTATATATGCAGCATATGTCTGTTCCATGACTGCTTCCAGGAACTATGCACGCACCTGAAACAGTCATTTTGGTGATCATAGATCAGTTGAACATTGTGTGAATGGAAGATTTTCCTGTTGATGAAGGCCACTGGCTGGCCTGTGATGGCTACATTTGTGCATTGAGGGCATTCTAGCAATGGCCCTGATCACAGTCTTCCTGATTGACTGGATCCTGCAAGAGTACACAAATTCGCTACCCACTAGAAAATAGCAATGGTCATCACTTTAATGGAACAATGGTTCTGTTAGGGATGTGCCAGGGTGGGACGGTGGGCACAGTGACTATCACTGCTGCCTCACAGTACCAGGGACCCAGTTCAATTCCAGCCTTTAATAACTTTATGGAGTTTGCACATTCTCCCCGTCTCTGCGCAGGTTTCCTTTGGGTGCTCCGGTTTCTTCCCACAGTCCAAAGGTGTGTAGGTCAGATGGATTGTTCATGCTAAGTTGCCGTTCGCATCCCAAGATATCTTGGGCAGGGGGATTAGTGGAGTAAATATGGGGTTACCGGGATCGAGTCTGGGTAGATGCCCTGTCGGAGAGTTGGTGCAGACTCGATGGGCTCAATGGTCCCCTTTGCACTCCAGGGATAATATGATTCTATGGTTCTCTTACTGTCAGATCACACACACATCTCCAAAGGTTCATTGGAAAGTTCCAGAGATGAAGAATCTGAGAGTGACAGTGATCGTTATCACTGTCACCGAATGAAAACCAATTACCAGTGGCTGTTCACCCTGCAGCATGAAGCAGAGATCGTAAAGGCCTCCCTAGAGAAGCACAGTTTGCACATGGTGGACTGCTGGCATGCAACTTGGCATCCTTCTCTGGCATGTCTTCAGTACCACCACTGGTCACTTGTCACCTCAGGAGGATGACCTGACTGGGCCTGGAGGTCTGGAGTGCATCTGCTTCAATGCGAGGAGCGTAACGGGTAAAACAGACGAACTTAGGGCCTTAATGCTTATGCGGAATTTGGATGTGGTTGCGGTGACGGAAACTTGGTTAAAAGAAGGACAGGACTGGCAGCTGAATATTCTGGGGTATAAGGAAGTGACAAAAACGGTTGATGAAGGAAGGGCCGTGGATGTCGTCTATATGGATTTCAGTAAGGCATTTGACAAAGTCCCACATGGCAGGTTGGTTAAGAAGGTTAAGGCTCATGGGATACAAGGAGAAGTGGCTCGATGGGTGGAGAACTGGCTTGGCCATAGGAGACAGAGGGTAGTGGTCGAAGGGTCTTTTTCCGGCTGGAGGTCTGTGACCAGTGGTGTTCCGCAGGGCTCTGTACTGGGACCTCTGCTATTTGTGATATATATAAATGATTTGGAAGAAGGTGTAACTGGTGTAATCAGCAAGTTTGCGGATGACACAAAGATGGCTGGAATTGCGGATAGCGAAGAGCATTGTCGGGCAATACAGCAGGATATAGATAGGCTGGAAAATTGGGCGGAGAGGTGGGAGATGGAATTTAATCCGGATAAATGCGAAGTGATGCATTTTGGAAGAAATAATGTAGGGAGGAGTTATGCAATAAATGGCAGAGTCATCAGGAGTATAGAAACACAGAGGGACCTAGGTGTGCAAGTCCACAAATCCTTGAAGGTGGCAACACAGGTGGA
Organism: Mustelus asterias; assembly: GCF_964213995.1. NCBI lineage: Eukaryota > Metazoa > Chordata > Chondrichthyes > Carcharhiniformes > Triakidae > Mustelus > Mustelus asterias. Next base: position 92,718,424 of record NC_135816.1, read on the forward strand.
GAAGGTGGTGAAGAAGGCATATGGTATGCTTGCCTTTATAGGACGGGGTATAGAGTATAAAAGCTGGAGTCTGATGATGCAGCTGTATAGAACGCTGGTTAGGCCGCATTTGGAGTACTGCGTCCAGTTCTGGTCGCCGCACTACCAGAAGGACGTGGAGGCATTGGAGAGAGTGCAGAGAAGGTTTACCAGGATGTTGCCTGGTATGGAGGGTCTTGGCTATGAGGAGAGATTGGGTAGACTGGGGTTGTTCTCCTTGGAAAGACGGAGAATGAGGGGAGATCTAATAGAGGTATACAAGATTATGAAGGGTATAGATAGGATGAACAGTGGGAAGCTTTTTCCCAGGTCGGAGGTGACGATCACGAGGGGTCACGGGCTCAAGCTGAGAGGGGCGAAGTATAACTCAGACATCAGAGGGACGTTTTTTACACAGAGGGTGGTGGGGGCCTGGAATGCGCTGCCAAGTAGGGTGGTGGAGGCAGGCACGCTGACATCGTTTAAGACTTACCTGGATAGTCACATGAGCAGCCTGGGAATGGAGGGATACAAACGATTGGTCTAGTTGGACCAAGGAGCGGCACAGGCTTGGAGGGCCGAAGGGCCTGTTTCCTGTGCTGTACTGTTCTTTGTTCTTTGTTCTTTATAAGTGTTTTAGGCGAGACAGAGGAGGGGCTAAAAAAGGTGGGGGAGTAGTGATATTAGTTAAGGAGCATATTACCGCGGTGCAGAGGGTAGACAACTTAGAGGGGTCATGTACTGAGTCGCTGTGGGTGGAACTCAGAAACAGGAAGGGTGCAGTCACTATGCTGGGGGTGTACTACAGACCACCCAACAGCCCACGGGAAGTGGAGGAAAGGATATGTCAGGAGAATCTGGATAGGTGCAGAATAAAATAGGGTTGTTGTAGTGGGGGACTTTAATTTCCCTGGCACAGACTGGAAAGTGCTTAGAGCTGGGGGTCCGGACGGGGAGGAATTTGTAAAATGCGTACTAGAAGGTTCTTTGGAACAGTATGTAGATAGCCCGACTAGAGAGGGGGCTATACTGGACCAAGTTCTGGGAAATGAGCCCGGTCAGGTCGTCAAAGTTTCGGTAGGGGAACATGTGGCAAATAGTGACCACAACTCTGTTAACTTTAGGATAGTAATGGACAAGGATGAGTGCTGTCCTACGGGCAGGGTGCTAAATTGCGGGAAGGCTGACAAGAGCCGGATTAGGCAGGAATTGGTGGATGTTGATTGGGAGAGGATGTTCGAGGGTAAGTCCGCGTCTGGCATGTGGGAGTCTTTTAAGGAACTATTGATAAGGCTGCAGGATAGGCATGTGCCTGTAAAAAGGAAAGATAGGAAAGGTAGGATTTGAGAGCCGTGGATAACCAGGGAAATTGAGGATCTGATTAAAATGAAAAGGGAGGCGTACGTTAAGTCCAGGCAACTGAAAACAGATGGAGCTCTGGAGGAATACAGAGAGAGTAGGAAAGAACTCAAACGGGGAGTTAGAAGGGCAAAAAGAGGTCACGAGATGTTCTTGGCAGGCAGGATTAAGGAGAATCCTAAGGCATTCTATTCATACGTTAGGAACAAAAGAGTTGTCAGGGAGAAAATCGGACCTCTCAGGGACAAAGGAGGGGAATTATGCTTAGAATCCAAGGGAATTGGGGAGATCCTAAATGAATACTTTGCATCGGTATTCACGAAGGAGAGGGGCGTGTTAACCGGGAGTGTCTCGGAGGGAGTTGTTGACCCGTTAGAGAAAATCTCCATTACAAGAGAGGAAGTGTTAGGTTTTTTAGGGAACATTAAAACTGACAAAGCCCCAGGGCCTGATGGCATCTATCCTCGACTGCTCAGGGAGATGAGAGATGAAATTGCTGGGCTTCTGACGGAAATCTTTGTCACTTCTTTGGACACGGGTGAGGTCCCTGAGGATTGGAGGATAGCGAATGTGGTCCCGTTGTTTAAGAAGGGTAGCAGGGATAACCCAGGAAATTATAGGCCGGTGAGCTTGACGTCCGTGGTAGGGAAGTTGTTGGAGAGGATTCTTAGAGACAGGATGTATGTGCATTTAGAACGGAACAATCTCATTAGTGACAGACAGCATGGTTTTGTAAGAGGGAGGTCGTGCCTTACAAATTTGGTGGAGTTTTTCGAGGAAGTGACAAAAACGGTCGATGAAGGAATTGAAAAAGACTTTCGTTTACAGTTTTGTTTGCACTTCAGCCCCACACTCCTAATCTATAGGCACCTGGTGTGGAGGGGGCAGAGAAGGAGTATGACCCCCTCCTCAACCTACTCCTCTGCCTGGCCAAGCTCGCCACCAACATGTCCATGCAGGGGGTGACTAAAGAGGGTCATCCAACCCCATTGTCTGCTCCTTTACTGGGGCTATGTTCATGGCTGGGTGTCTCTGGAAAGGGAGCATGCAGTTTCCACGGACACTGTCCAGGCCTTCCATACCATTGGGTGCCTTATCAATGCTGTCAGTCACATTTTGATTTAATATTTTAAGTTTCATTTGTGATTTATTTTTGTTTCAGACGATTCCTTCCTAGGGGGCTGTCCCTTTTGTTTTGTTCCTCAGTTTATTTGATTTAGTTTAATTATTTGAACTTCAGAAGAGTTGCAATAATTTTCTGGGAATCCACCTCACCCAATCTATTCATTACTTATACATTGACAACTGGGATGCAATGGTACTTCACTGGATTGGTTTCTGAGACAAGGTGGCTCTCTATTGAAGAGCGATTGTGTGCAATGAGATTCTGTGATCTTGCAAATTGAGAAATGAGAGGTGATCACTTTCAAGTGAATTGATAAGTTGGATGCTGAGCGGTAATTTATCTGTGGCTGATGAGTATAAAATTAGAAGTCCACCAAAGGGTCCATTATGTACTGTGATTTGGAGAAACTACTTCAATCAGAGGTTACTGAATCATTGGAATTCTCTAGGTGGTAATTTAGTATACCAACTATTATCAATAAATTTTGTACACCGAAGGATTAGGAAAATGGTGATAGGTTGAGAAAAAAACGAATTGATGAATTTAATATACTCTTATTAAAGGGGAAGCGGGGAAGTGGTGCAGTCTCCAGAGGTCATCAGACCTCCTTCCTTAAAATAGGACAATGCCTGCTTCTGAACTAAATAATTTTTACTTTTGTCATCAAATATCTAGCTATTGTGCAGGTAATCATAGAATCCCTATGGAAGCCATTCAGCTCATCGAGTCTGCACTGACTCTCCGACAGAACATCTTACCCAGGAACACCACCCTCCACCCTGTCGCCATAAACCCACGAATTTACCCTACTGATCCCCATTCTGGAGCACTACCGCGCAATTTAGCATGGTCAATCCACCTAACTTGCACATCTTTGGACTGTGGGAGGAAACCCACGCAGACACAGGGGGATGCGCAAACTGCACACGGAGATTCACCCAAGGTGGAATCGAACTGCGGCTCCCTGACGCTGTGAGGCTAACCACTGTGCGACCGTGCCGACCTAATGGCATTGAACAATGTTCAATTATGAGCTTGAATAGTTGTCTTAAAACGTACTCCAACAATATCACTGAGCTTCTGTTTACAAATCACAGCAGGAATCTTGGCGGATCTCTCTTATATCTTATAGGTCTTAAATTTGCAACGTGATTGCTCCTCTGGTTAATGTATGTGCGGGGTTAAAATGAGAAAATACGAACTGCTGGATAAGCACAGAATTACAACAAATCCGGTGCTTACTTTGCTGAACTGTTTATTCATTTTCGTAGCACTATTTATCGCATCGCTCTGTTCATTGTATTCTCTCGAGCAGTGTGACTGTCGGCGTTAAACTGGATTGTTCCAGGACTTGTTCGTTGAATGCATATCGTCGGAAGGGAAATATGTTGAGCCTTTCCAAAATAATCGGAAGCGACTAAGTTGCTCCCAGGAAAGGGCAGGGCAGGCGAAGGGACGGTGCTAAAGGGAATTGATGAAGCGGTGACGAGAGGTAAGGAAATCAACTCTAATTTCATTTTAGAGCTTTTGTTCCCCATAAGTTATTTAATTTCCAATTTATTTAATTCGGTGAGATGGTGTTAACATGTATTTTGTTCTCATTAAAGTGAACATTTTATAGTGTGTTTTGGCCCTAATTACATGATTTTTGCAGGTTTCCTGACACAATCAGAGACAGGCATTATTAAGGAGGATAGAACATAGAACAGTACAGCACAGAACAGGCCCTTCGGCCCACGATGTTTGTGCCGAGCTTTGTCTGAAACCCAGATCAAGCTATTTCCTCCCTATCATCCCGAAGTACTCCATGTGCCTATCCAATAGCTTCTTAAATGTTCCTAAAGTTTCGACTCCACTATCCCTGCAGGCAGTCCATTCCACACCCCAACCACTCTCTGAGTAAAAAACCTACCTCGGACATCCTTCCTATGTCTCCCACCATGAACCCTATAGTTATGCCCCCTAGTTACCGCTCCATTCACCCGAGGAAATAGTCTTTGAACGTTCACTCTATCTATCCCCCTCATCATCTTATAAACCTCTATCAAGTCTCCTCTCAACCTCCTCCGCTCCAAAGAGAAAAGCCCAAGTTCCCTCAACCTTTCCTCATAAGACCTACCCTCCAAACCAGGCAGCATCCTGGTAAATCTCCTTTGCACTCTTTCCAGTGTCTCCACATTCTTCTTGATGATCACAATGAGTCCCGGGCCGATACTTGCGAAGGGCTAACGCGGATTCAGTGCTAAAATATTGATATCACTACTCACCGTTGCTGTGTAATTATGTTTGTCAATTTCTATTCTAAAGGCTGAATTGATGGAAAGTGTACTGCAATAAATCCTAAAACGTCTGGACATGAGCCTGATCAAGAATATTGTCGACCAAAGTCTTAGAAATATTCAACCCCCTTTGCCTCTATCAATTTGAATACAATGAAATCGATCAGCAGCCAGACAGATAAAGAAGATAAACGCATTTGCACAAATCCGACTCGTTCACTCGAGAATTGTAGAATGAGAGAGCGCAGAAGCAGAGCAGCCATTTGGGCGTGTTTGGCGGTTCTTTGATGGAATTATCCGTCCACACTCGCAGTTCCACTCCCATCTCAAATCCCTGTACAGCCGTTTCATTCAAGTATTTATCCAATTCTGTTTGGGACGTTGCGGTTACACCTGTCTCGGGGAAACTTCCAGAAGCTGCATTCAAATCACTATGATTCCATCCAATAGTGCGCACATTTCAAAATGGACTTCATTGTTTTTTATCGTCTCCTGGGGTCGACGATATGTAACTGAAGTTAATTCTAAGCTCTATCTCCTATGCTTAACTTAAGCTCTCTTCATCTTGCCTTTATTCATAAAATCAGGGAGACATTTAAGTATGGAGGAGAGAAGAGAAATGTTGATGTAATCGGGGATAGTATAGTTAGGGGCATAGACACCGTTGTCTGTGACCAGGATCGAGAGTTCTGAAGATTCTGTTGCCTACCGAGTGCCAAGGTTCAGGATACCTCATCTGGGCTACAAAGGAACTTGAAGTGGGAGGGTAAAGATCCAGTTGTGATCCACCAACAACATAGGTAGAACACATAGATTGTCTGCTGAGGGAATATGAGTAACTAGGGGCTAAACTAAAAAGCGGAACCAAAAAGGTAATGATCTCCACATCTCAGAGCTATGACCTAATTGGCACAGGGTTAATAATATTTAAGAGGTAAATGCGTGGATCAAAGTTTGGTGTGGGAGAAATTGGTTCGAATTCATGGGACATTGGCACCAGTACTGAGGAAGGAGGGAGCCGTTCGGACGGGACGGCCTTCACCTGAATCATGTTGGGACCAGAGTCGTGACAAATCGCATAACTAGAGTTGATAGGGATTTAAACTAAATGAAAGTATGTAGGGGTGATGGGCGAGGGCAAGAAGTGAACGGTGTGTGGCATCAACCCACACAGTAAGCTCCTCCGTACCATTAACGTAGGGTTGGATTTTCCAGTCTTGGGGCGAGCGTAGCCGGAAAATGCAGTTCTGTGTTTCCATAATGTGGCTTGTGTCTTGCACAGATGCAATGCAGTAGTTGTTTTAAGCTAGTGCCATTTGCTTAGTAAAAAATGCCCTTTTCAAAATATTCGATAGGTATGAATATCCACCTTGAAGCAACACAAATTAATATTTGATGTCATATTTAATTTTATATCAATACTTATATTTTATAACAGCAGAGTCATAGGACTGGACACAAGAGCATTGGAACTGAGGACACGGCAGCAGGAGCCAGTAGGAATTGTCAAACAGGGTGGCCGGCTGAAAAACAATGAATGAACGCTTCCTTTCCGAGGCCCAGATATTCTGAATTCAAATCACCAAGTTGCTAAAAATTGGGATGGCATTCATTGAAAGCACTGAGTAAATTGGAGTTCACACGACCAACACATCTCTGTGTGCATCTGTGTGTTAATTATATCTGAAAACCGAGTACTGAATTACATTACAAAAGTGCACGAAAGAGCCATGAGCAAATTGCCTCGGTGTCTTTATGGGCAGATGAAACTCATATCAATCCTGACTGGACTTTCTGTGATTTTCTTTTATGGATATCTTTGTTGGAGAGGGAATGCGTTCGTAAACTTATGGAAACCAGTTACACTAAACTCAGATTCCTATGCGAAATATGAATCTCTAGACCTTGGAGAAAATAATTCGAGTTGCTGGAAGATATTAAGAGGTGACCCGGAAGCCATTGAAAAGGTTCATTTAAAGTCGATCACGAGAGGAAACAAACATAATTTCTTCAATGAAACCGATTATTTAGCAATGACCCGAGACTGCGACGATTTCGTTAAAACCCGCAAGTATATCACATTCCCCTTAAGTGCTGAGGAAAGAGACTTCCCTCTGGCCTATTCAATGGTGATTCATACCAACATTGAGATGTTTGAGAGGCTCCTAAGAAGCATTTATGCTCCACAGAATGTTTACTGTGTCCACGTGGATAGGAAATCTCCGAAGCCATTTCACTCAGCTGTCCAGGCCATCGCTTCCTGTTTTAGTAATGTCTTTGTTGCAAGAAAGTCAGAGTCGGTGATATATGCCTCATGGTCTCGAGTTCAGGCTGATCTGAACTGCATGGAAGAACTGTTGCAGAGCTCTGTCCCCTGGAGATATCTCATCAATGTTTGCGGACAAGATTTTCCAACCAAAACCAACAGGGAGATAGTCAACAGTCTCGTGGCCAAGAACGGCTCAAATATTATGGACTCGGTACCTCCACCAGAAAACAAAAAGGTAAATAGGTTAATTAAAATGATGTGTCCATCCTTCACTCTGGCTTTCCATCATTCATCCATCGCTCTCCCATTCTCCCTCCACTGTCATTCCCACTCTCGCTCGCTCAATCACTATCTCGCTCCATCCAATGCTATCTCCAACCTGTTTATCTGCATGACTGTAGTCAAATATAGCAAAAGGGACTTCAATATATAATTCAAATTGAGATGATCATATTCAGATTGCAATTACGTCACCTGGAGCAGCAGGTTTTAGAAACTATACTTGTGAGTCAACTATTGATTTGAATACCAGTTAGACCGCCTCAGGCTGAATGGGCGCTTGTTTAAACTCATTTTCTGTGGTCACAAAGTAAAAGGATGATTTCAAAGTTACCATATTATGCGTTCTCCTGCAAGTTCTGGATATCATCTGAACTTAAATTCCAATCATGTTCATTTGAGGGTTTAAGTATTTCGGCAATAGGAGATCGTTTGGTGAAGGAACAAGAAATGTTTAGTAAATTGTAGAATAACACCTATTAAATTCAGGGCTACACTTGACTAGTGCACTATGACTCTTCTTGCCATCGAACCCCGACAAAGTATCCCAAGAGTGCAGAACGAGCTCATTCAGCCCGGAGCCTGCACCGACTCTGCAGAAGGGCATCTTCCTCAGGCCCGCCACCTTCCCCCCTCCTATCCTGCCCTTCTTCACCTCTCTCTCCCCTCCTCCTCCTCCTCCCATTCCCCACTGCCCCTCCCTCCTTCTCCACCCCCTGGTCATCCTCCTCATTTCTCCTTTTTCTTTGACCATCGCAGACATCTATGACTCTCATGTTTTAATACCTTCCTTGCCCAATTGTTCAGGATGGGGACAGTATGCTGTCATGCCGCCATGCTTGAGACCCTGAGCTCATCTCTTAAAATCTGATTTAATTGGCAAAAAATCAGACGTGTATCAATAACCCGGTATTTTGTACAAATGTGAAGGTTGTCATTACTTCTCTGTGGTTACTTGGGATAAGTTACTTTATTTTTAAAGCAACGGATGGGACATGAAAATTACTTCTAACCGTAAAACTAAAAAAATGTTTACAAAGTACATATATATATAAACTTGACCTCCTCTTGGGAAATAACGAAGGGCAGGTGACAGAAGTGTTAGTGAGGGATCACTTTGGGACCAGTGACCATAATTCAATTAGTTCTAAGATAGCTATGGAGAATGATAGGCCTGGCCCAAAAGTTAATATTCTAAATTGGGGCAAGGCCAATTTTGATGGTATCAGGCAGGAACTTTCAAAAGTTAATTGGGGGAGTCTGTGGGAAGGAAAAGGGATGTCTGGTAAGTGGCATGCTTTCAAAAGTGTGTTAACCAGGGTTCAGGGGAAACACATTCCTCTTAGAGTGAAGGGCAAGGCTGGCAGAAATCAGGAACCCTGGATGACTTGGGATATTGAGGCCCTAGTCAAGAAGAAGAAAGAGGCAGCTGGGACCAAGTGAATCTCTTGAAGAGTATAGAGGGTGTCGGAGTAGAGTTAAGAGAGAAATCAGGAGGGCAAAAAGGGGACACAAAATTGTTTTGGCAGATAAGGCAAAGGAGAATCCAAAGAGTTTCTCCAAATATATAAAGGGCAAAGGAGTAACAAGGGAGAGAGTAGGGCCTCTTAAGGATCAACAAGGTAATCTATGTGTGGATCCACAAGAGATGGGTGAGGTTCTAAATGAATATTTCTCAGCAGTATTTACTGTTGAGAAAAGTATGGATGTTAGGGAACTGGAGGAAATAAATATTGGTGTCTTGAGGAGTGGACATATTACAGAGAAGGAGGTGCTGGAAGTCTTAAAGCGCATCAAGGTAGGTAAATCTGCGGGACCTGATGAGGTACATCACAGGATGTTGTGGGAGGCAAGGGAGGAAATTGCGGGTCCCCTAGCTGAGATATTTGAATCATTGATAGTCACGGGTGAGGTGCCAGAAGATTGGAGAGTGGCAAATGTTGTGCCTTTGTTTAAAAAGGGCTGCAGGGAAAAGCCTGGGAACTACAGGCAAGTGAGCCTCACATCTGTGGTGGGTAAATTGTTGGAAGGTATTTTGAGGGACAGGATCTACAGGCATTTAGAGATGCAAAGACTGATTAGGGACAGTCAGCATAGTTTTGTGAGTGGAAAATCATGTCTCACAAATTTGATTGAGTTTTTTGAAGGGGTAACCAAGAAGGTAGATGAGGGCAGCGCAGTTGATGGTGTCTACATGGACTTTAGCAAGGTCTTTGACAAGGTACCGCATGGTAGGTTGTTGCATGAAGTTAAATCCAGGGAGAGGTATCTAAATGGATACAAAATTAGCTTCTTGCCAGAAGCCAGAGGGTGGTTGTGGAGGGTTGTTTTTCAAACTAGAGGCCTGTGACCAGCGGTGTGCCTCAGGGATCAGTGCTGGGCCCACTGTTATTTGTCATTTATATTAATGATTTGGATGAGAATATAGGGGGCATGGTTAATAAGTTTGCAGCTGACAGCAAGGTTGGTGGCATGGTGGACAGTGAGGAAGGTTATCTCCAATTGCAGTGGGATCTTGATCAATTGGGCCAGTGGGCTGACGAATGAGAGATGGAGTTCAATTTAGACAAATGCAAGCTGATGCATTTTGGTAGATTGAACCAGGGCAGGACTTACTCAGTTAATGGTAGGGCGTTGGGGAGAGTTACAGAACAAAGAGATCAAGGGGTACATGTTCATAGCTCCTTGAAATTGGAGTCACGGGTGGACAGAGTGGTGAAGAAGGCATTCGACATGCTTGGTTTCATCGGTCAGAACATTGAATACAGGAGTTGGGACGTCTTGTTGAAGTTGTACAGGACATTGGTAAGGCCACACTTGGAATACTGTGTGCAATTCTGGTCATCCTATTATAGAAAGGATATTATTAAACTAGAAAGAGTTCAGAAAAGATTTACTAGGATGCTACTGGGACTTGCTGGATTGAGTTATAAGGAAAGGCTGAATAGACTGGGACTTTTTTCTCTGGAGTGTCGGAGGCTGAGGGGTGACCTTATAGAGGTCTATAAAATAATGGGGTGCATAGACAAGGTAGATAGTCAATATCTTTTCCCAAAGGTAGGGGAGTCTAAAGCTAGAGGGCATAGGTTTAAGGTGAGAGGGGAGAGATACAAAAGTGTCCAGAGGAGCAATTTTTTCACACAGAGGGTGGTGAATGTCTGGACCAAGCTGCCAGAGGTAGTAGTAGAGGCGGGTACAATTTTATCTTTTAAAAAGCATTTAGATAGTTTCATGGGTACGAGGGTATAGAGGAATATGGGCCAAATGCGGGCAATTGATATTGGTTGAGGGTTTTTTAAAAAAAAGGGCGGCTTGGACAAGTTGGGCCGAAGGGCCTGTTTCCATGCTGTAAATCTCAATGACTCTATGACTCTATAATGCAAAGTACTATATACAGAATATCAGTGGGAATAGTTTTTCTCTCTGTTTTTACTTGAGACAGGACATCATGCAATTTCTAATTGATCTACAGGGCATCATTAAAACAGACGCTTATCACTATATCTTTACTGAGACAACTGTTTTGCTGTCATATGTTGTTGTATCTGTCAGTGCTTGGTATAAGTGAATTAAACTCACAGAATGGTTTTCAAGACTTACAGATTTAATGAAATTACATAAATTCTACATTAAATACATATCAGTGCTTGAACGTGATTGATGTGCTAAACAATGCAATCAGGAAAATTCATGCGTTGGCACAGACTTGATGGGCCAAATGACCTCTTCTGCACTGTCGCACTCTGTGATTCTGTGATTCTGTGATTCAATGCAGTCAGCTGACATACATTGAAGTTTAAACGAAACACAGAGTTAGAAAAGCTAATTGAAGAACAATGCTCAACTTTCGAAATCAAAGATAGTTACAGAGCGTGAAATAAAGTGACATTCTTCGAACATCACAAGTTATAGAACATAGAACATAGAACAGTACAGCACAGAACAGGCCCTTCGGCCCACGATGTTGTGCCGAGCTTTCTGAAACCAAGATCAAGCTATCCCACTCCCTATCATCCTGGTGTGCTCCATGTGCCTATCCAATAACCGCTTAAATGTTCCTAAAGTGTCTGACTCCACTATCACTGCAGGCAGTCCATTCCACACCCCAACCACTCTCTGCATAGAGAACCTACCTCTGACATCCTTCCTGTATCTCCCACCATGAACCCTATAGTTATGCCCCCTCGTAATAGCTCCATCCACCTGAGGAAATAGTCTTTGAACGTTCACTCTATCTATCCCCTTCATCATTTTATAAACCTCTATTAAGTCTCCGCTCAGCCTCCTCCGCTCCAGAGAGAACAGCCCTAGCTCCCTCAACCTTTCCTCATAAGACCTACCCTCCAAACAAGGCAGCATCCTGGTAAATCTCCTCTGCACTCTTTCCAGCGCTTCCACATCCTTCTTATAGTGAGGTGACCAGAACTACACACAATATTCCAAATGTGGTCTCACCAAGGTCCTGTACAGTTGCAGCATAACCCCACGGCTCTTAAACTCCAACCCCCTTTTAATAAAAGCTAACACACTATAGGCCTCCTTCACAGCTCTATCCACTTGAGTGGCAACCTTTAGAGATCTGTGGATATGAACCCCAAGATCTCTCTGTTCCTTCACAGTCTTCAGAACCCTACCTTTGACCCTGTAATCCACATTTAAATTAGTCCTACCAAAATGAATCACCTCACATTTATCAGGGTTAAACTCCATTTGCCATTTTTCAGCCCAGCTTTGCATCCTATCTATGTCTCTTTGCAGCCTACAACAGCCCTCCACCTCATCCACTACTCCTCCAATCTTGGTGTCATCAGCAAATTTACTGATCCACCCTGCAGCCCCCTCCTCTAAGTCATTAATAAAAATCACAAAGAGCAGAGGACCAAGCACTGATCCCTGCGGCACTCCGCTAGCAACCTGCCTCCAATCCGAAAATTTTCCATCCACCACCACCCTCTGTCTTCGTTCAGACAGCCAGTTACCTATCCAATCGGCCAATTTTCCCTCTATCCCACACCTCCTCACTTTCATCATAAGCCGACCATGGGGGACCTTATCAAACGCCTTACTAAAATCCATGTATATGACATCAACTGCCCTACCTTCATCAACACACTTAGTTACCTCCTCAAAAAATTATATCAAATTTGTGAGGCACGACTTGCCCTTCACGAATCCGTGCTGACTATCCCGGATTAATCCGCATCTTTCTAAATGGTCGTAAATCCCATCTCTAAGGACATTTTCCATCAATTTACCAACCACCGAAGTAAGACTAACCGGTCTATAATTACCAGGGTCATTTCTATTCCCTTTCTTAAACAGAGGAACAACATTCACCATTCTCCAGTCCTCTGGCACCATCCCCGTGGACAGCGAGGACCCAAAGATCAAAGCCAAAGGCTCTGCAATCTCATCCCTTGCCTCCCAAAGAATCCTAGGATACATTTCATCAGGCCCAGGGGACTTATCGACCTTCAGTTTATTCAAAACTGCCAGGACATCCTCCCTCCGAACATCTATTTCCTCCAGCCTATTAGTCTGTAACACCTTCTCTTCCTCAAAAACATGGCCCCTCTCCTTGGTGAACACTGAAGAAAAGTATTCATTCATCACCTCGCCTATCTCTACAGACTCCATACACAAGCTCCCACTACTGTCCTTGACTGGCCCTAACCTCACCCTTGTCATTCTTTTATTCCTCACATAAGAGTAAAAAGCCTTGGGGTTTTCCTTGATCCGACCCGCCAAGGACTTCTCATGTCCCCTCCTCGCTCTCCTAAGCCCCTTTTTCAGCTCATTCCTTGCTAACTTGTAACCCTCAATCGAGCCATCTGAACCTTGTTTCCTCATCCCTACATAAGCTTCCCTCTTCCTTTTCACAAGACATTCCACCTCTTTCGTGTACCATGGTTCCCTCACTCGGCCATTTCCTCCCTGCCTGACAGGGACATACCTATCAAGGACATCCAGTATTTGTTCCTTGCAAAAGTTCCACTTTTCATTAGTTCCTTTCTCTGACAGTTTCTGTTCCCAACTTATGCCCCCTAATTCTTGCCTAATCGCATCATAATTACCTCTCCCCCAATTGTATACCTTGCCCTGCTGTACGGCCCTATCCCTCTCCATTGCAATAACAAAAGACACCGAATTGTGGTCACTATCTCCAAAGTGCTCTCCCACAACCAAATCTAACACTTGGCCCGGTTCAATTCCCAGTACCAAATCCAATGTGGCCTCACCTCTTGTCGGCCTATCCACATATTGTGTCAGGAAACCCTCCTGCACACACTGCACAAAAACTGCCCCATCCGAACTATTTGACCTACAAAGGTTCCAATCAATATTTGGCAAGTTAAAGTCCCCCATGACAACTACCCTGTGACCCCCACACATATCCATAATTTGCTTAGCAATTTCTTCCTCCACATCTCTATTACTATTTGGGGGCCTATAGTAAACTCCTAACAACGTGACCACTGCTTTCCTATTCCTAACCTCAGCCCATATTACCTCAGTGTGCAGATCCTCCTCGAAGTGCCTTTCCACAGCCGTTAAACTATCCTTGATTAACAATGCCACTCCTCCACCTCTTTTACCAGCTTCCCTCCACTTAGTGAAACATCTATACCCCGGAACGTCCAACAACCATTCCTGTCCTTGTTCTACCCACGTCTCCGTAATGGCCACAACATCGTAGTCCCAAGTACCAATCCACGCCCCAAGTTCATCTACCTTATTCCGGATGCTCCTTGCATTGAAGTAGACACACTTCAACCCACCTTCCTGTCTACCGGTACCCACCCTTGACCCTGATACCTTCCCCAATACCTCACCACCCTCACTGACTTCTGGACTACAACTCCTTTTCCCACTCCGCTGACTTATTAGTTTAAACCCCCCTGAAGAGCCGTAACAAATTTCCCTCCTAGGATATTGGTGCCCCTCTGGTTCAGGTGCACCCCATCCTGTTTGTACAGGTCCCACCTTCCCCAGAATGTGTTCCAATTATCCACGTATCTGAAACCCTCCCTCCTACACCATCCCTGCAACCACATGTTTAACTGCACTCTCTCCCTGTTCCTCAACTCGCTATCACGTGGCACCGGCAATGTACCAGAGATGACCACATGTTTTGTCTTGGCTCTCAGCTCCCAGCCCAGCTCCAGAAATTCCTGCTTTAAATCCCCGTCCATTCTCTTACCTATGTCATTGGTACCAATGTGTACCACGACTTGTGACTGTTTCCCCTCCCCCTTCAGAATCCGGAAAACACGGTCTGAGACGTCACGGAACTTGGCATCCGGTAGGCAACATACCATCCGTGAGTCTCTTTTGCTGCCACAGAACCTGCTACCTATCCCTCTACTAACGAGTCCCCAATAACTATTGCCCTCCCGCTCTGCCCCTTACCCTCCCGAGCCACAGAGACGGACACAGTGCTGGAGATCCTCTCACTGCGGCTCACCACTGGTATGTCATCCCCCTCAACCGTATCCAAAGTGGAATACTTGTTGCTAAGGTGAACGACCACAGGGGATCCCTGCACTGACTGCTTCCTCCCAGCCCCTCTCACCGTCACCCATCTGTTTTCATTCCTCGGAGTAACCGTATCCCTAAAGCTTCTGTCTATGGCCACCTCTGCGTCCCTAATGATCCTAAGTTCATCCAACTCCAGCTCCAGTTCCCTAACATGGTTTTGGAGGAGCTGCAGATGGGTGCACTTCCCACAGGTGTAATCAGCAGGGACACTGTCGTCGTCCCTCACCTCAAACATAGTGCAAGAGGAACATAGCACTGCCTGCACACCCATCCCCTTTAGGTACCTTGCCAGTACCAGGTAGAAACAGCAAAAATGAATTAAACTCACCCCTGCTCGCCCTTTCTGCCTAAGCCCTGTGAGCCAAAGCCTTATAGCTCACACTCTGCTTCCCACTCACTCCACAGCCCGCTCCCGACGCTGCCCGCTGTATACTGCAGCCTACCTTTTATACTTCACGCGCTTAAAAAACCCTTCCCAGACTCCTTAGCAGCCCACTTCCAGTTTTCACTTTAAACTTAAAATACTACTGCTAAAGTAAAGGCCAAAAAAACACCCACGAGCTGACTAATTAAATAAATAAACAATTCAATTAATCTCTCACCAGCACTGCTGCCTCCAATCACTCCCTCTCAGCTTGCTCCAGTGGAACAATGAGGGGGAACCTCCCAGGTAACTGACTTTTAAAGTTAAAATAAAAACCCTTCCCAGACTCCTTAGCAGCCCACTTCCAGTTTTCACTTTAAACTTAAAATAATACTGCTAAAGTAAAGGCCAAAAAAACACACACTAGCTGACTAATTAAATAAATAAACAATTCAATTAATCTCTCACCAGCACTGCTGCCTCCAATCCCTCCCTCTCAGCTTGCTCCAGTGGAACAAAGTTACATAGCACTAATTTAATATACAAGGCTGGGATGCTGTAATACTCGTTTTTCTTGAATTTAGAGAATGGTGCTGATATTTTAATTGCTAAGAAGGTGGCTATTTCCGTACCAGTAGTAGTTCAACTTTTACATTTCATATCATTACCTGAAGCTGTTTGTCCCTTTTCAGTTTTGAGACCGATGCTCAGATCAGGTCATGTAATGAGCTTGTGTCCCAGAACTCAGTATAAAGCCATGTTGGGTTGACATACTTCGATTGTGTGTAAACTAAACTAAAACTAAACACTCATCGTCAATTTGCCTACATCTGAAGGAGACAGAAGGCCTACCAAGTGAGCATTTACGTTCATCTGGACCTGAGTCATTAACTCTGGTTCTCTCCACAGATGCTGCCTGTCCTGCTGGATCTTTGCAGCATTGTTAAAAAAAATCACCTTCCAAACATCAACAGTTTTCTGTTTTTGAACATTTAACTTGTACTGCCTTGTTTTCTTTTAAATCCCTCTCACGCTTTGTTTTGAAATGTCTTTGTTACTCAGTTTATTTTAAGCCATTTGTGGAATTGCAAAGTTTGTGGGCGATGGGATCAATTCTAAAGAGCAATTCTGAGGTCAATTCCTGATGTCATCTTTACCATTGTCCTTAAACAAGTCATTGATAACAATGCAGGGTTTGTTATTTCAAATGTTTCTTTTAAAACTCAGGGCATAAAAAATTGCAAAATGTTTGTGTCCAAATATAGTGGCTATAATTTCATGTAATTCAAGTTTTAATTGTTTTAATTCTGAAATCGTAGAAAAAGATGAAGGCTGATTTGGAAAATTAGAATCTTTTCTCTTTGTATTGTCCATCAGAGACGATGGAAATTGCATCATGATGTCCATCAGGATGTTGTCATGACAGATCAGGAGAAGAGTCCCCCACCCATACGCATTCCCATGTTTGTGGGGGGTGCATACATTCTTGTCACTAAAGAATTTGTGAGGAACCTGTTCGTGAATCGTGAAATCCAGGCGTTTTTCAAGTGGTCGGAGGACACCTACAGCCCCGACGAACACATCTGGGCAACCCTGAATAGAATGCCCGAGACACCCGGCTACTCTGGATGTCTCCCGACAACAGATACTCCAGGGCACGACAACAATGACCCCATTGTTACCCGAACGGTGAAGTGGTCTTTTAAGGCTGGTGATGTCGCAAAAGGAGCCCCATACCCGCCTTGCACTGGGACGTACCGCCACCTACTCTGTGTTTATGGGTCTGGAGATTTACATTGGGTTGTCCAACAGGAACCTTTTTTCGCCAACAAGTTTGATCCGCAAGTGGACAACACAGCTGTGCAATGCATGGAGGAATATGTCCGATCCAGAGCCATTCATAGAAGAGGATTACAGACAGTAATGGATGTAACTAGATCAGAGACAGAAAGCGAGACTGTATAACAAGTATATCAAACATATTAAGCATATCATAATCACTGAATAACTAACTGATGGAATAATTCGCAGCTGAAAAGAAAAGTGGTGGAAAAGTGTAAGATTTACTAGATGAATAGGCTTGTAATACGGACTGTATAAATGGAACTTTTTTGTGCGGGAGTCAGAATCAGAATGGACAAAGCAGCAGAGGAGAATCCCGTGCAGTCCACAAATCGCTGAATAAAGGGAGGGTGAGCGAAGAAAGTTACCAGGAATTTAATTGAAAAATTATTAACTGTCCCTGTCCAGAGGATATGACGGGCTGCCATATGAGCAAAGATGAAAGAGGTTGGGTCTATATTCAGAAGAATAAGAGATGATATGATTGAAACATTCAAAAGGGTTAGACAGGGTAAATGTTGGGTGGATGTTTCCACTTACGAGAGAGTGTAGGACCAGAGGGCCAGTCACAGAATAAGTGGCTGCTCATTTCAGACGGATTGGAGGAAGAATTCTTCTCTCAAGAGCATACAATCATAAGACATAGAAGCAGAATTAGGCCACTTGGCCCATCGAGTCTGCTCTGCCATTCAATCATGGCTGATTTTTTTTTCTCATCCCCATTCTCCTGCCTCTTCCCCATAATCCCTTATCCCCTTATCAATCAAGAACCTATCTGTCTCTATCTTAAAGGCAGCCAATGACCTGGCCTCCACAGCCTTCTGCAGCAAAAGGTTCCGCAGATTCACCACTCTCTGGCTCATTTCTGTTTTAAAGGATCATCCCTTTAGCCTGAGGCTGTGCCCTCTGGTTCTAGTTTTTCCTACTCGTGAAAACATCCTCTCCACATCCACTCTATCCAGGCCTCGCAGTATCCTGCAAGTTTCAATAAGATCCCCCCCCCTCATCCTTCTAAACTCCAACGAGTACAGACCCAGAGTACTCAACCGTTCCTAATACGAAAGCTCTTCATTCCAGGGATCATTCTTGTGAATCTCCTCTGCACCCTTTCCAAGGCCACTACATCCTTCCGTAGATATGGGGTCCAAAGCTGCTGACAATATTCCAAATGGAGTAGTCAAAGAATGGTGAATCTTATTACTTACCCTTAACTTCTAGATTAGATTACCCTGCAATCCCCCATTAGATTAAATAATCATTTGCTGCATCCACCTTACGAAATCCATTTTTGACTTTTAACATTTCCATCTGATTTACCATCATTCAGTTGAACCCAAGACAGTTGTGATTCCTTTGGTTGTGTGAACAATAACGTTAGTGATCTTTGTACCTGGCACTCAAATTTATTTCCTCCATCATCACTTAGTCTGTCATAATTGAGAATTCCTTCCCTTGTTCTTCAATCCAGATGGATGAATGTAGGTAGATCAGGATAGTCAATTTTAGCTTTAAAACCTATCACATACATGCTGCATTCACTGTTAAAAGTAGCAAGATCAAGGGATTCATTTTAAGCTCTATCATGAGGCTTCCTGCCACATGTTCTGTGACTTTGCTTCCTAATTATATGTTGATTTCGAATTGAAGGCCAGTCATGAAACAAGTGAGTATTAAGTAACACAACTTTATTAAGTTATAGTAAGGGAATCAATGTAATATATAATTGCGATTGAAAAAAATGGATTTGTGATTTTAAAATGAGAACACTATGAACATAAATGTTTCTAAAAAATTTAGACCCGACAAAGATTGCTTATACTAGTATTTTTATTTCGAATTACTGCGGGTGCTGGAATGTGAATGAAATGAAAATTTCAGCAGGTCTGGCAGCATCTGTAAAGAGAGAAAAGAACTGACATTTCGAGTCCAGATGACCCTTTGTCAAACCTGTGAAACGTCAGCTCTTTTCTCTCCTTACAGACGCTGCCAGACCTGCTGAGATTTTTCCAGCGTTTTCTTTTTTGGTTTTTATTTCGAATGTTGATAAGCTACATTATATTCTGTCAAATTGTAGCTGAAGGAAAGGGGCATTTTTCAATCTGGTCAGCGAATGATGGTCAAGATTGCTCTTTTCAGTACTTTTACTTTAAGTTCCGGTGACCGTGGTGTGATTATTGAACATGAACAAAAGTTAAATTATGGACAATAAAACTATACATGAAACTATGAATAGTGACAATATGAAGGTCGATCTCACTGATTTCTCTGGTTATACATTCAGCAAATAGAGCACCAATTTCCATAACAAAGTCATTTGAACCTCAGGTAGAGTTCCAATAGTATCATTCCAAATGCAGAAGAAGACCATTCGGTCCATCACATCAACACTGACTATCTGACAGACGATTTTACCCAGGCCCATCCCCTGCCCCATCTCCATAACCTGGTGCATTTACCAGGGTTAATCCACATACGCTCTGTGTCTTTGGACGTTTAGGAACAATTTAGCATGACCAATCCATCTAACCTGTGCATCTTTGCACTGTGGGAGGTGAAAGTGATTATTTTACATTTCCCTTGGGTTTTAGACAGCACACAGGCACTGGCAGAGTTAACGGTAAAGAGTTAAATGGTAACTTGCACACACATAGATGCAGTAAGAGAATCAAAACAAATAATGAGATTTTAAAACATTTCAGCAGATATTCTAAATGCATTTCAAGTGTGTTACTGTGACTGCACACTTTGGCCAATTAAAGTTACTGAAAAGCATGATGGGAAAGGTAAAAAGTTTAGGGCCTAACCTGGTAACCCATTAGCGAGCAGAACTCATATCTGGAAGATCCTTTTGAGGGAACATATTTTAAGACCATAAGACCATAAGACATAGGAGCGGAAGTAAGGCCATTCGGCCCATCGAGTCCACTCCACCATTCAATCATGGTTGATTTCAACTCCATTTACCCGCTCTCTCCCCATAGCCCTTAATTCCTCGAGAAATCAAGAATTTATCAATTTCTGTCTTGAAGACGCTCAACGTCTCGGCCTCCACAGCCCTCTGTGGCAATGAATTCCACAGACCCACCACTCTCTGGCTGAAGAAATTTCTCCTCATCTCTGTTCTAAAGTGACTCCCTTTTATTCTAAGGCTGTGCCCCCGCGTCCTAGTCTCCCCTGTTAATGGAAACAACTTCCCTACGTCCATCCTATCTAAGCCGTTCATTATCTTGTAAGTTTCTATCAGATCTCCCCTCAACCTCCTAAACTCCAATGAATATAATCCCACGATCCTCAGACGTTCATCGTATGTCAGGCCTACCATTCCTGGGATCATCCGTGTGAATCTCCGCTGGACCCGCTCCAGTGCCAGTATGTCCTTCCTGAGGTGTGGGGCCCAAAATTGCTCACAGTACTCCAACTGCAACGTAATGAATCACTGCAGTACTCCAACTGCAACGTAATTGCTCACAGTACTCCAACTGCAACGTAATGAATCGCTCCAGTTATACAATAGATATTTTGCCACGTAATGAATAGGCCCAGACACAGAATAGATATGTCCCTGTACGCAGGAACACATGCCCATTCAGCTTGGCAGTGAGCCGGTGGGAACATCCACTTTGACCTTTATGATGGTGTCAACTGTAACGAGGCAACAGGGAAGTAGCTTTAACCAGGAAGGGAGTTACGTCTGGTTTTTAATGGAGTGTTGCCGCGCTGATTCAGAAATCCAGGGACGGAATCCAGGTCTGGTCCGACTCAGCAGAGCTTAAAGAAGCCATGCGCTTTGGACGTAAGACTAGAAAAAACTGAAGGGAGACATTTGCTCTCGGCATCTGTGGTAGAGTTTTAAGTCTTAGTTTTTGAAGAATCATAGAATCCCTGCAGTGCAGACGGAGGCCATTCGGCCCATCGAGTCCGCGACGACCACAATCCCACCCAGGCTTCACTCCCGTAACCCCACATATTTACCCTGCTAATCCCGACACTAGAGTCAAGTTATTATGGTCAATCAACCTAACCCACACATCTTGAGACTATGGGAGGAAATCGGACCACCCGGAGAAAACCCACGCAGACACGGGGGAAATGTGCAGACTCCACAGAGACAGTGACCCGAGGCCGGAATTGAACCCGGGTCCCTGGCGCTGTGAGGCAGCAGTGCCGCCCTTGACGGAAGTCTGATTGACAAATCCCAGTGAGAGAGTGACGGATTACATTTTGTTATTTTTAATTGGGAATTATTGTGAGCAGGGGCTGGAGGCTTTAATCTATAGTATCCCGGAACAATCTTTTAAAAATCGTTAATATTGGATTGGGAATCAAAATTGATAACTAAACCATTAATTGTAACCGGACAGAATAAAGAAATAAAGAGGAATTGCATAGACTGTCGCGCCACCTGGTGGGGAAAATAAAGTATGGCGGACAGTGGGGGCGGGGCGGGGTGGGGGGCGGCGAGACGATTCACTTATTCAAGCGGTGGTCACAGAAAGTAGTAACTTATTCAAAAAAAATAGAGAAGGAGGTACAATTCAGACGCTTCAGAGTCAGAACATAAATCATATTGGTTGGTCAGTCTAAACACAAAAGTGAAATGGCCGCTGTAATCTTGATGTGGAGATGCCGGCGTTGGACTGGGGTAAACACAGTAAGAAGTTTAACAACACCAGGTTAAAGTCCAACAGGTTTATTTGGTAGCAAAAGCCACACAAGCTTTCGAAGCTCTAAGCCCCTTCTTCAGGTGAGTGGGAATTCTGTTCACAAACAGAGTTTATAAAGACACAGACTCAATTTACATGAATAATGGTTGGAATGCGAATACTTACAACTAATCAAGTCTTTAAGAAACAAAACAATGGGAGTGGAGAGAGCATCAAGACAGGCTAAAAAGATGTGTATTGTCTCCAGACAAGACAGCCAGTGAAACTCTGCAGGTCCACGCAACTGTGGGCGTTACAAATAGTGTGACATGAACCCAATATCCCGGTTGAGGCCGTCCGCGTGTGTGCGGAACTTGGCTATCAGTTTCTGCTCAGCGACTCTGCGCTGTCGTGTGTCGCGAAGGCCGCCTTGGAGAACGCTTACCCGAATATCAGAGGCCGAATGCCCGTGACCGCTGAAGTGCTCCCCAACAGGAAGAGAACAGTCTTGCCTGGTGATTGTCGAGCGGTGTTCATTCATCCGTTGTCGCAGCGTCTGCATAGTTTCCCCAATGTACCATGCCTCGGGACATCCTTTCTTGCAGCGTATCAGGTCGACAACGTTGGCCGAGTTGCAAGAGTAGGTACCTGGTGCCTGTAGGTATCTGTAATCTTAACAGGCATAATGCATAACCGCCTTCAGAAAGAAACAGTAGATAAGCAGTTTGCCCCAGTGAAAACTTCCGAGGAAGAGCCTAAAGTTGGACCTGCGGAGGTCAGTAACATTAAGGTTGTATCCACAACTCCCAGATGATTCAGATGAGAAAGACGAAGTTACGGAAGAGCCCCCGAGACACGTAACAGAGGAAGATAGAAATCCCCTCTGAAGGAGAAATTGGCATCGCGCATTAAATTGGCACCAGTACATACTATAATATGAAGTCTCATAACACCAGGTTAATGATGCGGCATCATGCCACATGCATCATGCATCACGATGTGCCTAACTAGGCAGTACCCTCAGGTTTGGGCAAAACGCAAAGAGGATTGTGGGTATATGGATGTCCCTCCAATAACAATTACAGGGAATGTTCACCCTCCACACAGACAATATCCTCTCAAAGCAAAGGCAATCAATGCAGTGAAAAACATTGTTGTAGAGTTATAACAACAGTAGGTAGTAACCAAAACATCTTCTAGATCCAATTCACCAGTTTTGACACTAAACGAGAGTTATTAATTAACAATAGATTTGCAGCGCTAAATTGATACGGAACTCGAGAGCACCCTCTTGTAGCAAATCCAGCTAGCATTTTAAACACCATTGGAATAGAACAGGCAATATTCACAGTGCTGGACATAGCTAATGCTTTTTCGTCAATCCCTGTAGCCAAAAAAACATCAGTACAAGTTTGCATTTACAGCAATACACCTGGACTCGCTTGCCACAAGGATTCCATAACAGTCCAACCATCTTCCACAAGTATATGGCCCAGATAGTGGGAACCCTGGACTGTGCATGTCGCACCATTTTTCAATACGTGGAAGATATTTTGATTGCATCAGAAAACACAATAGCACATTGTCTAACTGTCCACAGAGTGATCCAAACAGTTTAAGAATCAGGTCTGAAGCTAAATCCCAGCAAAGTTCCACTCGGACAGAAAGAGGTGACATATTTGGGACATATCACAAGATAAGAAAGAAATTCCAGAAGATAGAAAGAAAGCTATGCTTTGTCTACAAAGACAACACTCCATAAATGGAGTGAGACGAGCATTGGGATTTTTCAATTACTGCAGGAATTTTATGGAAGATTATATAGTTTTTGTTAAATCATTACAGGATCTGGCTAAAGGAGGAAGAGCCAATAGTGATAGAATTGAATGGGGACAGAAAGAAGCATAGAATTTCTCTGATTTAAAAGAAGCCATGGTAAGGGCACCAGCATTAGGGTTGCCAAACCCCACTAAACCATTTCACATTTTCTGTCAAGAAAATGATGGACTGCAAGCTGCAGTAGTGACACAACGGCATGGAAACAAATTAAGGTGAGTGGGATATTACACAGCCCAGTTAGATTCCGTAGCAAGCAGTATGCATCAATGTGTAAGTGAACTAGCGTGCACCTCCTGGGCAATGGAAGTATCAGAAACACTCACCTTGATGGGAAAGATAATCCTCCACAGTCCTCACACAATTGTCCAGGTTTTAGAAGCTGGAAGATTAAAATGGGTTTATGATGGTAGACGTACAAAATGGGAAGTAAATCTTTTGCCAGGAGATAAATATGTAGAAATCAGCAGGGATGTCAGAAAAAAATCCTGCAGGAGAATTTATAATACAGGGAACAGAACATGAATGTGTAGCAGAAGCAGCTGAGAAAGAAAGTAAAGGCCTAGCAGGAGAACCACTCACAGGCGAAGGGGTAGTTAATCTGTATGCTGATGGGGCTGGAAGATATGTTGAACGTGGGCATGGGCAGTGGTAAATGAGGAAGGAACACGGATTAATGGGGATGAAATCCTAGGGAGCAATTCAGCACAGGTATCCGAGCTGCTAGCTTCAACCAAAGCTTTAGAATGGGGTGAAAGGAAAAGAGTAACTGTTTGCAACAACAGTTTATATGTTTTTGGGGTGGTCCATGACCATATGACAGCTTGGGACAGACGTGGTTTAATCACTTCCATCAGTGGTCATGTCCAACATGAGCATTTAATCAGAAATTTAGTTCAAGCAGCTCATAGTCCCTGAGAGGCATTTATAATAAAAGAGCTGTCACGCAAGAAGATTAGGGTGGAGTTTGGAGAGGAAAGGGAAAGCAAAACAAAATACCTTATTACAGATATGTCATAGATTAGCTCAGACAGGACGGGGCAGAATAGTCATCTTAATTGAGAAATAAATGCTGGTGGTGGAAAGGAATGGTAGAAGTGACAGCCAAATTCTGTAGGAAATGCATTCAGTGTGCACAAGGAGAACCAGGTCACCACTATAAAATTAAGATGGGAAACCAGCCAAGACTCAAAGGACCATGGGAATATTTGCAAATGGATTTTACAGGGCCACTGCTTAGAGTAGAAGGGGAAACATCACTCGATGGGTTGAAGCCTTTCCATGTAGAGAAGCCTCAGCTAAAATTGTCGCTATGATCTTGGCAAATGAGATAATACCGAGGGAGGGAATACCTCTTCAGTTAGACTCAGATCAGGGAACTCACTTCCCAGGAAGAGTGTTAAGAGAAGTTTGTAGGATGTTAGGGATAAGACAGAAATTTCACATACCATACAACCCACGGAATTCAGGAATGGTAGAACGAACGAACAGAACACTGGAAAGTAGCTTAGCCAAAGCCATGAAGGAAACAGCTACAGGCTTTGCCTGCAATCGTGTTACGACTGAGAGCTACTCCTTCCCGAGGAACATGGGGTTGACACCTTTTGAACTGATAACTGGTAGAGCAATGCAACTTCCAGAAGTTATGATAACGGGAGGAGGAGAGTTCGTGGTAGGCCGAGAAGAAGTGTTTAACTGTATCAGGGATTTAGTAGACTGTCTACTTTCTCTGAAACAACAGGTAATCAATCAACAACAACGCAGAGACTGGATAATATTGGCAGAGGAGAACCCTCCGAAATTATCTACGCCTGGAGATAAGGTAATTTTGACACTCATGACTGACAAGAAAGGGCCAGGAGTCAGATGGGAGGGTCATTTTAGACTAGTAGACACAGGATAGACATGCACCCTGATAGATGAAAAGTATGGTATGCGATGGAGATACGGGACACAGTTAAAACCATATCCCAATGAGCAGCACAATAATGATGAGATTGACCCGTGATGGATAATTTTGTAAGAGAGGAAATCATCGTGGTTTTTATAGCTGCATTACTGATATATGGGATAATTCAGATTTGTAAATAGATATCAGATTAGATAAGATGATAGTAGAAGAGAATATTGACAGAGAGAAAATGTGAATAATTTACTTTGTTGATTTTATAAGATGCTACCTAAGGATTGTAATCTCAGGACTACTCCCTGTGCCACGTGCCAGTGAGGCTAGAAATAGGAAGATAGTACAGCTCAGCACGTGGCTAAACAGCTGGTGTAGGAGGGAGGCTTTCAGATATTTGGACCATTGGAATCTCTTCCGGGGCAGGTAGGACCTGTATAAGAATGATGGGTTGCATCTAAGCTGGAAAGGCATAAATATTCTGGCCGAGACGTTTGCTAGCGTCACACGGGAGAATTTAAACTAGTTTGGCAGGGATTTGGGGGAGGCGGGGGGTGGGGGTGGGGGGGGGGTGGATGGTGGGAACCAAAGCAAAGGTGAATTAACTGAAGGGAAACCAGAGCGTAGGGCCAGTAAGCCTCAGAGAAAGAGCTGGCAGGGTGTAGTTGCTGATCAAAGAGGGTCTAGTGGACTGAGGTGCATGTGTTTCAATGTGAGAAGTGTATCTGGAAAGGCAGATGAACTTAGAGCTTGGATTAGTACTTGGAACTATGATCTTGTTGCTATTACAGTGACTTAGTTCAGGGAAGGACAGGATTGGCAGTTCAACGTTCCAGGATACAGATGTTTCAGGCGGGATAGGGGGTTATGCAAAGGGGGTGGAGGAGTTGCACTACTGGTTAAGGAGAATATCACAGCTGTACTGCGGGAGGACATCTCGAAGGGCTCATACAGCGAGGCAATATAGGTAGAGCTCAGGAATAGGAAGGATGTAGTCACAATGTTGGGGGATTACTATAGGCCGCCCAACAGCCAGCGGGAGATAGAGGAACAGATATTTAGGCAGATTTTGGCAAGGTGTTAAACTAACAGGGTTGTTGTTGTGGGAGATTTTAACTTCCCCTGTATTGACTGGGACTTAGTGCTAGGTGTGTAGATGGGGCAGAGTTTGTAAGGAGCATCCAGGAGGGCTTCTTGAAACAGTTTGTAGATTGTCCAACTAGCGAAGGGGCCATACTGGACCCGGTAATGGGGAATGAGACGGCCAGGTGGTTGACGTTTCAGTGGAGGAGCAATTCGGGATTGGTGACCACAATTCAGTAAGCTTTAAGGTGCTGATGGATCAAGATAAGTGTAGTCCTCAAGATAAGGTGCTAAACTGGGGGAAGGCTAATTAGAACAATATTAGGCAGGAACTGAAGAATGTTCAGGGGACAGATGTTTGAGAGCAAATCAACATCTGGCATGTGGGAGGCTTTCAATTTGATCGGGATTCAGGACCGACACATTCCTGTAAAGATGAAGGATACGTATGGCAAGTTTTGGGAATCTTGGATAACGAGAGATTTTGTGAGCCGAGTAAAATAGAAAAATGAAGCATTTGTCAACACTAGGAAGCTGGGAACACACGCAGCAACGGTGGAATACAAGGAAAGTAGGAAGAAACTTAAGCAAGGAGTGAGGAGGGCTGAAAGTGGTCAGCAGGATTAAGGAAAATCCCAAGGCTTTTTATACATATGTAACGAGCAAGAGGGTAGCCAGCGAAAGGGTTGGCCCACTCAAGGACAGGGGAGGATATCTGTGCGTGGAGGCAGAGGAAATGGGCGAGATATTAAATGAGTACTTTGCGTCAGTATTCACCAAAGAGAAGGACTTGTTGGATGATGAGTCTGGGAAAGGATGTGTAGATAGTTTGAGTCATGTTGAGATCAAAAAGGAGGAGGTATTGGGGTTCTTGAGAAACATTAAGGTAGACAAGTCCCCTGAGCCTGATGGGATATACCCCCGAATACTGAAAGAAACAAGGGAGAACATTGTAGGGGCCTTGAGAGAAATATTTGTGTCCTCACTGGCAACAGGAGAGGTCCCAGAGGATTACAGAGTAGCCAATGTTGTTCTTTTGTTTAAGAAGGGTTTCAAGTATAATCCAGGTAATTTCAGGTTGGTGAGCCTGATGTCAGTGTTAGGGAAATTATTGGAGAGTATTCTTCGAGACAGGGTTTACTCCCCTTGGAAGTAAGTGGACATATTAATGAGAGGCAACACGGTTTTGCAAAGGGGAGGTCGTGCCTCACTAACTTGATCGAGTTTTTCGAGGAAGTGATGAAGGTTATTGATGAGGGTAGAGCAGTGGATGTTGTTTACATGGACTTCATTAAGCCTTCTGACAAGGTCTGTCATGGCAGACTGGTGCAGAAGGTGAAGTCACATGGAACCAGATGTGAGCTGGTAAGGTGGATACAGAACTGGCTTGGTCATAGAAAACAGAGTGTAACAGTGGAACGCTGCGTTTCTGAATGACAGCCTGTAACAAGCAGCGTTCCTCAGGGATCAGTGCTGAGACCT
This sequence comes from Mustelus asterias, assembly GCF_964213995.1. Taxonomy (NCBI): domain Eukaryota; kingdom Metazoa; phylum Chordata; class Chondrichthyes; order Carcharhiniformes; family Triakidae; genus Mustelus; species Mustelus asterias. The sequence continues at coordinate 92,746,446 of NC_135816.1, forward strand.
TTGCTGTTTGTAATATATATAAATGATTTGGAGGACAATGTAACTGGTTTGATCAGTAAGTTTGCGGATGACACAAAGGTTGGTGGCTTTGTGGATAATGATGAGGACCATCAGAGGATATAGCAGGATATAAATCAGTTGGAGACTTGGGCGGAGAGATGGCAGATGAAGTTTAGTCTGGACAAATGTGAGGTAATGCATTTTGGAAGTTCCAATAGATAGGAAATATACAGTAAATTGCAGAACTCTTAAGACTATTGATAGGCAGAGGGAACTGGGTTTACAGGTACACAGGTCACTGAAAGTGGCAACACAGGTGGAGAAGGTAGTCAATAAGGCATAAGGCATGCTTGCCTTCATCGGCCGGGGCACTGAGTTTAGAAATTGGCAAGTCATGTTGCAGCTTTATAGAACTTTAGTTAGGCCGGACTTCGAATATAGTTTTCAATTCTGGGTGCCACACTACCAGATGGATGTGGAGGCTTTGGAGAGGGTACAGAAAAGATTTACCAGGATGTTGCCTATTATCGAGGGCCTCAGCTATGAGAAGAGGTTGAAGAAACTTAGTTTGAGAATAGGTACTGGCAATCATCCATTTGAGGGATAACACGAGATGAGATACCGCATTGTCAATGATAATCAAAAATAGAATAGTTATTTAGATGCATTTATAGCTGGTCAAGTATTGGACTAGCCAAATGGCCAGCAATTATTCTACATTTCCCAGAGGTTTTAGACAACCTATAGGCACTGGCAGAGCCAACAGTAAAAATTTAAATGGTAACTTACACATTTGTAGATGCGTAAGAGAATTAAAACAAGTAACTGTGACTTTAAAACATAAAAGCCGATATTCCAAATGTATTTCAAATATTTTACTGTGATTGTACACTTTGGCCAATACAACATGCCGAAAGGCTTGATGGGAAAGATAAAAGGTTTAGAGCCAAAGGCCTGGGAACCCATTAGCTAGCAAAGTCATATTTGGAAAATTCTTATGAGGGAACATACTTTGCAACATAATGAATACGTCCAGTCACGGCACAGACACAGAATAGATATGTCGCTGGGTGCAGGAACACATATCTATTCAGCTTGGTAGTGAGTCATGGGAACCATCACTTTGACACTTGCCTTACTGTAACGAGGCAACGGGCAAGTAGCTTTCGCCAAGAATGGAGTTACGTCCAGTTTTTAATGGACGAATGAGAAACTATTATGCTGGCAAGTACAACGCAGTTGCCCGAGGTATTTGACAAAGATTTGTATTGACATTTGGAAACTAAATGAATTTTTTTTAACTAATAAGAGGCGGGAAATCTGATTAAGATAATGTATAACTGTTCTGTTTTGACTGGCCACTTCAGAACTTGTCCAAGCGGCCCGGGTATTCTGTATCTGTGGCCATCAAGATAACTTCTCCCACTGATCACTTTACCTTTATACTGTGACATTTCTTTCCTGTGTCTAATTGCCACTTCGTCGAAAACTCCACTAACAGGAGAAAACTGGAGCAACCGCAGGGAACCCACGCAGACACGGGGAAAACGTGCCAACTTCATGCAGTCACTCAATCGAAGGTCTCTGTGAGGCAACAGAGCTAACCACGGTCCCACCGTGCTGTCCATTTTCTTCACTTTGAGCATTTAGCCATCGAATTCACAGTGAGAGTTTCCACCAGAGGGCGCAATTTACTTCCTCACTCCTCATCTCACACATCCAGCCTTTCGCCTTTTCCAGCTGTTCTTTCCTCCTCAGAGCCAATCTGCAATTGACTGCATTTCCATTTGTCTGGTTTAAACGCGGTTCCATTTCCCGAACAAAGTGCGGTTACAACCTAGTTTCTAAAAGCAAGAGCTTTCGATCTCTGGATGGTCGCACCCCGGTGATAATCCCAACATGTAGTAGCGGAACACTCTGAGGTCCTGAATATGTAGGAATTGCCTGGAGAATTTGAACTTCTGATAGTCGCTTACCCTGCACCTTGCACCATCAGAAAGAAGTCTCCAACTCCGCGTAAGAGTCAGAAACCTCGGATATTTCTGAGTCACTTAGTTCAACAGTTACTCAGGAAAGTTAGAAAGTTCTAACTGCTTGGGGAACCATATAACAGTCCTACCAACTCACCTATCAATGATTTCCCCCTCTTTCCACGCCCCACCGCCGCTGACCACTGACCAGTTGTTACGCACCACTCATCTGCCACCCTACTACTTTACACACCAACCTTTCACCCTAACCCTTCAGCCCATTTGCCAGCTACCCCCTTACCCACCAACTTGTAATCCTAACCCTTAACCACATACCTGCCACTATACACCTTCACCCAATCACCTGCCTCCACACGTCCTCAATCACAAAGCAGTAACAAACAGCGGCTTCCATTCTGGAGGCACACTCCTATCACTTTGAGTTTAATTGCACAATTGCGCAATTGTGTGTAAGTTACCATTTAACTATTTACTGTTAGCTCTGCCAGTGCTTGTATGTTGTTCTAAAGTCTAAGAGAAATGTAGAATAGTCGCTTTCCTACTCCCCTTCTTGCCATTTGGCTAGTCCAAACTCCAGAAATACAGCATTAGGAAACACATATGTGAAGTCATTAGATTAGTTCTACCTTGATTAAGGATGAAGTCTCACACACAGGTCCCGGGAAGGGTTACCGCAGAACATGTAACATAAGTAGTTGGAAAAGCGCAAGATATTGGCGTCGACCGGAATGAATGGTGACCAAGTCATCTGACCATTTCAAGATAGTGACGGGATCAAGAGATATGGTTGTCAGGTCGAGCTGGGTATCAGTTCCAACTGAAACATTAAAATTGATCTTATGTTTTCAGATGATTTTGCTGAGATACAGAATGTGGATGCCTATTGGTGCATGCAGATCATCATGCGTGCTTGAATTCTACAGGAAAATCTGCTCTAAACCTGTGAAAGCAGGAAGAGAAAACATTGCAGCTTTAGTATTGAGTGCAGACAATTGTTTGCAGAGACATCTGATGATTGTGGTTAGTTGATTGCGTTTCCACCGCAGTAGACTCCTATTTATCTTAGTGTTCTAGACGAGAGGTACTAGTCACTAAGTACGTGTTGTTTGCATTTCCGAAAATAATTTGATTCAAGCCTGTCGAATCAAAAATTATTACAACTACTAAATCTAAATTATTCCTATAACAATAAAAAAATGAACTTTATTAAACCAGGAATATCAACTAAATCTTAGTAAGGCGGGTACCCGTGCGTTCAGTTGTTAGATGATTTGTGTCTAGTGCAGGACCCAGTCATCTCAAACATATGTTTTCTATCCAGGGATCTGTGTTAGCGGATGTTCTTCAGTGGACCCTCACACTTTCCACATTCTAGGTGAACTATCTTTGATAAATCTGATTCTCTTCAAACAAAAGTGAATCTGTCTCCTTGGTATCTGCTCAAAGTAACATTCTCCAACTCATTTACCCTGTTGGGCGAAAAGGTTCACTCATTTTCCGTTCTCATCATTCCTTGGAACAGAAGATCAGGACTAGAACATTTAGTCTCTAAGATGATTTTAAAAAATAAACAAAGGAGCTACTTCAATTGTTCACCTTATTTATTAATGACATGGATAATGGCATAGCAGGTCACGTAGCTAAGTTTTCTCATGACACAAAGTTAGGCGGCGTTGTGGACTGTATAAATGATAGCGTAAAATTACAAAGGGATATTTATAGGCTCGGTGTATGGACAAAACGGTGGCAGATGGATTTCAACCTACCCAAGTATGAGATTTTTCATTTTGGACGAAAATAAGGATAGATCCGAGTACTTTCAGGATGATATGAAGTTCAATACAATAGATGTCTCAAAAGACTTCGGTTTTCAGGTGCATAGAAATTTAAAATGCCACAAATAGGTGCAGAAAGTAATCAAGAAGGCTAATAGAATGCTGAATTTTATATCCAGGGGACTTGGATGTAAGAATGTATAGTTATGCTGCAGTTATACAAAAGCCTGGTTAGACTCCATTTGGAGTATTGTGAACAGGTCTGGGCACCGCACCTTTGGAAGGATATGTTGCCCTTGGAGACAGTGCAGCAAAGGTTTGCAAGAATGATACCTGGATTTCGGGGGTTTAATTCTGAGAAGAGATTATACTAATTAGACCTATTGTCTCTAGAATTTAGAACGTTAAGAGGTGATCTGATCGAAGCTTTCGGGATACTAACAGAAAAAGACAGGGCAGAGAAAGGCGTTATTTCAACTGGTTGGACATTCTAGAACATTGGAACATAGTCTAAAAATTCGGACCCGATCGTTCAGGAGAGATGTTCGGAAGCACTTCTACACGTAAAGGGTGGCAGGGGTTTGGAACTCTCTTTCACAAACGACAGTTGATGCTGGATCAGTTGCTATCTTAAATGTAAGCTAAATACATTTGTTATTAAGCAATAGTACTAACGGTTTGAGGCCAAAGGCCACAGATCCGTCAGGTCTCATCAAATGCCGGAAAAAGTTCGATGGACTGAATGACCTATTCAAAGAACAAAGAACAATACAGCACAGGAACAGGCCCTTCGGCCCTCCAAGCCCGCGCCGCTCCCCGGTCCAGGATTGAATCCTGAATCCAGGATCCCCGCCCAATTTTCCAGCCTATCTACATCCTAATATCCTATCCACCGAGCTGTCCCTCACAGCTACGATGCTTTGTTCATCACAACCTATTAACTCACCCCCACCCCCCCATTCCAGACCATGTGATCTCCAGGGAGAGGCGAAAACCCAGAGTGAAAACCCCAGGGCCAATATGGGGAAAAAAAATCTGGGAAATTCCTCTCCGACCCCCTGTGGCGATCGAAACGAGTCCAGGAGATCACACTGGCCCTGATCAGAAAATGCTTCCCAACCCTATTCATTTCCACTTCTGCTTTACGAACACCATCTGAATTCCCTGCCCTCGAGACAGGTTCCCAACTATCCGCAGTCTCGCTCTGTACTGGCACCAGCAAGATGATCATAGAATGAAGCCTTGAAACGAGAAACAAAGAACAATTAGCCCGCGCCGCTCCCTGGTCCAAACTCGACCACTCTTTTGTATCCCTCCATTCCCACTCCGTTCATATAGCTGTCTAGATAAGTCTTAAACGTTCCCAGTGTGTCCGCCTCCACCACCTTGCCTGGCAACACATTCCAGGCCCCCACGACCCTCTGTGTAAAATATGTCCTTCTGATATCTGTGTTAAACCTCCCCCCCTTCACCTTGAACCTATGACCCCTCGTGAACGTCACCACCGACCCGGGGAAAAGCTTCCCACCGTTCACCCTATCTATGCCTTTCATAATTTTATACACCTCTATTAAGTCTCCCCTCATCCTCCGTCTTTCCAAGGAGATCAACCCCAGTTTCCCCAATCTCTCCTCATAACCAAGCCCCTCCATACCAGGCAACATCCTGGTAAACCTCCTCTGTACTCTCTCCAAAGCCTCCACGTCCTTCTGGTAGTGTGGCGACCAGAACTGGACGCAGTATTCCAAATGCGGCCGAACCAACGTTCTATACATCTGCAACATCAGACCCCAACTTTTATACTCTATGCCCCGTCCTATAAAGGCAAGCATGCCATATGCCTTCTTCACCACCTTCTCCACCTGTGACGTCACCTTCAAGGATCTGTGAACTTGCACACCCAGGTCCCTCTGCGTCTCTACACCCTTTATGGTTCTTCCATTTATCGTGTAGCTCCTCCCTACATTATTCCCACCAAAATGCATCACTTCGCATTCATCAGGATTGAACGCCATCTGCCATATCTTTGCCCAAATTTCCAGCCTATCTATATCCTTCTGTAGCCTCTGACAATGTTCCTCACTATCTGCAAGTCCTGCCAGTTTTGTGTCGTCCGCAAACTTACTGATCACCCCAGTTACTCCTTCTTCCAGATCATTTATATAAATCACAAACAGCAGAGGTCCCAATACAGAGCCCTGCGGAACATCACTAGTCACAGGCCTCCAGCCGGAAAAATACCCTTCCACTACCACCCTCTGTCTTCTATGACCAAGCCAGTTCTCCACCCATCTCGCCACCTCCCCCTTTATCCCATGAGATCCAACCTTTTTCACTAGCCTACCATGAGGGACTTTGTCAAACGCTTTACTAAAGTCCACATAGACAATATCCACGGCCCTTCCTTCGTCAACCATTCTGGTCACTTCTTCAAAAAACACCACCAGGTTAGTGAGGCATGACTTCCCTCTCACAAAACCATGCTGACTATCGTTAATGAGTTTATTCCTTTCTAAATGCGCATACATCCTATCTCTAAGAATCTTCTCCAACAACTTCCCCACCACGGACGTCAAGCTCACCGGCCTATAATTACCCGGGTTATCCTTCCTATCCTTCTTAAATAACGGGACCACATTAGCTATCCTCCAATCCTCTGGGACCTCACCTGCGTCCAGTGACGAGACAAAGATTTGCGTCAGAGGCCCAACGATTTCACCTCTCGTCTCCCTGAGCAGCCTTGGATAGATTCCATCAGGCCCTGGGGATTTGTCAGTCTTTATATTCTCTAACAAACCTAACACTTCCTCCTTTGTAATGGAGATTTTCTCCAACGGTTCAACACTCCCCTCCGAGACACTCGCAGTCAACACATCCCTCTCCTTTGTGAATACCGACGCAAAGTATTCATTTAGGATCTCCCCTACTTCTTTGGGCTCCAAGCATAAGTCCCCACTTTTGTCCCTGAGAGGTCCGATTTTTTCCCTAACAACCCTTTTGTTCCTAACGTATGAATAAAATGCCTTGGGATTCTCCTTAATCCTGTCTGCCAAGAACATTTCGTGACCCCTTTTTGCTCTTCTAATTCCCCGTTTGAGTACTTTCCTACTTTCTTTGTACTCCTCCAGAGCTCCCTCCGTTTGTAGCTGCTTGGACCTAACATACGCCTCTCTTTTCTTTTTGACCAGTCCCTCAATTTCCCTGGTTATCCACGGTTCTCTAATCCTACCCTTCCTATCCTTCTTTTTTACAGGCACATGCTTGTCCTGTAGCCCTAACAACCGTTCCTTAAAAGACTGCCACATACCAGATGTGGATTTACCCTCAAACAGCCTCTCCCAATCAAGAGCTGCCAATTTCTGCCTGATCCCACTAAAGTTAGCCTTCCCCCAATCCAACACCTTACCCTTGGGACACCACTCATCCTTTTCCATCACTATCCTAAAGCTAACAGAATTGTGGTCACTATTTGCCACATGTTCCCCTACCGAAACTTTGAAGACCTGACCGGGCTCATTCCCCAGTACTAGGTCCAGTATAGCCCCCTCTCTAGTCGGGCTGTCTACATATTGTTCCAACGAACCCTCCTGTACACATTTTACAAATTCCTCCCCATCCAGAGTCCCTGCCCTCAGCGATTTCCAGTCTATACCAGGGAAATTGAAGTCTCCCACTACAACAACCCTATTTTTCCTGCACCTATCCAGTATCTCCTGACATATCCATTCTTCCACTTCCCTTGGGCTGTTGGGGGGCCTGTAGTACACCCCCAACATAGTGACTGCGCCTTTCCTGTTTCTAAGGTCCACCCAGAGTGACTCGTTACACGACCCCTCTGAATTGTCCTCCCTCTGCACCGCTGTAATATGCTCTCCAACTAATACCGCTACTCCCCCACCTCTTTTGGCCCCTCCTCCGTCTCGCCTAAAACACTTGTACCCTGGAATATTCAGCTGCCAGTCCTGTCCCTCTTTCAACCAAGTCTCTGTCACCGCAACCACATCCAAATTCCTCGTGCGCATTAAGGCCCCAAGCTCGTCTGTCTTACCTGCTACGCTCCTTGCATTGAAGTATAAGCACTCCAGACCTCCAGGCCCAGTGAGGTCGTCCTCCCCCAGAGTGCTCTTCTTCTTTGCCAGCCTTGTCCTAGCCCCAAGCTCGTCCCCAGCCTCCACACTTGTTGACCTAATATTTTGATCCCCACCCCCCTGCCATACTAGTTTAAACCCCCCCGAACTGCACTAGCAAAGCTCCCAGCCAGGATATTTGTGCCCTTCCAACTTAGTTGTGACCCCTCCCTCTTGTACAGGTGCCATCCTCTCCTGAAAACTTCCCATTGATCTATGAAAGTGAAGCCCTCCCTCCTGGACCAGTCCTTTAGCCAGGCATTCATTTGTACCATTTTTAGCCTCACTGGCACGAGGCATTGGGAGCAGCCCAGAGATGGCCACCCTAGTGACCCTACTTTTTAACCTATTTCCCAACTCCCTGAATTGCTCTCTTAGGATCCCCCTACTCTTCCTGTCTACGTCATTTCCACCAATGTGTATAATGACATCCGTTTCTTTATCTTCCCCTTTTAATATGCCTCCTATCCGCTCGGAGACATCCATGACCCCAGCACCAGGTAGGCAGACTACCATCCTGTTCCTATGTTCCCTTTCATACAATTACAATAATGATTCTTCCTTCTGGTATACATCGATATGGAAGTTGCACTATTATGGAAGTTAACAATCAATAGCCGAGAGCGAGTGTTACTGTACAAACAGTTATTTTTAATAAATTTACATTAATCTAATCTAATTCCTCTATAGGATCCTTACTGACGCTGTTACACAGGTGAATGCTGAAAATGTTAATCCTTTTCATCAGAGTTCATTTCAGTTTATTTCAATATCTCCCTTTCAGTTGATTAGAAAGAAACACAAACATATACAGAGAATGAGTTACAATTCCGCTTTGGAGTCGAGACCATCCTTCGTTTGACTGGATGTTTTCTCATTTTTCACTAATTTGAGAAAAAGTGACCAGGGATATTTCAGGATATTCTTCAGTTCTTCTCTGAATTTGGTCTGTGTAACTCCATAAATGCAGGTGTTTGTGCAGGAACTCAAGTACATGAGCAGATATCCTGTTTCCGTGGCGATATATCCAGGATTCGAGTAGCCACCTTGATAATAAACGGTGCTTGACAGCCTGGTGGCTACAAAACTCCCAACTGCTGTTAACCACAAGAATATAAAACTGCCGGATATGGTGAAGAGTAAAATGATGGATTTCCTACGATTCTTCAACTCTGGATCACTCTGACTCCCATTGTTCCTACCCTGGAGACCCTTCCGGGCTTTGTTAGCCATCAAAATACGTCGTACGGTCAAATAATTAAACAGTGCCATTAAAGCAAAGGGAAGCAATGGGACTGACAGAGATTGGACCCAGCTGTAGACTGCCCATCCGGGCAATGTGAAAACATCAGCTGTTGTCCGGCAGCCCCAATGCACATTGCTAGTTATTTGCTCAGGTTCGTATGAAAACAAAATTGGGATACCCTTTAAATAAGTCAGAACAGACAGTGTTAATATAACTACGGTTGCGATTCTCTTGGTACAGTACTTCGCTTTAAACGTCTGACAGCAGATCGCCACAAAGCGGTCAAATGTAAATGAGGCTGTGAACCACACTGACATATCCAAGTTGGCAAATGCTATGTACAGAGTGAACTTACAGACGGCTGTGTAGGACAGAAAAGAATATGGAAATTGATAATTAAATATTAAATACACTACAACATTAAATATCATGACCAGTAGATCTGCAACTGCCATGGCTACCATGTAGACAGAGATACACTTGGAAAGACCACAGTTTTCTCTGCAGAGGATCACAATTGTCAGCACGTTTGCTGGAAGGCATAAGAGAGAAGAGAAAAGTTAAAGGCCTGGCAAGGATTTGTTCAGCTGTATTTTTAAAAATTAATTTATGGGATGTGAATGTCCCCGGCTAAACCGGCATTTATTGCCCCTCCGTAGTTTTTTTAATTCATTCGTGGGACATGGGCATCGCTGGCTGGCCAGAGTTTATTGCCCATCCTTAGTTGTACTCGGAAGGCAGTTGGGAGTCAACCACATTGTTGTGGCTCTCGAGTCACATGTAGGCCAGACCAGTAAGGACGGCAGACTTCCTTCCCGAAAGGGTTTTCCCCGAAAATTGACAATGGTTTCACGGTCATCAGTAGATTCTTAATTCCAGATTTTTTTTACATTGAATTCAAATTCCACCATCTGCTGTGGCCGGGATTGGAACCCAGAACATCAGCTGAGTTTCTAGACTACTAGTTTAGCGATAATATCACTAGGCCATTATAAGAATCAGGATGTCATGTTTCAGCTTTATAAAACTTTGATTAGGCCACACTTTGAGTATTGCGTTTAATTCTGGTCGCCACATTACAGGAAGGATGTGGAGGTTTTGGAGAAGGAGCAGAAGAGGTTTACCAGGATGCTGCCTGGATTAGAGGGTATGAACTATAAAGAGAGGCTGTAAAACTAGTGTTGTTTTCTTTGGAGCGGTGGAGGCTGAGGGAGCAACCTGATATATGATATATGAACTTTTACAGATCCACCATATAAAGTATTCTTTCTGGTTGTATCACAGCTTGGCAGGGCTCCTGCTCTGCCCCCATATGAAGTTTTACAGATGCACCATAGAAAGCATTCTTTCTGGTTGTATCACAGCTTGTTATGGCTCCTGTTGTGCCCAAGACCGCAATAAACTACAAAAGGTCGTGAATGTAGCCTAATCCATCACACAAACCAGCCTCCCATCGGTTGACTCTGTCTACACTTCTCGCTGCCTCGGCAAAGCAGCCAGCATAATTAAGGACCCACGCACTGCGGACATACCCACTTCCGCCTTCTTCCGTCAGGAAAAATATATAAAAGTCTGAGCACACGGACCAACCGACTAAAGAACAGGTTCTTCAAACTTTTGAACGGACCTAACTCGCATTAAGTTGATTTATCTCGACACCCTAGCTTTAACTGCAACAGAACATTCTGCACTCTCTCGTTTCCTTCTCTATGAACAGTATGCTTTACATAGCGCACAAGGTACAATACTTTTCACTGTACACTAACACATGTGACAACAATAAATCAAATCAAATAAAGATATATAAGTCTATAAAATTATGAGAGGCATCGATAGGGTTGACAGTCAAAATCTTTTTTCCAGAGTTGAAATGTCGGGTACAAGGGGACATGCACTGAACGTGAGAGGGGAAAAATTCAAACGAGATGTGAGAGGCAATTGTTTTACACAGAGTGTGGTAAGCATCCGGAACGCGCTCCCAGAGATGCTGGTGGAGGCAGATACAACAGGGGCATTTAAGGGGCTCTTAGATAAGCACATGAATATGCAAGGAATAGAAGGATATGTACCAAGAGCAGGCAGAATAGATTAGTTTAATTTGGCATAATGTTCAGCACAACATTGTGGGCTGAAGTGTCTGTTCCTGTGCTGCACTGTTCTATGTTCAATGTCCTATTGCCAATGATTGGCATGGTACCTCGCCTGCCGCTGGTGGTGATCAGAATAAACCTAATGCTTACAGTCATATTCTCTGGCTCTGTGATTTTACAATGGTGGTATAATTGGAATTTTATTTTCATTTTGATGAAAAGCCAACGGATTATCAATAATAATTATTAAACACGATACACTTACTTACCAGGAACGCCAAAAGTTGCTAGAAGTGGATAGTAAATGTTCTTTATCTGTAAGATTGCTTCTTGTACCATTTTAAAAGAAACTGGCACTCTCTACTCGCGCTCCTACTTTTCAAATTAACTTGAGTTTCATAGATGACCCCATCGTTATAAAGCGATGGGCAGTCAGGTAAGAGAACCACGTTACATCATATTTGCTGTTAGATGCTGCCAATACACAACTCACGGGAGACTTTCTGCTTCATTACAGAAAGGTGCTGCAATTGGAAAATTGTGCACCTCAGTCCATGAAGTCAAATGTACTAAAATGAGGCAATCCCCCCAGAGGAAATACTCTCTGCGTAATATATCCAATCATTCAAGCAAAAATCTCTCCGGATCTTTAGGATTAAGCATGTTTCTAACTCACTACAGAATGAGTACTAACTGTTAATTTTATCAATACTTGGTAGAATTTTACACGTAGCTGCTCTGAAATAAAACAATTTGCATTGACCTAATTCCAATGCTGGTGAAGCGGCTCTACGATTATGCGTGTTGATCCAGCCCTAATATTACCGGTACTAAACTAACGAAGGCAAACATAACATTTGCTTTACTGCTTCACCCACATATTACCTCTTAGAGCCTCGTGAACAAGCACACCATTTGAACATCACCACTTCCTCTCACTATTTTAGAAAAACTTTGCCTTTCCATTTCTTTTACTACCAAAGTGGATAACATTACACTTATTCCCATTTTATTCAATCTGTCACATTCTTGCCCACAAACTTTGCCAGTACAAGTACCCTTGAAACTTCCTTTCCTCCTCCTGACAGTTCACATTCCCAGCTAGTTTTATCAGGTGAGGTGACAGCACAAATAGAAGTAAGTATATACTTTGCAGAGGCGTGGCTGCAGCATGACAAATACTTGTGCCTGAATATACCCAATGGCGGGCGACATCTCGAAATGGCGGGAAGCTCGGTGAAATTGAAGGGGTAGCTTTGTTAATTAAGAATGGTATTGGTAGAAGTGAGAGAAAGGGTGAGCTTACTTCTGAAAATCAAAATGTAGGATCAGTTTAGTTAGAAATGAGAGGTAGTAAAAATTAGATGCCATTTTGGGTGTTGATTTTAGGCCCCCAGAAGTACAAATGCTTTAAAACTGTGAATGCAGGAAGATACAATGCGGGTGTATCAGAAACTTATAGTTATAATCGTGAGCGATTTTATTGCACATATTGATTTGACAAATCGATTGGCGAAGGCAGTCTAGATGATGGGTTCATCGGTTTTCTTTTCCTGACAGTTGCTTCGAACAGTGCCAGCCAAAGATCGGACTATACTAAATGCGGTCTGTTTTAAACTTAAATAGGGGCAAATATAAGGGCATCAAGATAGTGCTTGATAAGGTAAGCTGGGGAAATAGGTCGTGATAGGTCACTACAGGAGATATTTCAGAAGGCACAGCAAAGACACATTTCAGTGAGGAAGAAAGAATATAAGAACGGACACGCCATCATTGATTAACTGAGCACGTTAAAGATAATATGAAAATTAAAGAAGAAGCGCATAATTCTGCTAAGGTGAGTAGCAGATCACGAGATTGGCAGAAATAAAGAAAAGAATGACTCAAACATTAATTAGGGGGGAGAAAATAGAGTACATGAGAAAACCAGCTATTAACATAAACACAGAAGTTAAAAGTTTTGACGGGTTTTCTAGATGTAAAAGAGTAAGTGAAGTGATTGCTGGTCCTCTCGTGAGTGAGAATGGGAAAGTAACAATGGAAATTTATGAAATGGTGAATAGTTGGAGCACAAATATTATTACTGGCTTTACTGTGGAAGATGTAAATAACTCACCGAAGAAATTGCGAATTAGAAGCTAAAATAGCGGGAGGGACTGAGGACGGTTGCAATCATCAGGTAAAGAATGCCAGAAAAATTAGAACTGAAAGCTAACAAATCCACACTTTCAGACGGACTTCATCCTAGAGTCTTAACATAAATAGCTGCTGAGAGAGTAAATACAGTTGCTTTATTTTTTCCAGAATTCGCTAGGTTCAGTAAAGGCTCCAACAGATTGAAAAATAATAAATGCGACTCCTTCGTATAATAAAGGAAGAACAGAGAAAGCTTTACGTCTATCGGCGGGAAATTGCTGGAATGTCTTACTAAGGGTGTTATAATGTGCAATTAAGTAAATCTCAATGCAATCGAACAGATTCAAGAGGGAATTGTGAAAAGGAAAGCATGTTTGACCAATGATTTGGAATTATTTGGGGAGGTAACAAGCAACGTGGGTAAAAGTGAACCTATGGATATCTTTCCAAAATTCCATTTGACAAAAAGCCACATCAAAGTTTATCACCCAAAACAAGAGCTTTAACATCTATAGATGGGCATAGAAGGAGTGCAGAGGGAGGACAATTCGGAGGAGTCGTGTAGCGAGTCACTCTGGGTGGAGCTTAGAAACAGGAAAGGCGCAGTCACTATGTTGGGGGTGTACTACAGGCCCCCCAACAGCCCAAGGGAAGTGGAAGAATGGATATGTCAGGAGATACTGGATAGGTGCAGGAAATATAGGGTTGTTGTAGTGGGAGACTTCAATTTCCCTGGTATAGACTGGAAATCGCTGAGGGCAGGGACTCTGGATGGTGAGGCATTTGTAAAATGTGTACAGGAGGGTTCGTTGGAACAACATGTGGACAGCCCAACTAGAGAGGGGGCTATACTGGACCTGGTGCTGGGGAATGAGCCCGGTCAGGTCTTCAAAGTTTTGGTCGGGGAACATGTGGCAAATAGTGACCACAATTCTGTTAGCTTTAGGATAGTGATGGAAAAGGATGAGTGGTGTCCCAAGGGTAAGGTGTTGGATTGGGGGAAGGCTAACTTTATTGGGATCAGGCAGAAATTGGCAGCTCTTGATTGGGAGAGGCTGTTTGAGGGTAAATCCACATCTGGTATGTGGCAGTCTTTTAAGGAACGGTTGTTAGGGCTACAGGACAAGCATGTGCCTGTAAAAAAGAAGGATAGGAAGGGTAGGATTAGAGAACCGTGGATAACCAGGGAAATTGAGGGACTGGTCAAAAGGAAAAGAGAGGCGTATGTTAGGTCCAAGCAGCTAAAAACGGAGGGAGCTCTGGAGGAGTATAATGAAAGTAGGAAAATACTCAAACGGGGAATTAGAAGAGCAAAAAGGGGTCACGAAATGTTCTTGGCAGACAGGATTAAGGAGAATCCCAAGGCATTTTATTCATACGTTAGGAACAAAAGGGTTGTAAGGGAAAAAATCGGACCTCTCAGGGACAAAAGTGGGGACTTATGCTTGGAGCCCAAAGAGGTAGGGGAGATCCTAAATGAATACTTTGCGTCGGTATTCACTAAGGAGAGGGATGTGTTGACTGGGAGTGTCTCGGAGGGGAGTGTTGAACCGTTGGAGAAAATCTCCATTACAAAGGAGGAAGTGTTAGGTTTGTTAGAGAATATAAAGACTGACAAATCCCCAGGGCCTGATGGAATCTATCCAAGGCTGCTCAGGGAGACGAGAGGTGAAATAGTTGGGCCTCTGACGCAAATCTTTGTCTCGTCACTGGACACAGGTGAGGTCCCAGAGGATTGGAGGATAGCCAATGTGGTCCCGTTATTTAAGAAGGGTAGGAAGGATAACCCGGGTAATTATAGGCCGGTGAGCTTGACGTCCGTGGTGGGGAAGTTGTTGGAGAAGATTCTTAAAGATAGGATGTATGCGCATATAGAAAGGAATAAACTCATTAACGATAGTCAACATGGTTTTGTGAGAGGGAGGTCATGCCTCACGAACCTGGTGGTGTTTTTTGAAGAAGTGACCAAAATGGTTGACGAAGGAAGGGCCGTGGATGTTGTCTATATGGACTTTAGTAAAGCATTTGACAAAGTCCCTCATGGTAGGCTAGTGAAAAAGGTTGGATCCCATGGGATAAAGGGGGAGGTGGCTAGATGGGTGGAGAACTGGCTTGGTCATAGAAGACAGAGGGTGGTAGTGGAAGGGTCTTTTTCCGGCTGGAGGCCTGTGACTAGTGGTGTACCGCAGGGCTCTGTATTGGGACCTCTGCTGTTTGTGATTTATATAAATGATCTGGAAGAAGGAGTAACTGGGGTGATCAGTAAGTTTGCGGACGACACAAAACTGGCAGGACTTGCAGATAGTGAGGAACATTGTCAGAGGCTACAGAAGGATATAGATAGGCTGGAAATTTGGGCAAGGAAATGGCAGATGGAGTTCAATCCTGATAAATGCGAAGTGATGCATTTTGGTGGGAATAATGTAGGGAGGAGCTACACGATAAATGGAAGAACCATAAAGGGTGTAGAGACGCAGAGGGACCTGGGTGTGCAAGTCCACAGATCTTTGAAGGTGACGTCACAGGTGGAGAAGGTGGTGAAGAAGGCATATGGCATGCTTGCCTTTATAGGACGGGGCATAGAGTATAAAAGTTGGGGTCTGATGTTGCAGATGTATAGAACGTTGGTTCGGCCGCATTTGGAATACTGCGTCCAGTTCTGGTCGCCACACTACCAGAAGGACGTGGAGGCTTTGGAGAGAGTACAGAGGAGGTTTACCAGGATGTTGCCTGGTATGGAGGGGCTTGGTTATGAGGAGAGATTGGGGAAATTGGGGTTGTTCTCCTTGGAAAGACGGAGGATGAGGGGAGACTTAATAGAGGTGTATAAAATTATGAAAGGCATAGATAGGGTGAACGGTGGGAAGCTTTTCCCCGGGTCGGTGGTGACGTTCACGAGGGGTCATAGGTTCAAGGTGAAGGGGGGGAGGTTTAACACAGATATCAGAAGGACATATTTCACACAGAGGGTCGTGGGGGCCTGGAATGTGTTGCCGGCAAGGTGGTGGAGGCGGACACACTGGGAACGTTTAAGACTTATCTAGACAGCTATATGAACGGAGTGGGAATGGAGGGATACAAAAGAGTGGTCTAGTTTGGACCAGGGAGCGGCGCGGGCTAATTGTTCCTGGTTTCTCGTTTCAAGGCTTCATTCTACGATCATCTTGCTGGTGCCAGTACAGAGTGAGACTGCGGATAGTTGGGAACTTGTCTCGGGGGCAGGGAATTCATATGGTGTTCGTGGAAGTGGAAATGACTAGGGTTGGGAAGCATTTTCCGATCGGGGCCATTGTGATCTCCTGGACTCGTTTCGATCGCCTCAGGGGGTCGGAGAGGAATTTCCCAGATTTTTTTTCCCCATATTGGCCCTGGGGTTTTTCACTCTGGGTTTTCGCCTCTCCCTGGAGATCACATGGTCTGGAATGGGGGGGTGGGGGTAAGTTAATAGGTTGTAATGAACAAAGCATCGTAGCTGTGAGGGACAGCTCGGTGGATAGGATATTGGTATGTAGATAGGCTGGAAAATTGGGCGGGGATCCTGGATTCAGGATTCAATCCTGGACCGGGGAGCGGCGCGGGCTTGGAGGGCCGAAGGGCCTGTTCCTGTGCTGTATTGTTCTTTGTTCTTTGTTCTTTGAGTGTAGAAGGATTATATTATTCACAATATAATAATGATATAATGTAATATTCGGCATATGAAATAGGGAATAACATAAAATCACGAAATATGATTGTTTCGCTGACAGGAAGCAGAATGTAAGGATAAATTGATCTGTTTCGGTTTGGCAAAATAACTGCCGTAAACCCTGGGGCGTCAAAAAATATAGTTTATACCAATGACTTAGAACAGCGGACGCAATGTATTGTGGCTCAATTTGCCAAAGGCACCAGGATAGCGTTTAAACTAGATTTGCAGGGGGGTGGGAACCAGAGTGCCAGAGAAGATAGTGGAGCAGGGGTAAAAAGACAGGTTAGTTCAAGCAAAATCACAAATGGAAGGGTAGAGTGTGGTGGAAATAATTTTTTGAGGTGTGTCTATTTCAATGCCAGGAGTATTGTGGGGAAGGCAGATGAGCTGAAGGCGTGGATAGACACGTGGAAATATGACATTATAGCCATTAGTGAAACTTGGCTACAGGAGGGGCAGGACTGGCAGCTCAATGTTCCAGGGTTCCAATGTTTCAGGCGGGACAGAGGCAGAGGGATAAAATGTGGTGGTGGGGGGGGGGGGGGGGGTGGCATTGTTGGTCAGGGAAAATGTTACAGCGGTACTCAGGCAGGATAGATTAGGGAGCTTGTCTACAGAGGCCCTATGGGTGGAGCTGAGAAACAGGAAAGGTATGACCACATTAATGGGCTTGTATTATAGACCACCCAATAGTCAGCGAGAATTGGAGGAGCAAATCAGCGGAGAGATAGCTGACAACTGCAAGAAACACAAAGTTGTGATAGTAGGGGACTTTAATTTTCCACATATAGATTGGGACTCGCATACTGTTAAAGGTTTAGACGGGGTCGAGTTTGTAAAATGTGTTCAGGAGAATTTTCTACATCAGTATATAGAGGTGCCAACGAGAGAGGATGCGATATTGGATCTCCTATTGGGAAATGAGTTAGGGCAGGTGATGGATGTGAGTGTGAGGGAACACTTTGGATCCAGTGATCATAATGCCATTAGTTTCAACCTGATCGTGGATAAGGACAGATCTGGTCCTCGGGTTGAAGTTCTGAACTGGAAAAAGGCCAAATTTGATGAAATGAGAAGGGATCTGGGAAGTGTGGATTGGCACAGGCTGTTCTCTGGTAAGGATGTAAATGGAAAGTGGGAGGCCTTCAAAGGAGAAATTTTGAGAGTGCAGAGTTTGTATGTTCCTGTCAGGATTAAAGGCAAAGTAGATAGGAATAAGGAACCTTGGTTCTCGAGGGAGATTGTAACACTGATTAAGAGGAAGAGAGAGTTGTATGAAATGTACAGGCAGCAAGGAACACATCAGATGCTCGAGGAGTATATAAAGTGTAAGAAGCTACTTAAGAGGGAAATCAGGAGGGCTAAAAGAAGACATGAGGTTGCTTTGGCAGACAGAGTGAAGGAAAATCCAAAGAGCTTCTACAGGTATGTTAGGAGCAAAAGGATAGTGAGGGATAAAATTGGTCCTCTTGAAGACCAGAGTGGTACACTGTGTATGGAACCAAAAGAGATGGGGGAGATACTAAATGGTTTTTTTGCATCCGTATTTACTGAGGAAACGGGCATGGAGTCTACGGAAATAGGGCAAACTGGTAGGGAGGCCATGGAACCTTTACAGATTAAAGGGGAGGAGGTGCTCGCTGTCTTGAGGCAAATCAGAGTGGATAAATCCCCAGGACCGGACAGGATATTCCCACGGACCTTGAGGGAAGCTAGTGTTGAACTTGCAGGGGCCCTGGCAGACATATTTAAAATGTCAGTATTCACGGGGGAGGTGCCGGATGATTGGAGGGTGGCTCATGTTGTTCCGTTGTTTAAAAAAGGTTCCAAAAGAAATCCGGGAAATTATCGGCCAGTAGGTTTGACGTCGGTGGTGGGCAAGTTATTGGAAGGTGTGATAAGGGATAGGATCTACAAATATTTGGATAGACAGGGACTTATTAGGGAGAGTCAACACGGCTTTGTGCGTGGTAGGTCATGTTTGACCAATCTATGAGAGTTTTTCGAGGAGGTTACCAGGAAAGTGGATGAAGGGAAGGTGGTGGATGTTGTCTACCTGGATTTCAGCAAGGCCTTTGACAAGGTCCCTCATGGGAGGTTAGTTAGGAAGGTTCAGTCGCTAGGTATACATGGGGAGGTAGTAAATTGGATAAGACACTGGCTCAATGGAAGAATGATGTGGAGATGCCGGCGTTGGACTGGGGTAAACACAGTAAGAAGTTTAACAACACCAGGTTAAAGTCCAACAGGTTTATTTGGTAGCAAAAGCCACACAAGCTTTCGAAGCCCTAAGCCCCTTCTTCAGGTGAGTGGGAATTCTGTTCACAAACAGAACTTATAAAGACACAGACTCAATTTACATGAATAATGGTTGGAATGCGAATACTTACAACTAATCCAGTCTTTAAGAAACAAAACAATGGGAGTGGAGAGAGCATCAAGACAGGCTAAAAAGATGTGTATTGTCTCCAGACAAGACAGCCAGTGAAACTCTGCAGGTCCACGCAACTGTGGGGGTTACAGATAGTGTGACATGAACCCAATATCCCGGTTGAGGCCGTCCTTGTGTGTGCGGAACTTGGCTATCAGTTTCTGCTCAGCGACTCTGCGCTGTCGTGTGTCGCGAAGGCCACCTTGGAGAACGCTTACCCGAATATCAGAGTCCGAATGCCCGTGACCGCTGAAGTGTTCCCCAACAGGAAGAGAACAGTCTTGCCTGGTGATTGTCGAGCGGTGTTCATTCATCCGTTGTCGCAGCGTCTGCATAGTTTCCCCAATGTACCATGCCTCGGGACATCCTTTCTTGCAGCGTATCAGGTAGACAACGTTGGCCGAGTTGCAAGAGTATGTACCGTGTACCTGGTGGATGGTGTTCTCACGTGAGATGATGGCATCATCTCACGTGAGAACACCATCCACCAGGTACACGGTACATACTCTTGCAACTCGGCCAACGTTGTCTACCTGATACGCTGCAAGAAAGGATGTCCCGAGGCATGGTACATTGGGGAAACTATGCAGACGCTGCGACAACGGATGAATGAACACCGCTCGACAATCACCAGGCAAGACTGTTCTCTTCCTGTTGGGGAGCACTTCAGCGGTCACGGGCATTCGGCCTCTGATATTCGGGTAAGCGTTCTCCAAGGCGGCCTTCGCGACACACGACAGCGCAGAGTCGCTGAGCAGAAACTGATAGCCAAGTTCCGCACACACGCGGACGGCCTCAACCGGGATATTGGGTTCATGTCACACTATTTGTAACGCCCACAGTTGCGTGGACCTGCAGAGTTTCACTGGCTGTCTTGTCTGGAGACAATACACATCTTTTTAGCCTGTCTTGATGCTCTCTCCACTCCCATTGTTTTGTTTCTTAAAGACTTGATTAGTTGTAAGTATTCGCATTCCAACCATTATTCATGTAAATTGAGTCTGTGTCTTTATAAACTCTGTTTGTGAACAGAATTCCCACTCACCTGAAGAAGGGGCTTAGGGCTTCGAAAGCTTGTGTGGCTTTTGCTACCAAATAAACCTGTTGGACTTTAACCTGGTGTTGTTAAACTTCTTTCAATGGAAGAAGCCAGAGAGTGGTTGTGGAGGATTGCTTCTCTGAGTGGAGGCCTGTGACTAGTGGTGTGCCGCAGGGATCGGTGTTGGGTCCATTGTTGTTTGTCATCTATATCAATGATCTGGATGATAATGTGGTAAATTGGATCAGCAAGTTTGCTGATGATACAAAGATTGGAGGTGTGGTGGACAGTGAGGAAGGCTTTCAAAGCTTGCAGAGGGATTTGGACCAACTCGAAAAATGGGCTGAAAAATGGCAAATGGAATTTAACGCAGACAAGTGTGAGATATTGCACTTTGGAAGGACAAACCAAAGAAGAACGTACAGGGTAAATGGTAGGACTCTGAAGAGTGCAGTTGAACAGAGGGATCTGGGAATACAGGTACAGAATTCCCTAAAAGTGACGTCACAGGTGGATAGGGTCGTAAAGAGTGCCTTTGGTACATTGGCCTTTATAAATCCGAGTATCGAGTATAAAAGGTGGAGTGTTATGGTAAGGTTATATAAGGCATTGGTGAGGCCGAATTTGGAGTATTGTGTACAGTTTTGGTCACCTAGTTACAGGAAGGATTTAAATAAGATTGAAAGAGTGCAGAGAAGGTTCACAAGGATGTTGCCGGGACTTGAGAAGCTGAGTTACAGAGAGAGATTGAATAGGTTGGGACTTTATTCCCTGGAGCGTAGAAGATTGAGGGGAGATTTGATAGAGGTGTATAAGATTTTGATGGGTATAGATAGAGTGAATGCAAGCAGGCTTTTTCCGCTGAGGCTAGGGGAGAAAAAAACCAGAGGGCATGGGTTAAGGGTGAAAGGAGAAAAGTTTAAAGGGAATATTAGGGGGGGGCTTCTTCACGCAGAGAGTGGTGGGAGTGTGGAATGAGCTGCCGGATAAAGTGATAAATGCGGGGTCACTTTTAACATTTAAGAAAAACTTGGACGGGTTCATGGATGAGAGGGGTGTGGAGGGATATGGTCCAAGTGCAGGTCAGTGGGACTAGGCATAAAATGGTTCGGCACAGACAAGAAGGGCCAAAAGGCCTGTTTCTGAGCTGTAATTTTCTAAGGTTCTATGGTTCTATGATAGACAGGAAAGTAAGTTGCGGAGTTGACATGAACAGTCGGCAAACACACGTTGATACATTGTGAGTAGCCAAAATTGGGCAGATGGTGTATAATGTGGGAAAAATTAGCTTTTCAACTTAGGCAAGATTAATAGAAAAACCGCAGATTGTTTCAGTTGAAAATGATTGCGGATCAGCGAGGTACCCAGGGATATGTGCGATCTAGTAAGTGAATCAGGAAAAGTTTGTATGTTGGAAGAGAAAGTGATTAGGAAGGCAGATGGAATGTTGTCGTCTGTTGCTAGGGAACTGAAAAATTAAAGCAGGGATGCGTTGTTATATTTGAGTAGGGTGTTGGTATACTTGTGGTCTCCTTATTTTAAAAGCGTGTAAATACGATTGAAGCACTTCAGAAAATGTTCACTCGATTGATTCCTGGGATGGTGCGAGTGGGAGTAATATTCATAAGAGGAAAGGTTGGGCAGGCTTGTTCATGTGTTCATTGGAGTTTAGAAAATGCTGATGTGATCCTGCTGAACGATATATCATCCTCAGAAGACTTCACAGTGTGTGGGGGCAGGAGGGGCGAGGGATGCGGAAACGATGTTTTACCTCGTTAGAGACTAATAGTAGGAAAGACGATGTTAAAACTAATGACTCTATCATCTGAAATGGAGATGAAATGATTTTTTTCAAATTCTTCCAGAGACTTGTTAGTCTTTGAAAATCTCTTCGCCAGAGAGCGGGGAGGTCGGGACCATAAACATTTTAAAGGCAGAGTCGATCGATCCATGACTATCAAGGGAGGCAACGATAATCGGGGGTAGGAGGAACCTGGAGGCGAGGACTTAATTGTAACTAGTCTAATTAAATACCGGAGCAGGGCCAATGGGCCGAACACAAACTTCTCCTCCTAATGCATATGTTTTTACCTTCGTGTTATTCCAGAATGGCGCCCTCTATTGTTGGATCTGTTATGTACTGGCGGAACCAGCTCTCCTGAATGTTCTACGAGAATTCTACGTCCTCAATTCCTTTCACATTAAAACATCGGGGCAGGTAAAATCCAGTACTTTGCTTCCCTGTTGTTCATGCCCTGATTGTTTGCGGATGTTTAACCCACCACCAGCATTGTGAATGCTCCTTTAATCTCTAGTTCAACGTATGGACACACGTTGAGGACGAGGATTGCTGGTAAGTATAGGGACGAATCCCCCGATTTTGGTGTTATAAACACCAAACTCAACCGTATGAGTTACTCAGCCGCCGGCAAAGCATCACTGGTACGAATGGGCTGCTTTATACTGGCATGTAATTCCAAAAGTTTCTTTTGCCCCTGGCTGGTTTGATTTAAGTTAGGAATTGAATTGACAACTGTTATGTCTTTTGAAATCAGATTAATGGTTAAACCGCACTTCAATTGTCTCAATAAACTTCGAGCATTTCTAGTGGCTTGAGAATAATTCTACAAATGAATGCATGGACGTGGATGTGAATTGATGGAGCACGGTGTGAGATATTCATTCATTCATTCATTCATTCATTCAGCACAGGATGAGTCATTTGGCCAATCATTCAGGTGACCATTTCAGAAAAGAAGAGATATCCAGTTGGTACGAATCCATCTGCCCCAACACATTAATGTTTTCAAGACTGAAGTTGGTATTCGGACGCTCTTTCAAACTACAGTTCTCAATTCGCACGGACATACAGCCCAGAGCAGATGGATAATTCGCAACAATGTCTGCAGCAAAATTGTGGGACAGAATTCACAATTTGTATGATGAATTTAGTGACATACTGGTATGGTAGGTTCGTAAATTAAATCCCCTGTGTGGTGACCAGGAAATGCACGTTCAAATTTCAGTGACCTCTCTACATGTTTATCTAAATAATATCCTTTAAACCCACCTAACCAAGTGGGGCAGAGAAATTTCAATGATGTTTTAATAGAAAGCAGCCAAATCCGACCAATTTTAACTTCGGAGGTTGAAGCAGAAGGTGTAAATTTAAGTCAGGTTTTTTCCTGACTTGTGCTTGAGTGGGTCGGTTGGACAGCTGCCCCAAGCTTGGCAAAAGCCCCTAAATGATAGTATACAGGACTTTGTAGGATCCCCACGCTTCGTGTTCTGGTGACATTTTCGGTAGGTCAATGCTGGATTGTCCATCCCGTTTCATCCTTGTGGTCGATATCACATTTTTATAGCAATCAATTAACTTAATTAATGAAGTTGTGCAAGGTTTTGAGTTGATTTTTAGCTGGTTTTTCGAATGCTTCTCGTCCCTCATTTTACTTTACATATATATTTTTAGTGTTTACTTCAGCGGCAAATTTCTGTCCTAAAAAAAAGGAAATGTGAAGAAGCTACAGAAAATTGACGGCGGATTATGTTAGAAAGTATTGTGATTCATGGAAGGTGTTAAACCTGACTGCCTTTAAATAGTACACTATTAGCTGTTTCCATGACTTTCGAAAACAACCAAACTTGCAATGAATCCCCCATGCATTGAGACGATCAGTGAATACATAATTAATCCCATAATTAATTCCATTGAGGTGATCGCTATATATTTAATCCCATTTAGACGGGACTGACAAACAATGAATTAATTTAAACCCCTATCAGAAGTAGATTGTGGTAGATAAAGGATTGATATCAGACTTAGAATCGTTTTCAAACACTGACAGTATTTTTTCCTCCTAACTACACAGTACCCGAGGTTGATAGATGCAGGTTAAATCCCGCATGAAGGACAGTACTGAAAACTGTAGTTACACAGATGTCATGTGTTTAATGGAAATAAAATGAACTTTAAATTAAATGAAATGACAGATGAATGCAGGAATGAATCTCGCGGATTCATTGAGTATAGATAAATATTAATGAAAATTACTAGAGTTAGCTGTAAACTCGGCTGAACTGGCCTCGTTGTTTTTGACAAGACCATTTTATGGTTTATCTCTCTGTAATGAATTATTTCCCCCCATCATCATCGCTTCATTGATCATCTCGTCTTGCGTAGGGTTGATGCATAGCGAGATACATTCTATCTAGTCAGCAGGTGAAACATGCCAAGGGCAGTGGAAGGAAAAGTAAACATTTCAATTGGTGAGTGAACTGGTAAATTTGCTGAACGTTTTACATTACCTATATTTAACAAGATTTTTTATCGCAAATTTACTGGAGCTTTTTAGAGCTGAGTTGAATTTGCATCAATCAGAAAATATTGGTGATTCTAGAAATCTGAATAAAAACATGCAACATATGAAATACTAAACTGGACAATTAGCATCTATTGACAATGAGTCAAGCTTTTCAGATTGACTTTGGCTCAGAATTAACAGAGGTTAGGGACTTAACGATTTGTAGGTGGATGCCAAACTGCTTATTAACCGAGACCAGCACTTTCACTTGGATAATATTAAAACAAATTATTGCGGATGTTGGAATCGAAACAAAAACAGAAAATGCTGGAAAATCTCAGCAGCCCTGGCAGCATGTGTGGAGAAATAATAAAGCTAATATTTCGAGTCTGGATGATCCTCACTCGGTTGTTGCTTAAGATCCTTGAAGTTTTTAGTTTTTGCAAATTCGGGCCAAATTCATCGACCTGATACTTAAACCCGTGTCTTGCTCCACAGATTTAGCCGGACCTGTTGAAAATTTGCAACACTTTAACATTTGTGTTCACATAATTACCAGGTAATATCTATTTCATCATCACTGAACTTACTATGGTTTTATTTCCCAAAACATCACACTATCTTTATAGTTACTACCTGTAAGCTGAAGAAATATGTTTAAAAATTTAATTTATTCCGCACAGTTGAATAATTGTAAACGTATTAAATGGCATCATTTTTCTACTTTACATCACTATTTGGCATATTGTGCGTGACGCCTGTAGCGATTATAAAAGTACCTTCGAATACTTTTCTATACCAAGACTTGGATGCGCCAGCTCCTCCACCCACTTCAAAGTTGTTCCATCAGGTTCATGAAGCCTCTCCTCGTTCTTCCTTTGAAAGTACATCACGGCATAGTTTGATTAAATTTCGGGACAAGTTGTTGCGTTTCATGGTCTCCAGGTGTATCATCGAAGACTACTCCAGAACGGTGGTGGCGGTGTTAAACTGCCGTCGATCCAACATTTGTGAGGATCTTGTCCTGATCAATAGGCTCTTGGGAAAGCTGGTAAGATATGCATTACATTAGGTTAATCAGAAAATAGCTAAATAAGCAAATATATGAACAAATATATACTGGGGCAAAGTCTTATGACTCTCTGCATATAATGCACATGCAACACAGAAAATGAAATTGCCAGCATACAGCAAAGGGCCACAATTTTGTGTAAACAAAAGGATGATCAAATAAACCTCTCAGTTTATTTGTGTGCAATTCTGATCATAACTTCAAAATAGCACGCGTGTGCAATTAGATGTGCAAACTTGAAATTTGACGTCCACATTGAACGGCTTCTCTGCAAAAACTGTAAAATGTCATCACACCGTCTGGCTCACCGTTCAATTTCATTTCAGTTTCTGTACATGCCTGGGATGGTGGAAATAAACTCATGAAATAACTTAATGGCCTGTTCACTTCAGTGTAAGGTTGAATTTGCATCGTGTGATGAGCTTTAACCATTGTCATACAAATTTCCTGGCTATTATATTCAACTTTTGGGACTGAAGGTCCCCATTCTTTCCGTTTTGAATTATTATTTTTAGGAATGATTATTTTTAAAATTTCATTTATAGCTTTGTCTCGTTTTCTCTCTAAATCCAGTATTTTGATCGCAGTGTCAGAATCCATTAGATTAGTTATGGAAAAAAAATTCAGTGGGATGGAATAGTGGAGCAAACAATAATAAACTCTCTAGGATTAGGAAAGCGGTAAGATAAACTAGTATGGCGACTGTAAAGTCGATAATACAAGTGTAAATCCAGTTTTGCACGATACGTTTGTGAGAAAGAAAATAAGGGAGGAAAAGTGAGTGGCTGACAAGACAATGACAGTTAACATAAATAGAAACTGGCAAATTGCTAGATTTCGGGATTCAGGGCATCGATAAAACATTTATCATTTTCCCAAAGTCTGACATTATTTGAAATGATACCTATTTTGCTGACAGTGGTGTGGTTTCATTCAGTGTAAGTGTGACGTGACACATATTAATTTTTGAACTGTACTAAAACACAGCAGTGTGACCGTCAGCTATTGGTTTCTAAATAATCACTCCAAGGTTCTACAGGTCAATGCGCAAACGCACGTGTGGCCCATCTTCTTGCCTCGCCCATTTGTGAGGCGCCTCTGCCTGATGTGAGGTCTTGAACGTCCTCTTGCAAAGTTCCTCTCTCCTCCTTTCCCCTCCCCCTCCCATTACCGCCCGGTTCCACCTCTCAAATGATCCCTAAGATGCACTATTTATAGCGAAGCCCATGCACCTTAATTTAACCCAATAATTGTCTCGCTATAATGTGAATGAACCAGATACAAAGACTGCCAAGTGCCATCCATCCCAAACTGACTCAGATCCTCAGTTATTTTGTCTCACTCTTGACGTTTGATGCCTCTGAGGCACAATTTTTCTCTGTTACAGCACAACAAACTCCCTTTGATTATGTGCCCCCTGACAACTTTAGGTGGCATGAAACATTTGGCAAAAGAAGGTTAAATCAATCTTTTCCACCTTGACTGCTCAGTGAATTATTCCAATTCAAAACATTAGAATACGAATAAAAAAAAGCCCAGGTCGCATGTAACTATAAATTAAAATTAAGTCAATGCATAGCCAGTCACAGCTTTTCATTTAGAGTTCAGTAATTAGTGTGATATCCTGCAGTAGTTTACGATGCCATGATTCTTGCAAAGTTATCAATAGGCATATGAATAGCAAAATATGACATGGGTTGGCCTGAAATTAGAACAGCGAGGGTTGGAAATTCACAACGTCTGACAGAATCGGTGGACAGAGGATCAAAGTTACCGCTTCGAATCCAACATGACTCTTCCTCAGCGTCTGTATTTGATTGGGAACATTAGGAACCAAAGCAGCAATCCTTGTTTGGAGGCAGAGGCTCCTCTGAAAACGAAGGTTTTGCATCTATCTTTACTAAGAACAAGGATGCTGTCGAGGTCATCTTGAAGGATGAGGTAATTGAAATAGCCAATTGAATTATATTTAGCGTAGGAGAGATGCTTAAAAAGGCTGGCTGTGCTTTAAGTTAATAAGGCAATGGAGAGGGATGGGATACGACAAAGATTGCCGATGGAAATAAGGTGGGAGGGAAAAAACGATATTATAGTGGGGTGGTATCTGTGAACGGGAAAATTGATGATATTGCATGCTGTTGGGTGGAATGGTTGTGATGCTGGGGGATGGGGTATGATCTTATAGAAACAGCAATTCAGGGACATGTAAGCAGTTGATTGGATGAAATGTGAGTGCGCGCGTGTGTGCGTGTCAGTGTGCGCAGTCAGGGGTGTATTTATTAAGCAAAGTGAACTCAAATTTACTGAAGTAAATTCGTCGTTTAAATAGTTTCATGAAAATTTGTAATGAATTATCAAAGAGGTTACATCCAGGTAATGTAGCTGATGTAATGTATATGAACTTCAAAAACACTTTCAATAAAATGCAACATAGTCAGATAAGTTAAACTTCTTGGGGTGAAACAGGTATCGGTATCATGGTTACGCAGTTAGTTGCATGATGAGGGTGATGAGAAGTGTACAATTGGACTTTGCAGGATATACCACTGCAGGGCATGGTTGAGGTATTAAATCAGCATTTTTCACTTTTATTTCCCAAGGAGGAAGATGCAACCAAAGTCATAGTGAAGGAGGGAATAATTGAGGCAGTGGATGAACAAGATTTAGAAATTAAGAAGTGCTACAAATGCACGGCATAATGGAACTACGAAACTACTTAAAACACAATATAAGCAGGATCGAATGCAATGCACCACAGGACTCTGGGGGAACATGTTGTCTTGATATGCATGAATTAAATAACTTGGATGAAGAAAGCGCAATCCAAAACTTATAGATAACATAGGACTTGTAAGTCCAAAGATGCGTTAAAAAGGGAGTGATATTTTGTTATGAGGACATGGACAGACTTGTTGAATGGGGTTCATGTGGTAGATTAAATTTTATTCAGTGGAATATGAAAAACGCATGAAAATCGTAGGAACATCAAAGAGAGGCATTACTTTTGCAGAAACAGTGCTGAAACATAGCTGTCTTTATATTTGTTACATATCCGCTACATAGGGCGTCACGCCATTTATATATTTAACCTACTCAGATTTCCGGACAAATGTTTGTAAATGGCAAATCGGCATGGACAAGACTCAAGCATTGGAATGCAAATAGTTAAAAAAAAACAGAACTGCAAACGTTGATTGGTAATTTGGCATTGTAACTACAAACCTCATTGACTTGCATTGCGGAATGCAACAACTTCTTGCCTCCAGAACTTGAAACGTAAATTGATAGCAGCATTTACAGCATTACCAACAGGTACAGAACCAACATTAGGCTGAACCGGTATCTCTGTTGATCAATTACCAAAAAGGAATATTTTTAGGGCAAAAAGGAGAAGCAAAACCCGGGGTAACATTGACTGTCATGCTTACAGCTTGCGATGTCGATGATAGTCATGATGTGGAGATGCCGGCGTTGGACTGGGGTAAGCACAGTAAGAAGTCTCACAACACCAGGTTAAAGTCCAACAGGTTTATTTGGTAGCAAATACCATAAGCTTTCGGAGCGCTGCCCCTTCGTCAGATGGAGTGAAAATTTTCACTCCATCTGACGAAGGGGCAGCGCTCCGAAAGCTTATGGTATTTGCTAGCAAATAAACCTGTTGGACTTTAACCTGGTGTGGTGAGACTTCTTACTATGCTTACAGCGACCAGCATAATTTAGTTATTGTGTAAACATTATTCAGCCACCCCTTAAAGGATTGCATTTCGCTTTGAGATGGAGAAACTGACAAAAGGCTGGGAATGAGGAACAATTATTCCTTGAAACCTCTCTGCCATTTTAGGGCGGCACGATGGCACTGCTACCTCACAGCGCCAGGGACGCGTGTTCAATTCCAGTCTTGGAGGACTGTCCGTGTGAAGTTTGCACGTTTCCCCGTGTCTGCATGGGTTTCTGGGTGCTCCAGTTTCCAACGCTGTGCGTGTTAGGTAAATTGGCAGTACTAAAATTGTCCCCTTTGTGTCAGGGGGATTAGCAGAGTAAATACGTGGGGTTACAAAGCAGGGCCTGGGTTGGATTGATGTCGATTCAGGCTCAATGGGCCTAATGGCCTCCCTCTGTGCTGTAGATGTTCTATGATTTCCCGGTCAGGGAGTGGAAGTCGCAAAACAATGGCGAAGCGCCCAAGTCATCTAATTTAACGTCAATATATATGTCTCAATATGAATTCCCATTGCAAACATGGATGAATGAAGTTGTAATTGAAAAAGTTATGATAGTTTATGAACATAGTAAGTGCGTATCGTCGGTCAATTCGCATACGACATTCCATACGACATTCACAAAATTGTAAACAATGCAAATAAAAAATTAAGAATCATCCATGTGCTTGTTCCTTGAAATGGTTTTACAATTAGATTCACTCTCCAGACGTTTATGTGATCCCGGCAAAATGGTTCAACTCCAGAACTTGCGAGGACATGAGCGAGATCACATAGGAAATACTGTGTACTTTGTTGGTCACCTTATTTTGAAAAAGGTTGAAAATTGATGGAAGGATTTCAGGGTAGGTTGACTGGACTAAAACCTGGAATGGGCGGGATGTCTTATTCTGAAAGGTTGGGCAGGCTATGGTGTATCCAGAGGAGATTAAAAGAGCAAGAGGCGACTTGATATAAAGTCCTGGACAGCCTTAAGATGGTGAATGTGGAGAGGACGTTTCCTCTTCTGGGAGAATCTAGAGCTCGGCGCTTAGTGGCCTACTCCTGCTCACTGCCTATTCACTGTTTAATAAGAAGGAATCGCCGACTTAAAATGGGGTTGAAGTAATGTATTTTCTCTCTCAGAGAATCGTAACGCTTTTAGATCTTTCCCAGAAAAGTTGGCGGAAGCACTTTCCCAGAAAAGTTGGCGGAAGCAGCGTATTAAATATTTTTAAGACAGAGATGGATAGATTATTGCTAAGAACGGGTAGTTATTGGGGGTAGGGGCAGGGATGAAGATTTGAGGTTGTTTTCAGATCATGGTATTATTGAATGACGCAGTAGTTTCAATGGGCTCAGTGAACTACGCTTGTTCCTTGTTCCAATGTACCTAGTTGCCTTTGAAGGTTATTACGAAAATGTTTCCGCCATACTTTCAGGCAAAGTGTTTCACATCACTGCTAATCATAATTTATCCATATATTTTTGCGAATAGGATCTGGTTACCCTTCATATATTGAATTTTGTCTTTTTCATTTATCCTATTCTGTAACAAAACACCATGAATTCTACCACGTCCGTAATGAATATTTGTATTAACTTGGAGGTTTCAAGCATGTTTGTGTCGCTTCTTGAGGATTTATATAAAATTCTAATTTGTTTTCTCTATGCATTATTTCACTCGAAGTCTCTCTGCACATTGTGATGCTGAAATGGAAACGTGTTATTGATACATGTCGCAAAGTAAAATCCAAAGCAGTCTTAAGCATCATCTAAAAGTGATGCTCCCGCTTCTCTCTCGAAATTGTGTGCTGGCATTTGCTTTCATTGTCAGTCTTCGGCAATGGATAATGACACTAGTTTACACTATGAAGGATTGCACAGAATTGCCATTTTTCTTTGCAGGGATGCATTTTATTTTAGTCAACCGCAACAATTCCAGAAAGAGTAATAATTGGGAACCCTCATTTGTGAATGAAGGAAGTAAGGTTATCTCTGTGTACAATGTGGCTGAGGCTTAAGAATCCTGAAGCAAATTCTGAGCACTATACTTTCAGAAAGCTTCCAAGGCCTTTGAGATGGAGCGTAAGCCATTTGATTGAATAATGCCGTTGGCGATTGCGTCGTGGTGGAAATGTTACTTGGGTCATAGTCGAGAGAATAAATGTAACAACGTGGCGACGTGGATCAAATGCCAGCGTGGCAGCTGGTGGAATTTGTACTTAATTTATCAATCTGGAATTGAATTCCAGTCGCCCTAATGGCGAATATGTAACTTCCATTCACTAATGTATAACCCATCTGGTTCACGCATACCAATTAGGATCGGACACTGGCGTCCTTATTGGTCTGCCTTACATTGAGCTCTTGCTATGGGAATGTGCTCCATTAATTGCACTCAAGGACAAGTAGGGATGGACAACAGACGTTAGTTTGTCAACAACACCCACATCCCACGACACATTGTTTTTTAAATTACCGAAGCTCAAAAAACTGAGTAATGGTGATACATTAGAACAACTAGCATTCTTCTTTTTAGAACAGAGAAGAATTCATAGAAATTTATTAAAAACAAAGCTTTTGATGGAAGAGCTGATTGCACTGAAGTAGGGAATCAGCTGAATGGTCAGCAGAGTAGACTGAGTTAATTATTAATGAACCAGACACAACCTGAAGACAATCTTTGAACAGTGAGGATTTGTCATTTGAGGTACCTGAAAGGATGATAGAAACAAATTCAATGACACTTTTTGAATGGGCATTGGATAAGTATGGTACGGTGGCACAATGGTAAACACTGCTGCCTCATAGCTTCAAGGACTCAGGTTCGATTTCTGGCTTGGGTTACTGTCTGTACGGAGTCTGCACGTTCTCTCCATGTCTGAGTGCGTTTCCTCTGGGTGCTCTGGTTTCCTCTCACAAGTTCAAAAGACATGCTGGTTAGGTGTGTTGGCAATGCTAAATTCTCCCTCAGTGTACCCGAGCAGGCGTCAGAGTCTTTCACTAGGAAACTTTCACAGTAACTTCAATGCAGTGTTAATGTAAGCATGCTTGTGACACTAATAAATAAACGTTAACTTTAAATAATTGTTTGGGAAAATAATTAGAATGGGAAACAGCAAAGAATGACTTGTTAGCGCGAGTGAACAGATACTACACCACTCGCACCCAGAGCCAAGATCGATAACAGCACAGTTTATTATAGTTTTTTACGTCGACGGAGGTACAATCAGGACACAGACAAGACAGTCCCGCCAAGTACTCTGCCTGCCTGCCAAAACGGAGTATAGTTATAGTAACGATCTGTTTTGATATGTAAATGGTTTGTGAGTGGTTTCCTGATATAATCATCCTGTTTCAATAGGTTTGTGGGTGTGGAGTTTGATGTGTAAATGGTTTTCTTTTATAGTTATCCCGTTAATGGGTTTTCTGGTCTAGAGTTTTAATATGTAAAGTTTGGTTTAAGAGTGTGATAATTGCTTTATGTCTCTGAATTCCTTTGGACAATGGGTGTTCGATGGGATGTCAGGAAGTTTTCCAGGTCTCAAGATATTTTCTGAATAGCATATTGATGCGAGTTCCTGAGTCTTTGTCAACCTGGTTTCTGTGTTTAAAAGATGTCTGCTTGCCTTACTCACACCTTTCTGGCTGAATGCTGTCCTGTTTTGCTTCATTTATCGAGTTATAGTTTAAGAAATATTCTAATCCTAATACCCACAAAATTTATGCCCGCCTACAGTCCCCCCTGTCGGTCAAAAGTGAATTTTTTGTTGTTTATTTCCTTTTCACTTTTCTAACCGATCTTTCTCCCCTTTATTATATTTTGTGTCCGGTGCTTCCTGCCTCCGTACGCTGCAGTCGTACAGTTTAGGGGAGTCCCGGAGTTTGTCAAATCATGTGTAGGCGGGAGTAATCATCCCGCTTGGCTACCTGCCCCATCATACCAATTGTTCTAACTAAGTTCTTATGTGCTTTCATTCTCTTCCGCTGGCGGTAGGTATAACATGTAGCCAATCCCCAGGAAAGGGCTAAGATGAGTTGGATGACCACCAGTGTGTGCGATGTAATTCGGACCCAGGGGTGGATGTTTACATTTAGACCCCAGTCCCACACCTTCTGTACCCATGTTTGACTTCGTAACGCCGTCTCGGTATCTTGTTCCAAGGTTTTGATGTGTGACTGTAACCGGTGGTGTAATCGGACGGAGTGTCCTACTTTAAGTCGGAGCTCCCTTAGGACTTCGGTCAGGTGTGGGATGGGGGCTTGCTCGGGTTCTTGGTAGTCTCTTAGGTTGTCTTTTAGGGGGTCTGTGGCATTAAAGGCTATGGTCTGCCTATTTCGAATATTGGTGATGTGAGCTTGACCTATAGTGACTGGCTTGCGAGGGGTAAAACAGAAGTTAGGGTCGGGGATTGGGCATGTTAATCCGTTATATGTGAATGATGTACGTGTGGTGGCTACACAGTATCTACCCCGCCCCCCGTATCCTGCCCGGGCGAAATGTGGGTCTACGGGTATAATCTCTAAGGTGCAGTCCTGTGTTCGGTTAAACCCACATTCTGCTGCCTCTCCTTGTCTCAGTGGGTGAGGACAGATGGTGACCTCTCCCCTCTGCTTGCACCCTGCGAGAGAAACACTGGACATTATGCCATGTTTGGAGATGGCCATGTTTTCGGTTATGTGGTAGCGGAGGGAAGCATTGCCCCTAACAACACCAATATTTTCAATTCGGAAGATGGGGAATGGTCCAGCGTCCTGTGTGACCGTTGGAATTAGCAGAACCATTCCTATCCCGGTGCCCTCACTAACCTCGCAGTCGGGGATTACTGGATATACTCATGTCATCCCCTTCAGGGTCCGGTCATCCAGCACCCCCTTCTGATCTGCGAGTTGCGCTAGTTGGGCGCTGTCGATCCAATCGGGCACTTCCCCCCTGTGTACCTGGTCCAAATTGTGTCGTATTTGTGCCACCATCCACTGACCATATGCATGGCATAACTGTCCCTGTTGTACCCGGGCAGTGTCTTCCCTTTCCCTGTCTATGAGGCGATTGATAGTTCGGGCATGTGCTTCTAACACTGCAATCCCATCTAGTTGGATATGGGCGCCCGCTTCCCCTAAGAATGCTTGTTCCGCCTGCTGGTCTAATGACCGCTGTAATATGTTTTTCATTACCCCTTTCAGCTGTTCAATTTTACTGTTGAGGCCCTGGATGTCAATGGAGTTAATCATTGTGTCTCCTGTATTCAGCCCTGTGAGCATATCATTGATAATACCCCGTTTGCTTCGGTATGTGTTGGTGTTTATGTTTCCCCTGTAGTGTGTGGCCCCCATTGCGTCAATGGCCCGTTTTATGGTCTCTCTCTCTAACATCTGATACAAGTTCTGTACCTGTTCTGAGCAATGCCTGGGTACCTGGATTCCTGAAATGTCGATCAGGACAGGTACCACCTCATGTTTTACGTTGTCGTACACAATTTCCCCCTCGTTCCACAACACCAGTCCTCCCTCCGGTCCCCTGCTTTGCAAGGGACAGGGTAAGATTTCGGGCCTTGTGGTCGTGGGGGCCCGCGTTGGAAGCGGTGCAAAACATACATACAATGAGACTGCGGGAGCCTCAACAAGTCCGTAATAGCCGCAAATGTCCATGTTTGAATTCAAAGTGTCCTGTGGTCGGGCCTCTTGTGGGTTGTCGGGGAGGGCGCAGAGAGTCCCAAAAACGCACTGGTCTCTGTTCTGGAGGTCCCGCTGTTGAATGCATGTTCGGAGTCCTTCTAAAGTGCAAGTGAAGCAGATCTCGTTGATACCCGGGTAAACTTGTAGCCATGCGTTAAGATAAGTTCTACTGTTCATAGGGTCCGGTCCAGCTGGCACACATAGTGCCTCGGATGTGTTGAAGGCTACCCCGTGGAATCGCGGGTAGATGGGGTGTTCTTCGGGTGCCACACTCGTCAGGAAGGTCGCCGCGAGGATCATCCTCCAAGTGGTCCACATGGTTCTGGAGAGGGGTTGGGGGAGGATATATAAAACCTGGTGGCCGCCAGTCGTTAGGTTCATATTAGGTGATGAACTTGTCTTACTTATCTTATTCTTATTTCTATCTACATATATACATTCATGCCTCGGTTGGCATATAGTTCCTTTAGTGTTGGAAAATAAAGGTTGTTATTTCGATTTCCGCTGTAAGGACAAAGATGGTTAAGGGCCAATACGTGGAGTGGACGGAGCATCCTCTGTCCTTTCAGTCAGTCTGCTCTGTCCTCTTTCCCCGTGGTGATAGGATTTTAATTGCGACCAATGTTTCCATCGGCCTTTTCCTTTCACATCGACACACGCACATGTATCGCTGGTAAGGATAACCTCGTGGGGTCCCATCCATTTCGGTGCAAACCCGGGTCGGTCTGGGGCAATCCGAATCAAAACCCTATCCCCTACTCGAGGGAGGGTGGGGGTATGACTGACATTTTCCTTTTTAGCCTGGTCTCTAATGGCTTGCTGGTCCCTGGCTGTGTGGTGCAGGTCTCGGAGTTGTGAATCTAAGTGTTGCACATATCGTTTGAGCTTGTCCCGGAGGGGTGTCATTTCTTCCCCTCCCACGGCGATGTTTTCGGGGAGTCGCATTGCTCTCCCGGTCATTAGTTCGAACGGGGTGAGCCCTATGGTTCGACCTGGGGTGGCCCGTAGGCGCATCAGGATACAGGGAAGGACATCTACCCACCCCTGACCTGTTTCTGCGATAGGTTTTGCTATCGTGTTCTTGAGGGTGCGATTCATTCTCTCTACCATTCCAGCACTCTGGGGGTGGTATGGTATATGGAACCGCTGTCGGATCCCTAAGGTTTTACATGCGTGTTTCATTACCTTGCCTGTGAAGTGTGTCCCCTGGTCGGAGTCCAGTTGTAACGGGACTCCCCATCTGGGTATTATCTCATATGCTAAGATGTGGGCTACAGTGGTTGCCCCGCAATCCCGGGTTGGGAAGGCTTCTACCCATCGGGTGAACTGGTCAATGAGGACCAGGCAGTACTTCTTCCCACGACTGGTGGGTAGAGGGCCGATGAAGTCAATTTGGAGGTTTTCCCAAGGTCCCTTTGGCCTGGGTTGGTTTGCTAGTTTAACCTTCAGGGGCCGGCCAGGGTTATGCTGTGCGCATATGATGCATCTTTGACAGTGCTTAGCTACATCCCGCCCCATCCCTGGCCACCACCAATCTCCTGATAAACGAGCTAGGGTCCCATCCCGTCCGGAGTGGTTTGGTTCGTGGTGGAGTCGAAGTAGTTCCGCCTGTATGAATGAGGGGGCGACTACTTGATGTCCTTTCCTCCATATACCATCTTCGTCTAAGGACGCCCCGGTCTGTTTCCACCGCGCCACCTCGTCTGGGTCAGCGCTACCCTGTAGTTTATGAACATCCATCTCTTCCATGGGGGAAGAGGTGATGGCAGCTATCTGTGGGAGGGCTTCCCCTGCTGCAGCTTTAGCAGCGGCATCTGCTAGTTGGTTCCCCTTCTGCTCTACAGTCCTTGTCTTTTGATGGGCTTATATTTTAATTACGGCTGCTTCTGAGGGTAGTCTGGATGCTGTGGCCAGGTCTCGAATTATATTTTCATGTTTTATGTGTCCCCCCGCTGCGGTAATGAATCCGCGCCTATTCCATGCTATCATATAGTCGTGAACCACCCCGAACGCATATTGACTGTCCGTGTATATGTTTACCCTTTTGTCCCTTCCTGCGCTAAGGGCCTTTGTTAATGCTATAAGCTCGGCCACTTGAGCAGAGGTCTCCCCCCCCCATGGTGCCCTTTGCTATTAGTGTTCCTTCCTGATCTACCACTGCCCATCCTGTGCGGTACTGTCCCTCCACCTGCCTTCGGGACCCGTCTACGTATAGTATTATATCGGGGTTCTCCAGTGGCTGATCACTAATCCCATCCTCTGTGTCCATGTCTGGGTTAATCGGACAGTGATGTGGACTGCCGTCTGGAAGGAACCCCTCTGCTGGGTTTCTTCCGGTATCTCGTACGATTTTAATAGATTGGTCCTGAGGAAGGAGCACTGCCTCCCAAGTTGCCCTTCGAGCATCTGAAACAGTTCGGAGTCGACCTGTGTTTAATAATTCTACTATTGTATGTTTTGTGTGCAGGATGATCTGTCCTAACATAGTAATGGGTTCGCACACCCTGACTGCCCATGCGGCACAGTCCAGGGCTGCCACACATTTGTGTAGTCCTTTGGCTATCGGGGACTGCCGCACCGAATAATATGCTACAGGTCTCATGGTGCCCCCACTTTCTTGAGTCACAACGGAGCTATAGAATCCGTCCTCCGCATTATAAAAAAGATGGAACGGTTTCGCTATGTTGGGCAGGCATAAGGCTGGGGCCGCTAATAATTCTGATTTCAGGTGGGAGTATGCTGTTTCTTGTTCGGGTCCCCATTCAATGATTTCTGCCCCCGGCCTCCCCCCTTTTACCAATCGCTGGATAGGTTCTGCTATGGATGCAAACTGATCGATGAAATTCCGACAGTAATTAAAGAGTCCCCTTACCCTACGCACCCCCCTAACTGTGTTCGGACGGGTCATGTTGGCAATTGCTGTTTTTCGGTCCGTGGGAAGGGTTTTCTTTCCCTGACTTATGTAATGCCCCAGATATCGGACCTCTGGTTTTGCGAGTTGTGCTTTGGTTGGGTTAACCTTAAATCCTGCTGTTTGTAAGCCCCGCAGGATTACTGACAGGGCTCCCAAATGCCCCGTCGGGTTAGTGGAGGCGATCAAGATGTCATCCACATATTGGAGAAAAGCGCTCTCATAGGGGGATAAGTTACAATTTTCGAGGGCTTTGCTCATAACCCGGTGGAATATGTTGGGGCTATTGTGGAATCCCTGGGGGAGACGGGTCCAGGTGTACTGTCTACCTCCACAGGTGAAGGCAAACTTCTCCTGGGAGTCTGGGTGGAGTGGAATTGACCAGAATCCGTTTGCTATGTCTAGCACGGAGAAGATACAATATTCAGGTCGCAGTCCGTTAAATATAGTGGCCGGGCTCGCAACGATAGGGTGTTCCTTTGGGGTGACCTTATTCAGGGCGGTATAGTCGATGGTTAGTCGGTAGTTCCCGTCTGGCTTACGGACGGGCCACATCGGGGAATTTGTGTGGGACACGGTGGGTCTCAGGATGCCCCGTTTAACCAAAGCCTGGACGATTGTTTCGGTTGCCTGTAACGCCTCGGGTTTTATGGGATATTGTTTATGAGGGGCATGGGCTGGTCCTTGTATTTGTAAAGGAAGGATTGTGACGAGACCGCAGTCTTGCTTGCCTGTAGCCCAGACCCGGGGTAGTGCTTGACATAAGAGTCCCACTAGTCCCTCCTTCTTCCAGTCTCGGGCCGTCGGAGCCGGAGCCCCCATGCCTATGGCTGCTACGTTCTTATTAGGGACCCAGTATCCTTGGATCCCGCTCTTGTGTTCTTTCCTTGCCGTCCACAGCAGGCGCTTATTGAAAGCGTCCACCACTGCTCCTAACTCTCCCAGGAGGTCTATTCCCAAAATTGTCCCTTCTTCATTTGGGCCCACCCAGAAGTGTACGGGGAGTATGATCCCCTCTACCTCAAGTAACACTGCTTCGCTCTGATATGCTATAGTCCTATCCCCCCCTATTCCTACTACTACTATGGAACGGTGGGTGGTGGGTAGTGCCATGTTGGTGAGGGATATCGAAGCCCCCGTATCTATTAATATTTTGCATCGCCGGCCCCCTAACGATGCATTCACCCAGATACGGGGGTCCGTTCCCGGGGCGGGGGCCGATGCCACTCATGCAGATTTTTGTGCCGCCAAGGTTTGTATAATGTCCAGCAGCTGCTGGTGGCTGAGGTGCGCTGGGTCCGAAACCACCTCATTCTCCCTTATATCTGGGGCGCTTGCCGGGGTTTTCTCCAGTCTCTTCGGGGGCGCTCCCTTTCTCCTTGGGATCCTTCTGTCTTTGCAGGTAGATTCGGTGTGTCCGATTCTGCCGCACTTATTACATGTATTAGGAGGGTGCGGGATTATAGCTCGGCATTCGCTTTTGAAATGGCCTAATTCCCCGCACCTGTAGCAATTTCCTCCTTCAGTTCCTACCGCTGATATCCCTGCTCTGGCGCCCTGTGTTTTCCTTTGCTGGTTGTCTACAGTGACAGCCCAGTTTTCTAATTCATCGAAGGTGTTAAAGTTTACCAATCCTGTCTTTAGGATAGCTTGGTGTGCTGGGCTCAGCCCATCCCTATATAACTGGAGGAATGCCGGGTTCTGTCTATCTGCATCTGGCATTCCTCCGTGGGCTACAAAGGCATCGAATTTTCGTCGCCCGTATTCCTGAGCCCCTTCCTCCTTTTTCTGCGTTACTCCTACTATTACACTCCAACTCACGGGGACCTCCCCCATGGTCAGGATGATATCGTTTTTAAAGCCTGTCAGAGCCTGTTCCTGCTCCCGGCGGCTCCCGTCTAGGTCTGCACACCAAGTCCCATTCTGGTGTTCTGCCCGGAGCCGAGCCCAGTGATTCTCGGGCATCTTGGCTCTTACTAACCCTGCTATATCTCGGTTGTGTAAGTTGTGGCACAGTTGCATCTCTTTCATCTTTTGCCAAAAAATTGCGTTACTGTGCCTGGGCTGCAGGGTTGAGAGCTTTTCTAGTAATTTCATAGTGTCCCCTGGCGAGAGTGACACATAAGTCATTTTAATTTGGGCCTGCCTTCCTCGCCCGTCTCTCCCTTGTCCCCCTGGGATACATTCGATCTTAAGAGGTGCTGCTTTGGCGTTTGGGGGATCGGTGGTTACCGGGGGACTCCTCCCTGTTGGGCACCGAGGACTTGTCTCGTCTATTAAGCACTCCCAATCGGGACATTCCTCGTATGGGGCTTCACGGGAGAAGTCGGTCAGTGCCGGCAACACGGGGTTAATAGCCATCACAGCAGCATGCTTTTTCTGTTCAGCCTTTTCTTGTTTATCCTGAACGTATTTATGGACTCGCCCTGCTAGGGTGAGGTGTGCCTTTAGTATGAGGATCCAAGCCTTATCATCCTTGTTCCTCTTTTCCGTTGCCCACCATTCCCGTTGGCTCTCAAGGGGGTCTTGGGGTTTCCACCCTGTTTTAATCATGCTTTTAATTAGGTTCTTGTTTTTATCTGCTAGATAGCGGGTGAGGGACCCTTCCGGCCCCCATTCAAAAATGGTCTCAATGCTATCCATGTCGAATCTCTTAGCTAAGATCAGTGGTGTACTAATCCTGGTTTGGTGCTTCCCACAGATACTTGTGTAGGTATCCCTGGGGTTCCTGGTTTGGTGTTTCCACTGTCAGTACCTTTAAACCTTCAGCAGTAACACGCAGAGCCCGTCCTGCATGTAACGGGGAGATCACCGCTCACAGAGACAGGGGGGGGGGGGGCTCTGACCACGACTACAGGGGCCGGGGGCCACTCTTTCCTGACCAAATCCTACCGCTAAATCAATCCACAGAGGCTCGCCGTTTCCCTATCTCCCCGGGAATCACCCTGACCTGGGTGCGGACAAGCGTGGGATTGACCGCAGGTAGGAGTTCCCCCGGCGTGTAGCCGTTCTTTCGCGCTACCAGAGGTCTCCTGCTTGTAGTGCCCGAAGCACTCACAGAGGCTCCAGACTTAGTAGCGCCCGGACATGTAGCAGACTCCTCGCGGATCTGTTTCCAGTGGCCCAGACTTTCGCGCCTGCAGAGGTCCTACCCGACTTGCAGCGCCCGGACTTAAACCGAACTTCGTGAGTCCGCGTTCATTGGCCCTAACCCTGGACGTCCTCCCGGCCTCCCGGCCACTTAACCCTTGTCTTCCTTAGGTACCTTTTGGGTCAGCTAATGTCTGGTCGGGTCCGCTGTCAGGGATACACGGAATGCAACAGTACACAATCAATTACAATTCGCGACCCCGCTCACCCGCCCAAAGAAGAACCTACCCCGCTGTGCAGCTCTCGATCGGGCTCTGTTCAAAAGTTCAGATCGCGGCAGCCGTGGAACACCGCTGGCACTGGGAATTCCCGCGGACTTTAAATGAGTAAAGATACTCACCCAGTGTTTGAGAGGCGATGTTCCAGCGGCGGTCACTATCCCGGACGAGCCCCCAATTGTTAGCGCGAGTGAACAGATACCACACCACTCGCACCCAGAGCCAAGATCGATAACAGCACAGTTTATTATAGTTTTTTACGTCGACGGAGGTACAATCAGGACACAGACAAGACAGTCCCGCCAAGTACTCTGCCTGCCTGCCAAAACGGAGTATAGTTATAGTAACGATCTGTTTTGATATGTAAATGGTTTGTGAGTGGTTTCCTGATATAATCATCCTGTTTCAATAGGTTTGTGGGTGTGGAGTTTGATGTGTA
The DNA here is from genome assembly GCF_964213995.1 of Mustelus asterias. Lineage (NCBI taxonomy): Eukaryota > Metazoa > Chordata > Chondrichthyes > Carcharhiniformes > Triakidae > Mustelus > Mustelus asterias. Next base: position 92,788,440 of record NC_135816.1, read on the forward strand.
AATGGTTTTCTTTTATAGTTATCCCGTTAATGGGTTTTCTGGTCTAGAGTTTTAATATGTAAAGTTTGGTTTAAGAGTGTGATAATTGCTTTATGTCTCTGAATTCCTTTGGACAATGGGTGTTCGATGGGATGTCAGGAAGTTTTCCAGGTCTCAAGATATTTTCTGAATAGCATATTGATGCGAGTTCCTGAGTCTTTGTCAACCTGGTTTCTGTGTTTAAAAGATGTCTGCTTGCCTTACTCACACCTTTCTGGCTGAATGCTGTCCTGTTTTGCTTCATTTATCGAGTTATAGTTTAAGAAATATTCTAATCCTAATACCCACAAAATTTATGCCCGCCTACAGACTCAAGGAGAAATACTCTCTTGTGCAACATTATATCATCGCCCTAGAATTTTGAGATCAATTCGCTACTTACAACCGAATTAATGGTCCAAGAATCAAGGCAATCCTAGAAGGGCAGACAATGAGTGGGCCATTGATCAACAAATAAGTGGAAAACATTATCCCATTGACAGTGCCAAGAAAGTAACATGTTACATTCAATAACAACCACGTCAACACCTTTGGAACATTAAAACAACAGCATTTAGTTGTATATTTGGAATATTTGTTGTCTCTGATACAATGTATTCAAACACCTTTGCAAAGTGATTAAAAATTACATATTCAGTATGAATACAATTCGTTCTGTGGCGAAGGCAATCATACAGTCTGCAGGCTAATGGTAGAACATACAAGCAAAACATTCTGCTTAGATCGGACGTGTGAAATAATTCATGCAGGAGCTGTCAAATCAGCATGACATTCATTCTGGAAATAACGCTGGATCTAATATGACAGAATGTGTGGTTAAGTTTTAAAGGTTAGAAGTTACGTGGGAAATCGCTTCTGGTGAGCCCGAGATATACAGTGGCATGCGATCAGTGGTACAATGTTCAGCACCTCAGTATGGTTCGTCACGTAAATATATTTTTTTCGATCAATATTTGGACTCAATTTACCTGTCTGGTTCCAAAACTCTCAATACACTTACCGAGCAAGAATGTACTGAAAACAGATTTTTGTTGAACAACTCGAATACATTCTGGTAGATCTGGAAACGGGGTTCATAGATCATAAATACCCTACAGTGCAGAAAGTGGCCATTTGGCCCATCGAGTCTGCACCGATCACAACCCCACCCAGGCCCTATCCCAATATCCCTACATATTTACCCACTAATCCCTCTAACCTACACATCTCAGGGCACTAAGGGGCAATTTTAGCATGGCCAATTAACCTAATCCGCACATCTTTGGACTGTGGGAGGAAACCGGAGTACCCGGAGGAAACCCCCGAGGAGAATGTGCAAACTCCACACAGACAGTGACCCAAGCCGGGAATCGAACCCAGGTCCCTGGAGCTTGAAGCAGCAGTGCTAACCACTGTGCTACCGTTATATGACTACACTATTTCAGGAAGTCAAAATTAACCCGTCCTGGGGGTAAAGTGGACAATATCATATTGATTTTATATGCTCTGTCTAATTTTAATTTCATAGGAATTGATTAATCTGGAGAGCAGGCAGGGCGTCTAACTGATAACCAACGCAATTGAGCTTGATATACGACTCTACTTTTGTTCAATATTGCCCCCAGGCTTTAACCCAGTATACTAGTTACCGCGGATCTCTACAGCTCCAGCGCCATATTAACTTGTGAATACGTAAATATGCAGCTTAGCAACCAGAATTTCAAACTAAAATAGAATTTCTTACAACGGACTTGTTTGCGGGACGAGAAAGCCACTGTGAGGATACTTACGAGCCCTTTACTTGATGTATTTTCCAAAATACAACACAGGATTCCAAAAAATATCAACTAAAAAAAAAGAGGTATCAAATCTACAGGTCATTAAATTAGTATAATTTTAGTAACTTAAACTGTGGCTAATTAATGGAATGCAATACCACGAATATACTTTTCAGCGGCTCGACCATTATCTATATCTATTCATTTCGTTCCATAATTGTCCACAACAGTATACAGCATTAATAGATCAATCTCATATTTTGAATGTCCACTCCGAGTCTAAACAACAATTGCACGGAGAGAGAGAGCTAGTTTCTAACACTTTATGTGACTAAGCGCTATCTAACGTTACCCTGGACCGTTCAGCTGCAAATTTAATTTCCGCAGTTTTGTTTTAGTCTCCCCCAGTCGCGGAAGTAATTTATCTTTATTCACCCTATTAAACATGTTAATGAAATCACTCCATAAATACTCGATAAATATGATTCTACTTATTTAGAAAAAATATCATTATTTAAATGTTTTAGGTACCCGTACCATTGTTATGAATATTTCAATTGTGTGAACGATATTTTTCTGACTGACAATTTTTACAGATCAGCAATCTTCGCATCAGTTAGAAGTAAACACGTTCTGGCTGAAACAATCCCAACAATATTCAGCCAAAACTGCCGAGTAGATGATTCATCTCGGCTTCCTTCAGAGGTCCACAGCATCACAAAGGCCAGTCTTCAACCAATTCTATTAACTCGACGTGGTATCAAAAAACGGCTGAAGGAGCTGGATACTGCAAAGGCTTTACTCCCTGACAATACTCCGACAATAGTTATGAATCTGTTCCAAAACTTGTCGTGCCCCTCTACAAACTATAGTAGTACAACTGCAACACTAGTATCTGCCCGGCAGAGTGGACAACTTGCCATGGTATATCCTAGACACTAGGTTACTACCTAACCAAGCACTGCCCCATCACTCTACCCTCGGTTAGTTATGTGATTAAACGAATCAACAGTGCAATCAACTGGCGCTTGCTTCGCAATAATATCCTCACTGATGCTCAGTTTGTGTTCCTCCATAGTTACTCCGCTCTTCCACTCGTAGTTCACCGGTCAGGTCAGAAGGAATGTGCTTGATAACAAAGCAGCATTTAACCGAGTGTGGCATCAAGGAACACTAGCAACACTGGAGTCAATAGGAATCCGGGAGAAAGCCTCTGCAGTTTGAAGCCATACCTGACACCAAGCAGATGATTGTGCTTGTTGAAAGGCGATCTACACACATTTCACGACATCACAGACACATACTGCCAGGGTAGGCCCAAGCAATTTCAGCTCTCTCATCAATTACCTTTCTTGCAAAATAAGATCATACGTTCCCCGATGACGGCACAATGTTTCCCCACTCCCCAGATACTGAAGCAGCCAGCGTCAAAATGCAGCCAGACCTGCACAATGTGCGGCTTCGGCTGACAAGTGGAAAGTAACATTCGGGGCACATCAGGGCAAGGCAATTACCATCTTCAACAAGAAATAATGTAACCATCGCCTTTGCCATATAATCGTATGGCCGTCGCTGAATCCCCCACTTGACAACATCTTGGGGTTATCATTGACCAGAAACTTAATTGGACTGGCCATAAAATAAACTTTGGTCGCAAGAGCAGGTCCGAGGCTGGGAATCCTCCGCCAGCTAACTCACCTCCTGACTCTCCAAATCTTATCCACTATCGGCAAGAGATTAGTTAAGGGCGTGATAAAATTCTCTCCACTTGCCAAGGTAAGCACAACTCCAAAGGCAACCAAGAAGCTCGATGAGTTCCAGGACAAAGCAACTCGTTTGATGGGCACTCCTTCTACACATATTTATTTCCTGCACCACGGCTGAAGTGTTTATCTTCTGTATCACCTACAACATGCAATACAGAATCTCATCAAGAATCCTTAGACAGAAGCTTCTAAATCCAGGGTCACCACCATCTGGAAGGATAAGGGCAGCAGACGACCCCGAAATTTCCCTCCAAGTCATTCACTATCCTCACTTGTATATGTATCGCGTTTAATTCATTGCCGTTGGAGTACAATTCTGGAATTCCCTCCCCAACAGAACTGCACATGTACCTGCAACACATTGAAGCAGTGAAAGAAAGCAGCTCAACACCACCTTCCCAAAGGCAAGTAGGAACCGGGAATTAATGCTGGCCTGGCCAGCGATGTTCACATCTCTATAATTTTGGAAGGAAGATTTTAAAATTTATTTATGGAATAGAATTTTAAACCCTTGTTTCAAAATTATAGTTTCAGTTTTTAACTTCTGCAATGCTCGTCTGAAATCCAATTTGTTCGCTATTTTACCGGGAACGTTATCCAGTTTATCAGAGATGATACCTCAAATGAAATGGCGATAATCAGAAGAATAATGCAGCTGATCGTTAAACCTCCATGTGTAAATTTGCCGAAGACTGTCTTTTCTTCTAATCAATTCCAGCCTTACTAACATTTATTCAAGCAACTTCTACTCTACGTTTTAGACAGAAACCCACCGACAGCCCGCCACACAAATGTGCTCTGTGTCCTCCTGCCAGAGATGTCGGGCTCAGAATTAATAGCATCCAGAATATCAGAAATAATATTTCCAAAACAATCTGAATGACCTAAAAGAGAACAATTATCTCACTCTTTAATCGAGCATATACAAATCACTACAAATATGGAAGTATGATGTGTGACAGAGAAGGGAGCCTGAGAAGAGAGAAAAGTTGAGAGAGATATGAAGAGGAAGAGAGAGAGAAGGAGACAACAAAGTATCAGACAGACGGAGCTTTGGTCAAAGGTGAGCGAGAGGAATCTAATAGCCCCGTATTAGAAAATGTCAAGACGATTTAAATAGTGGAATTAAGATGAGAATCTATCCATTGGAACAAATTGAAAAGAAAAGGGGATTTTATTTCTCCTTTGCCTACGAATGACAACAGTTTGGAAAAGCTAAGACGGAGAACGAAAAGAACTTATGTGAAGAAATAAAATCCAAAACAGATCGCCAAAGATCTAAGAGAATAATGAGAAAGGTCGCACATGCCATCTTAAAACATAATAATATGCCTATTCACTTTCTGTATTGTTACCAAATCTTTCAGAAAGGAAAAGCCTGAAATCATTGCATGTTAAGTAAACAACAAAATAGAAGCGAGTAACTACATAATGGTAGGCGCAAGCCTAATGAAGGTTTTTCTATGAAATTGCGGATAAATCGGAGAGCCGTGATCATGACCAGAGTAAAAAAAAAATAACTCATGGTTGAGAAAGTATACAGAGAGTAAATTCTCCAACATACTTCAAGCTGTGAATCAACTTAAACATTGATTCCCTCCGCCACCCGCTCTCAGCGAAATCAATATTTTCTATTTCTAGTAACTTGCTCGTTCTTCTGCAACATGATTCGGCGAATCCATGAAATAAACAACATCAGCCCCAAGTTCCTCTCCGGGTCACGCACCATTGCAACGTTGAAATATATCGGTCGCTCCAGCATTGTAGCTGAGTCAAAAACAACCCCGAGATAACACATCTATGCAAGTGACTTCACCTCACCCGGTGCGCAGAGGGGAGGGTCGGGATGGCGACCTCCTCGTGAACCTGCTCCTGGGCCTGCAGAAACGCGCCATTTACCGGTCCAGGCAGCGGGCGATCGAGGAAGCCGTCCATCCTAACTGTCTTCCCCTATACCGCGGCTACGTTCGCGGCTGGGTGTCCCTGGAGAGGGAGCATGCAGCGTCCACGGGCGCAGTTGACGCCTTTCGCGCCCGCTGGGCACCGCAGGGGTTGGGGTGCGTTATCGACCCTAATAATCACATTTTAATTTGATGTTTTTAAGTTTCCTTTGTACTTTGATTTCTGTTCGGGCTGTTCCCCCTCCTTTTTGGGGAGCTGCCCCTTTTACTTTGTCCTGACTTAATCTGAGTTTGTTTATTTGGTTTGACCTAAAAAGAGGGCAACAGTCGGCCACTTTCCGATCACCAATTATATACGTCGCGGAGAATGTAAATTTCTTCTATTGTTCATAACAGAATGGACTCTGCTTTAGTAAAATGAAATGGCTGTAATATAAGTCTGTGCAACTTACCTTTGATTATCGATCACTGGTGACTCTGAAACGTAATTTCGATCTGCCGAACCCTTATGGCGAGACAGTTGGTAAAACTGGAACATGTGTGAGAAATGCACAATCAGTGAGAATGGAGGGGCAGACTCTGTTGTTTCATGACCTTCTGAAAGAATGATGACACATGTTTTATCATCTCTGCAATAGTTTCGGTCAGGAGATCAACTCATTAAAACAAACGCGAGAAACATGGCCTTTAGTGTAGAGCTACAGTTTGCACTTGTCTTTAGAGGCCGACTGTTGGTTGTTTTATCAGAAGGCTAAGCTTACAATCAATGCCCCACGCACCACCATCTCCTTTCCTGGATGTGTGCTAAGCCAGCGGCCGGAGAACCTCACCAGAGCTGACGGGCATAATGGTAAGGAAGGAGTTGCACTCGGCCTTGACTGCAAACCCCATGATGTTTCATGGAATAAGCCCAAACATGAAGAAGAAACTTCGGTTCAATACCACGTACCGCCACCGCCACCCTCCGCCCTCCATCATCCCACCCCCTAACCCAACTCTCAGGTGATTAACTATGTTGAATTGCCAATTTCCAACGTAATGGCTGTATTCCCCAATGCTGGGTTCCCTCAGCTCATTAAATACTTTATTTCAAACCATCAAAACATTTCGCTATTATTTAACTAAACTCATCTCGATTACAATGTATTCTTTTCAATTCAACGAGCGTAGATTCTGAGCAGTGAGACGAGATCAGTGAAAATTAATTCCAGATCATGGGCTGATGTCAGGAAAGAGCAGCCGTTGATGAGAAAGAGAAGGTAAAGCTTTAATTTCCGGTAGGACTGCAAGATGAACGGTACAAAGAGAGCAGTCATTGCGGATGACTCCGAGCCAAGCGGGGACTCTTATCTCGAGTTTATCTATACGTGCAGCTTCTAGAACCACTGGTGGCGGTCTCCATGCTGCTCACAGTGTGCCGAAACGGCTTCGAAGCCCAAAACTGACCCAATTAATTTCACGCAGGCGTACAGGCCTCGCAATCTTAAACGCACATTGTCAATTTACCGCATAAACCGAGATGGGTGACTGACACATGAAATGCAGGGTTTGCATGTGAGAAAAGGAAATAAAATAAAATCACGTTTACTCTCGTTCGCAGACATGTACTTATTTGGTAACACGATTCACTCTTTACCGTCTATTACTCAGTGATGATCAATTTTGATTCCCCAACTAAATATAACGCGTGTGCAGCTAAAAGATAATAAACCTAGCACGATAGTACGGAAGGGTACATTTGCTGAGTTATTTAACTAATTTTGCAGTATACTGAGTCCAGAGAACCCTGGAACATCTGCATCTTATATCTATTGTAAAGGGATAGATAACTTACTCTGAAATCGCCAGAGTAGCTGACCCAAAATAATGCAGGGAAAATGGGATGTGCGTAGCGTTCAAATAAGAGGAACGATTTGATACTTGAACAATTGCGACTGGACATTACGCTCCTTCATGTGAAAATCATTTCCAAATATAATGTGGGTAAGAAATAATGTTCCTTCAGAAGTTTATACTTCCAGTAGAAGAACCATCAGAAGATTAGCACTTTGACAAATGGATGGTGTGGGGGTGGTTTGCAGTAAAGGAATAAGAGGGTACTGGCAGTTGCAGGCGAGGCGGGATGATGACTGAGCGGTGGTGGGGGGGGGGGGGGGGGGTAAGTGGGGAGGGGGCGGCGGAGGCAGGGGCGCGGGGCAGATTAAATTGGCATTAGGCAGGGTTGGAAAAGCTCTTGCTTGAGAAAAAAGTTGGTGACAGTTTTTGACAGATGTATTGAAATCGGAAGCACTAACTGGTGCATAGCTGAATTTCTGGTCTCCGGATTCCGGGATGCGCACAGTTCAGTAATAATCTCACGTCTGTTATGGACACAGTTAAATCCATCAAAAAAAATTTCCGCAGTCCACTTAGTGCTCTCAACAATATTTATCCCTCCAACAACTTCATAAAACATTGTTCGAATATTAGAAAATTGATGCTTTGCAGAGTTTGCCCTGCTTTACATCCCATTATGAAGGAAATTAAACAACGATTTACAGCATAATTTAAAACGTAAGAAGGCGCTTCACAGAAATATTTCAGAACAAATATGACACACAAACAACACATTACACATGATGTCCATTTCGATGAGATATCGGGTTAGATGACCAAATATGTTTCCCTAGAATTATGTCTTAAAGAACGAAAATAAGGCACAGAGGTGAAAAGGTGTAGAAAGGCAATTCAAGTGTTTGGAGCCTATAGGGAATGCACTTGAGGTCCTGTGGAATGCAGATATCTTAAAGGATTGTAGGGTTGGAGGGGATGGCAGAAAGAGGCAAGAAAATGACACAAAGGGTTTTGAAATCAAGATTAGTACATTGGTATATAAGATTTGCATAACTGAGACTCTGTGTAGTTCAACAAACATGGTGGTGACAGGAGGATAGGAATTGCTGCAAATTGAGACATTGGCAGTAGAGATTTAAATCAATGAAATACACGAGGTTAGAGAATTGAAGACCAGACATGAGTGGCATGGAATAATGAAATCTGAAAGTACTGAAGACATGGATGACGTTTTATGTGTTCAAGGAGCTGAGACAAGAGCGAATTGGGGCTATGCGGTGGAGGTTGAAATAAGCGATCTTCGTGATCGCGCAGCTCATGTTAGAATCAAATGTGACATCAAACGTACCAATAAACTGGCTTTATCTCCGACTGTTAACAGAAAGTGAGGTGGACGGAATCAATAGCAAGGGAATGGAGTTCAGAGCCGGGAACGTAAACAATGTCTTCGGTATTCGCGATATTTTATTGAACCTCAAATGTAGTTCGTTGGCTGTAAACGTTTTTTGAAATGTCGTGAGATTGTGTAAGGTGTAGTAAAACATCAAGCATTTTAGTTATGAGGAAATTATTGTTTTCCCGTTTCGTGATTTTGTGCACGATTGTCTGCTATATGTTTCACCTTAAATCCAGTTACTATTACATAATTGGAACTGAAAACTATGCATGTTCACACTGAGGATGGTCATGGGGCGTGGCATTTTCACCCAGGAAAATAGTCCAGATTCAGTACGCATTTAACAGATCAAAAATCCACGAGTCGCTGTGGAACATCATCAGTAGAACTGTGTTGAGTCACACCATGTGATCTCAAGGACCGACACAACACTCCTGTTACTATTAGCAACAAACCAGGGGAGCAAACTGTGTTGAATGCAGAGTTCAGGAGAGAACGCAAAGAGCAGCACCAGGCATATATTACCATGAGCTGCCAAAAGGTGAAGCTGTAAACATAGGACTCCATACATGTTAGTCAATGGAAATACCATGCGCCCGAAAGACAACAATAATCCTAGAACTCACTAATCAGGTCAATGTTCTGTAGTCCTATGTTATTTATAGGTTAGTTTATAAAATGTGGAGGAACTGTGTCAGAGCACTGCTCATGAATTTTAACAATAACATTTCTTTCTTCAACTGAAACGATTGGATTACGATAAAATACTCCTTTACTTCCTCCTTATTTTAACAGAATACACACAGATTTTAAGTTTTACATGGATTACAAAGTACATTTTAAGATACAATGGTCTCAGTAACACAACGTCCCATTGCGCACAGAGATTGTCTGTGATCAAATGCACACATTCGGCTGTGAACCCAAGTTACTTTTTGTGGATTTCTCCTCAGAAAGCCAGAAGATGATTGTCACATTAGAGGTTCCGAGCTTCATTCCCAAAACGCGCTTTAACATCTCTCACAATAATGCTTTCCCTTAGTGGTTTGCATTCAAAGGGCACTTTATTATGTTATTCTTTGCAACTTCCTTTTTAACTCAGAACACATTGTTCAATCTTCCTCGAATTCTTCAGAAAATACCTTGAACAACGAACAAAGAACGGCACTGCACAGGAACAGACCCTTCAGCCAATAAGCCTGCGCCAATCACATTGTCCTACCCCGACCAACGGCCTGTATCCCTCTCAACTCCGTCTGTTCATGTGCCTGTCCAGATAAGTCTTAAATGTCGCTAACGTATCTGCATCAACCATCTCACTTGGCAGTGCATTCCAGGCCCCCATCACCCTCTGTGTAAAAAACCTTCCCCCAAATCTGTACTGAACCTTTCCCCCCTTACCATGAACTTGTGCCTCCCAGTGATTGTCATTTCTGCCCTTGGAAAAAGCTTCCAACTGTTCTCCTTATCTATGCCGCTCATAATTTTATAAACTTCTATCAGGTTGCCCCTCAGCCGCCGTCTTTCCAGGGAGAATAATGCCAGTTTATTCAAACTTTCCTCATAGTTATTACCCTCCATACCAGGCAACATCCTGGTAAACATTTTCTGTACTCCCTCCAAACCCACGACGTCTTTCTAGTAGTGTGGCGACCAGAATTGGACGTAGCATTCCAAATGTGGCCTAGCTAACGTTTTATATAAGTGTAACATAATTAGCAAATTTATAATTTTACTGTTCGTTATCTCTGGATATTTCATACTTCTGTGGATAATACTTCTGCTATACCTTACAAGGCTCCGAATCTATTTCTGGGGTACACCCTGATACGGCTCCCAGTTGTTGTACACATACTACCAATTATTGTGTGACTCAGAATAAATTCAAAAAACAGTTGAAGAACCTGGTGAAGTGTCCCTTTGGTGTATTTGCAAAATGCACTAAATACGAGTAAACACTTTAAAGCCTTTCCAGAAAAGGAACGAAGTCATGTATCATAAAGCGAATGGCCTTCAATATGCACTCCTGGATTCTGTGATAAAGGGGCAATTGGGTTGGTGACGCCCTCCCAGAGCTTTGTGATTCATGCAGAATGCAGTCGACCTGTTATCCACATAGGGTCTGGATTCAGAATGTAGTGTATCCAGTCAGTTCTCTTCCCTCATGACACAAGAATTGTAGGGCAGTGCGCGAGTGACAGATGCAGTGGATGTTACTCTCCCTTGAATTTTCTTTCCGCGATTAATAAGCCCACTCAAAATATTCCCACGCCTCAATAATCCTTCCCCACTTTGAAACTTGCTAGTCATTCCTGCTTTTGAAGCATCTACCGTTTTGATACTTCTCATTGTGAACTGCTCAGTGACAGTGAATCCACTGCCCCCATGAAGCAACACTCAGTGAAAAGACGCCCATGAAACTCTCCCAAAGTAAAACATTCCACTCAACTGTCTGGACAATTCACTGTCCATGACCCCTGCAATAGGGAAATCAGGTATATTATCTACACTGTCATCCACCACAGATTTGTACATTGCAATACTTTCTTGGGAAAGTCTTACTTGTCTTACAAAACTACACCTACAATTTTACTTGCAACAGTCTTGCTTGCCGAAACTGCACCCATTAAAACACACTAGCCTGGTTTGGGAATGAACCGAGCGTGGACATTTGAATCAAATATTAGCAGTTGAATCTTTAGTGGATCAATTGGCTGCCGTTAAAGAGTAAAAAGCTTGAGTGCAGATGAGATATATTCCCACAATATGAAAAGGTAGGACAACAAAAGATAGAATAGGATGAAGCGGAAAAGCGGTCTAATAATAATGTCAGATAAATAAAAGAAGTGAGAGGAGTAAAAGGAAGATCAGGGCCAATAAGAGATTGAAAAGGGGATTTATGAATGGAGGAAGAGAGCGCGATTGAGGCACTAAATGAATACTTTTCAGTTGTCTTTAACAAAAGGACGATGCTATCGACGTAGTTGCGAAAGAGCAGGTTGTTGATTCAAAGATTCAGCGAAGAATTGATCAACGAGAAATCATGGAAAGGGTGACTTTATTTAAAATTGAGGCTGGATTAAGTGACATGCATTCAACAAAACCGAGGAAAGTAAGTTCATGAATCATAGACCTGTAGAGTCATTGAATCCCGACAGCGCAGAAAGACTACATCTGGCCCATGAAGTCTGCACTGGCTCTCTGAAAGAGCACTCCACTTAGGCCCTCCGCTTCCCCCTATCTCCTTAACCCCACGCATTTACCATGGCTAATCCATCTAATATACATATCTTTGGACAACAATGCGCAATTTAGCAAGGCCAATCCATCTAATTTAAACATCTTTGGACTGTGGGAGGAAAGCCGAAAATCTGAAGGAAGCACACACATACATGTGTAGCTCCACAGAGGCAGTCATACAAGGCTGGAGTCAAAATCCCTGACGGTGTGATGAAGCAGTGCTAACCACTGGGCCACCTGGGAGGTGGTAAGAGCCAGTCTGCCCCAAAAGGGAAACGTGAATAGGCTATCATAACGATTTGCAATTAATATTTTATGAAAAGATATCTATATCCAGGAGGAAGAGTTAAAAATGGATTCAACTGAAACATTTATTTGAAAAGGAAAATATAAACTGGAAAAACTCCAAAGTATTACATTTACACAGTCAACAGTACTTTGACAAACATTTAGAAAAGCATGTATGCCTAATTAACTCAGATAGAGACATCCCTTTTAGGCAACATACTTCATAGATGTCAATCTATAACAACACTAGTAATATTGCCACAACTTCACTGTTAAAAACTAAACTTCTCACACGGGCCTTTCTCTCTCTCTCTCTCTGTCATCAAATACTGAGAGCCCAAAGCAGGTATCAAAACCCTGCAGATAGAAAAAGGTTCGCTGGGAGTGGTGGCCATTGCTTTTCCACACTTCTGTTTCCAGCACACACATCGTCTTCCATTTCTCTTTTAATATCTCTTTATCTTTCATCTATAGCTCTATTGTTTAACTTCCCTTAAAAATTCATTCTGCAGAATTTACAGGTATTCCATGGTATGTTATGCGGACTCCTTTTATGAATGAGCGAACTTATCACTCTGCTCCATCGCTTTATGATCTACGATAATTTAACATGTTCCACTTCGATGCACAACAGTTAACTTTAAATGACTTCCCTTATCTTCTTAAAGTAAATTTCTATTCATGCTGTGAACTGGTACTCCAACTAATCTCTGCTCATATCCACTTCATATTTCTTGCTTTGACTCGTAACCGCCACCTCCTTTATTATGTGAACCATACTGTTTTCAGTTCAATTAGGCTATTCATACCCAAAGGAAAACACACAAACCTGTTTCACAGTACATCACAGTGATATTGGGGAAATATTTAAAAATATATAATACTTTACCACAGAAAACATAATATTCCAGTCGTTCTTAGATGCAGAGGTACTTGTAGAAGTCTAGCTAATTTGAAATGCTACACTTTTGTAGCCATTCGTGGGTCTGAAACCATATAGAGGCAATAATTCTGGACAAAATTAGCAGTCAACTGGACAATGGGAATTTATTAGAAACATAGAAGATAGGAGCAGGAGGAGGTCATTTGGCCCTTGGAGCCTGTTCCACCATTCATCAGGATCATGGCTGATCACCCAGCTCAATAGCCTAATACTGCTTTCTCCCCTTAACGTTGGACCCCATTCGTCCCAAATAAGGAGGTCATTTGGTCCATCGAGCCTGCATCAACAACAATCCCACCCAGGCCCTATCCCTGTAACCCCACATATTTACCCTAAAAATCGACATGGATTTGTCAATGAGGAAACATATTTAAATATTCTTATTGAGTATTTTCATGAGGAGACTGAAGTGGTTGTAGAACATAATTGGGTTGATGCGGTGTAGATTAAAATCCAAAATGTATTTGCTAAGGTGCCACATAACAAACTTGTCAGCGAAGTGAAGGCCCATGAAATAAAAGGGAGTGTCATAGCATGACAGGTGGTTTTAAATGTTTGCTTCAATCAGGCGGATGGTATAAAAATTGTTTTCTCAGAGATCGTTGCCAATGCCCCTGCTTTGCTTGTTCTATATGAACGATCACAGTTTGAATGTGAGGCCACAAATACAAAATTTTCGATGACACAAAACGTATAAGCATTATGAACAGTGGTGCGAATTGTTAGGGTCGGAAGCCAGACTAGATCACAACAAGTTATTTTTTGGCAACAATGTGGGAAAAGGATATTTCATTCCAGGCATGATTCCTATGGCAAAACAGGAATATTTTATATGAAATAACATTTATTTATAACAGTTTAAATATCAGGCTAACAATGGAAACAGATTACCAATCAACCGTTGAACACTACTTAAAATTGAAAGGAAAACAACGTAATTGCTAACTTATCACTGTTCCAGTTCCAAATAAGCAACATTCAATTCCACACTGAAAAATGCCACTTTCAAATACAGTTAGAAAACAAAGATCTTCTTGCTGTAATATGGGTGGACAGTCTTAAAGTTTTCAGAGAGAGAGAGAGATGGGTGGCATGGTGACACAGTGGTTTGCAAATCTGCCTCACAGTGCCAGGGAGCCTGGTTCAATTCTAGCCTTGGGTGACTGTCTGTGTAGATTTTGTACGTTCTGTCTGTATTTGCATTGGTTTCCTCTGAATGTTTTAGTTTCCTCCCACAGTCCAAAGATGTGCAGGTTGTGTTGTTTGGCCATGCCAAATTTCCCGTTGGTGTCCCAAGATGTGTAGGTTAGGGAAGTAGCAGAGTAAATAGCGGGTTTACAGGGATAGGGCCTGGGTACAATGCTGTGACGGAGAGTCGGTGGAGGCTTGCTGGGCCGAATGGTCTCCTTCCACACTGTAGGCTTTCTATGAAAACAAGTTTTTTAAAGCCTGCTAAATCCTCCTAACTTCAACCAAACTCCTGATCAACAGCAATTGAAACCAAAACCAGCTCCAAATCCCTGCCATCGAACTAGCTCTTCCCATCAACTAGATCATCACATGACCCTTTCAAACAACTCCCCAGAGAACCTCCTTTTCGTAAACAGAAGTCCATTATCTCTGCCTAAGTAAACAAAATGAATAGCTGAAATGAATAATTATCCAACTGATACAATTCTTCAGCTGAATGTTTTCTCGACACACTGAATGCCTGTGGAATAAACCTGAGCGTTAAACATTTTCCTGAAACATAACAGAACTATACGTGTGTGTGTGCACGCACACCTGTCAATTGCACACTATCATCACAGGACAGAGATCATCCTCCTAAAACTTTATAATGAGATGAATGAAATTGATGCCGAGAAGTATGAAGTGATACATTTTGGTGGAAGAACGTGGGAGACAATTTGAAAGAAAGGATGCAATTCTGAAGGGGATGGAGGACCAGGGGGGCATTTGGGTATATTGAAACACTCATTTTCAGGTGGCATGATGATGCGCATCCTTGTTATTTCTTAATAACAAGGTAATCAGGATCGTTGATGTGAAGTGGAAGAGAGTTATAAATTTAGGCGCACATAATTCAAAACTAACGAATGACGAACAAGTATAGGCAGTGGATTTGGGGTATGCTGGTGCAAGGTGTCCATTTTTGGGTCTATGCTTTAGGAAAAAATCCAGAGATTAGGGATGGTGCAGAATTCTTTTTTTATCATTTGTGTTGTCAGCTGGGGAACTAGATTTCTTCGGAAAAATGGAGTGTCCGGACTTTTGTCCATAGATAACAGACGGTTGAAAGTAGATTCGGTGGAGCTGTTCAAAATCACAAGGGTGCAGGATAGATCGTGAGAAACTTCTTATTGACAAGAAACTGAAGATATTGATTTAAGCGAATTGGCAAAGAACCAAAGAGAACTGGATGAATAACTTCTTCACAGAATGACTGGTTAGAATATGAATGCCCTGCCTTGACGAATGTAAGAGGCAAATGTCGTTGTTGCTTTCAAAAGACAATTTGAAAGAAATGTGAATAAGGAAATATTGTAGGTTGCTGTGTAAATGTAGGCAGTGGGTCTAATTGAGATGGCACTTGCAGAGCCGGCATGGACTCAGGTGCTTTCAGGAGTCGATGATTCCATCATTCATCCAGGTGTTGATACTTCCTGGAGTATGAGAGCAGAGTCAAGTGATCGTGATGCTGATCCTCTGACGTCAGAATGGGAGATAGCGCAGACTCAGATCTGGATGTGAACAGTTCACTCAGGATAGGACATGAGGCTGGGACGTCCAAAACTGAGAGACAGAAAATCGCAGAAACTGTCCATGCAATGAACTCAGTCACGTTTATAAAATAAAATCATCCACTCCCACCAGTAATCTGAGTCTGGATTCCCGCAGTGACTTCAGATCTCTCTTTCCACCTTTACTGAACTGATTCCCCCACAGCCTGAAACACATGAAACAGAAAATAAGTCAGTTTCACAACAGTTTAAGTAATAAGCAGTTAATTTTTAAAAACTAATTTCAGACACATATAACTCATCAAACTGATTTTACAAACAGCATTTACAGATACTAACCCGACCCGCTCCAGGCTCTTGCAGGTTAGAATGAGGCGGCGAAGAGCGGGGACAGATACGTCTGTGAAGAAGTTTGATTCCAGGGACAGCACCATCAGTGACCGGTTTGTAGTAAGAGCAGAGGCAAGAACCTCGGCACAAGCATCTGTAAGAGCGTTTTCATCCAAGCTGAGATCAGACAAAGCGAAATAAAATGAATTATGTAAATGCTTGGCACCCCGTTAAATGTATGTTCCCTTAACCATCACAGCACAGTGAAAGCCGCGTGGGTCATATACAAGATTCACTGCAGTAACTCACCATGGGTGTTCGGACAACACTTCAAAACTTACGCCATCTTTCACCGAGAAAATTCAGGGCAATGAATGCATAGGAGCAATACCACCTTCAAGTTGCATTCCAAGCAAAGCACTATCCTGACTTGGAACGATAGCGCCGTTCCATCACTGGCGATGGGTCAAAATAATTTTGTGGCTGTACCTGCACTAAATAGGCTGCAGCTGTTCAAGTCAGCTGCTCACCCCCACCCCGTTGAAGGTTGGGGGTGAGCAGAAACACATTCTAGTCTTGCTCTCGACGCTCACTTGACATGGAAGAATGAAACGAAATGCGTAATGTTTCCTCATGGTGCAATTATTGGCGCTGAAAATAATGCTGATGGTATGTTCTTCGCACGTAAACAGAATGCTGCTAAAATATCTCTGAAAGTGTATCAAATGAGTGGGTGGGTGGGGGGGGGGGGGGTGGGTGAGGCGGCGTATTATCTCTTCAGGGGTTATGGGATACATACAGCTCGTTGCTCACTTCCTTTAGGTTAACACTGCTATTGATTTCTCCTGTAAAACCCATTGGACACTAAATAGGCTCTCAAAATGCGTTCAACATCGCTGCAAAGTGATCTATAAACACGATTGTGCCATCTCAAAATTACTGTGATGCCCACACGCAAGGTTTCATTTCATGATATGAAATCTTCCTTATCGTTATATGTTTGCAGCTCTTTTCGAGGGCTGTCCACCAATAGGCATTTTCGAACGACCTATAACGTCTGCACCGACTGTATGAAAAAGCATCTTACCCAGGTCTTTCCTCCGCCCTATCCCCATGGCCAATCCACCTAACCTGCGCAGCATGGACTGTGGGAGGATACTGGAGCACCCAGGAGAAAACAGATGCAGAACGTACAAGCTCTAGACAACCAGTCACCCAAGGTGGGAATTGAACCAGGTTCCCTGGAGTTGTGAGGCAGCAGTGCCACCGTCCCATCATGAGGCAACTCAGATGTTGGTTGCGATGTGTAGCAGGGTACATAACTTGCAACGTGCGTATCCTGGTCTTCATGTAGTCTATTGCGTCAGGAATGTTTATTTTGAGGAAGCTCGTTGACATTCATGTTATTTTCATCAAACCAATCTGGATTTCTTCAGGTTCTGAAACCAATCAATTCTGCAGCTGTTTCTTGTAGGACAGATTTCATCTGTTCCGTCTGCTCTGCTCGGTTACTTGCTTATTCATTTTGCACAGTGACACGAGAGACTTATTGGCTGTGCCATGTCAACCAGGCAACTTAAGCCAAGCAGCGTTTGGGTTATCTTTTCAAAGCCTGTCTTAATTAGGAGACAACAATGCAATATCTGGCGGAGGATGTTTGGCCACTCATAGTGCTGCGGGATGTCCCAGGTCAACTGACAATTAACACATGCTACTTAATCCTGCATGCAGCTTGAAGCTGCTGCTTTAGTGCAATGTTTTTGTCACACTTTCTCCTCTCCTCCGAGCTGAATGACTTTTATTCCCATCTACGTTGAGCCTTTGGTAATCCCAGCAAGGGAACTTTGCATATTTCAAATGCAAGGGACTGTTAGACGCAAATCCACATATGAACAACCAACTGAACGAACTTGAGGGTAGACTCATGAGGAAAGGCAAGGAGAAGGGCACTCCTAAATAATACCAACAACTTTGCAGTTACTGCTACTGCTGTCACATCAGCCTGCTGAGCCGTTGTGGGGAAACAAGTAGCTAAAAGTAATAGTGTACTATGTTTACTGATAACCTTATTAATTATTATAATAATAATGTATACGGTCAGTTATTCACTTGGTAAAAACAATATGACTTTTATCTGGTACTTACCGCAGATCCTGTATTATGCATTTTGGATTCCTTAGAGCTTCAGATAATAGCTTTATTCCTGAATCTCGCAGTTTATTGTAACTCAAGTTCAGAACCATCAGTGACATATTTACGCTGAGAGCAGAGGAGAGGTCCATGGCACAAGAATCTGTGAGGCCGACCACAGTCAACCTAGATATCAGACAGGGAGAGAATGATTAAGACAGTCAGTAAAATCACACTGCTGAATTATAGCTGTAATACCCTTCATAATGTACAGGATCATTAATCAATGATCAGCTTCACATCGCTGATCATTATGAATACACCAGCACAGTTTATTACTTACTGTAGTTCCTGTATTTTACACTTTGGGTTACTTAGAGCCGCAGACAGTAATTTCACTCCAGAATCTCCCAGTTTATTAATACCCAGGTTCAGGACAGTCAGTGATCTGTTTGTGCTGAGAGAAGAGGCGAGATCCTCAGCACCATAATTTGTGGCAGCAACAGATTCCAGTCTGTAGATCAGCGAATTGGAAGAATAACAGAAGAATGAGCGGAATGGTGTTTGATAATGATACGATCATTATTATAACAGTGTAATGCTAGTTTATTAACATCAATGATATTTATAAGACAGAGGATTTGATAACCACTTGACCAATTCTAACAACAATACAACATTATAAACAACAAATTGTAATAAGTAAAATCCCACTCAGTCTGGTACTTACTCCAGTTTCCTTATTTTACAGTCTGGGTTCCTGAGAGCCACAGACAACACTTTCATCCCGGAATCTCCCAGTTCATTATTACTCAACCTAAACACAGAACAAAACAGTGAGGAACGGCATGCAACAATCTCCATTCTCCTGTGAAAATCTCTGGCTCAGATGCCACAGGAAAATTGGAAGAAACATATTGAAATCAAAGCACTGAACGTTAAACTCAATGGTGACCTTACGGTCTTGTATCAAAGTTGTAGGTTGGGGTCTAACAGATCCACCGCGATTTCAACAACTCGCATGATTCGCCTCTTGGTTAGTCAGAGGACAATGAAAAATTAGCATAGTGCAAACTGATTGACTGTTCACACTCAGTCGTCTCAATTTATTGAGGAAGATTAATTTCTCTGCTCTCTATATCTATGAAGATATTAAATTATCTATGCAATATTTGACCATGTCGTTCATATTAAACAGGAAGTCTGTATAAATATTAAAATGCTCACAGTTTTTTAATGGAATCCTCATTTTTCACAACAAAATGTTAATGAAGCAAATTACCATGTTAAAACAGGATTAAAGCTACATTAACAAATAAACGGTTACCTCAAAATTTGACACTTATACAGTACTGGTTCCAGCCGTTGCAGTACTTCATACTGAATGTAGCAGTTCTGTAGGTCAAATGAGTCTATTTTATCACATATTCCAATAATTGGAGCCAACATTGCACAGTCAATGGGGGTGAGTCGTAAAGAATAATGTGGGTTTGAGTCTCCAAACTTAAGTTTTTGTATGGAACCCACGACGGCACGAGCCAGGGCATTGTTCTGAGACTCAAATAGATAATGCAACGCATTCAGGAGCTTCCTTTTACCAATTTTACTCTCTGCGCTTCCTATATGAGCGAGAAAATTCTCCTTCACCCAGTCGATCATTTCACACGTTGCTTTATGTAAAAAGGGACCCAAAATCTCCTCCAGAGGCCAAGCTGACTGTGGGGAAGAGAGACCAGCAGCAAAACGGAGAACTACTTCAAATCGTCCATCTTCCTTGCTGTGGGATTCTTGGAGCAGTTTCTGGATGTCTCTGGGTTCTGTCGTCAGGAATTGTGCGAGTGCTGCTACAAACTCTTGGAGGGTGATGTGTGGGAATGTGTAAACTACACTCTGAGCAGAATCATCGTTCTCCAAAAGTTCCACGAGAAACCCAGACAGGAACTGGGACGGTTGCAAATTATACTTGATGAAGTCTTTATTTCTGAACACAATCTTTTTCTCGGAGATTCCTGTGAAGGCCATCTTACCAACCTTCAATAAGACATCACGGGGACATACACTCTCTCGGCCATGGTTTTTCAGAATGTTGTAAATATAATAGGAATATAGTTGGGTGGTAGTCTTGGGAACTTTCTGTTCTTTCCTCTCTTTCTGTGTAAAGAATGGGCCCAGTGATAGCCCGAGGATCCAGCAGTAGGAAGGGTTGTAGCACATGGTGTACAGGATCTCGTTGTCCTCCATATGTTTGATAACAACTTCTGCCACTGCCTGATGCTCAAAAAACTTGTGGAAATATTCTTTCCGTTCTTCACCAACAAATCCCAGGATTTCAGCCCAGACACTGAACTCAGCTTTTTCCAATAAATGTAATGCAGTGGGGCGGCTAGTCACAAGCACTGAACATCCTGGGAGCAGCTTGTGCTGTATTAAACTGTACACAATTTCTGACACATCAGAAATACATTCAGGATCTGTGCACATGGACTGAGGTTGTGCATTTCTCTGACTGTCAGCAAAGTCAATACTGTCCTTGAATTCATCCAAACCATCAAATATAAACAACAATCCCTCTGGGTTCTTCCAAAGCTCACCCAGAAAATTCCCAAAGTAGGGATATTGATCCAGTACCAGTTTCTTCAGGGTTGTTTTGCATTTAATCACATTCAAATCCCGGAATTTAAAACTGAAAACAAATTGAAACTGTGGATATATTTTTCCAATGGACCAATCATAAATAAGCTTTTGCATCATCATTGTTTTTCCTATTCCTGGTATTCCACTCAAAGCTGCTGAAATGCCAGAACTCGATCGCTGAAAGAAATGTTTCATTTTCTGGAGCAAACTCCCAAATTGGGAAAAACTGCTCTGAAACAATTGATCAATTCGGATTTTTTCTAGTTCTCTCCGGAGATGCTTCTCTCTCCACTCTTCATGGACTCGGCCTCGTGCCAGCAGTTCATCTTCTACAAGCGTCCGATCTCGAACAGTAGAAATGACCGTCAGTTCAACATATCGATCAACCAGCTTGAACGTTTTAACCTTCGCTTTTATTAAGATAGTGTTCATTTTCAATGTTTCAGTTTGTACCCGGAGTGTCTCCTTGTGTTTCTGCTGAACACCTTCAATTAGAAAGGAAATAAAGTGTTTTTCACTGTTGCTTATCAATTTTAGAAATCACTTGAAATACGGTTTTTCACTACAGGGAGGTAGCAAGTAACAATTTAATTAATGTTTTTTGTAGGCAGGAGTGCAGAACCTTTAAAAACAGTGGATGTGAAATGTGGGTGCCAGACTTGGTGCAATCTAATTGGCTGATAGTGCAAAATGGGGGCTGTTGATTGGCACCATTTATATTGCAATTCCATCATTACAATTAATATTCAATAGTAAATGTTTCTAACCTTCAGATGATTCATTTACTTGTCAAAAATGAAGAGGTGAATCAATTTTCTTCGGAATATAATAACATAAAGTTAGACAGCTTATACAGCAGCAATTACGGCCAATTACTTCATTTAACACATTTTGGCATCGATTCTCCAGTCGAACATACTTCTATTTCCTCATTTTAACTTCTTTCGTAGAACCCTCTGCTTTATTTATGTTTGAGTACCTCTCTAGCTTTGCAAAGAATGCAAATACCACTTATTAATTTACTATTGTCAGGGAACGGATCAGAAACCCCAGGTATGTTATGAAGCCCGAAAAGCCTGCAACAGTTTTTTTTTTCCATTTTATCATGAGTGTGAGTATAAGGTGTCTCACTCCAGGTGTGATTTTATTGGCACACTAGGAAGGTTTTGTCAAAACAAACTTTATTTAACATATACGAATGGATCAGATTAACTTTTACCAATTAAAATACCGATGACAGGTGGCACAGTTGTTAGCACTGCTGCACCAGGGACCCGGGTTCAATTCTGGCCTTGGTGACTATTTGTGTGGAGTTTGCACGTTCTCCCTGTATCTGCGGGCGTTTCCTCCAGGTGCGCTTGTTGCCATCCCGCTCCAAAGCTATGTGGGTTAGGTTGATTGGCCATGCTAAATTGTCTATTAGTGTCAGGGGGATTAGCAGGGTAAATATGCGGGATCACGGGTTAGGCTCAAGGTGGGATTGTTGTTAGTGCAGGCCTCCTTCAGCACTGCAGAGATTCCATGATTCTTCTGTGAAGATATTTAAATCTTAACTGCTCATCCATCTCGACTAATTTGCAATTCAAACAATATTCCTCTATCGACTTAACATTTTCTTTAAAATCAGTTCGCACCACACAGGCTTACGTACTTGAGCCTGTACTTGAGTTGCCAGTCTTCGAGCCTCCAGAACACCTCTGGAGAGAGAAAGAGTCAGAGAGGGAGAGAGAGAGAGAGACCTATTTCACCTATCAGGTCCAATACAGCAGCGGCCGCAGAGAGAGGGCGAACTCTTGCTTTTTTTTCAGAACCCAGCAGTAACTGCTTGTTTTTCCCTGTAAGTGTTAGCTCTTCCACTTAATCATGAGACTGTTTCTGTCAATCGACCTCATCAAAACCCTACTCTAAAATCCCAAGCGAAAAACAAAATAAACAAAAATGCATTAACTTAAAACAAACAACTCTAGCTAAAATCCTTAGCCTGCATTCTCAGCATGTGAGCTGCCCAGTTTTGCAGACCAATGGGCAAAAGTTAACTGAAAATATAGTATTTTGTTCTCTGTACATGGTGTCTTTTTTTTAAATCTTTTTTTGTTTATTTAAAAAAGGGTCTCTACTCTTCTAAATTTGTTTTTAAAAGATGAAACAAAACTGAGTTGAACTTTAAAAATACCCCGCAAAAGTACCATAATATGAATATATTTCTTAAAGGCATAGTTTCATCACGCTACCTCTGGAACCGAGTTTCACATGATCACCACTCTCTTCGGTTTCTTCGAAATTGCTTACTGAACTTCTCGGAAATTTCTTATATGATCGGCTGTAAGTTTGCAATTCTGCTAGAAACACTCACTTGCTGTGCACTGTAGTAAGGCATCTTGCCTTTTTGCAGATCACCTCTCAGCTTTCTTTTTATTTAAGATAAAAGAAACCGACCATGTGAAACAATTCCTGATATGGATACTCCAGATTTCTGCATTAACTTTGTAAATCTTTATGTTTTGCATCTTCTCCATTGCACCTACATGCTTTATTTAACATGCGCATATAGTTGCCTTCCGTGGTATTATAATCTTTGATGTTGATTCGTTCAAAAACAAAATCGCATAAACACGAGTGGCAGAAATGCGCCGGATGTGCCCTGGAGTCAACTCCTTGATAAAGAAGATGATACTTTCTATATGATCTCCACTTTTCTATCATTGCCACGGATTCTATCTTTTCTTTTATGCCAAACCCTCCATCGATCTCAGTTTGAAAATATCCTGTGTCTCTACACACCACACAGCTAAAAGCAAAGAGAATTTTTAACAAACTGAATGAATACATTTCTTCGAATCGCAGCCCCAATTCTTAGCATCCACCCTATCAAGCCTTTCAAGAATTTAATGCATTTCAATCGAACGATTCTCATTTTGTTTCCTACAATCAAATGCATATAAAGTCATTCGACTATTTTCCCACTGGGGCAACTGTATTATCCCAGCAATCAATCTACTGAACCTTTACTCAAGTCCTTCGAAAGCAACCTTATTCTTCAATACGCCAAGATGTAAACAGTATTCCTCTTCCATTTTTGGGGTTACATTATTTTCAATTGCATATTCCGATTGATTGCCCAACTGAACTTTTACCTGGTTATTATTTTACTTAATTAGACATTAAATAATTGTGTTTTTCTGACACTCTGGTTTCAGAGCCGTGTTAACGTCATTTCATAATAGATTCATGCCTATTCCGAGTTAAATGGCAATGTTGTATTTTTGAATGGGATGGTCACAAGATCATAATTGAGTAATCCTCGGTTTTAATCACGGGTACGAATTTTGGTAGCATAAGACAGACAACTATGCTTCCCCTGCAGACATCTACCTCTGTTTATTGCAAATCTTCTCGGCTTCTCGCACAGCTCGAGCCAGAGCTAAATTGAGATTGGCAAGATTAGCAAATTATATAAAATTGTCCATCCAATTTACACCATAACTGTTCTTCTTTCTGATAATGTAATGCAGTGGCCGTTTATTTAATATGTTTCCCCAACCTGCAATACCAATGTCAGCAAAAAATGTTACTTCCTTCCTCGCCAATATTTCTCTGTTAGAACGTTGTCCTAAATTTAATCGGCTCGGCTTTGCAGCTCTTAGGTTGTTGTTCAGCTGCTGTGAATGCTTTGACTGCATCAGAGTAAGTATTCTTGGGCGGCATGATAGCACAGTAGTTAACACTGCTGCCTTAAAGCGCCAGAGACCCAGCCCCGATTCCCGGCTTGGGTCACTGTCTGTGTGGCGTTTGCACATTCTCCCCGTGTCTGCGTGGGTTTCTTCTGGGTGCTCCGATTTCCTTCCACATGCCAAAGATGTGCAGGTTAGTTAGATGTGCAATTTAGCCATGCTAAATTGCCCCTTAGAGTCAGGGGCCCAGGTAGGGTAAATGTTTGGTGTTATGGGAATAGGGCCCTGGATGAGGTTGTGGCTGGTGCAGACTCGATGGGCCGAACGGCCTCCTTCTGCACTATAGGGATTCTACTGCAAACATTGGCTCTTATAACAAGCCCACCATATCATGATGTTCATTTTGTACTTTCGTCCCTCACCTACCGAAAATAATCTATGCCATGTCTGTCTAATATGAAGAACTTCTGCACATTTGTTGTCTATCCTTTCCCGGTGATAGTCAAAACGTTATGTTCTATTTATCTATAAATGCACAGCAGTTATGGCTTCCTGCCTGTATTTCTAGGACAGCGTTCAAAAGGCTCACAACCTTCTGAGCGAAGAAATTCCTCTCCTGCACAATCTTAAATTGGTACCCCTTTATTATAAGAATGTGCCTTCTGGTCCTAGAGCCTCCCATGAAGGTGACCAGCCGCTCAGCATTTATCCCATCAATCCTCTTAAGAATCCTATATGTTTCAATGAAATCACCTCTTATTCTTCCAAATGCCAATGACAGCAGTCCAACCTGTTCAACCTTTGTGGGGATCATCCCAGTGAACCTTATCTGGACTGCGTATATTAAATAATATATTTCCTTAAATAAGGAGACCAAACCTTTTCACAGTACTCCAGATGCGATCTACCCAGTACCTTGTGCAGTTGTGTCAAGCCATCCCTACTCCTATTCTCCATCTCCATTGAAATAAGGACCAAACTTCCATTAGCCCTCCTGATTATCTGATGCATGAACTGTGTGCTAGCTTTCAGTGCTTCTTGCACAAGTACTCCCAAGTCCCCTTGTGTTGCAGCTTTTTGCAGTTTTTTAAATAATACTCCGTTCTTTTGTTCTCCCTTCCAAAATGAACAACTTCGCATTTTCCCACAATATGCTTCAATTGCGAGCTTTTTCCCAACGTACTTAACCTATCAATGTTTATTTGAAAACTGTTTGTATCCATCTCACAATTTTCCACCTATTTTTGTGTTGCAAATTTTGTCTGCAAATTTGTGTTCTTCTTCCAAGTCATTAATATGCATTGTAAATATTTGCAGACCCAGGACTGGTCCTTGTGGAAACTACTGGTTACATGTTGCCAACCCGAAAAAGAACACTTTAGCCCATTTGCTGTTTCCTGCCCATTAGCAAACTCTCTATCCGCGCCAATATACTACTTCCAACACCATGGACTCATCCCCTCACTTAACCTTCTGTGAGGTACCTTGTCGAATGCCTTCTGGAAGCCCAAATACAACACATCTACTGGTTCCCCCCTATCCACTCTGGTAGAGACTTTCTAGAAAAACACATGAAAATGTTTGACACGATTTCCCTTTCATGAAGCCATGCTGACTCTACTTGATCAGATTATGATTTTCCAAATGTGCTGCTATCACTTCCTTAACAATTGATTCCAACATTTTTCCAACAAAAGATATTTGGCTACTCAGCCTATCGTGGCCTTCTTTTTGCCTCCCTCCCTTTTTGAACAGGGTTGTCATTTGGCAGCTTTCCTATTCTCCTGTAATTTTCCAGAATTGAAATGTATTTGGTAAATTACGACAATGCATTCGTGATCTCGGCAACTATTTCTTTTAGAATACTAGAATGCAAGCCATCAGGGCCAAGGACATGTTTGCGTTTAGCCCCATTGGTTTGTTTGATACTACTTCTCCAGGGATGGTATTGAATTCCTTCACTATATCCTTCAGTATTAATGCGATGTTCAAAGAATCTTCTTCCATAATTAGCTATTTAACTTATCTCCATAACTATCTCCCCAGATTCATTTTCCTAAGGGGACTGTGTTCATTTTGACCTTTGTTTTCCTTTTGAAATGTTTAAATAATCTCTTATTGCCAGTTCTAATATCCTTTGCGAGTTGGCCCTCGTAATTTATTTTCTCCCTCTTTATTATCCTTTCCGTCCTCCTTTGTTGGATTCTGCATTTATCCAAATGTTCTCGGCTATCATTGACTTCTGCCTCCTTATATGCCTTTCCTTTCAGCTTAATACAATCTTTAACCTCCTTGGTTAGCCATTGTTAGTTTACCTCTCTCTTAAAACCTTTCCTTCTTGCCGGGATATATTTTTGCTGAGTCATGAATTAATCCTTAAATTGCCACTTGTTGCTTACCGTATTTCCTGCTAATCTGCCTGCCGAGTCCATTTTAGCCAGCTCTATTCCCTATTTAATTGTAATTCTCATTATTTCAGTTAAACACAGTTATTTACAACCCAGCTTTCTCTCTCACAAACTGAATATTCAATCCTATGATGTTATGATCACTACTTTCTAGAGGATACTTTACTCCGAGGTCATTCATTAAATTTACCTCATTACCATTTTAAAAATCCATGACAGCCTGTTCCCTGATTGGTTGCATGAAATATTGCTCCAGGAAATAATCTCAAAAGTACTCTTTGAATTAATTGTCGTAGCTTACCTTTCCAGCTTGATTAACCAAGTCAACGTGAAGATTAAAGTCACCCATAATTATTGCTCTATTCCTTTTACATACTCCTACTATTTGCTGATGTATGTCCTTTCTTATAGTGCGTCTACTGTTTGGGGGTGGGGGCGGGTGGTGGATACACAGTACTTGCTGTTTTTTTTACCTGCACCTTATGGACTTTACATAATCTGAGCGTAGATCATCTCTCACTGCTGACCTAATCTCTTACTAAGAGTACGACCCCAACGCCTTTTCCTTCCTTTCTGTCTTTCCGACAGGTCAAATATTTCTGGATATTAAGTTCCCAGTTTTGATCTCCTTTTAACCATGCTAAGATATCAAATACATTTACCTTGATTTGCATGATTTATTTGTTTACGTTAGCCGGAAAGCTTCATGCATTTAGGTACAAGGACTTTAGGTTTGCTTTTTTGCCATTATTAATCATCATAACTTTTCTTTGTACTTTACCCCTTTTTTTTAACCGGTCACCCTTGATTCACGATCTACCGTTTTTGCATTTTGCTGTTCTTTCTTTCATTCCTGCCGCTGTTTCTCTTTCCCTTGTCACCTTTCTTATGTTCCTATCACCCTGCCATTCTGGTTTCAACCCTCCCCAACCACACTTGCAAATTCTCGCCCGAGGACATCAGTTCAGTTGCTGTCCAGTTTTAACCCATCCAGGTTGTAATGCTCCCACCTCCCCCAGAATTGAAACGCTACTCCTTGCACCATCTTTCCAGCCCAGCATTCATCTCATACATTCTGGGATTTGTAATCTGAGCAGCATTGACTCTGGCAGTGATCCCTAGATCATTACCGTTGAGGTCCTACTTTTTAACATGGTTCCTAACTACCTATATCTGATTTTTCGGACCTGGTCCCGCTTTTCTACATATGTCATTGGTACCGATGTGTACCACTAACACTGGCTGTCCATCCTCACCCTTCAGAATGTCCTCATCCGATCAGACACATCTTTGATTCTAACATCTAGGAGGCAACATACCACCCTGGTGTCTTGTTGGCGACCACAGAAACGCCTATTTATTCCTCTTGCCATTGAATCACCTACTACTATTGGATTCCCACGTTTTGTCGTCCACTCCTGTGCAGCAGAGCCAACCGTGAGACAACGAATTGAACTGTCAGTCCTTCCCCCTGCGAGGCCATCTCCCCAGCAGTATCCAAAGAGGTGTATCTGTTCTGCAAGGGAATGGCCACAGGCGTTTGCTGCACTAACTATCCAGTCCTCGTATTTACCTGGTGACCACCCACTCTCTTTTTGCCTGTGCAGCCTTAGCCTGTGGTGTGACCACCTCTCTGTACGTGTTATCAACGATGCACTCAGCTTCTCAGATGCTCCATACTGTCCCCAGGCTTAGAGGAGCTGCAGCTGGAGACACTTGATGCACACATGCTGGCCCCAGGCACTGGAAACATCCCCGGTTTCAAACATGCAACAGGAAGTGCATGTTTGAAGCCGGGAGCTTTGATGTATCCTGCCACGACTAGTCTTTTAAATTAAACTTTAAAATCATTTACTCCAAGGTCATTCCTTCTGGATCCTCGTTAGTATAAAACATACAAACATACATAGGCCACAAAATAACTTGCAAACTGTAAGGGATAGATGTCGTAAATTATTCCGTGATGTTACCCACAACTTGTCAACCAACCTTCTCTCTTCGAGCCTCTACTGCTGCAGCAGGGCAAGACCATTATGAAGATTTCTTTTGGAAAACAAAAATAACATGCTGGGTGTTCCTCTCTTCCTCTGCACCAAGTTCCCACTGTGCTCCAAGTTCCCAAAGCCTATACTCAACTTGGCTGTTTTTCACTCACAAGAGGTTTCCCCACTGTTCAAGAGTTCTCAGAGTAAAGGTTCTACCAGTCCGAATTTTCAACTAACCCTTGCCCAATCATTGCAGAGAAAGTTTAGATTGATGAGTATTCAACATTGTATTCGTAAATCGTTAAAATATATATATTTCAAATAAACAAAAATAGACACATGGTTTTCAAGTTTTCCGAATGGTTAATTTGCTGAATAACCCTGTGCCAGGAATAAACAAGCTATCACGTATATTTTAGAAAATAATATGATCCGTTGACTTTCACTGGGAAAGAATAGGCAGTATATCTATTGAACTTTCATCATTGGTGTAGCAGGCATTGCATATGTTGTCATTATTTATCTTGGATAGTTTGTGCACTGTGTGACCGACTAAACTTACAACATGTACATGGTTATTGCATCGGGAGTTGTGTGTGCTGTCCGTTTTTCTGTATGTACATATAGTCAATTATTTCAGCAAGACTATTCTACGCAACGGGAAGGTAGAGAGGCGAAATTCCTTTGTCAAAAAATAGGTTGGGAAAAGTGCTGTTTGGTTTATTGATTCAGCAAGGGTTTGAAACATTGGAACTAACTTTCCAAAATTAATTCATGATATGGATATAGTTAGCATATAGTTAATAAAGACAGTGAAGCACAGTCTGGTTGGCTTTTTCATCTAAAGGAAAGAATGATGATTCATCTGGAAAGCGCAATGCATGGTCCATTGAAAAGTGATTAAGTGTCCATTGAAAATCACATTCAGAACGGTGGAGTGAAGAATCTCTGACAAAAATTCAAACAGTTTGTTGAACAGTTCCCCTGATTTACACTTGATACGATTTTACTGTATAATTTAGTTTTGGAAATCAAACTATTGATACAAATGATCTGTAAATTAGGAAAAATGGGTTCTGAAATTAAGTACTAATCTCTGTGCCCACTTTCATTGTTTCACTGCCATCCCACATAACATTGTCAATGTATAGATGTCTGATTATGTGCTAATCCGTACATCTTTCCAGTTGCACCAACTTCTGACAGCTCTGTCTCTTCAATTTTGCTTATTTCCCGTATGGCTGCTTTTATCGCAATTTACTTCCTTAAACATACGCTTACTCAGAATATGACTGCTATATATCAGTGGCCTATAGGACTTTTTTTGAGCTCTGAGCTTTCAGATTCTCAACCTCCTGTATGTTCGAGCTCACGATGTGTTATCAATCGGACAGTTCTGTATGGGGATTTTGGCCAATGTGATTGGGAATTCAATATTTAGAAGGATGCCGACAGTTAAGGCAGGTATGTATGCCATTCCAGAATGAATAGCGAAACACACAGGTGATATTTAGGGTAGTCGATTGTCTCGTGGTATTATCACTCGACTGTCAAAGAGAAAGAACAAAGAACAAAGGAAATTACAGCACAGGAACAAGCCCTTCGGCCTTCCAAGTCTGCACCGACAATGAATGTCAGTCCAGAAATTCCGCTAATGCTCTGGGGACCCGGGTTCGAATCCCACCACGGCTGATGGTAGACTTCCAATTCAATAAAATATATCCGGAATTAAGAATACACTGACGACAATAAAAACATTGTCGGACAAAGCCATCTGCTTCACTAATGTCCTTTAGGGAAGGAAATCTGCCGTCCTTCCCTGGTCTGCCTGCATGTGACTCCAGAGCCACAGCAATGTGGTTGACTCTCAACTCCCCTTGGGATGGGTCATAAATGCTGGCGAGCCAGCGCCGCCCCTGCCCCACGAATGAATAAAACATAAATGGGAATCTCACAGCTAAAATTGGAGCAATGATAGATCGGCAAAT
Source organism: Mustelus asterias (assembly GCF_964213995.1). Lineage (NCBI taxonomy): Eukaryota > Metazoa > Chordata > Chondrichthyes > Carcharhiniformes > Triakidae > Mustelus > Mustelus asterias. The sequence continues at coordinate 92,819,493 of NC_135816.1, forward strand.
CTACAATGAACCTCTGAATTTTCTGTGCTCTGGGATTTAACTGTGCACAAAACATTTGGTTTCACAACAGGTCAATGCATGTCGATTCAATCCCCTGAACGTCAGAATCAGATATTCTGTCCATATTTCGAAAAACGGACAGGTTTACTCAGTTAGATACCCTGTTCAAAATCTTAATCGCATCATTTACCTTTTAATTGCTCCGGAACTTCAGATAGATTTTCTCTGAGATTTAAGTTTTCAAATGCATCAAAACCTGTTAAGACCAATTAGACCTCACGTTACCAGTTATAAACAATAGAACAGCAATGGCTAAACATCAAATGGAAAGCAATGGAATTTCGCGGTACCAATTTCTTCCAGCTCGTTCAGTATTTTGTCCAACTTTGGAACTGCGTGGCGCATTTTCACAAATGATTTCCACATCACCCTTCTGGCCCCAGCGTCCTTGTCCATCACCAGCCTGAGTAGAAGCTGGGAACTTTCCACCCTGTTTCCCTTCTCTGCGAGTTCAGTGATTTTCTATGAAGAACCATATTAATATATTAAGAAGAAAGCAAATAAAACACGCTGAGCATAAGAAGGAAAGGATTTGTTCCCTGATCGGATTTCACAAATGATCATGATTCTGTTGCGAACACATCGAAGGAACTGAATAGTACCCTATCATTGCTCTGCTCTGTGCTGCACATTCAACGATTGCTGGTCGGTAGTATCCAAAGAACTCAGTGTAGAGTAAAATTATCCTAGTTCTGCCAACTGACTGAACCGCAGCACAAATCAATACTGCTACGTGATAGACATACAATTATCATATATCTAACATGACAACCATTTTGCAATGCGCACGGAGCTATGGTAAATAGTGTTCGCTTTCGTGCACTACAGATGGGGATACTAATAAAATCGGTGATAAAAAAAAGACAAATTTGAAGGAGTGAAGAACTGTGGAGTTTTATAAATCCGGAGAACTGGCAGGGTGGGCAGAAGTCATGGAAGAATTTGAAAACAATTATGCACCTATTAAATGAAAGGAATTATAAAACCAGAGCAACCAATACAACTCAGCGACGAGAGAGGTACTAAATTAACAGAACTTGGCGATTGTCCTGATGTAAGCAGCAGTGCCCCGGCTGAGCTTAAACATATGCAGGGCGATGATTCTTTGGTGATCTGATTCAGTCGCACACAATTCTATTGGGGTCAATAGGGTAGTTGCAGGAGCAATGATTCCTCTGGCTGTGGTGTCTAGAGACAGGGGACACAGATCCAGGGAAAGTGGTCATTCATATAGAACTGAGGTCAGGAGGACTTGTCTCACTCAGAAGATGGTGATTCTTTTGAATTCTCTGCCCCAGAGGGCAGTGGAGTCTCAGTTGCATAGTTTGTTCAAGACTGAGATCTGTAGATTGCTGCATATTAAAAACATTAAGGGATATGGGGATAGCGCAAGAAAATGGAGCTTGAAGTAAAACATTAGCCATGATCTCATTGAATGGCCCGACACGAATGGCTCAATGGCCGATTCCTACTCCGATTTCTTATGATGAGAATTAGGGCAGGAGAGCACTCCACCAATCAGGTCTAGAATGAACGAAGAAGTAATAGTGGATGACCCGAAGCAGTTGTGATGGTGGCTGATGTTAAAATGGTCGAAATGGGCTGTCCTAGTGATGGTATAGATATGTCACAATCTCCTTTACAGAATACACACTAATCACTGTTCTGTACAATACATTAAACTAGTTGTAAAACATGATGATCACTGCTCTATGCAGTGCATTGTAGTAAATGCAGAATACGATCACAGCACACTGCACAAATTGTACATTCTATAAGGCACATTGCAATCGTTATAGGCACAATTACCCACTTCCTGTTGCAAAGCGTTGAACTATATGTAGAATATAATAGTCACGTCCCTGTGAGTTAAATTGAAATAACTGCACAATACAAAAACATACTCGCTACAATGCATTCAAGCAACTGGAAGACACAGAGAATTGTTCTCTGCACTGTACTCGAAGCTAAGTGTATTGAACGATGAGCAATGTTTTGTGCTATAAGCAATTGCAGGGCAGAAGGATCAGTGCTCTGCACTCTCCATTGATCAGCAGATTACGGTAATAACTTCGCTGAATCATAAATTAGCTGTAACACAATAAGCACTATTCTTAAAGCAGACTGGCAGAACCTCAGCAATAACTTATTTATGCTTTCCGCTGTGTTCTGTATATTTTGTGTCTGAACTGCCATCAAGGAATTAATTTGATAATAGCATCTTTTCACGTTCTAATGCCAGCATTTTTTTTCTAATTCAATCTAAACTTTCCTTTACTCATCTCTTCGTTTTTTTTTCATACCACATGCATTTTGATATGTTCAAGGATTGTTTATAGTTCTGGATTGAGCTCCAGCCTATTGTTTTCCCTTCTAAACAACGAATTTTGCATGGTGAAAATTGACACCACACCACACTCCCAACTCTACAATGTACTCTATTTCTTGATCCTGTTCATTCACTAACGGCCTCAGAGTAATCGGCAGGTTGCTTAGCGAATTGACTTTCCTCTGAAACTTGTCCTTTTTCATCATTGATGCTAATGCAATTTACCTTGACTTGTTTAAATCTCCACTGCCGTTGGGTTTGCAGTAATGTTTGTGCGAGGAGCATTAACCTCAAAGCGAGTGCGGCGGTGCTCATGGGACTGCTGCCTACTTTCACGGCTTGTATTATGTAAGAGTTGCCGTATTTCGGATTAACTGTCTGTCTACTTTATATTTTGTATTTCTATAATTCATGGATCCAATGCCTTGCCTTCATATTGAAGCTGCTTGAACTCTTTATATTTCAATCTTGCTACATCCGGAAATATTCTCTTTATGACCCGTGTTCAACTCCCGCCTCGACTGACTGTGTGGAGTTTGCACATTTTCCCGTGTCTGCGTTAGTTTCCTCTAGGTGCTCCTGTTTCCATCCACATCTCAAAGATGTGCGGGTTAGGTGGATTGGCCATGGTAAATTGTCCCTTTGTGTTCAAAAATGGGGAGGTTAGGTGAATTGGCCAGGGTAAATTGTCCCTTAATGTCGCAAGGCGTGTAGGTTAGGTGGATTGGCCACACTAAATTGTCCCTTAGTGTCCCAAAATGGGCAGGTTATGTGGATTGGCCATGATAAATGTGTGGAGTTACAGGGATAGGGCTGGATGAGGGGTGGGGTGTTGGTGGGCCTGGTATGATGGTGAATCGCTGTGGACTCGATGGGCCAAATGGTCTCCTTTTGCATTGTAGTGATCCAGTGGTGATCTTTGCAATTTTGGCATTCTTGCATTTGTCCTGATGAGTGCAGGATATAAAGTTGCGTCAGGATATCACTTGCTTGTTAGTAATAGTTATTTTTCCCTCCTACTTACCCGATGTTCTTGCCCATTGAATTGATTCTCGTATGTCAACAATGAGCTGACTCCATCCACACCCTTTTCAATCGCCTGTTCGAGTCTGTCCCTGTAGAATTTCGTCAACTGGAAAAGTTGGTAATCGTCGCACTTTTTCAGAATGTCATTGATTGAAGAGATCCGCTCTAAGCGAACAAAATGAAATGAACATATTTCTTAAGTTTTTTTCTCGGACCTGGATCTTAATGCAGCCTTTTCATTTTTGTATCTCTATTGTAATATGTTCATATTCTGCAGAGCACTCCTATAATTATCTCGTAAAATATCGGCCAAATCTACATTAAAGTACTTAATGGGAGATCTCAGAGGTGTATCTGCAGTTCTCAATTCCGAGGAATGTAGTTTGCCGAAGTCATGCCATTAGCCCTGCCACAATGCAATCCATTGGCCTAGCTTCGCACATCTGTCGACATGGTGGCCCCTGCATTCTATACAATGCTACCAATATTTTCAACTGACTAGCCGTTCCGTGTACTTCTATCGTTATTCCCACGTCCTGCTGAAGACCTGAAGCCCACAGAACATGAATGAAAATCGACGTTACAAATGCGAGAGATTGTGATTTGTAACACGTGAGTTACGGAGTATACATCAAAGGAAAGTGAAAATTACATTACAGACAATTGCTCATGAGTTCTTGGAGTCGGCTTACTGTGCAAGTGCCAATGTAAGACACATTGGTGAGCTGTATCTGTGTGGGGTTGTTGGTAATGATAGAACTAACAATTGAAACGTGCTTCTTTTTCTTGCATTATTTTTCTTACCGGTGACTTTCCTTGTTCTTGATAGAAATCTCACGTTTTCCTTTCGATTCGGACCTTCAGTCATTGTCGTGATCGACCTTCTGGTATTCTAATACACTGGCATAAATGTAATTGTTATATGACATTTAGACTGAACGGTTAACATGAGAACTATTTTAATTCACCTGACCTCGTCATTGGAGAAACTATTGGTTATGTGTTTTATGTATTCCTTCATAGAATGAATGCACCGCTGGCTGGATCAGCATTTACTGCCCATCCCTGGGGGTATTGTTGTGGGTTTGGAGTCACATTTAGGCCAGACGAGGTATGGAGGGCAGATTTCCTTCCCAAAAGGGCATTAGTGAACCAGGGGCCTCTTATGACAATCGATTCATGGTCATCAGCAGACTTTTAATTCCATTTTTTAATGAATTCAAAATTTAACCATCTGGTGTGGTAGGATTTGAACCAAGAGGATTAACAGGAGCGCCTGGATTATTAGTTTAGCGACGATATCATTACGCCACTGCCTACTTCCTATGACTTGTGATGCAGAACGTCCTGGTCCTTAGATGACTCACCCACTTCAGGTGCTGCCCAAAAAGTCGAAGAATAAAATCAGTTAAGCCCCCAATCCCACAAGGAGTTGGTCGGGTGAAGCCCCGACCAGCAGTGGGGTTCAGTGAAATTTCTTCCGGAAGTGCAGACGAGCTCTCCCCATCCCCTCCCCCTCGCCCCCATCCCCAGCCCCCGAAGCAACAAATGTTCCCCATGGAGATATGGGCTAATATGATTGCAGGAACAAAGGTAATTGTAATACCGTATCTAACCCATCATTTATTAGGGTCGGGGAGGTTATTGACAGATGTGGGCACTGTTAATATGTGCATATAGATTATTTGGAAATATTGAGATATTACAATACCCGCGAATAATTCACTTAGACCTATCAACGGCTGAAATTGAAAAAATCCTAATTTCTTCTAAAACACTCAATGTCCCTTGAAGCAAAATATTTTGTCTGAATGAGACGAACGACGCAATGCGCGGACAATTGCCAGACTGAACCCGACACTCGATTAGGCCAAAAGGAAAATCACCCTCAGTGCTGAAGGGATTCATGATTAGCTGTGATTCATGGCTGTATTATCAGATCGAAATGGAACGAAAAGACTTAGAGGAAAGAAATCTGGAACAATTGATGTTCTTTTTAGGAAGAAATGTTACAGATACAGGGTAGGTGCATTGCAGCAATATTGAAAGAAAACGGAACCAAAACAGCTCTCCTTTGAAAACGGGAGGGATGGGGACATGATGAAACAAAAGAGAAGAGGTGCATCATTAATGTTAATTGATTTTTTTTCCAAGCAAGAACCAAGCCAACAGTAAATAGGTGAATTAAAGAGGATAACGATACTGGGAAAGAAAACATGTGAGAATAGAGTGGCAAAAAGGACCCCAAAGTATTGCTTTCGCATTTCAACAATAAGGGGTAATGAGAAGGGTGTTGGGCGGGTCTGTTGAGGATAAAAAGGGTGATGCAAGGCAAGGCTACATGAAGTCATACATTTCTGTACAGGTTTTGACTAAAGGCAAGTTGCCGCTGAAATCGCAGAACCCCACTAATTTCTATGAGTTATGATACAATAGAGTCATAGAGATTTACAGCATGGAAACAGGCCCTTCGACCCAACTTGTCCATGCCGCCCTTTTTTTTTAAACCCCTAAGCTAGTCCCAATTGACCGCATTTGGCCCATATCCCTCTGCACCAATCTTACCCATGTAACTGCCTAAACGCTTTTCAAAACACAAAATTGTACCCGCCTCTACTACCACCTCTGGCAGCTTGTTCCACGCTCTGTGTGAAAACATTTCCTCTCTGGACCCTTTTGTATCTCTCCCCTCTCACCTTAAACCTATGCCCTCTAGTTTTATACACACATGCCTTTGGGAAAATATATTGACTATCTAGCTGATCTATGCCCCTCATTATTTTATAGATCTCTATAAGATCACCCCTCAGCCTTCTACGCTCCAGAGAAAAAAATCCCAGTCTATCAAGCCTCTCCTTATAACTCAAACCATCAAGTCCTGGCAACATCCTAATAAATCTCTTCTGCACTCTTTCTAGTTTAATAATATCCTTTCTATAATAGGGTGACCAGAGCTTTTTAACAATATTCCAAGTGTGGCCTTACAACTTCAACAAGACGTCCCAACTCCAGTATTCAATGTTCTGACCAATGAAACCAAGCATGCTGATTGCCTTCTTCGCCACTCTGTCCACCTGTGACTCCACTTTCAAGGAGCTATGAATCTAAACCCCTAGATCTCTTTGTTCTGTAACTCTCCCCAACACTCTACCATTAACTGAGTAAGTCCTGCCCTGGTTCAATCTACCTAAATGCATCACCTCGCATTTATCTAAATTAAACTGCATCTGCCATTCGTCAGCCCACTGGCCCAATTGATCAACGTCCCATTGCAATCCGAGATAACCTTCTTCACTGTCCACTATACCACCAATCTTGGTGTCATCTGCAAACGTACCGACATGCCTCTTATATTCCCATCCAAATCATTAATATAAATGACAAATAACAGTGAACCCAGCAGTGATCCCTGAGGCACACTGCTGCTCACAGCTCTCCAGTTTGAAAAACAACCCTCTGCAACCATCCTCTGGCTTCTGTCGTCAGCCAATTTTGTATCCATTTAGCACCTCACCCTGGACCCCGTGAGATTTAACCTTATGCAACAACCTACCATGCGGTACCTTGTCAAATGTCTTGCTAATGTCCATGTAGACAACATCAACTGCACTGCCCTCATCTACCTTCTTGGTTTTCCCTTCAAAGAAACTCAATCAAATTTGTGAGACGTGATTTTCCACTCACAAAGCTATGCTGACTTCCCCAATCACTCCTTGTGTCTCTAAATGCCTATAGATCCCGTCTCTCAAAATACCTTCCAAGAACTTACCCACCACAGATGTGAGGCTCACCGGCTGTAGTTACCAGGCTTTTCCCAGCAGCCATTTTTAAACAAAGGCACAACATTTGCCACCCTTCACCTTCAGGCACTTCACCTGTGACTATCGATGATGCAAATATCTCTGCTAGGGGACCCTATCCTAGCCTCCCACAACGTTCTGGGATACACTTCATCAGGTCCCAGGGATTTATCTACCTTGATGTGCTTTAAGACTTCCAGCACCTCCTTCTCTGCAATATGTACACTCCTCAAGACATCATTATCCATTTCCCCAAGTTCCCGAACATCCATGTTTTTCTCAACAGTAAATACTGATGAGAAATATTCATTTAGATCTCACCCATCTTTTGTGGATCCACACATAAATGACCTTGTTGATCGATTAGAGGCCCTACTCACTCCCCTAGTTACTCTTTTGGGCTTTATGTATTTGTAGAAGCTCTTTGGATTCTCCTTTGCCTTATCTGCCAAAACAATCTCGTGTCCCCATTTTGCTCTCCTGATTTCACTCTTAACTCTACTCCTACACTCCCTATACTCATCAGCGCTTTCACTTGATCCCAGCTGCCTCTGCATGTCATGTGGTTCCTCATTCTTCTTGACCAGGGCCTCAATATCCGGAGTCATCCAGGATTCCCTACTTCTACCAGCCTTGCCCTTCACTCTAAGAGGAATGTGCTTACCCTGAACCCTGGTTAATACACCTTTGAAAGCCTCCCACTTACCAGACGTCCCTTTGCCTTCCCACAGACTCCCCCAATTAACCCTTGAAAGTTCCTGCCTGATACCATCAAAATTGGCCTTGCCCCAATTTAGAATTTTAACTTTTGGGCCCGACCTATCATTCTCTATAGCTAACTTAAAACTAATTATCTATTAGAACAATGCACCAGAGTAGCTGAAGAGGGCAGCACCAATAAAAGCTGTCGCAGCTAACTCATTCCAAAGCATTCATCGCTGCCACACTGGGCATAATGCATGATTGACGAGCTTTAACTTACGAAAAGAATTGACACCAGCTTACGTTCCGCCAATTATCTCCCAAACAGGAACCTAAAATGACCAGAAACTTGATAAATGGGCTTATGAGAAGTGGCAGCGAGTGCCAGCATTGATTCGAATATGAGCTGCTCATGGCCCCCTGCCTTGATTGCAGCTGAGGTCTTCAAATTCGGACTGATTGACAGATGCAAAAGAGGCAATTGCAACAGTCCCTGACAACAAGGCAACATTGCACTAACATTGGAACATTAAAAAAAACTGGGCATCTTGATCTCGTTCGGGCTCGTAGAGTGACTCACCACCAGTCCTTCCACCGCCCCCTTACCAATCACACCCTCCAGTAACCCCCTTCCAAACTTTTGATTTTAGAGAAGGAAATGGATTATACTGAAGAATTGTGACGTCGAACCATGTATTCAAAGATATTCATTGGGTTGTATTTAAATGCTATTTACAGCATTTTTGAGAGTCCTGTTGCATTTTGTGAATTGGCGCTGTTTCCAGGAAGTTATTTTTTGTTAAAGTATTTTCACCTTATAGTTACATTGAACAAGAGCACTGAATAATTGAACACATAAACGGGGGTGAGAAGTTCCAGTGAGCTAAAATACTGGAATTCTGCTCGGGTAGATTCATGGCCTTACCTTGTGCTGCGTCTCCGGATTTGCTTCTCAGGGAGTCGGCGAGTTACGTTGCATGTCTTGAACATACTCTGGTTAAAGATCAATTACAAAATGCACTCATAAACCTGACCTTCGGACTTATACTTTACAACCGCAACGAGCTCTGATTGTTTGGAGCAACGATAATTCGAATCTGACGATCTGTCATTCGATTGAAAAAGAAATGCGATTAATTGCGGTGTCCAATGCCATAGGACATGTGTCTGGTAATATTAACTCACCGCCCCCCCCCCCCCACAATTACCCGCCCCCCCACCCCCCCCACCCCCCCCCCCCCACCCCCACTCAAACCCAACCCTAAATTTTCCACCCATGTTTGTTCCGTACACAAATATATTTCCATGTCGTCAAACTAGTTTTATTTTTTACAAACATTTTTTTTATGACTGGTCTATAAAATGAGGCAAATAGATTTTACAAAGATCTCTGTCATAAAACAGTGGAGCAAAGGGCACAGCCATCCCGGCTCATTCTTATCACACATCCTTGAAGTAGTCGAACTTGGAACCAATAGTTGCTTCCTGTACAAATGTGATTCACCTCTTTGGTCGGACGGTTAGTGAATTGAATGTATGGATTGTGACGTGGGTTTAGAATTGAGGAGCGTCAGGTGGGAGCTGCACAGACCAGCAAATTATCAGATGAAAAAAACTGAAAGATTAGCGAGGACGAAGAGCTAGGAATAATAATGGGATTCACCATCTTTCATATTTTACACAATGAAATACCCAACGAGAAAATCATCTCTGTGTCAGGGAGCTGTCGATTAGAGCAGCGACCGGAAAGAGGACGGAAATTGAAGAGAATACTGGTGTTTTCTGACGGAGAGGGACTGGGATCAGTAAAAAAAAGTAGAGAGTAGGATGAATGGCTGGATCCTGAATGGCTGCCGTCCATAAGCAAAGGAAATGGCCCACATTACAGTAGATTCAACGAATTGCAGCAATTATTTTTTCCCATGAGCACTTTCGAAGTATCCGCCGTTAAGTGTCGTGGTTAAATTCCTTGCCTTCTACGCTGGGAAGCGGGGTTCAATGCGCCATCATGGCGAGTTTTCATTACGACTAAGGACGACACGAAATTAGAAATATACTTTAGAATTGGAAATTGGTTGCGATATAGAAGACTGGTGAAGATTGTGTATCAGTGAGCACCTTGATTGACAGCAATGTTAATTCCGCTGGTTTCAAAGTTCAGAGTCCACGCTCAGTTAGACCAAAGACCAAAGAACAGTACAGCACAGGAACAGGTGCTTCGGCCTTCCAAACCTGCGCCGAAATGATGCCCTAACTGAACAAAAACAAAACCCTTCTGCCCTTACTTGGTCCGTATTCCTCGATTCCCTCATTATTCATATACTTTTAAATGTTGCTAATGTGCCTGCTTTCACCACCTCCTCTCGCAGTATGTTCCAGGCACACACCATTCTCTGCATGAAAACCTCCCCGGCACATCTCCCTTAAAATTTATCTCTCTCACCTTGAACCTGTGCCCCTTGTAATTGACACTTCCACCCCTAGGAAAAACGCTCTACCATGTCTATGCCTCTCATAATTTTGTAGGCCTCGATCAGGTCCCCCCTCAGCTTCCATCTTTCCCATGAAAGCAATCTGAGTTTATTCAACCTCTCCTCATAACCGACACCCTTGAGGCCAGGCAACTCCTGTTGAACCTTCTTTACACTCTCTCCAAAGATTTCACGTTCTTCTGGTAGTTTGGTGATCAGAACTGCACTCAACACCGAAAATGCGGCCCAGCCAAGGTTTTATTTAGCTGCAAGATGATTTCCCAACGCTTGTGCTCAATAAAAACGGGACTGCAATAGGAAAGCGGGGATGATATGCTGAAATTTTCTCAATGAATCATAAGAGCCCAGCTTCAGTATTACCACCCATTCCAGACCCTGCCTTTCTCTGTATCCTCCTCAAGCACAATGAATTTTCCACATTTCAGTTCTTCTGCAATCTTGTACGTTCCCGATTTTAATCTCTGCAGCATTGACAGCCGTGCTTTCAGTCGACCTGGTCTAAAATTTTGGACTCCCTCCTTAAAACTCCCCACTTCTCCAGCTCCATCCTTGCCTAAAACTCCCCACTTCTCGAACTCCATCTCTGCTTTAGATGCTCCTTCAAATCCAACACGTTGATCAAGCTTTTGTCAATTGACCGAATATCTCCTTCTGTGGCTCAGCATAAACTCTGTTTTACTTTAATAATAACGCACTCATTAACAGCCTTGGGACTGTATGCTGTATTTATGGCAATTTCAGTGGTATAGTAGCAAGCATAGCTGGTTTCTGAGCTGTTGTCCCGGGATCGATTCCCAGTCATCGCAGTCTGTTCATTTTTAAACCTCTCAAATAAGAAACCTCACGCTTGGAGCTAAATTGAATCCGTTTCGGTGAGATTTTGCTTCGAAAACATACGCGGGTGTAATTAAAATAAACAAATTTCCAAACTCCACTTATCTTGCATTAGGAATGCAACTCAGCCTTCCTTTCTTATTGCTGATAATGATGGTTTTCCCTGAACTGTAGTGTGGAGCTGAGATAGTATTATTCGGATTCAGCAAATAGAACGAATCGATTCTTTGAATCTTTTCCCGCTGTTGCTTCCCATTTCTTATTTAATATCATTCCCTCACAAGGATTGTTTTATTGTTCAAAAAGTGACGTACAGCTCACGCCCGGAATCTGAAATAATAACAGTCGATGCTGGAAACGCTCAGCAGACCCGGCAGCATCTGTGGAGAGGGGAAGGGACAGTGGACATTGCAGATCTATACAAGATTTAAAGAATATACCCGCGAACAGAAACTGTCAGAGCTGCCGAATTTTCACATTTCCTTTCTATTTGAGACTACTTTTTCTCGCTGTATCCATTCCCCATTTGAGTCTTTCCTGTAAAAATTTCCTTGTTGCACTCAGGTCTTTGCCTTTTGATGTTTCATATGAAGTTGTGTAGACTACTGAGAAATCAAACAGAAATACTGCTCAGAAATAAAATACTGCGGTTGTTGGAAATCTGACTGTAAATATAAAATGCTGGAACAATAATTAACTGCAAATAATTAATAGCAACTGTGGAGATAAACAGATTTCATGTTTTACGACGATGACTTTTCATCCCTTGGCTGCACGGTCATGCTGGATTGAATAGGGCTTGAGCAAGGCTTTCATGTTACAGATGTGGTTGAATACAATTCTGCTGCTACAGTTGGCCGGCAGCACCTCATCGATGTCCAATTTTAATGAGATATCTTTTCTGAATCTACACCAGTAAAAACAGAAAAGAACGGGGAGAGTTCCAGTTAACGCAATCAAAATGAGAGGTATGGAGACAGGACAAGTGCTTATTTTTACCGGTTTTGCAGGTTGACTTGGAGACATCTCGACGTAGATAATAGAGCGTTGGATCAGTTCATATTGATGGAAGTTAGCTGTATTGGCCATGACAAATTGCCCCTTAGTGTCTGGAGGTATGTAGGTTAGGTGGGTTAACCATGGTAAATGCGCGGGGTTAAAGCGTAAATACCGGGGGAGGGGGGGGGGGAGATGGGGGAGGGTGGGTGGGTGAGGGGCGGGGTGGTGGGGACAATGCTGCTTAAGATGTTCTGTTAGTGAGCCGGTGCAGACTGGGCCGAATTGCCTCCTTTTGCACTGTCGTGATTCTATGGCTCTAAATTCGAGGGCGCGTGCTCTGTCCAGAGTGCGTGAGCTGGCGAAATTTAAGCAGGATTTGGAGTTGCTGTATTTGTATGAAGCTTAAATAATTCTCAAGAATCTACATTGAAATAGAGGCGATGGAATATCAATTGGACATTCTCTTTGTCGGCCATGATATTGCCCGCATTTGTTTAGGCTTCAATTTCGATCTTCAATATTCTAGTGTGAAGAATTTGAAATAGGGAACTGTCGCATTAAACAGGTCTTTTGTGTCCCTAGGTTAAGTGCAAACTGCGGAATGTCGTAAGAGGAATAATAAGTGAAATAAAATAATAGTGAAACGGGTCATGATGAAAAATTCAGGACGGAGCTAACCTTATACTTACTGTTTAAGAGCCGATAGAGCGCTGCTGTAAGCAATGTCTTGCTCCTGTATAGTAAAACTCACCGATTATGGACTGACTCAGTATACCGAAAACCCATGGTGAAGTTCGTGATTCACTTGCTCTGCTCAATTGATTCGCAACAGATATGTTTTGCCCTCATTTTCAAACTGGAAGTGCGACATTCATCTGTTAACTCTTTATTTAATTCCATACAATAAAATTCACAAACAATGCAATTGATCATAATTGCAAGCATAACATTTCCGATGGTTGCGAAATTCAAATCTTTCAGTACATACAGATTATAGTTGTGTGTTTGTCTTGCAGAAGGAAGTCATCAGCAATTGTTTGAAAGTTGACTCCGCGTGAGAGAGAAAGATAAAGAAAAAGATTCATGAGACGTGACTTGCCGGTTTGAAAAAGATAAGAAAGCGCAATACTCATGTTATGGAGTGATTATTAATTAATTAATTTTTATTTATTTATCAGTGTCACAAGTAAGCTTACATTAACATTGCAATGAAGTTACAGTGAAAATCCCCTAGTCTCCACACTCCAGTGCCTATTCGGCTACACTGAGAGACAAGTCAGCATGGCCAAAAGACCTAACCAGCACGTCTTTCGGACTGTGGGAGCAAACCGGAGCACCTGGAGGAAACCCCTGCAGACAACGTTATAATTATAGATCATGATTATCGTTAATTTTCATCCCAAGCTGTGTTTGCAGATTTATAATTGTAAAGTCCAATTTTTAAAAAAATCAATGAAACAATGACGAGCACAGGAGGCACTACTTCAAATTACCTTAAAATTTAAACACAACATGAATCATATAAGAGTGATCGTTACGTGTTTGTGATTATATTAACATTGAAAATGTCGATCAAAGCGATTATTTCAAACGTTTTATTTTAGGCTTGTATGGAAATTAGTCGAGTGGGTTCGCATGTTGAACTGTATTTCGTTCCAAGCATCTGGACGGGAATGCCTTAACAATTTATACGCTAAAGCAGATTTTGAATTGGTTTGATGTACAATTTTTAGTAGTTGAGTTGAGAATGAAAGAATTCAATTGAAGAATTCAATTCATGGGAATGCCATAATTTGAATTAATGGTGTCTCTAAGTCAACAGCCCAACTAATGAGAATGCTCCAGCTTTAAAACAAATCTTTCTGGGATTGGGGCACTCGGATTCAGCCAGTACTTATTACGCATCCCTAATTGCTATTAAGAAGAGGGTGGTGAGCTGCCTTTTTGAATAGCTGCCGTCCATGTGATGTAGACACACCCGTCGTGTTGTCATAAAGAGAGTTCTAGCATTTTGATCTCTGTGAAGCTTATATCAGAGCTTTTTATTTTTACACTTCGGGTCACATGTCACGTGAGACTGCATTATTATTCAGCAGATTGTCTTAATTAATAACCTTGATGTATTCCGTGTTCTGATCCTGCCTGCTGCCTGGGGTTCATTTATGTCAATTAATTCTTAAGTTTTTGTTTCATTAATCACTTTGTATCGGACGTATTCCTCCATACATTGCACAGCTGTATTGTCCACTTGAGCATCAAACTTATTGGCGAACAAGCGGTCCTGTTGGACAATCCAGTGTAAGTCTCCCGACCCATAAACACAGAGTTGGTGACGGTACTTCCCAGTGCAAGGTGGGTATGGGGCTCCTTTCGCTACATCACCAGCGATAAAAGACCATTTCACTACTCGGGTAACAACAGGGTCACTCTCATAGTTCCCTGGAATGTATGGCATATAGCCGGGTATCTCGGGCATTCTCTGCAGTGTTGCCCAGACGTGTTCGTCGGGGCTGTAGGTGTCCTCGGACCACTTGAAAAACGCCTGAATTTCTGGGTTCGCAAATAGAACACTCACGAATGTTCTAGTGACAATAATGTATGCACCCCCCGCATACATGGGACTGCGTATGGGTGGAGGACTCTTCTTTATATTTGTTCTGACGACACTCTGCGTGACATTATGATGAAATTCCCATCGTCTCTGAAAGTGAACATAAAGAATAAACTTTTATTTTCATTTTCCAATTGAATCTTCATTTTCCGACCACATCAGTACGAGAAACAATAAATATAAGCTAGTTTCCATTCGATACACTTTATTTGTTCCTATGAAATGTGTCATTTTGCTAAGGAAATGTTGAAAAGTGGAACCATAGTGTAAACCACGCGGCTGTGGCATACGGTACTAGAACATAGAACATAGAACAGTACAGCACAGAAAAGGCCCTTCGGCCCACGATGTTGTGCCGAGCTTTGTCTGAAAACCAGATCAAGCTATTTCCTCCCTATCATCCCGAAGTACTCCATGTGCCTATCCAATAGCTTCTTAAATGTTCCTAAAGTTTCTGACTCCACTATCCCTGCAGGCAGTCCATTCCACACCCCAACCACTCTCTGCGTAAAGAACCTACCTCGGACATCCTTCCTATATCTCCCACCATGAACCCTATAGTTATGCCCCCCAGTTACCGCTCCATTCACCCGAGGAAATAGTCTTTGAACGTTCACTCTATCTATCCCCCTCATCATCTTATAAACCTCTATCAAGTCTCCTCTCAACCTCCTCCGCTCCAAAGAGAAAAGCCCAAGTTCCCTCAACCTTTCCTCATAAGACCTACCCTCCAAACCAGGCAGCATCCTGGTAAATCTCCTTTGCACTCTTTCCAGTGTCTCCACATCTTTCTTGTAGTGAGGTGACCAGAACTGCACACAATATTCCAAATGCGGTCTCACCAAGGTCCTGTACAGTTGCAGCATAACCCCACGGCTCTTAAACTCAAACCCCCTGTTAATGAACGCCAACACACTATAGGCCTTCTTCACGGCTCTATCCACTTGAGTGGCAACCTTCAGAGATCTATGGATATGAACCCCAAGATCTCTCTGTTCCTCCACATTCTTCAGAACCCTACCTTTGACCCTGTAATCCACATTTAAATTTGTCCCACCAAAATGAATCACCTCGCATTTGTCAGGGTTAAACTCCATTTGCCATTTTTCAGCCCAGCTCTGCATCCTATCTATATCTCTTTGCAGCCTACAACAGCCCTCCACCGCATCCACTACTCCACCAATCTTGGTGTCATCAGTACATTTACTGATCCACCCTTCAGCCCCCTCCTCCAAGTCATTTATAAAAATTACAAATAGCAGAGGACCAAGCATTGATCCCTGTGGCACTCCACTGGTAACCGGTTTCCAGTCCGAAAATTTTCCATCCACCACCACCCCCTGTCTTCTGTTAGATAGCCAGTTACCTATCCAATCGGCCAAACTTCCCTCTATCCCACACAGCCTTACTTTCTTCATAAGCCGACCGTGGGGGACTTTATCAAACACCTTACTAAAATCCATGTATATGACATCAGCTGCACTACCTTCATCTACACACTTAGTTACCTCCTCAAAAAATTCTATCAAATTTGTGAGGCAAGACTTGCCCTTCACAAATCCGTGCTGACTATCCCGGATGAAGCTGCATCTTTCTAAATGGTCGTAAATCCTATCCCTAAGGACCTTTTCCAGTTACTGGAATTACTAATTCATTACTAACATTACTGTTAGTAATGAAGAACAATGATGCAAAAAGTGACACCACTTAAGCACAGAATCGATTCCCACAATTAGATTAAAATAAAATAAGCCATTATCCGTCAGATTTCGAATGCCAGTGTTCATAAATAATGTAACAGACAGAACATTTTAACTTCCCAGCTCTTCAGTTGCCTGGAAAGAGCAACTTTCCTGTTCTTCTGTTCGTATTAAGTGAAATCAATTAAGTATATGTTAAGCATTTGGACGAGGGAACCACATGTATTAACTCCAAATTTTCAGTTGACATAATGTTGGGAGAGTGGGTGAGATGTGAGGACGATGCAACGATCCTTCAGTGTGAATCGGACAGGCTGAGTGAGTGGGCATGTGCATGGCATAAACAGTATGATGTGGATGAATGTGAGATTATCCACTTCAGTAGCAAAAATAGGAAGGCAGATTGTTATTTCAATAGGCGTAAATTGAGAGAAGTGGATAATCAGTGAGACAATTGTGTCGTTATGCATCAGTTGTTGAACGCAAGGAGCAGTGCTCCGAAAGCTTGTGATTTCAAATAAGCCTGTTTCACTATAACCTGGTGTTGTGTGATCTTTCATCTTGTCCACTCCAATCCAACATCGGCATCTCCTCATCATGGCCACGATCGACACTAGTGGAGAGGTTCTCCAGGAAGATCATGCACATCGACAAAGACATCAAATTCCTACACTTCACCTGACGGAGGAGCAGCTCTCCGGAACCTTGTGATTTCAAATAAACTTGTTGGACTATAACCTGGCGTCGAGTGACACCACCTCTCAGCTTATCCACCCGAATCTAGCACCGGAATCTCCACGTCATGATCAGAATGAATGGCAGAGCAAGATCGAAGGGCCAAATGGCCTACTTCTGCTTCTATTTTCTCTGTATGTTTCTATGTATGAGTAATGCAGTGGTCTCACACTCCACGTTTAAGTGATGCCAAAGCAGTGAAAGTACAGCAAGACCACATGCAGGAGATGGTTTCAAAAAACATGTGCTGAACCTGACACGGAAAGAAGACACTGTACTGCAAACAGATTAATTTTACATCAGCTGTGGCGGGAATGCTGAAACTTACTCGAAAGGAAGTCTAAAAATGCACCTGGGAAAGCGTTTTACGATTAGAAAAATTGAACGTAGTTTTACGAAAGATAAACCACGTTTGACAAATGTATTCGCGTTTTGATGACATATCGGATAAATCTACAACAGACACTCTCAGTTTAAGAGAGAAGGAGGGATGGGGACATGGGGAGGGATGGAAGGAAGGAAGGGAGGAAGGGAGGAAGGAAGGGAGGGAGGAAGGGGGAAGGGAGGAGGGAGGAAAGGAGGATGGAAGGAAGGAAGGAAGGAAGGAAGGAAGGAAGGAAGGAAGGAAGGAAGGAAGGAAGGAAGGAAGGAAGGAAGGAAGGAAGGAAGGAAGGAAGGAAGGAAGGAAGGAAGGGAGGGAGGGAGGGAGGGAGGGAGGGAGGCAGGGAGGTAGGAAGGGAGGAAGGAAGGAAGGAATGAAGGAAGGAGGGAATGAAGGAAGGAAGGAGGGAAGGAAGGAAGGAAGGGAAGGAGGGAGGGAGGGAGGGAGGGAGGGAGGGAGGGAGGGGGGAGGCAGGATGGGAGGAAGGAAGGAAGGAAGGGAGGGACGGGAGGGAAGGGAAGGGAGGGAAGGGAGGGAGGGAGGGAGGAAAGGAGGGAGGGAGGGAGAGAGGGAGGGAGGAAGGGAGGAACGGAGGGAGAGAGGGACGGAGGGAGGGAAGAAGGGAGGGAGGATGGAAGGAAGGAAGGAAGGAAGGAAGGAAGGAAGGAAGGAAGGAAGGAAGGAAGGAAGGAAGGAAGGAAGGCAGGAAGGAAGGAAGGAAGGAAGGGAGTGGGGGAGGGAGAGAGGGAGGGAGGGAGGTAGAGAGGGAGGGAGGGATTGGTGGACGGATGGTGGGTGGACGGGTGGGCTGATGGATGGAATGAAGGAAGGAAGGAGGGAAGGAAGGAGGGAGGGAGCCAGGAAGCGAAGGGAGGGAGGGGGAGGGAGGGAAGGGGGGACGGAGGGAGGGACGGAGGGAGGGAGGGACGGAAGGAGGGAGGGAGGGAGGGATGGATGAATGGATGGATGATGGGTGGGCGGGTGGGCTGATGGACGGAATGAAGGAAGGAAGGAAGGAAGGGGGGACGGAGGGAGGAAGGAAGGAAGGAAGGAAGGAAGGAAGGAAGGAAGGAAGGAAGGAAGGAAGGAAGGAAGGAAGGAGGGAAGGAAGGAAGGAAGGATGGAAGGAAGGAAGGAACGAAGGAAAATTGATAGATGCATGAAGTGAGCTGACCCATTTACCTGTTTGAATTTTGGTGGAGCGACCGAGTCCAAAATATTTGAGCCATTCTTGGGTGTGAGACTATTGACAATTTCCCGATTGGTTTTTGTTGGAAAGTCCTGCCCGCAAAGATTAATAAGATATCTCCAGGGGACAGGGCTCTGCAGCAGCTCTTCCATACAGTTCAGATCAGCCTGAACTCGGGACCATGAGGCATATATCACCGACTCTGATTTTCTTGCAACGAAGACATTGCTGAAACAGGATGCTATGGCCTGGACCGCTGAGTGAAATGGCTTTGGAGACTTCCTGTCCACGTGGACACAGTAAATATTCTGTGGAGCATAAATGCTTCTTAGGAGCCTCTCAAACATCTCAACGTTGGTATGAATCACTATTGAATAGGCCAGCGGGAAATCTCTTTCCTCAGTACTTAAGGGGAAAGTGATATATTTGCGGTTTTTAATGAATTGGTTGCAGTCTCGGGTCATTGTTAAATAATCCATTTCAGTGAAGGCTTTATGCTTGCTTGCGATTGTAATGGCCTTTAAACGAGCTTCTCCAATGGCTTTTGGATCACCACTAATTATTTTCCAACAACTCGAGTTCTTTGCTTCCAGGTCCAAGTATTTATATTGCATATCATGACCAGATTTTCCTTTAACTGGTTTCCAAATGTGTCCGAATATATTTGTTGTCCAACAACAATATCCAACAAGAAAACTCAGAGCAAGCCCGGTCATGGTATAATGCGCTTTCAGTGTCCAGCGAACAGACTGACTCAACATTGTTATTGTTCTGCCACTGTTATTTTAAATATCCTGATTTCCAGATATAATTTATGGTCAGACGTACTAATAAGGATGCACTTGTCTTTAAAGACAGTTTCTTCAGCAAGTTGAATACACTGAACCCTAAAATTGAAGAGAATAATGAAGTGAAATCTGATGTTTCTGGTTAAGGCAGGAACTCCTTGTTCGTCAGGGTTCAACCAGCCAAAGCTCCACCCTACTCCTGGGGCTTGTTGCTCCTCTCTAACGAGTCTTTATATTTGGTTCGACTTACTCTCACAGTCACAGTCCCTGTCGCCTTCGAATTTCTGGTTTATTTAATGATTCATTTCCTTACGACTGTGATTCAATCCTTTCTTCCCAAAAACCTGGGTAACAGTTGATTTCCCCTTTATTTGAGTCGTGCCAATAAACTCATGCTTTCCACATTGTCTACTGCCTTTTTCTGCAAGTTGGATGTTACCTTCGAACATTCCTCAGTGAAGCAACAGAAAGCTGCAGTGGATTTTCTGAAAGATTCCAGATCCTATTGGATAACTGGGAGAAAGTTGGCAATAATTGAATAAAGTCCAGAATCACATGTTTCAATCTCAAATATGAGAAATCAAATATAGAATTAATTTCATTAATTTAGCCCGGCTGTGACTTTGTGCATCCAAAAATGGCTTTAAATCTAATGAAGTGCATTTGAAATATCGCCTGTTTTTACTACTGTACGCGTTACCGTCGCTAGGGAAGCACAATGCATCTCAGAACTGAACAAAGATAGTGGCTCAGCCTCATTCATGGACGTCCGGCAGCACAGCACATCTTCAGTTCTGCCCTCCTGATTGTGAAGCGATGTTTCCATACTGTCAGCTGACAGAACTGCTCTTCATCAGTACTGCGATTCCGATGATACTGCATGTCTTCCAGACATATATTCTCAAACTACTGCACAGCCGCAACTTTGACCAAGTTGCACTTAATCAACAATTGCTTCAGACCCTTCCAGATGTGCTGCCCCTCCAGTGGGTGCTGTGGAGAGCTGTGGAGGCTGAGTCGTTTAGTATATTCAAGACTAAGGTCAGTAGTTTTCTACATATGACACAAATCTGTGATGATACTGTGCCTTTAAGAAATATATTTGTCATGTTTCTTGTACAGGATCTGTCTTAGCAGTTCTGCTTTTAATTATCGTTGCTGTTCTGTCTGCATCCTATTCACATACTGTAGCAGCATAATAGCTCCTAATTGCTGGAGTGTTGTTTTAAATCTGGACTAATGCTGTTCTGTTGTTCTTAGTATTCCCCTGGGGATTTGCAGAGTAGGGCCTAATTAGATGATTGACAGGGAACAAATCATCTGACTGGGTGGAACTAGGCTTACACAGAGAAATCAACTCAGCTGCTTTCTGGCAGTGGTCAAAAGAAGTAGATCTGAATCACAAAATTCCGGAGACTGGGATTGGACAGAGACTTGGTTTATATCTCTGAGTTGTTTGAGGATATATCTTTCACTGAGAATTTGCTGTTTGAAAGTCTTCTGGAGTTCATTCCAGAGCGGTAAAAGGGCTGAAAATCTCACATTCAGCTGAGCATGTTTTTTTTTTCATGTTAACTGATTCTGAAGAAGGGATTTATGTCTATGGGATGTTGCTAAATGTGAGCAACAGAGATTGATACGAGTAAGAATTATTTTGTCATGTTTAAGTATTTTAATTGGTAAAACTTATGCTAATTATTTTATTACATTGTAACAGTGCTATTTTAAAAAAATATTGTTTTGATAAAGACTCCCTCGTGGATCAATTGAATCATAACCGGAGGGAACAACTTTACACCCACCCTGATGCCAAAATCAAAAAAAAAATTACTCTAATCTACTTGCCGTTTCTCATCTGGTCCTTATCATATCCAGGGATAAGTGCATTGTGCAGGAAAATGGTGCTCAATTGGAATATCAGGCATGATCTCATTGAACAGCACAGTGGGCCTGATCATCTGAAGTGATGACTCCGGCTTGTTATGTTCTTATTCATGTCATTCATTATATTTCAATTGTCGAAGCGAACGTTTATTTGGAAAATGTCGCCAGCAGCGTTCTTCTTTGTTCCTATTATATCATATTTTTGAATTTTTTATTGAAATCTTATATTTTAGAACTTTCTGACATGTCACATTTTAGACCATAAACTGGAGCATATATTTACTAAACAGCAAAGGATAGTAACTTCAGGGCCGTCCGTTTCTACTGGCTTATGGAAATTTGTGAATAACAGGCACATGACCTGCGCTATCACTGGTGAGCGTTACCTCGGGAATGATTCTGATACCGACCCACCTGATTGGCGCTCTATTTTACTTATTTATTTATCAGTGTCACAAGTAGGCATACATTAACACTTACATTGTCATTTGCATTAACCCACATTAAAAAATAAATGCTGAGATCTGGCAATTGTTTATATTTTAAAAATCACCGGAAGAGGCTGTACATACTTTTGCACGTCTTTAGCTTCAACCATGTTTCCCTTGCCACTTATCAAACCCCATTGGTTTCTCCTGTTCTACTACGTCTGTCTACCCAGTGCTTTACGTAAGTCGCCAATACTGCGATTTCCTGTGTCCGACTTTATTACAATGAAAACATCTAAAGTTTTTTATTTCTCTTCTAGCTCATATTTTTCCTTTTCAACCAGAGGCCAACTATCCTCACTACCTCCTGATGAGGTAGTAAGGATAATTTGCCTCAAGTTAAAATTTGCCTTTGCCATCTAAGGATTTCCTTTTCCCCAGTTGCTATCCCTCGCAGGCAGAAATTGATGTTGAAACCCAAATTTTGATTGATGAACAAACCCAAAACCATCTGCTATTTAGACCGCTACTCAAAGAATAAAGAGAACAAGAACAAAGAACAGTACAGCACAGGAAACAGGCCCTTCGGCCCTCCAAGCCTGTGCCGCTCCTTGGTCCAACTAGACCAATCGTTTGTATCCCTCCATTCCCAGGCTGCTCATGTGAATATCCAGGTAAGTCTTAAACGATGTCAGCGTGCCTGCCTCCACCACCCTACTTGGCAGCGCATTCCAGGCCCCCACCACCCTCTGTGTAAAAAACGTCCCTCTGATATCCGAGTTATACTTCGCCCCTCTCAGCTTGAGCCCGTGACCCCTCGTGATCATCACCTCCGACCTGGGAAAAAGCTTCCCACTGTTCACACTATCTATACCCTTCATAATCTTGTATACCTCTATTAGATCTCCCCTCATTCTCCGTCTTTCCAAGGAGAACAACCCCAGTCTACCCAATCTCCTCATAGCCAAGACCCTCCATACCAGGCAACATCCTGGTAAACCTTCTCTGCACTCTCTCCAATGCCTCCACGTCCTTCTGGTAGTGCGGCGACCAGAACTGGACGCATTACTCCAAATGTGGCCTAACCAGCGTTCTATACAGCTGCATCATCAGACTCCAGCTTTTATACTCTATATCCCGTCCTATAAAGGCAAGCATACCATATACTCTTGCAATCTTACCCCAATTATAATTTTCCTTCCAGTTCCTGAAGTTCTTATTCTCTCTCTTTATTATTATTTTTTCCTGCCAGGACTATTCTCTCTCTTTCACTTACTACTCTTTATTTCTCTTTCTATTGAATTTTCCCTTCTCGTTCCTTCTTTTTGGCCGCAACTCTCTCTCTCTCTCTCTCTCCCTCTCCCGCTCTCTCTTTCTGTTGCAATTGCCTTTCTATCTTTGTTTTTCTTTGTATTACAATGCAAATTGTCTAATTTCCTGGGTGAAATTATCTGTTATTTTCCTGTCCAAGTTTTTTTCATTTGTATTTGATTTTAACCAGCTCAAATGGCACACACCCCAACGCACATGTTTCTACCCCTGCACACTCGTTCTGCCTTCTTACACACATTCTGTCCCCGCACACTGACAATCTGACAAAAATCAAACTCTGTCTCTGCACAGGCATCTGGCCCTGACAGACACTCAGATGCTCCCTCTCCCCTCACACTAATCGAAACTTCCTCACCCACCTCACCGGTATCAACACTCCACACTCACTCAACCCCTCACACTCTGTCACCTAATTCACATTCTCTAATCCTCACAAGCACGCTTCCATCACCCTCACAACTCCCAATCCCCCCCCACCCCTCCCCCCCCCCACCGCCCCCCCCCCCCCCCCCCGCCGCCCAACCCCCACACACACTGACACACACACACACTTTCAGTCTCCCCTATGAAATGTGAGGCAGGGGTAATGGAATTCAACGATGAATTCCATTACCCGTGCCTCACATTTTACTCCAGCCTTGGCACCTTTCCAAAGAACGTCCACTCTGTGCAAATCCTTCCGTTGGTTTCCCCTCCCCCTTCTCAGTCAGCCAAGCGTCCGCAGTTCTCCCTCTACGCCCCCTCCCCCGCGCCCCCCTCCCCACCCCACGCCCAAACGCCCACTCGTCTCCCCGCAACATATCCATATTTGAATCGCAACTCTCAAACCATAGGTTCGGCACACAACGACAGCACATTCACATAGCCCTCCAAGGCAGATTAATACTTTGTCGGGCCCTTTGGCTGAGCTTCATTTTTCCATGCCTGTGATAACATAAATGAAGATAGAACATTAATCGAAAAGGAGAATACGTTGGTCTTTCTCAGGGAAAGCAAGTTTAACTTGGAATAAAATGCCCTGGTCTCAGTGGAAAGGGAGGGATATACTGCTGAATGTGTTTTTCTCTACTATTGAGCTGATGGTGCACTGCTACAGCCGATATTCCACTGTGAAGGGGACGGCGCCTTCAATACTTATAGTAGCCAACTGTATCACAAGACCAAGTGACACCCCTCTGGGTGAAGGCTACTTTCAGGATAGGTTCACCACTGAAAGAACCTGGATACAAACGGGTCTTCCAAACATATCGCACATAATCAGGGTTTTCACAGAGGTGGATGGCTGGTGAAGCAGAAAGGATGAAGGTCAGAGGGATAGTGGTGAGGGAGGGACAATGGGGGTGCAGGATGTGTGGATTGTGGGTGAGGGAGGGGAATGGGTGTGTAGAAGGGGGATGAAGGGGTGAATGTGAGGTTTGGAGTGGGGGGGGGCTTTGGCGGATGAGAGAAAGGGAATGGGCATTAGGGTGAGGGGATGTGAATGAGGAAAGGGTGGGGAAGAGAGGGCTTTTGGCTGTGGAAGGGATTTGTGGGTGAGAGAGGGGTATAGAGGTTTGAGTGAGGGAGTCTGGGGATGGGGGAGGGGGATGGAGGAGAGGAGGGTTTTGGCTGAGGGAAAGGGTTGGCAGGTGAAAGAGGTGTATGGAGGGGTGAGGGAGGGATTTGAGGTGAGAGGGTTAGGGTAAGGAGGGATTTTTTGGGGGGTGAGCACTCGATTTATTTTGATTTATTATTGTCGCATGCATTGGGATACAGTGAAAATTATTATTTCTTCTGCACTATTCATACAAAACATACCATTCATAGAGCACATAGGGAAGAAGAAAAGGAGAAGGTGCAGAATATAGTGTTACAGACATAGCCAGTGTGTAGAGTCAGTTTAATTCATGTAGCTCCATTCAAACTTCTGTGGCAGCAGGGAAGAAGCTGTTCTTGAGTCGGTTGTTAAATAATCTCAGACTTTTGTATCTTTTTCCTGACGGAAGAAGGTGGAAGAAAGTATGCCCGAGTTGTGTGAGGTCCGTGAGTATGCTGGCTGCTTTTATGAGGCAGCCAGAAGTGCAGCCAGAGTCGATAGATGGGAGGCTGGTTTGCGTGATTGACTGGGCTACGTTCACAACCCTTTGTAGTTTATTTGACTTGGCCAGAGCAGGAGCAATTCCAAGCTGCTATACGTCCGGAAAGCTTGCTTTCTATGAGCATCTGTAAAAATTGGAGAGAGTCATAATGGACAAACTGAGGAGAGATGGGTGCGGAAGAGGTTTGTGGCCTGGTGTAGATGAGTTAGGGGATGAGGATGAGTAAATGATGGTGTAAGGGTAGGGTGGGGCGTTGGCTGGCAGGTGAGGCTGTGGATCGCAGGGTGTGGCTGGGCGATGGTGGTAAAGAAGGGGGGGGGGGGAGAGGAAGTGAATGCGAGTGCCAGGGATTGAGGGTGGATGCCAGTGGTTGAAAAATGCTAACGGGGATTATAAGGAAGTGAGGGAGTGGAAATTGTCGAGGTGAATGAAGGTAGTTGGGAGATGAATGACAGAAACCCTACAGTGCAGAAAGAGGCCATTCAGCCCATCGACCACAATCCCACCCAGGCCCTATCCCATATCCCTACATATTTACCCGCTAATCCCTCTAACCTACCCAACCTAGGTCGCTAAGGGACAATTTATCATGGCTAATCAACATAATCCGCTCATTTTTGGATTGTGGGAGGAAACCAGAGCGCCTGAAGGAAACCCACGCAGACACAGGAAGAACGTGCAAACTGCACATAGGCAGTGACCCAAGCCGGGAATCTAACCCAGGTCCTTAGAGGTGTGAAGCAGCAGTGCTAACCACTGTGCTACCGTGCCGCCCAAGGGAGGAAGATCCTGGGGGCGAGGGGGGAGTGAATGAGGGTTAAATGGTTGAAATAATGGCTCCCGCCGCCCGGACTGGGATTTACAAGTGGGCACCACCAACTCCAGAATCCTGGGCCAAACTGCTGGTGCGCACGTCCGAACTACAATTCCCATCAGGCTCCGCAGACTGGGTCTCCACTCATTATGTAATGCCGTTCGGTACACTCCTCATCGGTAATACGGTTCCAACTGTCGATTGTGTCATTAAAGAGCTGCTCCCTCCTCTCTGATTTGCTCAGCAGAAAGATTGACAAATAGGTTTCGCAAGAGGGTTCAAAGTAGTTCTCTCGCTGATTGGTGCCCGCTCATCATTTTGGAACACGTGTCGTTTGGGTGCCTTGCGGCTGGGCACTGTGCGTTTCATGGTAAATCCGCCCCTTACAACATCGCACTCTTGCGCCACTGACACAGTCCTGCACCTACGCCCCTCTGACTAAGCCCCAAATCCACACCCCACTGAGCAAACCCGATACTCACATCGCACTGTGTTAACCCAACATCTACAAAGCACTGACCCAGCTACACACCCACTCCCCAATGACCCAGCAACACACCTACATCCCACTGACCCAGCCACAAACCCATGCCCCATCAAATAAGCCTGGTACCGAGACCCAACTGAAGAAGCCCGATACCCTTAGCCCACTCAACCAGTCCTACATGTACAGCCTACTATCAAAGCCTCGCAGCCCACTTATCCAACCTGACAACCAAATCCCACTGAAGGAGCCCTAAACCGACACCACAATATCACAGTCCCTGACCTACACCTCACTGTCCCAGCCTCGCACAGCACTGATGGAGCCTCACTCATCCTGCTGATCCAGGCACCAGCACATACCCACTGAAACGTCCCAGATCCGCTGTCATAGCCCCACACTCACAGTCAACCAACCAGGTCCGCATCTCATTGACCCAGCCCCAAATCCACTGACACAATCCCACACTCACACCACACTCACACAGCCTCACGCCCACACTCCTTTGACCCAACACCACACCCACATCCGCTGTCCATGCCCCACACCAACTGATCCCCCTGACCCGAACCTATACCCACTAACCCAGCCTCTCATTCACTCATCCAGCCCCACACCCACATCTCACTGAACCAGTGACATACGCACACTCCTCTGATCCAGGAACAAAACAACTACCTCAGCAGACACAGACATATTCCTTTCACCCAGCATCACATCCACGCTTTATTTTCTCAGTAACAATACTAAATTCCTATCCACACCTCAGTCACCCAACTTCTCTAGTACAGATACACATACCACTGACCCAACCTCAGAATCCACAATCACTCCACCCAGCCGCACTTATGCAAACTCATGGCCCTGCCCTACAAATATAATCTACTGACCAAACTGCGTACAGATATCCCAGTGACACACATGAAAGCGCCATTCTTTCGGCCCCCTAACTTTATTCCAGTGCATGACCAGCCATGCCATTGACTGAGTCATCCAAGCACATGGATTACCCACACAGCCCCAGACACGCACATCACTGTCCCTGTGAACATCAGTTGATGTAATCTTACACCGTTTGCCTGGGAAGCCTTTAATTGTGTCTCTCGGATCGCCTCACTCCACCTCTTTCGTACCCCGCGCTCTCACAAAAAACACACACCCTGACACGAAACACTGTACTTCACCGGTTCGCTTTATAAATAGTTAAATCCGGTGATATGAGGAAGCTACTGCTTCAATTTTATTACAGCATCTATTCATAAATCCCCTCAGTGTTCTATCATATGAATCATTTCCTTATTCTTAAGTTAATGTCTGCTACAAAATGTGTCAATTAATAAAACACGTTCGACCGCTCTGGGGTAAAGTTCACTTTAAATTAACTATAATAATAAAAATTAAACTGGCTCGAACTGGAACATTTGATGCTTACATGCGAAGATACATTTACACCCCAGCTGGACAGTTGAGCTGAGTTGTCACGCTGGTGGTCATCATTGAGAAATTACAAACACAAGCCTGACGTTCGTTCTGCCTGCAGTAATATTATTCGGTACACACTCAGAACCTTGTCTACAATATTGCTCAGTTTTTACTGCACACATTTCAGAGAGAGCCCGAAACAGATAAAACTTGCTGGGATTATTTTAACCAAATGGTGAAAAGCAGTGCTAAATAGTTGCATTATTAATGAGAATATTGTGTTTGAATAGGGCAGATTTATTATCGTGGCACTACTGCTGATTGTTACATGTTGAATTTACCTGAAAGCATTAAAAACAACCATGCTACTTTAGCACTCGTGCGTCGATTAGGTGAAGTTCATAAGAACATAAGAACATAAGAAATAGGAGCAGGAGTAGGCCATCTAGCCCGTCGAGCCTGCCCCGCCATTCAATAAGATCATGGCTGATAAGAACAAAGAACAAAGAACAATACAGCACAGGAACAGGCCCTTCGGCCCTCCAAGCCCGTGCCGCTCCCTGGTCCAAACTAGACCATTCTTTTGTATCCCTCCATTCCCACTCCGTTCATGTGACTATCCAGGTAAGTCTTAAACGATGTCAGCGTGCCTGCCTCCACCACCCTACTTGGCAGCGCATTCCAGGCCCCCACCACCCTCTGTGTAAAAAACGTCCCTCTGATATCTGAGTTATACTTCGCCCCTCTCACCTTGAGCCCGTGACCCCTCGTGATCGTCACCTCCGACCTGGGAAAAAGCTTCCCACTGTTCACACTATCTATACCCTTCATAATCTTGTACACCTCTATTAGATCGCCCCTCATTCTCCGTCTTTCCAGGGAGAACAACCCCAGTTTACCCAATCACTCCTCGTAGCTAAGACCCTCCATACCAGGCAACATCCTGGTAAACCTTCTCTGCACTCTCTCTAACGCCTCCACGTCCTTCTGGTAGTATGGCGACCAGAACTGGACGCAGTACTCCAAATGTGGCCCAACCAGCGTTCTATACAGCTGCATCATCAGACTCCAGCTTTTATACTCTATATCCCGTCCTATAAAGGCAAGCATACCATATGCCTTCTTCACCACCTTCTCCACCTGTGACGTCACCTTCAAGGATCTGTGGACTTGCACACCCAGGTCCCTCTGCGTATCTACATCCTTTATGGTTCTGTCATTTATCGTATAGCTCCCCCTACATTAGTTCTACCAAAATGCATCACTTTGCATTTATCAGGATTGAACTCCATCTGCCATTTCTTTGCCAAAATTTCCAGCCTATCTATATCCTTCTGTAACCTCTGACAATGCTCCTCACTATCTGCAAGTCCTGCCAATTTTGTGTCGTCCGCAAACTTACTGATCACCCCAGTTACACCTTCTTCCAGATCGTTTATATAAATCACAAACAGCAGAGGTCCCAATACAGAGCCCTGCGGAACACCACTCGTCACAGGCCTCCAGCCAGAAAAAGACCCTTCCACTACCACCCTCTGTCATAGAAATCATAGAAACCCTACAGTGCAGAAGGAGGCCATTCGGCCCATCGAGTCTGCACCGACCACAATCCCACCCCCCACCCCCACATATTTACCCGCTAATCCCTCTAACCTACGCATCTCAGGACTCTAAGGGGCAATTTTTAACCTGGCCAATCAACCTAACCCGCACATCTTTGGACTGTGGGAGGAAACCGGAGCACCCGGAGGAAACCCACGCAGACACGAGGAGAATGTGCAAACTCCACACAGACAGTGACCCGAGCCGGGAATCGAACCCGGAACCCTGGAGCTGTGAAGCAGCAGTGCTAACCACTGTGCTACCGTGCCGCCCCGTGTCTTCTGTGACCAAGCCAGTTCTCCACCCATCGAGCCACCTCCCCCTTTATCCCATGAGATCCAACCTTTTGCACCAGCCTACCACGAGGGACTTTGTCAAACGCTTCACTAACGTCCATATAGACGACATCCACGCCCTTCCCTCGTCAACCATTCCCGTCACTTCTTCAAAAAACTCCACCAGGTTAGTGAGGCATGACCTCCCTCTCACAAAACCATGCTGACTATCGTTAATGAGTTTATTCCTTTCTAAATGCGCATACATCCTATCTCTAAGAATCCTCTCCAACAACTTCCCCACCATGGACGTCAAGCTCACCGGCCTATAATTAACTGGGTTATCCTTCCTACCCTTCTTAAATAACGGGATTACATTAGCTATCCTCCAATCCTCCAATCCTCTGGGACCTCATCTGTGTCCAGTGACGAGACAAAGATTTGCATCAGAGGCCCAGCGATTTCATCTCTCGTCTCCATCAGGCCCTGGGGATTTGTCAGTTTTTATATTCCCTAAAAAACCTAACACTTCCTCCCTTGTAATGGAGATTTTCTCCAACGGTTCAACACTCCCCTCCAAGACACTCCCAGTCAACACATCCCTCTCCTTTGTGAATACCGACGCAAAGTACTCATTTAGGATCTCCCCTACTTCTTTGGGCTCTGAGCATAATTTCCCACTTTTGTCCCTGAGAGGTCTGATTTTTTCCCCTGACAACCCTTTTGTTCCTAATGTATGAATAAAATGCCTTGGGATTCTCCTTAATCCTGTCTGCCAAGGACATTTCGTGACCCCTTTAATTTAATACTCTCCTTAATTTCCTTCGTTATCCACGGCTGGTTATCCCTTTTCTTACAGCCCTTCTTTATCACCGTACTGAAAAG
Source organism: Mustelus asterias (assembly GCF_964213995.1). NCBI lineage: Eukaryota > Metazoa > Chordata > Chondrichthyes > Carcharhiniformes > Triakidae > Mustelus > Mustelus asterias. Next base: position 92,850,344 of record NC_135816.1, read on the forward strand.
GATCTCCTTAAAAATCCTCCACTGTTCCTCAGCTGTCCTACCTACCAGTCTGCTCTCCCAGTCCACCTTTGCCAAATCAGCCCTCATCCTCTCGTACTTCCCTCTGTTCAAACAGAGGACGGTGGTATGGGACCCTACTTTCTCCTCTTCCATTTGTATCAGAAATTCGGCCATATTGTGATCACTTGACCCAAGAGGGTCCTTCACAAGAACATCCTTAATTCTACCTACCTCGTTACACATTACCAGATCTAAGATAACTCGTTCCCTCGTCGGTTCTGTAACATACTGTTCAAGGTAACTATCCCGACAGCATTCTAAGAGCTCTTCCTCCATCCCACCCCTTCCAACTTGAGTCAGCCAATCAATATGCAGGTTGAAGTCCCCCATGATTATTGCCGTTCCGTTTTTGCACGCATCCATTATTTGCTTGTTTATAGCCCTCCCCACCTCAACATTATTATTTGGGGGCCGATAGACCACGCCTACTCGTGTCTTTCTCCCCCTACTATTCCTTATCTCTACCCATAACGATTCCACGTTTTGTTCCTTAGAGCCTATGTCATCCCTCACTACTACCCTGATATTATCTTTTATTAATAGAGCTACCCCACCACCTTTTCCTTCCTGTCTATTCTTCCTAAATGCCTGGTACCCCTGGATATTCATCTCCCAGTCCTGGTCTCTGTGCAGCCACGTTTCTGTAATGGCCACTAGATCATATCCATGAGTGCTGATTTGCACCATCAACTCATTAACTTTGTTCCGAATGCTTCTTGCATTCAGGCAAAGTGTCTTTATTCCAGCTTTTATCTGGACCCGATTTGATGAAACGCTAGCAACCTCTCCCTCGCCCTCTACTCCTTTAACTACTTGAATGCCCTCATTCACTTGCATTCGCTCCCTGTCCTCTACCATTGATTTCGTAATTCCTCTTACCTCTGCACCCTCTCCCCAATAAATTAGTTTAAAGCCCTATCTACAGCCCTATTATTACGATTCGCTAGGACTCTGATCCCAGCACGGTTCAAATGGAGACCATCCCATCTATACAGGTCCCATCTGCCCAAATACAGGGGCCAATCCCCATGAATTCGAACCCATTCCTCTCACACCAATCCTTGAGCCACACATTCGTCTCCTTAATCCTATTAACCCTGCGCCAATTTGCGCGTGGCTCAGGTAGTAATCCAGAAATTACCACCTTGTTGGTTCTGCTTTTTAATTTGTTCCCCAGCTCTTCGTACTCTCTCTGTTGATCCTTAGTTCCCGTTTTGTCTGTGTCATTGGCACCTACATGGACCACGACAACTGGATTTTCACCCTCCCACTCCAGATTCCTCTGCAGCCCAAATGATACATCCTGGACCCGAGCACCAGGCAGGCAACACAACCTACGGTATTGCTTCTCCTGGTCACAGAGAACAGCGTCTATGCCCTTAATTACACTATCCCCAATTACTACCACATTTCTCTTTGATTTCTCCGTTGCAGCAGCACCCTTCACCCTGGCACTGCTGACAGTTTGCTCGTCCTTCCCGCAGTCATTTTTCCCATCTACACTGGTGGCAAAAACCTCAAATCTGTTACAAAGATTTAAGGGCTGAGGTTCTTGGGACTTTACCTCCCGCAAACTACTTCCCTTCTTCTCCCCACTTCCCGCCTCACTGGCAGCCACTCTCTGTTGTCCCTGACCCCCAGCTAAGTGTCAGTCTAAGGGGCGTGACTTTCTCTTCATACACATTATCCAGATAGCTCTCCCCTTCCCTGATAAGCCTCAGTGTCTGTAGCTCAGAGTCCAGTTCATCTATCTTGAGCTGGAGATCCTCCAGCAACCAGCACTTACTGCCGACATGGTCCCTGGGGTCCACCTTGGGGTCCACTTCTCCCACATCATGCAGAAACAGCACATTACATATCCCTTCATACCAATTTACCTTGTATGAGTTGGTGTAATTTAAAAGTGAAACTCTACCCTGCCTCTGCCTGTCCTCGCCGAAGCCCTGTGAACCAAAGCCAGTTCACACTCTGCTCCCCACTCACTCCGCTGCCCGCTGCCGACGCTGCCCGCCGCATAGATTGACTTTTATACTAAAAAAACACAATCTCCCAGAATCCCCTGCGGCCTACTCCCACTTCCCTTAGTTTAAACCCTTGAAAAAAGCCCGCAAAAAAACGGATTAAATAAATAAATCACAGCACTTTACTCACCCTCAGCACTGCTGCTGAGAATCTCTCCCTCTGTCCTGCTCCAGTCGAACAAAAGTTCCCTTAGTTTTTTTTTTCTGTCGATCCTCGCAACTGTTCCCATTCATCATGTACAATGTTCTGGCTGGCTCACAACAGCCCAAAATAAGATGGCACATGGAGCGAGGATCGGAGTGAACAATTTACAGGATAGCACACTGGAATTCATCAAGGATGTCGTCCAGGGGAGGAACCTTGGGCTACACTTAGGAACGTAGGGAATCAAAGCTGTAGTAAGATGTGAAGGCATTGGGGAGAGTTTACAAGTGTTGACGAAAATTATTCCAGAGCTGAAAAGCCTCAGCTTTTCAGTGAGTTCCTTCACTGTTGCTGGAGAAGTCCCTATCTAACAACATGTGAACGTCCTCTGATTCTCTTTGAACAGATGCTGCTAGGTCCGCTGAGTTTATCTAGCATTTGCAGTATTTTGTTTTTATTATTATGGGGGTATCTTTCTCATATGGACTACAACAATTCAATGAGTAGGCAATGAATGCTGGCCTTAGTAATTGTGCCCACGTCGCATGACGGGCAAAATGGTATGGCCCTGTTAATCGTGATTGTATTCTTTTGAAATAGGAATCAGTGGAATGCCTGCCTCAAAACAGCTTATTAGTTTTACGTGAAAGGCGAAATAGTCCAATGTATTTCCTGAGCATTAACAACGGCTTTGAGTGGTAATCTAACTAGAATCCTTGTGGCTGTTCCTCGCGCTGACTCCAGTTCATTTCCTGAGATGAAATCATGCACCAAACAATCTAAACAAACGTTCCCATCCCTTTCCTCAGATTGGCAAACTACTAAACGTTTTCATTCTGCTTAAACTATCCGATTCCATCAATTCTCTTGACTAATATTTACATCACAAATCATATTCCCAAATGGTCCATATTCTTTGTATGGCAACTGGAATCTCGTGTTTGAAAGGGGAGTATTATTTCATGTTTGGAACTGGCAGAAACTATTCAAACACATGAAATATACGAGATTGATATGTTCTGCTAATATCTACACAGATATTTGGAATCAGAAATTTCAAGTATTACGAGATAGTGAATTGGAATGTCGAATAAAAATTCAAGAACATTCTGATCACCTCATATCTATGTTCCTCATTGTGCATCCAATATCATTTACTGAATTAAGATGAACAGTCTTCCAACAACAACGACATATCTTTGAATAATGTCGCTATTAAGTAGAAGATACTGTGAACTGAATGTTCAGGTCTTCATTTGAGGTTGGTTTTGCTTAGAAATTCGGAATTGAAAATTCACCAACACCTGAACTACATTCGTATTGCTTCCTTTCAATAACCTTATTTTTTAAAAAATATGACGTTTTAAATGTTTACCTTGCAGCTGTAGACAACAAAACGCTGATTGGCTTTCTCAGGCAATTTCAAGAGTGGCCTTTATAATGCTTGGATTTACCTTGTGCAGTCGCTCCTTATTCTCAAGTGGAATTGTCAGAGCCAGTATTTAACATGCTGTGTCGGATGTGAAATCACTCCAGGAAACGGCCAGTTACATATCACAGCTGTGCAGTAATACTCGAACTTGTTATCTCCCCACCCTGTTCTATGATCAGAGTGGAGGCTGTGTCACAACTTGCAGGTTTATTGTGTTGGCAAAGTAACAGATCCCTGAAAACAATTTTAGGCTTAGTTCCAACCGTAAAGGAAGCAAAATAACATTTTCGTGCGTGTTTGCATGCTCCATCTTGGCGAAGGGGAGCAAAGTAACAATCTTGGAATTATTAAATCATAGGGCAGAAGGAGGCCTCAGCCGTCACCTGAACTCCTCCAGGCTACACCGACACTCTATCAGAGCATCCCACCCTGGTCCAACCCTATAACCCGACGTACTCACCCTGCGAATCCCCCGAACCAAACTTTCTGGGACACATGTGATGATTCCACACAGACAGTCTGCCAAGGACAGAATTGAGCCCGGGCCCTTGGTACTGTGAGGTAGCAGTGCTCACCACTGTGCTACAGTGCCGCCCCTGCTTATTGAACGATTCATTCAGAGATCTTAGTAATATTCTGGAGAGGCGAGTTCAACTCTCAGCAGGGCTGCTAGCAGTTTAAATACAATGGATTAATTTTTGAAAATGGATTCTGGTAAGAAAGTTAGATTGATCCAGATGTGACCTAACCCTTAACTGCAACATTACAACTACTCTTGAGTATTCTAATTCTCTCTCGTTAAAAAAACAACATTCCATTGTTTTTAACATGGTTTTTCCTTGCTTCAACCGTCTTTTCAGACATAGCATTTCAGATCATAACCACACATGCAAAAAATGTATTTTTCCTTCACTCCTCTGATTCTTTTGTCAACTACCTTCGATCTGTGTCCTCTGATTGGCAACCATTCCGCAACTCAAAACAAGGCCTCCTAATAAATTCGATCAAAACATCTTTTGACTCAGTTCAATTTCCCATTATCCTTCTCTCCCTGCTCTACCGGGGGAAGGAGGGTGGTGATATATTGCAGTTGGACGGAACGGTGTCTGAAATTGTGGCAGTCACACGTCACTTCAGAGTAAACTTGACCTTCCATCTACTATCTCTATCTATAATGCCCGGATCAGCAATAAATTTCAGAACGGCAAGAACTATTGAACAGGAAACAACACTGCAAGTATGAGGTGAAGGAAAGGCCATTCAGGACCCCCGCCCCCCCCTCCCCGTGCCTATCCATTCAATGAGATTGTGACTGTTCTGTGACATAAATCCATATACCCGTCTTTCTCCCGATAACTTTGCTCAACGAAGATCTATAAATATTAGATTTCAAATCAACACTTGATAAAGAACAATTGCCACTTCCGGGAATGAGGTTAAAACTTTTGCCACAGTTCCTTTGCAAAAACAAATCTACCTACATTTCTCAATGGCTGCCTCTAAACTTTATTTTCTGTCACCTTAACTTAGTCTTCTCTAGCATCAGCAATTTTTTTTCTATTTTATATCATAAAGTGTTCAATCAAATCGCCTATTGACTTTTTTGAACGTCACTGAATGGTATCATATCTTGTGCAAACTCGCCTGACAATATAAATCCTGGACTTCAGGTATCCTTCTGTTAAATCTGTGTTGCAATCCCTCCAATTCAAATATTGTCCCAACTAATTGCTCAGGGCCACATTAGCATTGCGCCAGAGACAAACTACTCCAGATAAATGCCCATGAGCATATTTCAAAAACACTTCCACCTCTTTGCAATTTACAGTATTACTCTAGTCACTGAAATTCCATGGAATCATTAATCTGCAGCTTTTGTGCCGCTCCAATTTCCATGCAACTCTGTGTTATCTTTCTGACGATTTGGTGGCCTACAGGATATAAGCAACATAATGTCTGTACTATTCGCTTAGCCATGAGTAAATTGGCTAAAATAAGATTAATAATCGAATAAATATGATTAGAGAGCGAAATGAATGTTTTACGGGTTAGACTGGGAGAAATGGGTTTAGATTACCTGGACGCTGGAATCAGTATTGAGGTAAACAGGACTGTTGGTACAGTGTCACTGCTCTGGGACAAGTGTTCTGCTGAATCAGATAACAATGATGTGGAGGTGGAGTTCCCGGCGTTGGACTGGGTAGGCACAGAAAGTAGTCTCACAACACTGGGTTAAAGCCCAACAAGTGTATTTTACAAATACATCTATTGGACTTTAACCTGGTGTTGTGAGATTACTTACTCAGATAACAATGGGAAGAGATAATGCTTTAAGCAAAATAAGGCTAAATAAAAGCTAAATAAGTCCAAAGATGTGCGGGTTAGGATGATTGGTCTAAAATTGCCCCTTAGTGTCCTGGGATGCGTAGATTAGAGGGATTAGCGGGTAAAATATGTAGGGATATGGGGGGTAGGGCCTGGGTGGGATTGTGGTCGGTGCAGACTCGATAGGCCGAATGGCCTCTTTCTGTACTGTAGGGTTTCTATGATTCTATGAAGGGGCATAGGGAGCATGTGTTGAGCTAAAGAGAGCAGACGATAAGGTCAAAAAATGTACAATCAAACGTAGTCAATTCAGCCCATCAAGTCTGCTGCGCCATTTAATCAAATAATTCACGAATCTAAATCCCTGCCTTATCACTGTAATCCTTGATTATCTGCTGATTTAAAATATGTCTATCTCAGTTTTGAACATAGTTAATGACTTAGCCTCTGCAGCTCTCGCCGGTAAAGAATTCAACAGATTCTCTGCCCTCAGATAAAAGAGAATTATCTTTATCTCTGCCTTAAATGGGGACCCCTTCCTCTGAGATTATGCACTCTTGCCCTGGACTGCCCTCAAAGGAAAACAACCTCTGATCATTTACCCTGCGAAACCTTCTGAGAATCCTATAAGTTTCAATAAGGTCTCTCATTCTCCTGAACTCCAACCAGTACAGTCCCAACCTACTCAAACTCCCCTCTTCAGAAAATCCCTCCATACCCCAGATCAACTTAATAAAACTTCTCTAGATGGCCACAAATGCCAATGTACCTTTCCTTAGATAAGGGGAACAAATCTATTCACGCCGTTCCTGATGTGGTGTCGGTACTGACTTGCAACTTATCAACTCCATTCTCTTTCAAATAAAGGCTAATACTCCATTGAGCTTCTCTATTATCTGCTGAACCTGTATGCTAACATTTTGTGATTCATTCATGCGGACCCCAAAGACCGTGTGTGCTGCAGTTTTCTGCAGTCTTTCAGCTCCTTTCGTTCTTCCTACCTAAGTGCATAACTTTACATTTTCCTACATTATATTTCATCTGCCAACATTTTGCCCACTCATTTCACCTGTCTATATCCCTCTTTAGATTATTTGTGTCATCTTCACCATCCATGTATTTTTGTGTCATTCGCACACTTGCCAATTGAAAATTCACTTCCCTGGTCCAAGTCATTAATATGCTGTAAGCAAAATTTTGCCACAGTACTGTGACACTCCACAAGCTATGGTTTGCCATCGAGAAAATCTCCTCTAATTGCAATTCGCTGTTTGCTATCAATTAACAATCCTCTATTCATGCGAATATATGACACCCAACACCATGGGCTTTCCTCTTTTAAGTGGTGCCATACGGATTTCCCCTTCATGGGACAATGCTACTCTGTCAATTATATTATGTATTGTTAAATACTCTGCTATATTGGGCTGCAATATTTTCTCAGTGAAATATGTAAGTTAACTGGCCTATCGTTACCTGTTTTATGTCTGAATAAGGGCTGTTATCACATCCTCTGGCCCTTTTCTCGAATTTAAGGATTTTTGGAATTTTGCTACCAGTGCATCCATAATGGCTGTAGCTACTACCTTCAATACCCTCAGATGCAGCCCATCAGGGCCAAAGGAATTATGGACCTTTAGCCCCATTAGTTTGCGAGTATTTTTTCTCTAGCGATAGTTATTTATTTCATCTAATTCCCAACCCCACCTTTGCCCCTTGATTATTTAATATTTAAAAATGTTATTAGACTTTTCCATCGTGAAGATTGACACAAAGCACTTATTTTACTCCTCTGCCGTTTATCGTAGGATTCGAGAACCGTGGATAACCAGAGAAAATGAGGGATTGGTCAAAAAGAAAAGAGAGGTGTACGTTAGGTCCAAGCAGCTAAAAACGGAGGGAGCTCTGGAGGAATACAAATAAAGTAGGAAAGAACTCAATCGAGGAATTAGAAGGGCAAAAGGCGGTCATGAAATGTCCTTGGCAGACAGGATTAAGGAGAATCCCAAGGCATTTTATTCATACGTTAGGAACAAAAGGGTTGTCAGGGAAAAAATCGGACCTCTCAGGGACAAATGTGGGGAATTAAGCTTAGAGCCCAAAGAAGTAGGGGAGATCCTAAATGAATACTTTGCGTTGGTATTCACAAAGGAGAGGGATGTGTTGACAGGAGTGTCTCGGAGGGGAGTGTTGACCCGTTAGAGAAAATCTCCATTACAAGGGAGAAAGTGTTATGTTTTTTAGGGAATATAAAGACTGACAAATCCCCAGGGCCCGATGGAATCTATCCAAGGCTGCTCAGGGAGACGAGAGATGAAATCGCTGGGCCTCTGATGCAAATCTTTGTCTCGTCACTGGACACAGGTGAGATCCCAGAGGATTGGAGGATAGCTAATGTAGTCCTGTTATTTAAGAAGGGTAGGAAGGATAACCCAGGAAATTATAGGCCGGTGAGCTTGACGTCCATGGTGGGGAAGTTGTTGGAGAGGATTCTTAGATATAGGATGTATGCGCATTTAGAAAGGAATAAACTCATTAACGATAATCAGCATGGTTTTGTGAGAGGCAGGTCATGCTGCACTAACCTGGTGGAGTTTTTTGAAGAAGTGACTAGAATGGTTGCCGAGGGAAGGGCCGTGGATGTCGTCTATATGGACTTTAGTAAAGCATTTGACAAAGTCCCTCATGGTAGGTTGGTGCAAAAGGTTGGATCTCATGAGATAAAGGGGGAGGTGGCTAGATGGGTGGAGAACTGGCTTGGTCACAGAAGACAGAGGGTGGTAGTGGAAGGGTCTTTTTCCGGCTGGATGCCTGTGATTAGTGGTGTTCCGCAGGGCTCTGTATTTGGACCTCTGCTGTTTGTGATTTTCTAAACGATCTTCAAGAAGGTGCAACTGGGATGGTCAGTAAGTTTGCGGACCACGCAAAAATGGCTGGACGTGCAGATAGTGAGGAACATTGTCAGATGCTACAGAAGGATATAGATAGGCTGGAAATTTGGGCAAAGAAATGGCAGATTTAGTTCAATGCAGATGAATGCGAACTGATGCATTTCGGTAGAACTAACATAGCAGGGAGCTATACGATAAATGGCAGAACCGTAAAGGGTGTAGATATGCAGAGGGACCTGGGTGTGCAAGTCCACAGATCCTTGAAGGTGATGTCACAGTTGGAGAAGGTAGTGAATAAGGCATATGGCATGCTTGCCTTTATAGGACGGGGCATAGAGTATAAAAGTTGGGGTCTGATGTTGCAGTTGTATAGAACGTTGGTTCGGCCGCATTTGGAATACTGCGCCCAGTTCTGGTCGCCACACTGCCAGAAGGACGTGGAGGCTTTATAGAGTTTGCAGAGGAGGTTTACCAGGATGTTGCCTGGTATGGAAGGGCTTAGTTATGAGGAAAGATTGGGTAAACTGGGGTTGTTCTCACTGGAAAGACGGAGGATGAGGGGTGACCTAATAGAGGTGTAAAAAATTATGAAAGGCATAGATAGGGTGAACGGTGGGAAGCTTTTTCCCAGGTCGGTGGTGACGTTCACGAGGGGTCATAGGTTCAAGGTGAGGGGGCGGGGGGTGGGGGGAGGGAGGCTTAACACGGATATTAGAAGGACGTATTTTACACAGAGGTTGGTGGGGGCCTGGAATGCGCTGCCGGGCAAGGTGGTGGAGGCGGACACGTGGGGAAAGTTTAAGATTTATCTAGATAGCCACATGAACGGATCGGGAATGGAGGGATACAAAAGAATGGTCTAGTTTGGACCAGGGAGCAGTGTGGGCTTGGAGGGCCGAAGGGCCTGTTCCTGTGCTGTACTGTTTTTTGTTCTTTGTTCTTTGTTGATTCCACATTATTATTTCGTCAGTCTCACACTTTAAGGGTCTGATGTTCAATTAAGTCTCTCAATTTGTTATACATTTGAAGAACATCTCAGTGTCCATTTTTATGTTACTTCCTAGTTTGAACTGAAAGCTTATCTTTTATATCTTCATTTTCTTAGTCATCTTTTGCACATTTTTTAAACTTTCCCAATTCTCTGTCTTATTTGTAATCTTCGCTACATTTTATGTTTTTTTTGTTTTCAGTTTAATACTATCCGCAACTTCGCGGTTAACCGTGGTTGATTTATCTCCTTCATAGAATTTTATTCCTCATTGCGTTATATCTTTGTAACGAGTCATGAACTATTGTCATAAACATCTGTCATTGCTGATCAACAACCACTTTTCCTGGTAAACTCCTTTCCTATTGCACTCCCATCTACTCTTCCCTCCCTTCTTTATAATTACCCACATTTAAGTTCAACACAGTTGACTTTGACCCAAATTTATCACTCTGAAAGTGATTGCAAAATTCTATCATGTCACGGTCACTGAAGTTGTTCACTAAACCTGCTTCATTACACTTTACCAAACCCAATATAGCCTAATCCCTAATCCTTAGCATATTGTTGCAGGTAACTATCCCAAATGCATTCTATTTAATCTTAGCTACCTCTACAACATTGATTTTCCCAATCGACGTGAAGATTAATGTCACCCACGATTAATGCCCTGCCTTTTGCACATGACCTCTCCACTTCAATTTGCAAGTACATTGGTCTCAAAAAGGGTCAGATGTTGGCTATCCCAACAGTATAGCCCTTGTTATTTATTATCTTCACCAACATGGGTGCCACATCTTCTTATCCAAAAACATTGCTTTCTATCATACTTATTCAAGCTCATACTCACAAAGCTACTCACCACCCTTTCCTTCATGCCTTTCCTTAAAACAAATCACATACCACTGAATATTTAGTTCGCTGTTTCGATCTTCTTGTAATGATGTCGCTGTAATGAGCATAAGGTCATACGCATTAACAACAATTTGTGTCAGTATTTAAAGAGCCATTAATTTTGTCACTTAATCATTGTTCCCCATTTAACCCTTTTGCTGTTCAAAAGAAACATTTTTACACTCTGTTGCTTTTTGTCACTCTCTGGGTATCATTAGCTAAATGCCTTGCAATACTGTCATATCCTTTTGCTTTGAAACCTAAATAACCCTTCTCTCGTGTAAGAAATAAGCTAACTCCAGACATCTGGGTGGCATGGTGGCACAGTGGTTAGCACTGCTGCCTCACAGCACCAGGAACTCAAGTTCAATTCCGGCCTCGTGTCACTGTCTGTGTGGATTTTGCACATTCTTCCCATGTCTACGTGGGTTTCCTCTGGGTGGTCCGGTTTCCTCCTACTGTCCAAAGAGGTTAGGTTGATTGGCCATGTTAAATTGACCCTTGTATGAGGGGGATTAGCAGGATAAATATGTGGGGTTACAGGAATAGGATCTGGGTGGGATTGTGGTCAGTACAGACATGATGGGCCGAATGAGATCCTTCTGCACTGTAGGGATTCTATGATTCTGTAAGTTATCCTTCCTCTGTTTTGTTTGAAGCCCTCTCCACTTCAATTTGGAAGAACATTGGTCTCAACAAGTTTGAGATGTCGACTATCGCAACAGTATAGCTCTACTTTCCCAGTACCAATGACAATCCACAGGAACTAAAACCCACTCCTCTTACACCATTCTTTGAGTCACATATTAATCTGCCAGTTTTCATGTACCCTATGCTAATTTGCACGCAGTTTACGTAATAACACGAGATGACAACCTTGGTGGTTCTGTTGCTTATTCTTATGTGCTCCCCACTTGAATGTCATCTTGTACCACAGTGCTAATGGCCAGTCAGCTCATCCACACCGAGCCCCCACTCTGATCCTTACAAGCTGAGAAAACCACAAATCTGTTGGTCAATTGCAGAAGCCAACACTCTTGCTCTCTCGTTCCCCTTGCCTACCTCAACTGCAGGTACGTCCTCACTTCACTGACCACTTTCCAAACGGGAAGATTCTATCCTAATGGGTGTGATTGCATCCAGGTAATGCGCCCATGCGTTCAGGCAACTCTCTTTCTTTCCCTGATGCGTTGCAGTGGTGGGAGCTCTACCTCCAGCTCACTGACTCTGAATCAAAGCTACTCCAGCTGCTGAACTTACTGCAGACCTACTTGTCCTGGTCAACACCATGACCCATGACCTCCCACATGCTAACGCATTGGCACATTGCCAGTCCTGCTTTAACTGAGTTTAACTGAGCTTTAACTAATTACTTAATTATTTATTTTCTTTGAGATATTTATTAATCTGATCTCAATCTCCAGCATTATTTATCGGAAAATAGACATTGATCACTAATCTGGGAAATTTCTAACCAGTTAGTAAGGTTTTTAAACAGAATGTACTATGACATTAACAAGACCACCAGTAGAGTTAAATCATTCTTGAAACTAGTTAATAAGCCAATGAGGAGAATAGATTATACACATGTGAAAGCAGTAAGAGAATTAAACAAGTAATTATGATTTTAAATCATATGTACTAATATTTTAACATAGTTCATGTATTGTGTTAATCATTGTTCGCTCCAAAAAAGAGCAGGTTACCACAAGGCATGATGGTAACAGTGAATAGTTCACAGACAAAGGCATGGAAACCCAAAGTTAGCAAAATTCATATCAGAAGGTTTCTTATGTGGAAACACATATTGCAACATCGATTACAAGGTTTATTCATTGCCGAGACTTAAGATAGGCGTGTACTTGGACACAGGATCACATGTCTATCTAGCTTGGCAATGATCTAGTGGGAACATCCACTTTGACCTTTGCAATAAGCCTGTAGGGCAACCAGGCAATAAGTAAGTGACTTTAGCCAAGATGCCAGTTAGCATCCGGATTAAATGGACAAATGAGACATCATTATGCTGGGTGGTAAAATGCAAATGGATGAGGTAAATGTCAGGGGTTATTAATGTATGTATATTAAATGTAATTGATTTAAAACTAATAGAAGGCGGGAATGATTGATAAGAAAAAATTATAATTGATTTGTTTTGGTTGTATACATCAGATTCATTAGAGAGGTTTTGTCATTCTATCTCAGAGCTATTGAACCCTTTTGGTGATCTCCTTGCAGCTGCTTGTTTTGTTTTTGAGTAAGTGCTACGTCTTTATGCAGAGAAATTTACATCATGAGATTTTTTATTGTCCATAGTTAAGACAGTATTAGTCATCTTGATTTACTCTACAACAGTCTTTTTGGTGACGAGGATGGTATAGAGTGACCAGAGTCCGGCGACGAGACTTGCCTCCTCAGGGTGAGTATTTTTACTCTTTCTAACTAACCGGGTTAGTTAGAAACACAAATATGACAAGTTGTTGGATCCGTAAATTGGCATATCCGATCAATCAATTGGGGTCACAACGGCAGTATTGTTGGTTAAAGAAATCACGCTTAGTGTGGGGGGGGGGGGGGGGGGAGGGGTGGCGGTGGGGAAACGATAATGTAATTTCGACAGCCACCCATTAGCAGAGCCTGAGAGATACGCAGTAAGGGGGAGACATAAATTTGTGGGATGCGCATAACCCAAAAGACCAGGGATGGAATCTTGGTACTGTTCGACAGCGAAGCAAATTGAAAGCTACATATCCAGAGCTTAAAGCTAAAATCACTTGAAGGTGTGGAGGACGGTCGTCTGAGACGCACAAAATTCCCCTTGCGGGTGGGAGAGTGAAGTATTGTTGAAATTATTGAAGAGGAAATCTCAGTGGAATTCCCCAGCGTAGGAGAAGTTTGAAAGTAGGAGTCGTGCTTTCGGATGAATGCCATGGGCTTAGACGTAGGACAATTCCCAGAGGGGGTCTGTGGAATTGAGGAAAGTGGGTAAGTAACAGAGAAAAACGATAGCCAGAAATCAAAAGCTTGCCCTGAGAGAGAGAAAGAGGGAGATTGTACAAGGCTACACCTTACTTGGTTAAAGGATAATTCTTTAATACAGACCGTGGTAACAGAAAATAGCAAATTAATTAGGAAATTGATTGGGAATGAATATGATCCAGATTCTTCTGATTCTGAACAAAAGTCTTGGTGGAAATGTCAGAATAAAAAATAAAGCAGAAATGGCGGCAGTAATCCTTGATTACTTGATGAGAAATTGCCTTCAAAAGGAGCCAGCTATCATACAGCCAGTCCTCGTAAAAGCAGTTCAAGAGAATTCTAAAAATGAGCCCGTAGGGAAGACGGTAACAAACTCATTGTATCCTTCAATTCCAGAGGGGTCAAGGTGAGGAGGAAGAAGATCGGGAAGATCCAGTAGGAAAGACAACTCAGGGAGCTAGAGATTCGCTTAGCGGTAGTAAAATGGAACCGCCTGTTCCGGTAGCACCACTCCGCACTAAAATAGTATCATTTGGTAAAGACTGACTTCTGTATCGACCGAAGACTGAGAAACAGATGCTAATGAACAAATAGGCCTGTTAAAAGGCGAACCACCAAAATTCAGCTTTTTGGGAATATATAGATGAGTTAAGAGAGATCCACCATCTGACTTTGGATGATATAAGAGTTTTAATAAAGGGAAAATTGGATGGGTCAACATGACAAATATTACCCGAGGTTTTGAAGAAGAGAGATTGGATTGGTGGTCTAAGAAAGTGAGGACGAGAGATATCAGCAATTTAAATGGACGATAGGGTGAGCCATAGGTAAAGGACACGCTAATTGGGTTAAGGTAACTAGTAAAGCAAAATGCCGATGAAACTATGGAATACTGTGCAGAAAGGATATTAGGGCTTATTTAGACAACGGAGGGATCGAAAACCCCACTGGGGATGATGATATGTTTTTGGTTATGCTCAAGGAAAGGTTTAGTCCTGCTCTGAATCCAGTTATAGGAATGGGCATTCATTTAGGAAATATTTTAGAGACAATTGTGGTAAAATAGGTCATGACATAAAACACTGCTTGGCGAAGGGGGGGGGGCGGGGGGCGGGGGGGGGGGTGGGGGGGGAGGGGGAGGGGCCGGGGAGGGGGGTGGATGTAGAGGAAGAAGATGGTCCGAGTAGGGCGTCCCGAAGTTCAACCCCAGTCACGGCAATCATCGCAGATAGTAATTCAGATGACAGTAGAGGAATTGCAGAAGTTGTTGGATCAGAAATGGCAATTAGCAGCTCTTGGGACTAAAGATAAAGATTCCTGAATGTATGTAGAAGCAGTCTATGTCTGCTACAGATCTAAATTTGCCGACAACTGATCAGGCCATACGGTTACGAAGAATAACAATGTGTGGAAGAGGATTTCTAACCAGCCAGTAAGATTTATAGACAGAATGCCGTCTTTCAGAGGATAAGAAATCAGTAACGAGTTAAATGATTCATAAAACAGCTAACACAAACTGTTTTAAACATATATGAATGCAGTAAGTGAATCAAAAAGAGTAGTTATGATTTTAAAACATAGATATTGAGATTTCAAATGTATTTTAATGTACTGTTTACTATGATCAAGCAACGTTACCAAATAAAAGTCAATAGTTTAAAGCCAAAGGTCTGGAAACAAGTTAGTCAGCAGTAGGCTTATCAGGAATTCCGATGAGGGTACGTATTCTGCAACATTAATGAGTAGATGCATTCACTGCCCAGACACAAGGATTGATATGCCCCTGGAAGCAGGAACACATGTCTATTCAACTTGGCAGTGAGCCGATAGGAATGTCCACTTTGATTTTGCGATAGCATCTGCCGTTCCAAGGAAACAGGGATGTAGTTAGAGCCAAGAATGGTGGCCACGGATGAAATATCACCATGCTATTAAGTATATGGTTGGCTGAGGTACTTTACAGAGATTTGTATTGCTATATCATTGTTAAATGAAATTAATTTTAAGCTAATGAAAGGTGGAATTATTGATTTGGAAAAAATATAATTCATCTCATTTGACCGGACTTCAGACCTTTCGGAGAGGTTCAGTGGCTCTATTCCCAGAGCTATTTAACCCTTCATGAGTCTCCGGTCGGGTGCACACTTGTTTTATTTGTTGTATGTCTTATTTGTAAAATAAATTTTGTTACGTTTTTGGGCAGAGATATCTGCCTTGCGACTTTTGAATTATCTAGTTGAAAACACAAATGGCCACCTTCATATTTCCCCACAACAGTCTCTTCTTCATGACGAAGGACGGGATAGTCATTGGACCCTGGCGATGAGACGCGCCTCCGAGAGGGTGAATTTGTTTCAGTTACCACACTTCTGAGAGAGAAACGCGTCAAATTGTCGGATCCATAAGTGGACGTATCCAAACAGTCATTTGGGGTCGTGAAGGTAATATCCCGAGTTGAAGAATCACGCTAATATGGGGAGGGGGCGGGGGAGACGTAGTAGTAAATAGACTGCCTACTACGCAGTCTATTTAGCAGAACCTGAGTGCCGCATGATAAGACAAGGCATAAATTTGTGGGGCGGTGCTTAATCCAGAGGATCAGGGATGGAACATTGATACCATCTGGGCAGCGGATGCAATTGAAATCCGCGCACCCATAACGTCAGGCTACTATCTGGAGGGGTAGATGAAGGTAGTGAAGACATTAAATAATCCCGTGAGGTAGAATGTGAAGAATCTTTTTTTAAAGCGTTCGAGGGAAAGTTATGCTTTCGGCAAATGCCACGGGTTTACATTTAGGAAATTTTCCAGAGAAGATGTCTGTGAAATTGGGAAAGAGGGAAAGTAACAGAGAAATCAGCAGATAGAATCCGGAAGCTTGAATGAGCCCAGCCAGGTGGTCGACGTTTCAGTAGGGGATCAGTTCGGGAAGAGTGGCCAAAACTCAGTAAGCTTTAAGCTACTGATGGATAAAGTCCAAAGATGTGCGGGTTAGGTTGATTGGCCAGGTTAAAAAAAAAAATTGCTCCTTAGAGTCCTGTGATGCGTAGGTTAGTGAGATTAGCGGGTAAATATGTGGGGGTAGGGCCTGGGTGGGATTGTGGTCGGTGCAGACTCGATGGGCCGAATGGCCTCCTTCTGCACTGTAGGGTTTCTATGATTTCTATGATTTCAACAAGTGTCGTCCTCAAGTTAAGGTGCTAAATTGGGGGAAGGCTAATTACAAGAATATTAGGCAGGAACTGAAGAATGTAGACTGGGGGCAGATGTTTGAGGGAAAATCACCATCTGGCATGTGGGAGGCTTTCAAGTGTAAGTTGATAGGAATTCAAGACCAGCACATTCCTGTAAGGATGAAGGATAAGTATGGCAAGTTTCGGGGTCCGTGAATAATGAGAGATATTGTGAGCCTCGTCAAAGAAAGAAAGGAAACATTTGTCAAGGCAAGGAGGCTGGGAACACATGAAGCAAGTGTGGAATACAAGGAAAGTGGAAAGAAAGTTAAGCAATGATTAAGGAGGGCTAAAAGGGGTCACGAAAAGTCATTGACCAGCAGGATTAACAAAAATCCCAAGACTTTTTATACATATATAAAGAGCAAGTGGATAACATGGGAGAGGGTTGGCCCACTCAAGGACAGGGGAGGGAATCTATGTGTGGAGCCAGAGGAAATGGTCGAGATATTAAATGAGTACTTTGTGTAAGTATTCACCAAGGGGAAGGACTTTGTGGATAATGAGTCTGGGAAAGGGCGTGTAGATAGTTTGACATTAAAAAATGTGCTGCAAGCAAGCTACATTAATACAATATTTAAGATAAAGAACGAGCAACCAAAACAAGTTACTACCTGGAATCAAATGGAAAGATTTGTTTGAAAGATGTTATTATGTTATAAAATTCAGTAAGAAAGAAATTCCAGATGACCAGAAGAAGGTTATACATTATGTACAGAAGCCTCTCACCAGAAAAAGGGTACAACAAGTATTGTAGGCTTTTTTACTATTGCAGGAATTTAGTGAAAGATTATGTTGTGATTGCAAAAGCTTTACAGTATTTCATCAAAGGAAGCAGAGACAGTAGAGAGAGAGCGAGTAGAATGGAAGGGGTGGAGGGTGGAGAGAGAGAACTAGGTGTTTACGGATTTAAAATTGGCTATGATTTCAGCCCCAGCATTAGGGTTATTGGATCTCACATTTTCACATTTTCTGCCAGGCAAATGATGGAATGCAAGCTGCAGTAGTACCAAACGATATGGAGATAGATTAAGAACACTGGGGAACTCCTCCTGCCAACTAGACTTAGTTGCTTGAGGTATGCATCGATGTGTGGGCACGAGTATGTGTTTCCTGGGCAATAAGCGTGTCAGAACTACTCACCTTAATGGGAAAAATAATTATTCACAACAGCAATTATGCAGGTTTTCGAAGAAGGGAGATTGAAAGGGGTTTCTCCTGGGAGATATCAAAGTGGGAGGCAAATTTCTTATCAGGAGACAAGCATGTAGAAATCAGTAGAGACATGGGGGGGGGAGGGTTGACAGTGTTAGGAACTGAACATGAATGTGTTGCAGATGCCAATGAAGAGACAAGCGAAGGCTTATCTGAAAAAATTCACAAGTGATGGGGTGATCAACCTATACGTGGATGGGGCCAGAAAATACATCAATGGCGAACCCCACTCCGTGAGGGCGGTAGTAAATGCTAAAAAAAAAATGATTGCAGGAGAACAGATACCAGGAAGTAAACCAGCACAGGTAGCAGAGTTTATAGCTTTAACTAAAGCTTTAGAATGGGATTCAGGAAAATGTGTCAACATTCACACGACAGTTGATATGTTTTTGGAATAATTCATGACTCCATGACAGCCTGGAAAAGGCTAGATTTTATTAGCTCAAATTGGGGACACATAGAGCATGAAAACCTGATTAAAGGTTTAATCCAAGCAGCCTGCATTCCTTTCGAAGCAGCAGTAATCAAAGTGCAGGCAATATTACAAGCAAGGCCCAAGAAGATAAGCAAGACAGCTAAAGCTTTGCTAAAACAGAAATTGAAAGGAACACAAACAGCAGGTGTTGCAGTATTATAAGATAAAGATAACCCAGTCATTGATATGAGGCAAGTACAAGCGCAGGCCTCAGAGGAGGAGAAGCAGAGATGGGAAAGATAAAGAGGGCAAAAAGGACAAGGTGGTGTATGAAGAAGTGAATTGAAGGTAATAGCACCAGAAGCAGTACAACAGACCTTGTTAAAGTTGTATCATGGGGTAGCACACACAAGCAGGGTCAAAATGACCAATATAATTGGAAATTGTTGGTATTGGAAGGAAATGGGAGAAATGATAGCCAAATTCTGTCAAATGTGTATACAGTATGCTCAAGTGGAACCAGGACGCCATTGTAAAGTAAAGATGGGGTAACAGCCAAGGCCCAAAGGACCATGGGAAATTTTGCAAATAGATTTCACAGGACTACTACCTAGAGTGAAAGGGAAGAGCCATTGTGTGGTTATCATTGATCAGTTCACCAGATGCGTTGAAGCATTCAAATGTAAAGATGCCACATCTAAAACTGTAGCTTTGACACTGGCAAATGAGATAATACCGAGGTGGGGAATGCCTGCTCAGTTAGACTCAGACCAGAGAATTCATTTCACACGATGAGTTTTAAGAGAAGTCTGCATACTGTTAGGGATTAGACAAAAATTTCACACACCACACAACCACAGAGCTCAGGAATGGTAGAACAAATGAACAGAACACTGAAGAATAGCTTAGCCAAAGCCATTTTGGATGAAGTAAACAATGGGTATAGGCCAAGCCTACAATATTCTTACAACAGAGAGCCACCCCATCCTGAGGAACAGGGTTAACCCCTTTTTGAAATGATTGCTGGTAGGACAATGTGTCTCCCATAGTTTGTGATAGCAGGAGTGGGAGAACAAAGAAGAAAGAAAATTACAGCACAGAAACAAGCTGTTCAGCCCTCCAAACCTTCAACGACCATGCTGTCCGACTGAACTAAAGCCCCCTACCCTTCCGGGGACCATACCCCTCTATTCCCATCCTATTCATGTATTTGTCAAGACACTCCTTAAAAGTCGCTATCGTATCTGCACTTGAGATTGGTAGAGAACTCGAGATTGGTAGAGAGGCAGTGTTCGAGTGTATGAGAAATCTAGTGGATCGGTTGCATTTTCGTAAAAGAACAGGTGATCACTCAACAGCAGGATTGAGATTGGATGAAATCAGCAAAGGAAAATACTCCTACGTTACCTGCACCTAGAGATAAGGTAATGGTACATCTCGTGACAGACAAGAAAGGGTTAGGAACTTTGTAGAAGAGGACTTTCAGTGTTGTTGTGACAGGACAGACAAGTGCCTTAGTTGATGAAAGGTATGGTCTAAGATGGACATTGGACAGGTAAAACCATATCCTAGTGGGCACACCAGCAGTATCGAACATATCCCAGAGAATGGATAACCTTGCAGAGCACAAAATCAATATGGCTTCAGTAGCCACATGACTGATGAACGGGTTAATTGGACTTTCTGACAAAACTATTATGTTCGGCCGAATCATAGCACCGTAGTCACATTAATGTTGGAAAAAGTAAAAAAGTCAATCATTTGGTTATTATGGGACTAATGTGGTACTAATTTCAGGACCTTAGGGCCGCTCTGTTTTTACTTACAGGACATTACGCATGTGAAGTTCCAAGCATACCCTTCTAATCTAAAGGAAGAAGGACCATTGACTACGGACAATCAAGCCCCAAGGGTGATTGTAAAGCTGAAAGACTCGAAGTTAAAAGCAGCAAAATTATAGCATGGTTCTCTAAATGAACAAAGAACAAAGAAGAAAGAACAATACAGCACAGGAACAGGCCCTTCGGCCCTCCAAGCCCGTGCCGCTCCCTGGTCCAAACGAGACCATTCTTTTGTATCCCTCCATTCCCACTCCGTTCATATGGCTGTCTAGATAAGTCTTAAACGTTCCCAGTGTGTCCGCCTCCAACACCTTGCCTGGCAGCGCATTCCAGGCCCCCACCACCCTCTGTGTAAAATATGTCCTTCTGATATCTGTGTTAAACCTCCCCCCCTTCACCTTGAAGCTATGGCCCCTCGTGAACGTCACCACCGACCTGGGGAAAAGCTTCCCACCGTTCACCCTATCTATACCTTTCATAATTTTATACACCCTCTATTAAGTCTCCCCTCATCCTCCGCCTTTCCAAGGAGAACAACCCCAGTTTACCCAATCTCTCCTCATAACTAAGCCCCTCCATACCAGGCAACATCCTGGTAAACCTCCTCTGTACTCTCTCCAAAGCCTCCACGTCCTTCTGGTAGTGTGGTGACCAGAACTGGATGCAGTATTCCAAATGCGGCCAAACCAACGTTCTATACATCTGCAACATCAGACCCCAACTTTTATACTCTATGCCCCGTCCTTTAAAGGCAAGCATGCCATATGCCTTCTTCACCACCTTCTCCACCTGTGACGTCACCTTCAAGGACTTGCACACCCAGTTCCCTCTGCGTATCTACACCCTTTATGGTTCTTCCATTTATCGTATAGCCCCTCCCAACATTAGTTCTACCAAAATGCATCACTTCGCATTGATCAGGATTGAACTCCATCTGCCATTTCTTTGCCCAAATTTCCAGCCTATCTATATCCTTCTGTAGCTTCTGACAATGCTCCTCACTATCTGCAAGTTCTGCCAATTTTGTGTCGTCCGCAAACTTACTGATCACCCCAGTTACACCTTCTTCCAGATCGTTTATATAAATCACAAACAGCAGTGGTCCCAATACAGAGCCCTGCGGAACACCACTAGTCACAGGCCTCCAGCTGGAAAAAGACCCTTCCACTACCACCCTCTGTCTTCTGTGACCAAGCCAGTTCTCCACCCATCTCGCCACCTCCCCCTTTATCCCATGAGATCCAACCTTTTGCACCAACCTACCATGAGGGACTTTGTCAAACGCTTTACTAAAGTCCATATAGACGATATCCATGGCCCTTCCCTCGTCAACCATTCTCGTCACTTCTTCAAAAAACTCCACCAGGTTAGTGAGGCATGACCTCCCACTCACAAAACCATGCTGACTATCGTTAATGAGTTTATTCCTTTCTAAATGCGCATACATCCTATCTCTAAGAATCTTCTCCAACAACTTCCCCACCACGGACGTCAAGCTCACCGGCCTATAATTACCCGGGTTATCCTTCCTACCCTTCTTAAATAACGGGACCACATTAGCTATCCTCCAATCCTCTGGGACCTCACCTGCGTCCAGTGACGAGACAAAGATTTGCGTGAGAGGCCCAGCGATTTCATCTCTCATCTCCCTGAGCAGCCTTGGATAGATTCCATCAGGCCCTGGGGATTTGTCAGTCTTTATATTCTCTAACAAACCTAACACTTCCACCCTTGTAATGGAGATTTTCTCCAACGGTTGAACACTCCCCTCCGAGACACTCCCAGTCAACACATCCCTCTCCTTTGTGAATACCGACGCAAAGTATTCATTTAGGATCTCCCCTACTTCTTTGGGCTCCAATCATAATTCCCCACTGTTGTCCCTGAGAGGTCCGATTTTTTCCCTGACAACCCTTTTGTTCCTAACGTATGAATAAAATGCCTTGGGATTCTCCTTAATCCTGTCTGCCAAGAGCATTTCGTGACCCCTTTTTGCCCTTCTAATTCCCCGTTTGAGTTCTTTCCTACTTTCTTTGTAATTCTCCAGAGCTCCCTCCGTTTTTAGCTGCCTGGACCTAACATACGCCTCTCTTTTCTTTTTGACCAGTCCCTCATTTTCCCTGGTTATCCACGGTTCTCGAATCCTACCCTTCCTATCCTTCTTTTTTACAGGCACATGCCTGTCCTGCAGCCCTAACAACTGTTCCTTAAAAGACTCCCACATGCCAGATGTGGATTTATCCTCAACAGCCTCTCCCAATGAAGAGCTGCCAATTTCTGCCTAATCCCACTAAAGTTAGCCTTCCCCCAATCCAACACCTTACCCTTGGGACACCACACATCCTTTTCCATCACTATCCTAAAGCTAACAGAATTGTGGTCACTATTTGCCACATGTTCCCCTACCGAAACTTTGAAGACCTGACCGGGCTCATTCCCCATTACTAGGTCCAGTATAGACCCCTCTCTAGTCGGGCTATCTACATATTGTTCCAAAGAACCCTCCTGTACGCATTTTACAAATTCCTCCCTATTCAGACTCCCAGCTCTCAGCGATTTCCAGTCTATACCAGGGAAATTGAAGTCTCCCACTACAACAACCCTATTTTTCCTGCACCTATCCAGTATCTCCTGACATATCCGTTCTTCCACTTCCCTTGGGCTGTTAGGGGGCCTGTAGTACACCCCCAACATAGTGACTGCGCCCTTCCTGTTTCTAAGCTCCACCCAGAGTGACTCGTTACACGACCCCTCTGAATTGTCCTCCCTCTGCACCGCTGTAATATGCTCTCCAACTAATACAGCTACTTCCCCACCTCTTTTGGCCCCTCCTCTGTCTCGCCTAAAACACTTGTACCCCAGAATATTAAGCTGCCAGTCCTGTCCCTCTTTCAACCAAGTCTCTGTCACCGCAACCACATCCAAATTGCTCGTGAGCATTAAGGCCCTAAGTTCGTCTGTCTTACCTGCTACGCTCCTTGCATTGAAGTATAAGCACTCCAGACCGCCAGGCCCAGTGAGGTCATCCTCCCCCAGAGTGCTCTTCTTCTTTGCCAGCCTTGTCCCAGCCCCAAGCTCGTCCCCATCCTCTACACTTGTAGACCTAATATTTTGATGCCCACCCCCCTGCCATACTAGTTTAAACCCCCCCCGAACTGCACTAGCAAAACTCACAGCCAGGATATTCGTGCCCTTCCAACTTAGTTGTGACCCGTCGTACTTGTACAGGTGCCATCCTCTCCTGAAAACTTCCTATTGATCTAGGAAAATTAAGCCCTCCCTCCTGGACCAGTCCTTTAGCCAAGCATTCAATGAAGGTTTATCTTTATCTTTAATATTAACAAGCAGCCAGGAGAAACAAGAAGAGAATATTGAAATTATTAATTGAAAAGTATCAAAATGTTTGTAAACATTCTTATTCTTTGACTGTTTAATTTACTACGCTTAAGGCAGATATTCAATTGAGAAATGCACACATACTTACCTGTTTATGGCATACACATATGCTAAAACTGCTGACATGTCTAAATGATGGCTATGCTCACACATTCCAATTCATGCTGAGGGAGGATATCTTTGCAACAAGTACCTTTATCATGGGCAGATTTGATTATGTGGGATCAGCTTTTAGAGATCATCGGGCGAGAGGAACATTCCTAGGGAATGTGACAGAGTAAACGTTTATAGAAATAGATCCTGCATTCACCCATCTTCAACACATCCAGTCCAGCCCCTAGCCTTGTTTAAAGTGAAGCAGAATCGGAGCCGCAAGGCATACTGTGTGTTGAGAATAAAATAAACCCTGGAGGGAACTTGGGCACCAGCAAGTGTCAACACTCAGTCGATGTAACCAACCAAATTTGTCTCAATCCACCCAGTAACGATCGATCTTGCAATATTCCATATCACTTAAAAGGGAACACACGTATCCGACTCTCAATGGTATTTATTGGATTTGTGGAAATATGGCTTATCCGCGGTTGATTTTCAGTTGGAAGGGTTCATGTTACCTTGGTTATGTAGTCCCACATATGTATCACACTTACCAACTTCCAGCTGGGAGACAGCGAGGTGTCTTGTGGGATTTGACAATTCCCTTGGTATAATGATGCCCCCATGTTCGTATATAAGTCTATCAATCGAGATTGAAGCCGTTGGTCTCAATTTTGGAATGGGTTGCCAATGATACTGCTACAGTTCTTATGGAGATCAGTGATTAGATGGTTGCAATGTGCACTGTTGTGCTACAGAATCGGATGACATTAGATTTCATCTTGGCAGCGAGGCGTGGAACATATGCTTTGATTGGACCAAGATGTTGCACATATATACCAGACACTTCAGAGAACGTAACTAATTTGGTTATACACATTCAAAAGGAGGTCGACAAACTTAAACACCCAACATTTGTTTTCTCTGTGGAACTGGGCAACTGGTTGGATGGGGAAACTAGGGACTAGTATAGTGCAGGGGATTGTGCTATTCTTAATTTTCATTCTGATGATCATTGTGATTGTGCAGATGTTCAAGTTTGTTCCTTAAAACAAAGTCAATGACGAAGACAGCAACACTGGCATCAATCCAGGAGAACAAAGAGATGGCTACATTGCCAAACGCTCCTCTAGCATATGAGAATATGTACTGTCAGACATTTACTTAGTGGTATACATGGGATGACAATACTGTCCCTTATGATTTTTAGCATCAAAGAGGATTAAGACTCAGATGTAATTACATACAATCAATATGGAGATAGTGATGACAATCAGGATGAGTGGGGAGAAATTTAGAAAGCAATTACTTTTTAGGATTTAAGTTAGTATTTACTGGCCTAGTTTTGTGCTCGCCAATGGCGAGGAATGGGGATTGTGGAAGCGGATTCCTAATAAGCTAATATGATTTATAGGCAGAATGCAATCTTTCAGAAGACAAGAAAGCAATGAAGACTTAAATGATTCATAAGACAGACAAAACAAAGAGTTTCGCACATATGAGAATGCAGTAAGTAAATCAAAACTAGTAGTTATGATTTTAAAACATAGATACTGATATTTAAAATGTATTTTAATATACTGTTCATTTTGAGCAAGCAAAGTTACCGAAAGGCATGATGCTAAAAGTCAATAGTCTAAAGCCAAATGTCTGGGAACACGTTAGTGGTCGTATCAGGAATTCCTATGGGGGTACGTATTCTGCAACATTAGTGAATGGATGCATTCACTGCCCAGACACAAGGATAGATATGCCCCTGGATGCAGGAACACATGCCTATTCAACTTGGCAGTGAGCCGGTGGGAATAATCATTTTGACACTGCAGTCGTATCTGCCATTACGAGGCAACAGGGATGTAGTTAGAGCCAGAGGAGTAGCCATGTCCATATTAGCCAGACAAATAAGATATCACCATGCTATTAAGTGTCATATGGTTGGCTGAGGTATTTGACAGAGGTTTGTATTGATGTATCACTGTTAAATTAAATTGATTTTAAGCTATTGAAAGGTGGAATTATTGATTAGAAAAAAAGGATAATTAATCTGTATCTGACTTTGTATGTCAGATCTTTCAGAGAGGTCTGTCGTTCTATCTCCTGAGCTATTTAACCGTTCATGAGTCTCCGGTCGGTTGTAAATTTGTTTTGTTTGTTATGTGTCTATATGTTGAATAAAGTTTGATACATCTTTGCACAAAGATATTTGCCTTGTGAGTTTTTAATTGTCTAGTTTAAGACACAATTGGCCACCTCAATGTTCCCCACAACAGGGTGGGATTAAGGCTGCGTTATTAAGTGAACCCATTACACTGGAAATTGAGGGTAAACAGGTCCAGATTTGGATTTGTCCAATGGAGGAAGAGAATATTTTAGGCACAGACCTGTTAGGACAATTGGGAACTATAGTCAACACAAAAACCGGTAACATTAGGTCAGATAGGTCGTACAAATGAAATCGATTGGGGCAGATGAAAGTTATAACATTTCTAGAATAGCAACACTCTGACAAAATTAGGAAAGTGAACAATATGGGGAAATTTGGCTGCACAATATCCTCAGGTTTGGGCCGAACAGAAACAAAATTGTGGGTGCTTAGAATTCTCTCCAATAATGATTCCTAGGGAAGTTCATCCTCCACACAAGCAATATCATCTCAGACCAGAAGCAATGGAGGCA
Source organism: Mustelus asterias (assembly GCF_964213995.1). Lineage (NCBI taxonomy): Eukaryota > Metazoa > Chordata > Chondrichthyes > Carcharhiniformes > Triakidae > Mustelus > Mustelus asterias. The sequence continues at coordinate 92,876,951 of NC_135816.1, forward strand.
ATTAAAAACATCATTGCAGATTTAGGAATACTACAGGTAGCAACGAAAACTTCTTCAGAGACCAATTCACCTGTTTGGCCAGTGTTTCAGAACCAGTCACCTTGATAGGAAAAATAGTCTTACACTGCCCACACAGCTTTTAGAAGCAGGGAGATTGAAAGGGGTTTCTGGTGGAAGGTGTTCAAAATGGGAAGCAAGTCTTTTGCCAGAAGACAAGCATGTAGAAGTCAGCAGAAATGTAAAGGAAAGTCCTGCAAGAGGGTTCACAGCGCTAGGAACAGAACATGAATGTGTTACAGAAGTGAATGAGGAAATGAGTGAAGGGGTGATCAACGAATGTGTAGATGGGGTTAGGAAGTATGTCAATGGTGAACCCGTACAGCATGGACAGTGGTAAATGACGAAGGAACAGTGATTGCAGGATAACAGATTCCAGAAAGTAAATCAGCACAGATAGCAGAGTTGTTAGCTTTAATAAAAGCATTAGAATGAGGCACAGGAAAAAGAGTTAACATCTACACAGACAATCGGTATGCTTTTGGGTAGTTCGTGACTGCATGACAGCTTGGAACAGGTGAGGATTTATTACCTCAAGCGGAGGACACATGCAGCATGAAAGCCTGATTAAAGGTCTAATCCAAGAAGCCCACAGTCTTATAGAAGCAGCAGTAATCAAAATACAGGCACACAAGAAAATTAAGAGTTATGGCCAAAAAGCGAAGCAGATAGGGCAGCTAAAGATTTGTCAGAACAAAATTTGGAAAGAACACAAACAGCAGATGTGGCAGCATTACAAGTTAGTGATAATCCAGACATTGATGTGAGGCAAGTACAAGAGCAAGCTTCAGAGGAGGAAAAACAGAAATGGGAAAAACAAGGGGGACAAAAAGATTAAGGTGGTGATGTATGGATGAGAGAAGTGAAAATAATAGCACCCGAAGCAATACAACAAACCTTGTTAAAGTTGTATCATGGAGTCACCTACATAGAGACAAAATAGTCAATTTGATTATAAATCGTTGGTAATGGAAAGAAATGAGTGAAATGATAGCCAAATTCTGTCAAAGGTATACAGAGTGCACCCAATTGGAACCAGGTCGTCACTGCAAAGTTAAAATGGGGAACCAGTCAAGACACACAGGACCATGGGAATACTTGCAAAAGGATTTCACAGGACCAGTACCTAGAGCAAAAGGGAAGAGCTATTGTTTAGTTATCATTGATCAGTTTACTCGATGGATTGAAGCATTTCCATGTAAAGATGCCACAGCTAAAACTGTAGCTTTGATATTGGCCAATGAGATAATACCTAGATGGGGTATGCTCCTTCAGTTGGACTCAGACCAACGAACTAATTTCACAGGAAGAGTTTTAAGAGAAGTCTGCAGAATGTTGGGGATAAGCAAAGGTTTCACATATAATACCACCCACAGAGCTCAGGAATGGTAGAACAAATGAATCCAACATTGAAGAATAGTTTAGCTGAAGCCATTTTAAAAGAAGGAAACCATTGGGGACCTGCCTTGTCTGCAATATTATTAAGACAGAGGTCCACTTCACCCTGAAGAACAGGATTAACGTCTTTTGAACTGATGAGTGGAAGGGCAATGCGCCTCCCTGAGGATGTGATAATAGGAGGTGAAGAATTTGAAATTGGCAGAGCATTTCAGTGTATGAGATACTTATTAGATCGTTTACATTTTTTCAAAAGACAGCAGCATTGAGATTGGATGAATTTAGAACATAGAACATAGAACAGTACAGCACAGAACAGGCCCTTCGGCCCACGATGTTGTGCCGAGCTTTATCTGAAACCAAGATCAGGCTATCCCACTCCCTATCATCCTGGTGTGCTCCATGTGCCTATCCAATAACCGCTTAAATGTTTCTAAAGTGTCTGACTCCACTATCACTGCAGGTCGTCCATTCCACACCCCAACCACTCTCTGCGTAAAGAACCTACCTCTGATATCCTTCCTGTATCACCCAGCACGAACCCTATAGTTATGCCCCCTTGTAATAGCTCCATCCACCCGAGGAAATAGTCTTTGAACGTTCACTCTATCTATCCCCTTCATCATTTTATAAACCTCTATTAAGTCTCCCCTCAGCCTCCTCCGCTCCAGAGAGAACAGCCCTAGCTCCCTCAACCTTTCCTCATAAGACCTACCCTCCAAACAAGGCAGCATCCTGGTAAATCTCCTCTGCACTCTTTCCAGCGCTTCCACATCCTTCTTACAGTGAGGTGACCAGAACTGCACACAATATTCCAAATGTGGTCTCACCAAGGTCCTGTACAGTTGCAGCATAACCCCACGGCTCTTAAACTCCAACCCCCTGTTAATAAAAGCTAACACACTATAGGCCTTCTTCACAGCTCTATCCACTTGAGTGGCAACCTTTAGAGATCTGTGGATATGAACCCCAAGATCTCTCTGTTCCTCCACAGTCTTCAGAACCCTACATTTGACCCTGTAATCCACATTTAAATTAGTCCTACCAAAATGATTCACCTCACATTTATCAGGGTTAAACTCCATTTGCCATTTTTCAGCCCAGCTTTGCATCCTATCTATGTCTCTTTCCAGCCTACAACAGCTCTCCACCTCATCCACTACTCCACCAATCTTGGTGTCATCAGCAAATTTACTGATCCACCCTTCAGCCCCCTCCTCTAAGTCATTAATAAAAATCACAAAGAGCAGAGGACCAAGCACTGATCCCTGCGGCACTCCGCGAGCAGCCTGCCTCCAATCCGAAAATTTTCCATCGACCACCACCCTCTGTCTTCGATCAGACAGCCAGTTACCTATCCAATCGGCCAACTTTCCCTCTATCCCACACCTCCTCACTTTCATCATAAGCCGACCATGGGGGACCTTATCAAACACCTTACTAAAATCCATGTATATGACATCAACTGCCCTACCTTCATCAACACACTTAGTTACCTCCTCAAAAAATTATATCAAATTTGTGAGGCACAACTTGATAACTATCCCGGATTAATCCGCATCTTTCTAAATGATTGTAAATCCCATCTCTAAGGACCTTTTCCATCAATTTACCAACCACCGAAGTAAGACTAACCGGTCTATCATTACCAGGGTCATTTCTATTCCCTTTCTTAAACAGAGGAACAACATTCGCCATTCTCCAGTCCTCTGGCACCATCCCCATGGACAGCGAGGACCCAAAGATCAAAGCCAAAGGCTCTGCAATCTCATCCCTTGCCTCCCAAAGAATCCTAGGATACATTTCATCAGGCCCAGGGGACTTATCGACCTTCAGTTTATTCAAAACTGCCAGGACATCCTCCCTCCGAACATCTATTTCCTCCAGCCTATTAGCCTGTAACACCTTCTCTTCCTCAAAAACATGGCCCCTCTCCTTGGTGAACACTGAAGAAAAGTATTCATTCATCACCTCGCCTATCTCTACTGACTCCATACACAAGTTCCCACTACTGTCCTTGACCGGCCCTAACCTCACCCTGGTCATTCTTTTATTCCTCACATAAGAGTAAAAAGCCTTGGGGTTTTCCTTGATCCGACCCGCCAAGGACTTCTCGTGTCCCCTCCTAGCTCTCCTAAGCCCCTTTTTCAGCTCATTCCTTGCTAACTTGTAACCCTCAATCGAGCCATCTGAACCTTGTTTCCTCATCACTACATAAGCTTCCCTCTTCCTTTTCACAAGACATTCCACCTCTTTCGTGAACCATGGTTCCCTCACTCGGCCATTTCCTCCCTGCCTGACAGGGACATACCTATCAAGGACATCCAGTATTTGTTCCTTGAAAAAGTTCCACTTTTCATTAGTTCCTTTCTCTGACAGTTTCTGTTCCCAACTTATGCCCCCTAATTCTTGCCTAATCGTATCATAATTACCTCTCCCCCAATTGTAAACCTTGCCCTGCCGTACGGCCCTATCCCTCTCCATTGCAATAACAAAAGACACCGAATTGTGGTCACTGTCTCCAAAATGCTCTCCCACAACCAAATCTAACACTTGGCCCGGTTCATTTCCCAGTACCAAATCCAATGTGGCCTCACCTCTTGTCGGCCTATCCACATATTGTGTCAGGAAACCCTCCTGCACACACTGCACAAAAACTGCCCCATCCGAACTATTTGACCTACAAAGGCTCCAATTTGGCTGGGAAAAATGTTCCAAAGTTACCTACCCTCAGGGATAAAGTAATGGTACAACTCATGACAGACAAAAAATTAAGAGCTCTTCTTAGGGAAGAGCCTTTTAATGGAATTGTGACAGGACAAACATGTGCCTTAACTGATAAGAAATACGGTGCTCAATGGTGACGTTTGACACAGTTGAAACCATATCCAAATGGGCAATCTAGCCGTAACAAAATTGTCCCGGGGGGTGGATAATCTTGTACAACAGGGGATCATTCTGGTTTCAATAGCCACATTACTTATAATAGGGTTACTCTGGATTTTCAGGGAATGTTACTAGATTTGGCTAAATCATAGCACCAAGCAGTTAAATTAATATCAGCTGACGGAGGAATGCCTTTATATCCAGTGCCTTTATCATGGGCAGATTTAATTGTGTGGGATCTGCATACTCAGTCTTTCAGAGATCATGAGACAATAGCATCAGGTTTTCTGAGAGAATGTGATCGAATAGATTTTTATAGAAATGGATCCTTTACTGGTGGGCCAGGTCATATGAAGAAGAATTCATCTGTCTTTAACACATTCAGTCCAGCACCCAGCCTCATTTCAAATGAAGCTGAATCGGAGCTGCAAAGCATATTGTGTGTTTAGAGTAAAAGGCCCTGGAGGGAACTTCGGCACAATAAAAGTCAACACTCATGTAACCAACCGAATTTGTCTGGATCCCCACTAATGATCGATCTTACAATATTCCATAATGCTTCAGGGGGTACATATTTATCCGACCCTTAAAGGAACTTATTGGATTTGTGGAAATAAGGCATATCCACGGTTGCCTTTCGGATGGAAGGGGTCATGTTACCTTGGATATGTAGTCCCACACATTTACCATCTGTAGTTGAGAATTCTGATTAATTCTAAATACCCAACATGAGGATAATTAGCAGCCAATGTTTTAATATGTGGTTTGAGAAGGATACAAAATATGTAAGTAACATCTTAATAATGTCTCTAAGAAATGAATTTGTAACATGCCAGTAAAATGAAGGATGTATTCATGAAAGATATCAGCATAAATTAGGCAACAAAGTAAATTACCCAGGCTGGATGATAATACCAAAAGATAAAGCTGTCTTTTGGTATTGGAGCCGGTTTAAATTGGTTAGAGAAACGTTGAATCATAAGAAGCCATTTTTGGGAGAGTCCTTCCGTAAAAGGGACAGGCAAATGACAGATCAATATTTGAAGGTGTCAAAGTATGATTAATTGAAGGACATGCCATTGTTAAGTTGACAGAACAGTGAATGAATGAAATTGCCTTTAAATAAATGCTGGGCTGATTAATCTGATAATGAAAACCATAACCAATTCTGCTCTTTGGCATGAAATCTCAGATCTTTTGTGAAAGCCTGTTAGCTCACTAGCTGTGTAGGTGGATCCATTGATCTCCCATTTTGGCCAAAATGAGATTTGTCTTGTCTTAATTGTATGTTTGTTTGAATATTGTTAATTTGTAATGTTTTTGATTCTAACATGCTCACAACACAATTTTAATTTCATTGCATTTTATTTTAATTTCATTTTAATTTTAATTTCATTGAGCTGAATAAACTTTATTTTAATTTTAATATAATTTAATATAATTTTAATTTCATTGAACTGAATAGACTTTTTTTTGCCTTTGTGAAATGAAATGTTTAATGAAAAGATTTAAATTAATCAGATTTAAATTTAAAGATTAAAATAAAGATTTAAATTAATCTTTAAATTAATCAGGCCACCTAAAAGAATTTCCCACATCATCATCCTTACCAGCTTCCGACTGGGAGAAAACGACGTACCCTTGTGGGATTAGACAACTTCTTTGAAAAAATAATGCCCCCGTATGCGTATGTATGATTGTCAATCGAGATTGAAGCCATTATCTCAATTTTGGAACAGGTTGCCAATGATACCGCTGCAGCCCTTACTGAGATCAGTGATGAGATGGTTGCAATGCGCACAGTAGTATTACAGAATTGGATGGCATTACACTTCATATTGGGAGCTAAGGGTGGAACATTTTGATTTGATTTGCTTTATTATTGTCACATGTATTAGTATAGAGTGAAATGTATTGTTTGTTGTGCATTATACAGACAAAGCATACTGTACGCATAGAAGGAAAGGAGAGAGTGCAGAATGTAGTGTTACAGTCATAGCTAGGGTGTGGAAGGGATCAACTGAATGCGAGGTAGGTCCATTCAAAAGTCTGGTGGTGGCAGGGAAGAAGCTAATCTTGAGTCGGTTGGTGCATGTCCTCAGACTTTTGTATATTTTTCCTGATTGAAGAAGGTGGAAGAGACTATGTCTGGGGTGGTGGAGTCCTTGATTATGTTGACTGCTTTTCTGGGGCAGTGGAAAGTGTAGACAATGTCAATGGATGGTTTGAGTAATCAACTGGGCTTCGTTCACAGTCATTTGCAATTTATAATCAACTGGGCTTCGTTCATAGCCATTTGTAATTTGTTGCAGTCTTGAACAGAACAGGAGCCATACCAAGCTGTAATACAGCTGGAAAGAATGCTTTCTTTGGTGCATCTGTAGAAGTTGGTGACATGCTAGATTTCCTTAGTCTCCTGAAAAAGTAGAGGTGTCAGTGTGTTTTCTTAACTACAGCATCCGCATGGAGGGACCAGGACAGGTTGTTAGTGATCTAGACACTTAAAGGTTGGAAGCTCTCGACCATTTCTACTTCGTCCCTATTGATGTAGACAGGGGTATGCCCTCCACTACACTTCCTGATGTCGATAACTATCTAGGCTTGCAAAATCCTACTAACGGTCCTGGCTTGAGACAATTCACACTTCTTTAACCCTGTTCATATCCCTCTCTCCACTCGTACTGTCTGTACCTGTAAATACTCGATTACGTGTAAAGACTCACATTCCAACCATTGTCTTGCAATTGCGTCTTTGTCTATATATGGTTTCTTTGTGAAGCCTACCTCTCCACTCACCAGATGAAGGAGCAGCGCTCCGAAAGCTTGTGATTCTGTTGGACTTCAACCTGGTGTTGTGAGGCTCCTTACTGTGCCTACCCCAGTCCAACGTCAGCATCTCTACATCATGTTCTGAATGATGACAGTATTAACCTTCTCTGTAACCTGTCCTAAACTTCTGTCAGCTTATTTATTATTCTAATGGTAATGTTCCCAGTTATTCCTTTAAATTACCCCTTAGAACATAAGAACTAGGAGCAGGAGTATACCATCTGGTCCCTCGAGCCAACTCCGCCATTCAACAAGATCATGGCTGATCTTTTCGTGGACTCAGCTCCTGTTTTAATTTAATCATAATCGCTCATTTCACGAACAAATGTTGAAATGCTGGCTCTACACCCACAGGGTTTGATCTGTTTAAAGCCACAAACAGAAGGGTCATTTTCAATGGAATTTCAATAAAATCAGCTTTCAAAATGATACCGCGTTTCAGCCAATGAATGGGAGCCGGGCTGAGCCACGCCCCGCATTGACTCCGATTGGTTGGAGGACCAGTAGCTTCCTGCTTAGTCCTCCAGCCCCGCCTTCCATTTCTATTGGTCTGTAGACGCCGTCAATCACTCGGGGCATTGCGAGCTGGAGCATGCGTAGTGCGCATATGAAACTGGTGTCAGGCGGCTGCGCGAAAACTGGGAGCGGGTGAGAAACTGAGGTCGGTTGGAAGGTATCGAGTCTTCGTCAATACCCTGCATTGTATTGACTTCCTTTTTAGCCAGGTAAGTCAATACAGAATCAACTTATCATTTCATAAGGACCTGTGAAGGCCCCGAGTGAGGAGCTCCGGGATTTGATGGGCGGCAGCACGCATGAGCAGACTGAGCGAGATCCTGGATCAGCCCCTCATGTTTTGGAGGTAAAATACTATCATGGATATGAGTTTGGATAACCAACAGGAGAGAGTATGTCTATATGGGTAATCGTGTAGCGGATAAAGTATTGTTACGGATAGGTGATTGGATGGTTAACAGGAAACAGTAGGTATAAATGGGTAATTATGTAGGGAGTAAAATGTTGACATAGATAGGAGATTGGATAGTCACAGAAAAGAGAGGGTGGGTGTAAATGGTTCATGGTGTCGGCGTTAAAATGTTCAAAGGGGTATGTTTTTGTATAGCTAACAGGAAACAATGGGTAATTGTGTCGGGGATAAAATATTGTCATGGATAGGAGATTGGATAGTTAACAGGAAATGGAGTAAGTATAAATGGGTCAGGGTGTGTGGTTAAAATATTGAGAGAGATAGGAAATTCGATTGGTTACAAACAGATTGACCATGATCCTATTGAATGATGGAGCTAATTCATATAATTCTAATTCATATTAAATTGTGGAGATTTTGTGATGGATTTGGATTGCATCACAAGAGGGAGTATGTCAGACAGGAACTTAAATCTTTGAGGAACATGAGAGGAAAATAATGTTCCATGAAATCTATTGTTTGTTCTGAATTTCTATCCTGTACTTATAATGATGACTTTGATGAACTCCTTCTACAGGGTCTTAAAAAGGAAGGATTCACAGATGCTAAACAGAAATCCAACATCATAATTCAAGTCCAAATATCATCTGACTTTGAATGAGGAGGAAGAAGTGTTTGGCTGTCTATCTGTGGGAGAACATTTCAAACTTCAGTGTGATCGGAAAAACCTCGAGGTACACACCCCTGAGTGAGGGTTCAAGTGACTGACTGTGGAAAGAGCGTTACCAAATTACACAGCCTGAAAAAAACTTAATGCCATTCACAGCAGAGAGAAACCATATACATGTGGATGTGGCTTCAATTGATTGTCCAACCTGGAAAGACACAAGGACACCGGCACCACGGAGAAACCTTGGAAGTGTGAAGACTGTGGGAAGGGATTCAATTATCCATCCCTGCTGGAACTCCATCGACGAATTCACACTCGGCAGAAACCATGGAAATGTGAGGATTGTGGTAAAAGATTTAATTACCCAGAGCAACTGGAAAACCATCGACGCAATCACACTGGGGAGAAACCATGGAAATGTGAGGATTGTGGCAAAGGATTCAATTACCCATCACTGCTGAAAAACCATCAACGCTGTCACACTGCAGCTGACACCAGAGAGAAACCGTGGAAATGTGAAGATTGTGGTAAAGGATTTGATTATCCATCTCTGCTGAAAAACCATCGACGCAGTCACACTGGGGAGAGGCCGTGGAAATGTGGGGACTGTGGTAAAAGGTTCAATTATCGACATCTGCTGGAAGTCCATCGACGTAGTCACACTGGGGAGAAGCCGTTTATCTGTTCCGTGTGTGGGAAGGGGTTCATTAAGTCATCCTGCCTCATGATACACCAGCGAATTCACACCGAGGAGAAGCCTTTCAGCTGCACTTCTTGTGGGAAGAGGTTCAGGCAATCATCGAAGCTCAATGCACATCAGCAAGTTCACACTGAGGAGAGACTGTTCACCTGCTCTGTGTGCGGTAAGGGATTCAGTCGGTCTGCCTACCTCATGATACACGAGAGGGTTCACACTCAGGAGAAGCCCTTTAGCTGCACGTCCTGTGGGAAGAGGTTCAGACAGTCAGCCAACCTAGTTACACACCAGCGAATTCACACTGGGGAGAGACCGTTCAGTTGCACCTCCTGTGGAAAGGGCTTCAGGAGGTCGTCCAGCCTGAGCACACACCAGCGAGTTCACACTGGGGAGAGACCATACACCTGCTCTGTCTGTGGGAAGGGATTCACTCAGTCAGCCAGCCTCGTGTCGCACAAGCGAATTCACAGTGAGGAGAAGCCCTTCAGCTGCACATCCTGTGGAAAGAGGTTCAGGCATCCTTCCACCCTCAGTGCACACCAACGTACTCATACCGGGGAACGGCCATTCCCCTGCTCTATGTGCGGGAAGGGATTCACTCAGTCACGATATCTACTGAAACACCAGCAAAATCACAAGTGACTGCAAGGGATGCACTCTGCTGTTTAACACATTCAGGACTGACTGTCCAACAACAGTAAGTTTCTTTCTGCTGATGTTAACAACTTGATAACAATAAAATTATGAACTTTTACTTAAATCCTAAATTGAACTTTGCTGGAAAATATATAATCCAATGTCTGAAAGATTCCACTGATTAGCAGCTCCAATGAGAAATTGCTGATTAACCCTTGCTGACAATTCTTATTGGCTTACGCATTCTTCACATGACACTGCCATTATGAAATTAAACTGTCAAGGACCATGAAACAAAATAGCAAAAATATTTTACAGCCACATCAATAAAAGCTTCATCAATAAAAACTTCAATAATCGACACTGATATTGATGAAGTTTAGAAGTTGCTGAGTTGAATCATTTCTGACACAGCAGCAGCAACATTTGGAAATGGTGGAAACTACAACAAAACCTGGTTGGAGACCCACTCAGCAGAGATGACATCTTGCATTTGAACCAAAAAACAAAGTCTACCTGATGTGCAACATAAACCCAACAGCTGGAACATGGCATAACTTGAAAGCGACCAAGACAGTCATGCAAAAGAGAGGAAGATACTGTACAAATAAACACTGGATCAATAAATCGAAACTGCCTGTGACAACAGAAACCCAGGTGTGATGTGTGTTGGAATCAAGGCGGCATTTGGTCCACCAAAGTTTGCCCCCCTGAAGTCAGCAGATGTTGAAATTTTGTTTTTATTCCTTCATGGGACATGGGTGTCACTGGCTGGCCAGCATTTGCCCATCCCTAGTTGCCCAAGGGCATTGAGAGTCAACCACATTACTGTGGCTCTGGAGTCACATGTAGGCCAGACCAGATAAGGACGGCAGATTTCCTTCCCGAAAGGACATTAGTGAACCAGATGGGTTTTTCCGACAATTGATGATGGTTTCATGGTCATCAGTAGATTCTTAATTCCAGATAATTTTTATTGAATTCGAATTCCACCAGCTGCCATGGTGGAGTTCGAACCTGGGTCCCCAGAATATTAGCTGGGTTTTTGGATTAATAGTCGAGGCACTAGGCACTAGGCCACTGCCTCCCCACAAGTACTCACCCAGTTTGATTACTCACCGACAAAACTGGATGTGCCAGATGGGTCGAATATTACTGTGAGCTGCATTTACAGGGGACGGACATCTCCCAGATGCTCTCTCACAGCTTCCTGTCATGGTTGTGCTGCACATGGAAGTCTGATCACTTGTGCTTGAAAGGCCACGAATTGTTTAGCAAACAGAAAGACTCCCAGCATGGATGGAATTCCAGCTGAATTGCTCAAACAGACCTTCAGGACATCCTGCTCCTTTGGGCGATAGGATCCACTTCACCGGACATGCATGATGCAAAGATCAACAGCATATTATAAACCAAGGTGACAGAGGAGATTGCAACAATTACAGGGGCATCTCACACCCGAGCATTACAGGGAAGACCTTCACTGTGGCAATGCTAAATGAGTTCATCCACTTGCACACAGAATGTATCTAGAAGCAAAGTGAGGTATCTGTGCTGACAAACCTACAGTGGACATGATTTTCTAATACACCAGCTACAAGAGAGTTGTACAGTTGTTATTTAATCTAAATGCTGCCTACTTCTCCAGAGGAAAGTATAATTACTGGATGAAAGCAAATCTTTATGAATTACAATGTATTTATACGATTGTTAATGATACTGAAAAGTTTGATTCCCTGAATGTAAGCTTCAGCATTGAACTTATGATTCAGAGATTACAACCTATTGGAAGCTCTATCCACTTTAACTCTTTCACTGAGAAGATTGAAACTTATCTGTAAAAGCTCGCTTTTTTTGTTTTATTACAGTCATTTGGAAAGGTACCTGAAGGGAGAGTGAAAAAACAACAACACAAATTGGACAAAGTGGAGAAAAATGTCATAAGAATTGGAAAAACAATGTTTAAAATGGTGTTTAAGAACCGGGGAACCTTGAACTTTTGTTGGAAATGTATTTACAACACGCTGATAATTTTAAATTGTGTGAGATCATCTGCACTGGGGGGGGGGGGGGGGGGTGTGGGGGAGGAGGGTGATGATCTATGGTCACGGGAATGATCCAGGGTGAGGGGGGATGATCCACTGTGGAGAGGATGATGTGCATGGGGGTGAAGGGGGTGAATCTGTTTATAGTTACCATATTTACTAGAAATGTTTTTATGTTTATTCTTGGGGGCTGCTCAAAGGTTCATGTTGCTAATTCTGACAATTTTATTTGCCCTAATTATGGACAGAATGTAATCAAGGCATTAGGAAAACAAGCTCATAGCTGGGTCAGCCAGAAGTCAGTTTGTCATAAGTCAGCAGGGACATTCCCTCCTTAAGGTTGGGAGCTCTGTAAGAAATAAGGTCCAATAATCTTGTAAAATCTTCAGAAATTTATTGAATATTATAGGAATTGCTCTCTCTGGGTTGACAAACATTTCTGCCAATGACAATCTATAACACAGACTCTGAAACAAGAAAAAGCTTATCGGATGGTGGATTTCATGATCCTGTATGTAAACCAGCTGTCTGAATAAAGGTGAAACAGAATGTCCCAACAAGTAATAAACTTGGAAATTAATTCATAGATTTTTGATGGAAATAGGAAGGATTACCTTAAATGCCTGTCCCTTGCTCATGAACAATTGAATAAGTGATAGTGATTGACACAAGACCTGATAGGGCTTTTGAGACAGAAAATCATTTCAAAGAGCTTCTCACAGTGATCCATGCTGGCTTCAGCCAAACATGTTGGCCCAAGGAGACTGACAAAAGATAAGCTGCCAAATCCAGCCTAGGAGATAATCTTTATATTCCATTTTTCCGATCTGGGTCCAGTAAACCATTCCAAGGAGACTGAAAACTCCATCCAGGGAGATCGACATCCCTTCCCTCCGTTCAGTTGTCCAATCAGGGACCAGTGAACTGTGTGTACATGTTCTGGGCCATATGTCTTTTCTCCCTATTTAGTTGATGTCTGATATCAAAACTGCAGCTTCTTAATAAAATTCTTTCAAATTATCAATGAATTGAAACCTCTTTTTGCTTAATCTGTGACTCCCACACTAAAATCTAACACTTGTCTATGGACAAATTGTAGGTATGAGAACCAAAATAGTCCAGAATAATGTTGAGGTGTTAGTTGTGGCTCAATTGGCACATTCCTATCTCTGTGTCAGGAGATTGTGCGTTTAAATCCACATCCAGAAACATGAGTGTTTCATCCAGGTTGATATTCTGATGCAATACTGAGGGAGCACTGCACTGTCACAGATCCCATCTTCCAGCTGAGACTTTCAACTTTGGCCCCAATCTCCCCACAGTTGGGTGTAAAGGTTCCTGTGAGGTATTGCAAAGAGCAGAGGAGTTCTGCCTCGTGTCCTGCTCAATATTTATCCCTCAACAAACATCACTGAGCAGATTCTCTGGTCACAATCACATTTCTATTTGTGGGAACTTGCTGCATTATTTGATGACTGCATTTCCTACATTACAACAGTGACTAACTTCAAAAAAGCCTCATTGGCTGTGAAGCACTTTGGGACATCCTGAAAGGCTCCATAGAAATACAAATCTTCCATTCACAAAGGAGAAAAGACCCAAAAATGGAACAGTCAGTATTAGGATATCAGTCAGTCTCCTCTCAGACACAAACTGATTTCATCAACCGTCAGAATGAACATGATTCTATCCTGAATGTGATTAACAGCAGCAAAAGCATCAGAGTGAAACCCATGCAGTCACTTGCGAAGTCACTGGTACCTCAGCAGGGTAGATGTTAGGTTAAATCACTTTCACACACTGAGCACATAACCACTCCCTCCCCAGTGTGAGTGCACTGGTGTTTCAGCAGATCAGTTAAACATTTAATCCTTTTTTCAGTGTGGACAAGCTGATACGAAATGAGTGCACTTAAACGAGTGAATCCCTTGCCACAAACACAGCAACTGAATAGCCTATTTTTATTAATTAAAGGATGTGAGTTTCACCGGCAAGGCCAGTATTTATTACTCATCCCTAATTGGCTTGGGAAGGTGGTGATGATCTGCCTTCATGAACCGCTGCTGTCCATGTGCTGCAGGTACACCCAGCAGGCTGCAGGAAGGATTTCCAAGATGTTGACCCAGTGATAGTGAAGGAACAGTGATATATTTTCAAATCCGGATGGTGAGTGGCTTGGAGGGGAGCTTCCAGGAGGTATTTCGATGTATCTTCCACGCTTGTCCTTCCAATTGGTCGTGAGTTTGGGAGATGCTGCCAGAGCCTTGGTGAGTTCCTGCAATGCGTCTTGTAGATGGAACACTCTGCTGCTAGTGTGTGTGTCAGTGGAGGGAGTGAATGTTTGTGTAAGGGACACAGTCAAGCGGGCTGCTTTGCCCTAGATGGTATCAAGCAAGTCGAGAGTATTCCATCACACTTTTGACATATGCCTTGTAGATGATAGAAAAGCTTTGGGAGTGAGGACGTTACTCAACACAGGATTCAAATTTTCTGACCTGCTCACGTAGACACATTTTTTAGCGGGACGGGAGATTCTCACATCAGCTGATTTGGGAGGGGGGTTCATTCATGCGGTCCCGCCGCGATAGCATCTTCCATCACCAGATTTCCGGCGGCATCAGCTCTATGCCGGAAATCGGCAGTTAGGTGCGGAAATTATTTACATACTCATTTGAATTTCATTTATGTGAGATTAGCAGGCCTGGGACTAAAATCTCCAGCCCCACTAGCATCACACCCTCATCAGAGTGACTCACTCAAGCAGGGTTTACAGTAGCTTCCCACTAACGCAAAACAAGCACCCCGACCTTCCTGGAGTGAAACAGGGGGGCAATCGAAGCCCTGGAGAGGATCGGTTAGCATGGGCATTGGCAACCGGGCAATGCCCATCTGGGCCCACTGGCGCTGCCCAAGGGGAAAAGTGCCAATGCCCAGGGGACACCTTGGCACTACCCATTGAGCATGGGGCAGTGCCAAGGGGTGGTGCCTCTGGAAGGGTGGGATCCATGGGGCGGGGCCTGATGGGGTGATCGGTGTGGGTGGGGGTTCCCGCTGCCACTCTGTAGAGACGATCGATGTGGGTAGGAGGGAAGCCAGTGATCGGGGTGGTACTGTGGGGGTGGGGAATTGGGTGGGTTGGAAAGAGGGGTTCAGGGCTGACTCAGAAATGGTCGGGGTGGAGGGGGGGAAGCGAACAGGCCATGGGGAGGCTCGGAGGGTCAGCAATGCGGGCATCGCAGGGCTGGCCAGCATTTGGGCAGCCAGCAGTACGGGGCCACTGCACATGCACTGATCCCTATGCTGTCAGACTCCTGAATAGGAATAGTCCCCACCCACAGCTTTATTATGATATACACACTCATGACCTCTGGAGTGCACAGTGTGGGAGATTCTTCTCTGAACTCCCACTGAAAAAAAACAGCGTGAATTACAACAGTTTTCACGCAAATTAGACACTTAGAATTTTTTTGGGAGAATTCCGGCCATTATTTTTCATAACTATTCCCGTTCAGTCTCTGGTGAGTCGTAACCTGTAGAATATTGATAACTTGTCCTCACAAAACCTGAGTATGAGTTGGTTTATGGCTCAGCAGGTTCCCTGTGCTTTTCAAACACTTCCCACAGTCAGAGCATTGAAACTGCCTCTTATCAGTGTGAAGAAGCTGATGTTTACTGAGCTGCAATGATTGAGTGAATCCCTTCCATCTACATGGAGCTGGTGAATGGCCTCTTCCCAGTGTGAATACGCTGGTGTTTCATTAGTTCATTTCTGTTTGTAAATGTCTTCCTACAGTTTGAACATTTACATGGTCTCTCAGCGGAGTGAATAGTTTTGAGACTGCTGATACCACAGAAAGCAGTTCATGGAGATAGATGTAGCTCTCGGGGCGAAAAAGATCAAAGGATATGGGGGGGAAGGCAGGATCAGGCTATTCAATTGGGTGACCAGCCATGATCATTACGAATGGTAGAGCAGGCTTGAAGTGCCGAATGGCCGACTTCTTCTCCTATTTCTATGTTTCTATGATAGAATAGCATGTGAATCCCTTCCTACGCAAAGAGCAGGTGAATGGGTCCTCCGCTGTGTGAATACTTTGGTGTTGACTGAGGTGAGACAAAGCAGTGATTTCCTTCCCACACAGAGTAACTGAACAGTTTTTCTCCAGTGTAAACATGCTTGTGTTCAGTGAGGGTGGAAAACTGCTTGAACCTCTTGCCACACTGAGAGAAGATGAATGATTTCCCCAGTGTGAACGCGCAGATGTTCAGTGAGGTGCGAAGCACAAGTGAATCCCTTCCCACACATGGAGCAAGTGAAGGGTCTCTCCCCAGTGTGAACACGTAGATGTTCAGTGAGGTGGAATGCACAAGTGAATCCCCTCCCACATACAGGGCAAGTGAAAGGCCTCTCCCCAGTGTGAACACGCTTGTGTTCAGTGAGGTGGGAAGCGCAAGTGAATGCCTTCCCACACATGGAGCAGGTGAAGGGCCTCTCCCCAGTGTGAAGACGTAGATGTTCAGTGAGGTGGGAAGCACAAGTGAATTCCTTCCCACAAACGGGGCAAGTAAAGGGCCTCTCCCCAGTGTGAACACGTAAATGTTCGGTGAGGTGGGATAATTGCCTGAAATTTTTCTCACACTGAGAGCAACTGAACGGTCTCTCCTCAATGTGAACTTGTTGGTGTTGAATTAAACCCTCATTGCTCTTGAAACACTTCCCACAGACAAAGCATTTAAAAGGTCTCTCCTCAGAGTGGACTTGTTGATGTTGAGTTAAACCCTCGTTGCTCTTAAAACACTTCCCACAGAGAGAGCATTTAAAAGGTCTCTCTTCAGAGTGAACTTGTTGATGTTGAATCAAACCCTCACAGTTCTTAAAGCTCTTCTCACACTGAGAGCAACTGAATGGTCTCTCCTCAGAGTGAACTTGTTGATGTTGAATTAAACCTGCGTTGCTCTTAAAACACTTTGCACAGAGAGAGCATTTAAAAGGTCTCTCTTCACTGTGAACTTGCTGGTGTTGAATTAAACCTCCAGAACTCTTAAAGCTCTCCCTACAGACAGAGCATTTGAAAGGTCTTTCCTCAGTGTGGACTTGCTGGTGTTGAATTAAACCCCCAGAACTCTTAAAACTCTCCCTACACACATAGCACTTGAAAGGTCTCTCCTCAGTGTGAACATGCTGGTGTTGAATTAAACCCCCAGAACTCTTAAAACTCTTCCCACAGACAGAGCATTGAAAAGGTCTCTCCTCAGAGTGAACTTGCTGGTGTTGAATGAAACCCTCATTGCTCTTAAAGCTTTTTTCACAATCAGAACATTTGAAAGGTCGCTCCTCGGTGTGAACTTGCTGATGTTGAATTAGGCCCCCATTGCTCTTAAAGCTTTTTTCACAGTCAGAACATTTGAAAGGCCTCTCCTCAGTGTGAACTTGCTGGTGTGACACTAGGTTAAATGACCGAGCAAATCCTTTACCACACACAGAGCAGGTAAATGGTTTCTCTACAGTGTGAGTGCGTCGATGCATTTTCAGTCGAGATGGGGACCTGAATCCCTTCCCACAGTCCCAACATTTCCATGGTTTCTCCATGGTGTGGGTGTCCTTGTGTTTCTCCAGGTCTGACGATCAATTGAATCCTTGTCCACACAAACAACGTTGGTATGATTTCTCCAGGCTATGAATGGTTTCAGGCTAACTGGTAAAAGCACTTTCCACAGTCACTGCTCTGGAACAGTCTGTATCGGGTCTGTGTGTGTCGGGCCTTTTCAGTCACGCAGATGTTGGAAAACCTTTTGCAGATAAAATATTCTCCTTCCACATTTAAAGGCTGATGACATTCTGGTGCTGATGAACTGAGAGACACTGTCAGATCTTGAGTTTGCGATCTGGAATTCCTCTCATTCCACGACCTGGAAAGGAAGTTTACAGAAGTTTTCACTGTCAGTACAGGATAGAAATTCAAAACAGAGAATTCTAGCTCCTGTGGAATATTGTTTCCCTCTTACAACTGGAAATGAGAAAATGGTTGAGGCATTGAACAGGTATTTTGAGTCGGTCTTCGAAGTGAAGACACAAATAACATGCCAAAAAGTGATGACAGGAAGGCTATGGCAGGTGAGAACCTAGAAACTATCATTATCACGAAAGAGGTAGTGTTGGGCAAGTTAATGAGGTTAAAGGTAGACAAGTCTCCTGGTCCTGATGGAATGCATCCCTGGGTACTAAAAGAGATGGCGGGAGAAATAGCAAATGCACGAGTGGTAATTTACCAAAATTCACTGGACTCTGGGGTGGTTCCCGCAGATTGGAAAACAGCAAATGTGACGCCACTGTTTGAAAAAGGAGGTAGACAAAAGGCAGGTAACTTTAGACCGGTTAGCTTAACTTCAGTAGTCGGGAAAATGCTTGAATCTATCATCATGGAAGAAATAGCGAGACATCTGGATATAAATTGTCTCACTGGTAAGACGCAGCACAGGTTCATGAAGGAAAGGTCATGTTTGATTAAGGTGGTGGAATTCTTTAAGAACATTATATGTGCAGTGGACAATGGGGAACCTGTGGATGTGGTGTATCTGGATTTTCAGAAGGCATTTGACAAGGTGCTGCACCGAACACTGCTACATAAGAGAAAGGTGCACAGTGTTACGGGTAATGTAATAGCATGGATAGAGGATTGGTTAACGTCAGAAAACAAAGAGTGGGGGTAAATGGGTGTTTTTCTGGTTGGCGATCAGTGACTAGTGGTGTGCCTCAGGGATCAGTGTTGGGACCGCAATTGTTTACGATTTACATAGATGATTTGGAGTTGGGGATCAAGTGTGGTGTGTCAAAATTTGCAGATGACACTAAGATGGATGGCCCAGCAAAATGTGCAGAGGACGCTGAAAGTCTGCAAAGGGATATAGATAGTCTACGTGAGTGGGCGAGGGTCTGGCAGATGGAGTACAATGTTGGTAAATGTGAGGTCATCCATTTTGGTAGGAATAACAGCAAAATGGACTATTATTTAAATGGTAAAAAATTGCAGCATTGTGCTGTGCAGAGGGACCTGGGTGTCCTTGTGCAGGAATCTCAAGGAGTTGGTTTGCAGGTGCAGCAGGTAATTAAGAAGGCAAATGGAATTTTGTCCTTTCTTGCGAGAGGGATGGATTTTGAAAACAATAAGATTATGTTGCAGCTGTATAAGATGCTGGTGAGGCCACACTTGGAGTAATGTGTGCAGTTTTGGTCTCCTTACTTGAGAAAGGATATAGTGGCACTGGAGGGGGTTCAGAGGAGATTCACTAAGTTGATTCCGGAGTTGAGAGGGTTGGTTTATGAGGAGAGACTGAGGAGACTGGGCTATACTCATTGGAACTCAGAAGAATGAGGGGAGATCTTATAGAAACATATAAGATTATTAAGGGAAGAGATAAAATAGAAGCAGGGAAATTGTTTCCACTGGGGGCATAGCCTCAAAATAAGAGTAAGCAGATTTAGGACTGAGTTGAGGAGGAACTTCTTCACACAAACGGTTGTGAATCTGTGGAATTCCCTGCCCAGTGAAGCAGTTGAGGCTACCTCATTGGATGATTTTAAGGCAAGAATAGATAAATTTTTGAACAGTAAAGGAATTAAGGGTTATTGTGAGCGGGCGGGTAAGTGGAGCTGAGACCACAAAAAGATCAGCCATGATCATATTGAATGGCGGAGCAGGCTCGAGAGGCCAGATGGCCTACTCCTGCTCCTAGTTCTTATGTTCTATGATGCATGGGATTCATGGTGACTTGGCCACTTGGATTCAGAATTGGCTTGTACATAGTAGTCAGAGTGCAATGGTGGAAGGGTGTTTTTCTGGTTGGAGGTCTGTGGCTAGTGGTGTTCCACAGGGATCCATACTGGGACCTCTACTGTTTGTGATATATATAAATGACCTGGGATGAAAACATAGATGGGTGGGTTAGTAAGTTTGCAGATGACACAAAGATAAGTGTAGTTGTGGATCGTGTAGAAGGTTGTCAAAGGTTACAGCGGGATATAGATCAGATGCAGATATAGGTGGAGAAATGGCAGATGGAGTTTAATCTGGGCAAATGTGAGGTGTTGCGCTTTGGGAGATCAAATGTAAGTATACAGTTAATGGCAGGAGCCTGAACAGCATTGATGTACTGAAGGATCTTGCGGTTCCTGAAATAGAAGTAGATAGGGTGGTAAAGAAGGCATATGGCATGCTTGCCTTTATTGGTTGGGGCAGTGGGTCAGGATGTCATGTTGCAGTTTTATAAAACTTTGGTTAGCCCACACTGAGTATTGCATTCAATTCTGGTCGCCATATTGCAGGAAGGATGTGGAGGCTTTGGAGAGGGTGCAGAAGAGGTTTACTAGGATGCTGTCTGGATTAGAGGAACGAACCATAAGGAGAGGCTAGACAAACTCGGAGTGTTTTCTCTGGAGTCGTGGAAGCTGAGGGGAGACCTGGTAGAAGTGTATAAAATTATGAGAGGCATCAAAAGGGTTGACAGTCAGAATTTCTTTCCCAGAGTTGAAATGTCTAGTTCGAGGGGAAATGCACTTAAGGCGAGTGGGGGAAAGTTCAAAGGAGATGTGAGGGACCAGTTTTTTTTATACAAAGAGTGGTAAATGTCTGGAATGCACAGCCAGGGCTGGTGGTGGAGACAGATACAATAGGGGCATTTAAGGGGCTTTTAGATAAGCACATGAATATGCAAGGAATAGAGGGATATGATGTGAACCAGTGGATCCACTCTGTCTGCAGCTCCCTCTGAAAATCCTAGGATGCAAGGTCATGGGCTCTCGGGGAGTAACAACATAGAACAGTACAGCACAGGAACAGGTCCTTTGGCCTGCAATTTTGTGCCAAAGATGACGCCAAATGGTGGATTATTTATCCAGAAATATCAGGAGCTGCAGAAAGTCCCCGATCAAGGAGAGGCAGAAGGGATTAGTTTAATTTGGCGTCACCTTTGGCACAACATCGTGGGCCAAAGGGCCTGTTCCTGTGCTGTACTGTTCGATGTTCTAACTCCCCTAGAGCCTGGCTTTGCATCCTAGGATTTTCAGAGGGAGCTGCAGGCAGAGTGGATCCACTAGTTCACATCATCCAAAATTCCAGAGACACACAGAGACTTTGAAACCCCGCCCACTCCCTCTTCCCTCACCAAGATGGCCACCCATGTGACCCGATCACTGAATAAGCCGAACCTTTCTCTCGCACGATTGCGGCCAGTTGCCAGGGTAACTCTGGCCCACAAGACCAGGTTAAAGTCCAACAGGTTTATTTGGTAGCACAAGCCACTAGCTTTCGGAGCGCTGCCCCTTCATCAGGTAAGTGGGAGTTCTGTTCACAAACAGGGCAAATAAAGACACAAACTCAATTTACAAAATAATGGTTGGAATGTGAGTTTTTACAAGTAATCATGTCTTAAAGGTATAGGCAATGTGAATGGAGAGAGGGTTAAGCACAGGTTAAAGAGATGTGTATTGTCTCCAGCCAGGACAGTTAGTGAGATTTTGCAAGCCCAGGCAAGTCTTGGGGGTTACAGATAGTGTGACATGAACCCAAGATCCCGGTTGAGGCCGTCCTCATGTGTGCGGAACTTGGCTATCAGTCTCTGCTCAGCGACTCTGCGTTGTTGTGTGTCGTGAAGGCCACCTTGGAGAACGCTTACCCGAAGATCAGAGGCCGAATGCCCGTGACCGCTGAAGTGTTCCCCAACAGGAAGAGAACACTCTTGCCTGGTGATTTCGAGCGGTGTTCATTCATCCATTGTCGTAGCGTCTGCATGGTCTCCCCAATGTGCCATGCCTCGGGACATCCTTTCCTGCAGCGTATCAGGTAGACAACATTGGCTGAGTTGCAAGTGTATGTACCGTGTACCTGGTGGATGGTGTTCTCACGTGAAATGATGGCATCTGTGTCGATGATCCGGCACGTCTTGCAGAGATTGCTGTGGCAGGGTTATGTGGTGTCGTGGTCACTGTTCTCCTGAAGGCTGGATAGTTTGCTGTGGACAATGGTCTGTTTGAGGTTGTGCGGTTGTTTGAAGGCAAGAAGTGGGGGTGTGGGGATGGCCTTGGCGAAATGTTCGTCTTCATCAATGACATGTTGAAGGCTCCAGAGAAGATGTCGTAGCTTCTCTGGGCAAGTCCTGGACGACGAAGGGTACTCTGTCCGCCGTGTCCCGTGTTTGTCTTCTGAGGAGGTCCGTGTGGTTTTCAACTGTGGCACGTTGGAACTGTCGATCGATGAGTCGAACGCCATATCCGGTTCTTATGAGTGCATGTTTCAGCGTCTGGAGGTGTCTGTTGCGATCCTCCTCATCTGAGCGGATCCTGTGTATACGGAGGGCTTGTACATAGGGGATGGCTTCTTTAACGTGTTTAGGGTGAAAGCTGGAGAAGTGGAGCATCGTGAGGTTATCCGTGGGCTTGCGGTACAGTGAGGTGCTGAGGTGACCGTCCTTGATGGAGATGCATGTGTCCAAGAATGCAACCGATTCCGGAGAGTAGTCCATGGTGAGTCTGATGGTGGGATGGAACTTGTTGATGTCATCATATAGTTGTTTCAGTGATTGTTCACCATGAGTCCAGAGAAAGAAAATGTCATCGATGTATCTAGTGTATAGCATCGGTTGAAGGTGCTCTGCGGTGAAGAGGTTTTGTTCGAAGCACGTTAAGGAAGCCATCCCCTATGGACAAGCCCTCTGTATACACGGCATCTGCTCAGATGAGGAGGATCGCAACAGACACCTCCAGACGCTGAAACATGCACTCATAAGAACCGGATATGGCGTTCGACTCATCGATCGACAGTTCCAACGTGCCACAGTTGAAAACCACACGGACCTCCTCAGAAGACAAACACGGGACACGGCGGACAGAGTACCCTTCGTCGTCCAGTACTTCCCCGGAGCGGAGAAGCTATGACATCTTCTCCGGAGCCTACAACATGTCATTGATGAAGACGAACATGTCGCCAAGGCCATCCCCACACCCCCACTCAAAAACCGCACAACCTCAAACAGACTATTGTCCACAGCAAACTACCCAACCTTCAGGAGAACAGTGACCTCGACACCACACAACCCTGCCACAGCAACCTCTGCAAGACGTGCCGGATCATCGACACGGATTCCATCATCTCACGTGAGAACACCATCCACCAGGTACACGGTACATACACTTGCAACTCAGCCAATGTTGTCTACCTGATACTCTGCAGGAAAGGATGACCCGAGGCATGGTACATTGGGGAGACCATGCAGACGCTACGACAACGGATGAATGAACACCGCTCGAAATCACCAGGCAAGAGTGTTCTCTTCCTGTTGGGGAACACTTCAGCGGTCACGGGCATTCGGCCTCTGATCTTCAGGTAAGCGTTCTCCAAGGCGGCCTTCACGACACACGACAACGCAGAGTCGCTGGGCAGAGACTGATAGCCAAGTTCCGCACACATGAGGACGGCCTCAACCGGGATCTTGGGTTCACACTATCTGTAACCCCCACGACTTGCCTGGATTTGCAAAATCTCACTAACTGTCCTGGCTCGAGACAATACACATCTCTTTAACCTGTGCTTAACCCTCTCTCCACTCACATTGTCTGTACCTTTAAGACTTGATTACCTGCAAAGACTTGCATTCCAACCATTATTTTGTAAATTAAGTTTGGGTTTTTATATGCCCTGTTTGTGAACAGAACTCCCACTTACCTGATGAAGGGGCAGCGCTCCGAAAGCCAGTGGCTTGTGCTACCAAATAACCCTGTTGGACTTTAACCTGGTGTTGTGAGACTTCTTACTGTGTTTACCCCAGTCCAACGCCGGCATCTCCACATCAACCCTGGCCCGTCAGGGAGAAGAACGTTATATAGACGTCAATATAACGCCTCTCTGGTTCGCCCTAATTCCCAACCGCAAAATGGCGGACAATGAGTCCGCTCCCCGGGACTTGTCACCGCGGGGTAAACACGGAGCCTATAGCCTCTTATTCGGACCTCGGCTTACCCCAGAAGTTTGTAAAGTTCCCAGGGCGCCCTCGGTTTCTCTCCCTCCCCTGCGCTCACAATCAGCTCCCGCCTCCCAAACCGTCCGCTCGCCTCCAATTTTCGACATCAATGACACTGCGCATGGTCAGAACACAAACCGGGTCCGCACCTGCGCACTGGCGTCCTATCGTTACTGATAGGGGACTTTCTGCAGCTCCTAGTATTCTGGGTAAATAATCCACCATTGGTGACATTAAAGTTATTGGCGTCCCAATCGAGATCAGGGCCAGAGCATAAACAGATAAATCATGTATAAACCCGAATAAGGTGACCTTCATCTCTGATGCAATCTGTGCAATTCACTATCCATCCCCAATATCAGTCGGAAAAATGCCCAGTAAGATGATCCACGAGGAACAGCCTTTGTACCACTGATATTTATAGTTTAGAATCGTAATCTGGCCGAGGGAATAAGTAACTGTCAAAATTTGCGGCTGATACCACAAGATTCAGAATGGCGCCGAAGCGTGCCGACCTCTTGTGAGCTGTTCCTAGCATGCTCTCTCGATCGATCTTTTGCTTTTGTTCTATGCTTTGAAAACTGAACTATAACTCTTTTAAACCCTCTCATAATGTTTTATTTAAATCTTTTCCTCACCCAAGCTATGACTGTAACACTATATTCTGCATCCTGTCATTTCCTTCTCCCTTATGTGCTCTACGAACGGTATGTTTTGTCTATATAACGTACAAAAAAAAATCAATATTTTTTCACTGTATTCCAATACATGTGACAATAATAAATCAAATCAAATTGTGGTGTATAGTTAATGAATGATGGGGAGGAATGATATAGTGGCATTGTCACTTGATGATTAATCCAGAGACCCAGAGCAATGTACTGAGGACCCGGGTTCCAATATCACCTTGGCAGATGGTGACGTTAATACCAGTCTTATGATGACTATGTTGATGTCATGTAGGCGATAAAATTAGAGATGCAAACGATATATATTTTTAAAATACAACAAGACTGTCTGTCTGGTCAATGATTTGGCAAATGATAACATGTAAAATGATGTCCTTTGGTAGGAAAAGTACAAAAATACAACAAGAAAGTTAACAAGAATTCAGAAATAATGAAGTTATACAATTTGTATAGTTCTGGTTTCTGTCGTATAAAAAAGGGGAAAAGAAGACTAGGTGAAATTGTGGAAAAGATTTGCAAGAATGATATCAGAATTGAGAGTTTGTTGTTACTCTGAAAGATTGGAGTTTCGTTTAAGATTTCAAAAATTGATTTTTCTTATCATTTCCACTTATGAGAAAATCAAGGGGCAGGATAGTATGATTGTAACCGATAAGTCCAACAGGGAACTAAGGAGAAAATTCTGTACTCTGAGACTTGCTAGATTGGCTGCAGCTTTTGTCTGACATCCAGTACTGGATAGGCAGAACTTTCTTCCAATTACATATTGGGAAGAGGGAAACAACTATCGTAGACCCTGCTACAGATTCGACTCCCAAACTGTAATAGCGTGGCACTTCAGTCTTCATTAAGGCACTCAAGGCTTTATTAGGAACAAGAAGGTACTTATTAATGAAGAGAAATTTAGTACAGCGGGGTGCAGCCAGCCTGGCTACTCCAGTCCTTACATGCTTACTGTGTGGCTTTTGGACGGATTCTGCCCCAGAGAAGACTCCATCCTCTGGGGTGATCACCCACTCTCGGTCCCCATTGACCTCTCGAGTCAGGTAACCCACTTCTGCTGTGCTGCCTTAAAGAGACAGACAGAACAATTACTACATCCCTCTCCCTCTAGTTTTTATACAGTCTTCGAAATCAATTTACTCAAACCCACATACCAAATAAACATTATACACACAATTTAGACATTTGTAAATCGATGTAGTGATTGTTCAATTGAGGCTCGTTTTTAAAATAAAACTTCTACTGGTAGACTTATCTATGCACAGTTGCAAATATAGTCTTGCATAGACTCTTCAACTATTCACAGTTCCAAATATAGTCTTGTATGGTCCTTTCCAAATTCTGTACTGGACTGTGCACTGACCATGGACTACAAACTTCACTATGTGGACGGTGCCACTCTCTAATCCTTGATCCTTTTCTCTGTTGAGCATCTTACTCTACCATGCATGTATGTGCCATTATCAGATGCAATACAGTTGAATGCCTTGGCAACTCACTCATAATCTAGGTCCGCCACTTGTCAAGGAAATGGTTGTGGTACTCTATTTCCGGTACTTAGGTCATAAAAGCCCTGCAGTACAGAAGGAAGCTATTCAGCCCATCGAGTCTGCACCAACAACATCTCACCTAGGTCCTATCCCTGTAACCCCCATATTTACCCCGCTTATCCCTCTAACCTACACATCTCAGGACACTAACGGACAATTTAGCATGGCCAATGCACCCAACCTGCACATTTTTGGACTGGGAGGAAACCAGAACAACTGGAGGAAACCCAGGCAGATACAGGGAGAACGTGCAAATTCCACACAGACAATAACCCAAGCCTAGAATCGAACCCAGGTCCCTGGAGCAGCAGTGCTAACCACTGTGCCACCGTGCTCCCCACCATATGCCAACATTCCTTCTGTTTCTAGCATTGCTAGTGTGACCTTTTCAGGAATCTTGGTCTGCTATGTAATCACAGTTTGCTTCTCTGCCTCAATTTCTCCTTTGTTTAATTCTCTCTGACACAACATCCACAACTGAGAGTGGCTTTATTTTCCAATCTCTTCATTTCATCTCCTGCATTACTGAATCTTCTGCTTGGACATGTGTACATCTTTATTCCTGGGTTTGCCCATTGCTATGTCCTCCTCAGCACCTTAAAATGTTAGCTTCTTCTTGTCTGCAGAATTCTAATTTATCAAGCTCATTTGTATATTCAACATGGCTGGTAGTTTGATCACTCAAGTGGATCTCTAGAAAATTTGCTATGGGAAATGATAGCTCTGCTCTAACCTCTGCCTCAATAACACAGTCATCCCTCCATTAGACAAGACAGGGTGTCCTACATGAGCACCATGGATCAAATCTTTTATGTGTTTTACTCTGAGATTAATTTGAGATTTGGTTTATTTATTTTTCAGTTAAATGTGTGTTAAAAATCGGAGGGTTTTTTTCCAAAACTGGAAGTAGGCCCAGGAGAAACCTGGGAAGGTTTTTGGAGGGTTTAAAAGCAGGCTGCACTTCTGAGCGGGCAGTGTTGGGAGCGGGCAGTGGAGTGAGCAGGGAGCAGAGTGTGAGCTGTAAGTGCTTTGGCTCACAGGGCTTCGGGGGAAAGGGCAAAGCGGGGTAGGAGCGGGGTAGGTTTTTTTTCTTTTCCTTTCCTATAAAGGAAAAGGGTAGCTATGAGTGATAGGCCAGTTTGTTGCTTTTTGTGTGGGATGTGGGAGTTCCTGGAAACACCTAGCCGCCCGGAGGTTCATGTTTGCACCAGGTGCATGGAACTGCAGCTCCTGAGGGACTGCGTCAGGGAACTGGGGCAGTGGCTTGATGATCTTAGTCTAGTCAGGGAGAATGAGAGACAAATAGACATGTTACACCGGGGCTTCAGGGGGAAGACACACGTGGGTCACAGTTAGGAGGAGTAAAGGTCATAAGGGTAACGTACCAGAGAGTATTCCAGTGGCTGTCTCTCATAATAGGAAGGGCTCAGTGACAGGTGTGAGAGGGGAGGGGAGTGAGCAATTAGTGGTGGGGTCACCTGTGGTTGTCCCCCTCCAAAACAAGTATGTTGCTTTGGATAGTGTGGAGGAGGACGACTCTCCAGGGGTAAGCCACAGTGACCAGGTCACTGGCACACAGTCAGGCTCTGTGGCTGGAAAGGAAAGTGAGGGATTAGGAGAGCAATAGTGGTGGGGAACACGTCGGTTAGAGGCACGGACAGGCGATTCTGTGGGTGCGAACAGGACTCCAGGATGGTGGTCTGCCTACCTGGTGCTGGGGTACTCGATGTCTCCGAGCAGATAGGAGGCATATTAAAAGGGGAGGATAAAGAAACGGATGTCATTGTACACATTGGTGCAAATGACGTAGATAGGAAGAGCAGGGGGATCCTACAAGAGCAATTCAGGGAGTTGGGAAATAGGCTAAAAAGTAGGGCCACCAGGGTGCTAATCTCTGGGCTGCTCCCAATGCCTAGGACCAGTGAGGGTAGGAATAGGGAGAAAGTACAATTGAACGCTTGGCTAAAGGACTGGTCCAGGAGGGAGGGCTTCATATTCCTGGATCACTGGGAAGTTTTCAAGAGAGGATGGCACCTGTACAAGAAGGACAGGTCACAACTAAATTGGAAGGGCACGAATATCCTGGCTGGGAGCTTTGCTAGTGCAGTTCAGGTGGGTTTAAACTAATATGGCAGGGGGGCGGGGATTAAAATATTATGTCTACAAGTGTAGAGGCTGGGGACGAGCTTGGGGCCAGGACAAGGCTGGCAAAGAAGAAGAGCACTCTGGGGGAGGATGACCTCACTGGGCCTGGAGGTCTGGAGTGCATCTACTTCAATGCAAAGAGCGTAGCAGGTAAGACAGACGAACGTAGGGCCTTAATGCTTATGAGGAATTTGGATGTGTTTGCGGTGACAGAGACTTGTTTGAAAGAGGGACAGGACTGGCAGCTGAATATTCCGGGGTACAAGTGTTTTAGGTGAGACAGAGGAGGGGCCAAAAGAGGTGGGGGAGTAGCAGTATTAGTTAGAGAGCATATTACAGCAGTGCAGAGGGAGGACAATTCAGAGGGGTCATGTAATGAGTCACTGTGGGTGGAGCTCAGAAATAGGAAGGGCACAGTCACTATGTTGGGGGTACACTACAGGCCCTCCAACAGCCCAAGGGAAGTGGAAGAACGGATATGTCAGGAGATAATGGATAGGTGCAGGAAAAATAGGGTTGTTGTAGTGGGAGACTTCAATTTCCCTGGTATAGACTGGAAATCGCGTAGGGCCTGGAGTCTGAATGGGGAGGCATTTGTAAAATGCGTACAGGAAGTTTCTTTGGAACAATATTTAGATAGCCCGACTAGAGAGGGGTCTATACTGGACCTAGTAATGGGGAACGAGCCAGGTCAGGTCTTCACAGTTGGTAGGGCTGCAGGATAGGCATGTGCCTGTAAAAAAGAAGGATAGGAAGAGTAGGATTCAAGAACCGTGGATAACCAGGGAAATTGAGGGATTGGTCAAAAAGAAGAGAGAGGTGTACGTTAGGTCAAGGCAGCTAAAAACGGAGGGAGCTCTGGAGGAATACAAAGAAAGTAGGAAAGAACTCAAACGAGGAATTAGAAGGGCAAAAAGGGGTCACAAAATGTCCTTGGCAGACAGGATTAAGGAGAATCCCAAGGCATTTTATTCATACGTTAGGAACAAAAGGGTTGTCAGGGAAAAAATCGGACCTCTCAGGGACAAAAGTGGGGAATTATGCTTAGAGCCCAAAGAAGTAGGGGAGATCCGAAATGAACACTTTGCGTCGGTATTCACAAAGGAGAGGGATATGTTGACTGGGAGTGTCTCGGAGGGGAGTGTTGACCCGTTAGAGAAACTCTCCATTACAAGGGAGGAAGTGTTATGTTTTTTAGGGAATATAAAGACTGACAAATCCCCAGGGCCTGATGGAATCTATCCAAGGCTGCTCAGGGAGACGAGAGATGAAATCACTGGGCCTCTGACGCAAATCTTTGTCTCGTCACTGGACACAGGTGAGGTCCCAGAGGATTGGAGGATAGCTAATGTGGTCCCGTTATTTAAGAAGGGTAGGAACGATAACCCAGGAAATTATAGGCCGGTGAGCTTGACGTCCGTGGTATGGAAGTTGTTGGAGAGGATTCTGAGAAACAGGATGTATGCGCATTTAGAAAGGAATAAACTCATTAACGATAGTCAGCATGGTTTTGTGAGAGGGAGGTCATGCCTCACTAACCTGGTGGAGTTTTTTGAAGAAGTGACTAGAATGGTTGACAAGGGAAGGGCCATGGATGTCGTCTGTATGGACTTTAGTAAAGTGTTTGACAAAGTCCCTCATGGTAGGTTGGTGCAAAAGGTTGGATCTCATGGGATAAAGGGGGAGGTGGCTAGATGGGTGGAGAACTGGCTTGGTCACGGAAGACAGAGGATGGTAGTGGAAGGGTCTTTTTCCGGCTGGATGCCTGTGATTAGTGGTGTTCCGCAGGGCTCTGTATTGGGACCTCTGCTGTTTGTGATTTATATAAACGATCTGGAAGAAGGTGTAACTGGAGTGATCAGTAAGATTGCGGACCACACAAAAATGGCTAGACTTGCAGATAGTGAGGAACATTGTCAGAGGCTACAGGAGGATACAGATAGGCTGGAAATTTGGGCAAAGAAATGGCAGATGGAGTTCAATCCAGATAAATGCGAAGTGATGCATTTTGGTAGAACTAACGTAGAGGGGAGCTATACGATAAATGGCAGAACCATAAGGGGTGTAGATACGCAGAGGGACCTCGGTGAGCAAGTCCACAGATCCTTGAAGGTGATGTCACAGGTGGAGAAGGTAGTGAATAAGGCATATGGCATGCTTGACTTTATAGGACGGGGCATAGAGTATAAAAGTTGGGGTCTGATATTGCAGTTGTATAGAACGTTGGTTCGGCCGCATTTGGAATACTGCGCCCAGTTCTGATCACCACACTACCAGAAGGACGTGGAGGCTTTAGAGAGAGTGCAGAGGAGGTTTACCAGGATGTTGCCGGGTTTGGACGGCTTAGTTATGAGGAGAGATTGGATAAACTGGGGTTGTTCTCACTGGAAAGACGGAGGATGAGGGGTGACCTAATAGAGGTGTATAAAATTATGAAAGGCATAGATAGGCTTCTTTTTCCCAGGTTGGTGGTGACGTTCACGAGGGGTCATAGGTTCATGGTGACGAGGGGGCGAGGTTTAACATGGATATCAGAAGGACGTATTTTACACAGAGGGTGGTGGGGGCCTGGAATGCACCGCCGGGCAAGCTGGTGGAAGTGGACACACTGGGAACGTTTAAGACTTATCTAGATAGCCACATGAACGGAGTGGGAATGGAAGGATACAAAAGAATGGTCTAGTTTGGACCAGGGAGCGGAGTGGGCTTGGAGGGCCGAAGGGCCTGTTCCTGTGCTGTATTGTTCTTTGTTCTTTGTTTGTTCTTTTTATTAACAGTTCCCTCACCCAACGATAACTTTTATTGCCTGGGGTTTGGTTTGCTCTCCTAGAATTCCGTGCTATGACCTCTGTTGCTGAGTTCTGCTTGTGCTTTTTCTCTCAACCCTTTTTTAGCTTTGATTCACATCTCCAACTCCATTTCCTTCACAGTTTAATGTTGAATGCTGTACTGTTTCTTAGTGGTCTTTAGAAATTTCCTAGCTACTTCCATCTTTTTCATGCTTCATTTTTTTTTAGCTTTGATGCAACTGGGCCACTCCTCATATAGATTAGGGTCACAAACATTTACTTCATTTTCTAACTTTTGTAGCTCTCAGTTAAGTTTATCCAACTCTTTTCTCTTCACTGTTACTACTTCTGGTGTGGCTTGTCTTATTTTCTGACTGATTAAAACTTGATTGTTCACTGATAGTTTATGGCTAAAACTTTCAAGGAACTTCTCATTGCACTCCAAAATGATGGCCGCAACTGAATCTTGCTGCCTTCAGCCCTTCATTTAGTCACTTTGGGTCTTCTGTTGCACTCTTCCTGGGTTCTCTCCATGAACCACCGCCTTCCCCTCACACCCTCCCTCCCCCACTACATGCCAATATTCCCCCCTCTTCGGGGTTTTTAGTGCTCCATCCTATTCTGGGTTTTTCAATGCTTCCCCCTCTCTGAGTCTTTTATGCCCTACTCAGAGGCTAGTGTTGCCTCTTCCTTTCTGGCGAATTACCTCCTCTGAGTTCCAGCATTGCCTCCTCTTTGAGGGCTTAATTTCCTTTGCTGAGGTCTTGCATTGCTCACAGATCCATCTTTGAGACTCCCTCTATCTGGTGTTGTTTCTGATTTTCCTGTTCCTTGTCCTTTGTTACTTCTTGTGGTTGTTGCATTAAATGTTTTACATCTTTAAATGCATTATTGCTTTAAGATTGTCAACTGCCACAACTGCTGTCTCTCTCTTTCTCGCTGTGCTTCCCCTATACTTCAGCAATTTTGATAGAAAGTATAGCTCTTCTTTCTCCAAATCTCTTTTGAACTGTTTACCTTTTTTTTAGCTGGTTGAAATCTACTACACTAATTTCTACAGTTTTCCGATTTTTGTTTCTTGTTGACTGGAGAGTCTGTTTTCCCCTCCTTTTTCAAATATCCATCTTTTTGTCAATTTCAGTCGAGGCTCGCATGCTATCCAGTTGGAACCATTATCTTCTTTCAAAAAATAAACTTATTTTATTTTTTTAAAGCAGGCAAACGATGTCTCTTGTTCCAAAACTTTATCTTTACTGCCTGCAGTTCCTCAAAAATGACCACTTCCCGAACCCCCTGCAGTCTCTGTTCAAATCAGGAAACCTGCAATCGCAGCTTTTTACTTCCCCATGTTTCCGGGACAAGCCCTGCTGCTCCCAGAGGTTTTCCTTCCCTATTTTATCTTTTTAGCCTCTGAACTTATGTAACATAGTGGCATTGTAATCCAGGGACCCAGGATTACAATGAACCCTCTGGGGACACGGGTTCAAATCCCACCATGGCAGATGGTGAAATTTGAATTCAATCAAAAGCTGGAATGGAATCATTGTCAATTGTTGTAAAAAAACATCTGGTTCATGAATGCACTTTAGGGAAGGAATTCAGCTGTCCTTACCTGGTCTGCCCTACAGATCCACAGCAATGTGATTGACTCTTAAATGACCTCAGTGATGGATAATAATTGCTGGCCCAGCCAGTGATGCCCACATCCCATGAACGAATAAAGAAAAAATCTCTGCTTTCTATCCAAATTTATTTTTAAATCTGAATCACGGCTCCCTTCTAGCTGTCACCTTCTCTTTACTTCAAAAACTGCTCTGTTTCCTTTGCTTTCCTCTCTTCCTTAAAAAAGACTACCCTTTCGCTTTAGCTAAATTCTACTTCTCTTGCTGCTGAAGGTGAAACTCTCTTCATTTCAATTTTCTATATCTTTCCAAACATCTTGACTCAACGACTACACTGGGTTCATTGCTTTGACTGCCCCTCAGGTTCTTGCACTACTTTGACAACTCTCTCTGAGCCAATTCAACCAAAAATAGGCACTCAGGTGAGTATCTCAATTTTCCAGACCTCAAATAAATTGTTCAATTTCCTAACTATGTTAGGGGTTGTGAGTTTTACACAAGAAGAAAAAGATGTGGTTTGCGCATGTAGATTCAAAATAACAACAACAAGTTTTTATTGTGAGATGTAGCTTGTACACAGTGCAAAATGAAACTAAGCAGAAGCCTGTGAAACACATAAATTACATGATCACCAAATCAGGTGACTGGATATAAAGCAATCATACAATTATTAAATACATAACACCCCTTCCCCTTAATTCTTGACGATAAGTTACTACCATGTTATACATAGGGTAAACAATTCTCTAGACTCAGTATTATGCACCATTAATCATTATACACAGTTAATAAGAAAGTCAATCAGGAGGAAACATATGCTCCTCTGGTTGTATACAATGTTCTGGAAATTGGCTGTCCTTGATCCAAGAAGTTTGATTTGGAACTTCAGTAGACACTTCTTCTCTTGGAATTAATTCTGCATTATTTTCATGTGGTATAATAGCACAGCCACAATCATCTGGCAACTAAGATTCAACTCAGTCTTCCATAGTAGTCTTCACATCACGAGCGACTAAAGAAGCTGGTACTCTGGAGATTCTGAGAAATCATTTTGGGATGACAACAATTGTTCAGCATGGCATGCCAAATGAGCATAAGAAATTGAACCTGCTTTTGCTAGTACCCATTTCTCACTCATGGCATAATTATATGATAATATTCAATCTCCTTATTGAAATGAACATTGCTTTGCCCACAAATCTCATCCAGAAACTTGAAATTCTTGTTGATGCTCTATTATCTGTGATATTTCTGAAGGCAATGACAAACCAAATATAGTTCTCAACTTTCTCTTTATAAGTATTAATGCAGGTGAACATGAGTAGTGTATCTATAAGTAGCCAAAATAAAACTATTCGCACAATGTGACAATGAACCTTGTTCTTTGGGAGTTTTTAAGGAATGTTTCAAGGATTGTACAAATCTTTCAGCTAATCCATTGGTTGATGGGTGTTAAGATGAGGACTAGATATGCTAAATACCATTTACTTTGAGATAATCCTCGAACACTTGAGATGCAAACTGTGAACCATTATCACAATCAATCTGTCCAGTTTACCAAACATTGCACACATTTTGAAATCTTTTCCAATGGTTTCTTCAGTTGTAATAAGTATCATGACAACAGCTTCTCGCCACTTCGAGTGTTCATCAATTATGACTAAGAAAAAGTAACCTTCAAATGGACCAGCAAAATCTACATGCAATCATCGCCTTGACATTTTAGGCCACTCCCAAGGGTGTAAAGGAGTCAATGGTGGTGTATTTCTTATTCATGCACAGGTTGACACTGTCCCACTCTTTCTTCAATCTGACCCGACTAACAAAAATACCTACTTGCCAATTCCTTCATCCAGACTATAAGAGGATATCCTTCATGGAGTTGTTCAATAACTCTTCCATGCAAACTAGCAGGAATGATCATTTGGATTCCCCACAATAGGCACTCACTTTGGACGGTCAACTCACGTCTTCTTGACATATATGATTTCAAATCAAGATGCAGATGATGCATTCCAGCTATCATTTATTTCAATAACATATCCATCACCTTCCCCATCATGGGATCATAGCTTGTCGGCCTCTGAACTTGAGAAGTTGTCATAGGCAAATGGCCTACTAGGGAAGAAGAAAGAATATTACAAAAATTGTCAATAGCATCTGCTTAATAGGTAAAAGTAACTGTGATAATGCATCAGCATGAACATGGCACTCTGGCTGAAGATGCTTTATATCATAGGAGTGTGCAGAGATGATCTGTGAATATCTCTGCAATTGTCTAGCAGCTAATGACAGCATGCCTTTTTACGGTCCAAAAATAGCAGTTTAGGGTCAATGATCAGTCAATAATGTGAAATGCCAAGAATATAAATAATGATGAAACTTTTGCCTGCCAACAATTATATTCAATGTTTCTTTTTCTAACTGAGGATAGTTAGATTCAGTACGTGCCAGAGTACACAAAGCAAAAGCTATTGGAAATTCTTCTCCCGAAGGCATAATATGTAAAACCACTGCGCCTATTCCATAATGTGAAGCCTCACAAGCAAACAGTAATGGTAGCTTCGGATTGAAACAAATCAATGCTTCAGACTTCAGTAAAGCATCTTCGACATCCTTGTATATTTTCTCACAGTCTGTTGTCCAGTCCCATGGCTGTTTCCCACATAGTAAATTATGCAACGTCTTCAATAATGTAGCTAAATTAGGAATAAATTTGCCAGAATAATTTGTTAATCCTGGAACAAACCTCAGTTGTGTCACATTCATCAGATATGGTGCTTCTAAAATAGTGTCCATATTTTTAGATGCTTTATGTAGGTCTTTGTTATTAGTAACATGACTCAAATACAGGACTGACATCTGGAAACAGTCCGACTTTTCTTTCTTGTTATGCAGAGCACGTGCTTGAAGACATTCCAATGCTGCTTCTAAATTATTCAAATGCTTCAGTTCACTGGACCCTGTAATGAGAATATCATTTAGGTAGCATTGTACACCAGAGAGAAACCACTTAAAACCTGATCCATCAATCTTTGGGATAGGGCTGTTGTGGATCTTATTCCAACAGGTAATCTTTTATGATGAAAAAGATCTTTATGAGTAATGATGGTAAGCAATGGTTGAGATTCACCTGCTACAGTCATCAGTAGATGTGCTTGTGAAAAGTCAATTTTGCTGAATTTATATCCACCTGATAACCCAGTAGACAAATCTTCAATATCTAAAGGAAGTGGATATTGATCAGCACACAACATTGGATTTATGATTGTTTAAAATCACCACAAATACGAACGGAACCATCTGGTTTTATGATGGGTATGATAGAGGTAGCCCAGTAATCATTGTAACCGGTTCTAACATGCCACAACAAATGTCTACAACAAATATATATTTGTTACCAAATATTAACCATATTTAGTAATTTTTTTTTTTGCAATTTACAGCAATCAACTTGGCAACTCAAAAAATGCACATCTGATGTTCAGCCACCAGGTTCCACAGCATTTCAGTTGAAATGAGTGTTTAAAGCAGTCATTTAAAAACAAGGTCCCATCAAGAATTCATGGCTCCTCTTCTGCGTCATCATCACTGCGATCGATGCTGCTGTCCGGTAGCAAGTCATACTAATTCTTTTTCAACCTTGGACCCTTGTATATGGCTCCACTCTCACTTTTTGGTGAGGCTATTGGCCTTTATCTTGAGTTTCACATAAACTCCCTTTATTGTGACAGGTTCTTCTTTGAATACGTTCTTGCATTTATCCAAAAGGTACTGTAGGTCTCATTTGGCATTGACCAATCTGTTGGCAGCACTTCACTTAAGCTTCACCTTCTCTAAATATGATCTCCCAATTAGAACACAGAACATAGAACATAGAAAAACATACAGCACAAACAGGCCCTTCGGCCCACAAGTTGCACTGGTCATGTCCCTACCTACCTAGGCTTATATATAGGCTTACCTATAACCATCAATCCTATTAAGTCCCATGAAGTCTCTTAAAGACCCTATCGAGTTTGCCTCCACCACAACTGACGGCAGCCGATTCCACTCACCCACCACCCTCTGAGTGAAAACCTTACCCCTGACATCTCCACTGTACCTACTCCCCAGCACCTTAAACCTGTGTCCTCTCGTAGCAGCCATTTCAGCCCTGGGAAAAAGCCTCCGAGAATCCACCCGATCTATACCTCTCAACATCTTGTACACCTCTATCAGGTCACCTCTCCTCCTTCGTCTCTCCAAGGAGAAAAGACCGAGCTCCCTCAGCCTATCCTCATAAGACATGCCAACCAATCCAGGCAACATCCTTATAAATCTTCTCTGCACCCTTTCAATCATTTCCACATCCCTCCTGTAATGAGGCGACCAGAACTCAGCACAGTACTGCAAGTGGGGTCTGACGAGGGTCTTATAAAGCTGCATCATTATCTCCCGACTCCTAAACTCAATCCCTCGATTGATGAAGGCCAGCACACCATACGCCTTCTTAACCACCTCTTCTACCCGTGAGGCCGATTTAAGAGTCCTATGGACCCGGACCCCAAGGTCCTTCTGATCCTCTACACTGCTAAGAGTCTTACCCTTGATATTATACTCCTTCATCCCATTTGACCTGCCAAAATGGACCACTACACATTTATCCGGGTTGAAGTCCATCTGCCACTTCTCTGCCCAGTCTTGCATCCTATCTATATCACGCTGCAGCTTCTGACATCCCTCCAACCTATCAACAACACCACCAAGCTTCATGTCGTCGGCAAACTTACCAACCCATCCCTCCACTTCCTCATCCAGGTCATTTATGAAAATGACAAACAAGAAGGGTCCCAGAACAGATCCCTGGGGCACTCCACTGGTGACCGACCTCCATTCAGAAAAAGACCCGTCGACAACCACTCTCTGCCTTCTGCAGGCAAGCCAGTTCTGAATCCACAAGGCAACAGCCCCTTGGATCCCATGCCCTCTCACTTTCTCGAGAAGTCTTGCATTAGATCTGGAAAATTACCATGGATCACATGGAGAGGCAACTTTGCTGTTTATCCACTACATTGATCATGATGCAACATTTTAATATCACAATCTCTTCCATTTATGCACTTAAAATCACATCAGCTGATTTTAAAGGAAGATGTTTTGGCTTTTGTTGGTATGTAGTCTCAGGAATTAAAGATAAAGCAGCACAAGTATCAACCTAAGTTGTCTCCTTAACTTTGCAGTTATCCAGAATTTATGTGATTCAACCTGTATGGATGACACATTCAGTTGAAGCTCTTCATCATATTTTCTACATTCTCTTCTTCACAGTCATAATTATTTTCTTCCATGTTTTCAATTCTTATTATAGAATACAACTTGTTCTTCTTCTTAAAGGTACCCAGATTCTTCTTGTGAATATTCGTCTTAGGGGAAGCTGCTCTCGCCCAACAAGCTTTAAAAATGTGACCTATTTTGCCACAATTCTTACATTGACTATCCTTGCTCCAACATTTTCTCACTGAATGGCATATTTTGGCACATCTCTGACACATACATTACTGTTTTAACTTCTTCTGTGCAGTTCCCCACTTGTGTATCTTCATTCTTGCACCAAATTGTGAAGCTCCTTTAGAAGCCAGTTCCATTGACATTGCAATTTCTACTGCTGATTAAAGTCAAAGCATGTTCAATAAGCAATCTTCCTTGCATAGCCTCATTTTTCAGACCACAAAATCGACACTCTCGAAGAGTATCTTCTAATGACTCACCAAACTCATAATGTTGTGCCAGCCTATTGGTGGTGTACCCGAGGTGGCTGGTACTGCCAACAGTTTAGACAATACATGGCTCACAAGGCAGCTTTCTCTGTATAAAGACGTAACTTTATTCAAACCAGCGGCTGCCAGGAGTTCATCAAAGGGTTGAGTAGCTCTAACGTAGAGCAGCAAAACCTCTCTGATGAATCTAATGTATACAATCAAAAATTGATCAATTATAGATTTTTCTTATCAGTCATTTCCACCTTTTAGTAATTTTAAATCAGTCATCTTCAAGTTACGCAAATCAGCAAGAATACTTGTCAAATATTTTGGCCAATCGCATTCCACTCCTCAGCATAACGGCACTTTATTAGTCCATAAAATCTGGAAGCTGATTTCTGTCTTGGCTGACTCACACCTTGTTTGCCTAGTAGACTAAGATGTTTAACCCAGAGTTAAAATAAATGTTCTCACAGCTTCCCTTAAAGGTCACTGCCTAACCAGACTAACTCATGACACTACGTATGGGCACCATTCCATCTCGTCTGGACAGTAAATAAACTCTATTCATGAAATATGATTAAGTGTTCTTAACGTTCTTTCCAGCTGAAACTTTAACTGACAAAACTTGCATATTTCCAAGGCTCAAATATTGTCTTGAAATATGGCTTTAGCCTAATGATTTTTACCATGATGCCAGCAGTAAATTGCTTTTGACCAGCGTGAACAATATTCCTTAAAATCAACAATAACACATTTAAAATATCAGCATCTGTGTTTTAGAATCATCATCATTCATTTAAATCAATTACTACATATTATATGTGTAAATTGCTTCTTATTAGCTTATTTTTGAAATTATTGAACTGAATGCTGTTAGTTCTGTCAGTGCCTTAATGTTTACTGGTTTAAAAATCTTACCACCCTATTAGGGGTTCCACCTATCATGCCTTTTTAAGGTTGCCACAAGGTTGAGCAATGTATTTGCCTTGCACTTGATTCCTTCCATTCAATGTGATCTGTTCCACAAAAATCAATGGTTTTGTAGAGTAATGCTCTTAAAGAATCTTTGTCAAGTCGTCATAAGTTTTGGTCCCTGGCTTTGCTGGACGAACATTGTACTGAGTAAAGCTGATACAAGTAACTTGCTTGCAATTATATTCACTCGTACAATGTACTGAAAATGGTTAGCACAGGGAGTCCATGATTCATTTTGTTCATTGAATGGATCCATGAATCCTAATAGGCACACTATATCTCTTGTAGACAATAGTAACTTGAGACTGCTCAGTATATCTTTTTTTTACTGTCTTCCCAGTACTTCCCTTTTTACCCTGGAGACCAATGAATTGGTGTTTAATTTTCAAATAACCCCAGTTGTAGCAAAACATCCCTTTTGCCAGATACTGCCTGGAATCTCACTCTTTGATCAGAATGCATCTTATTTGAAAGCTACACAGAGAGCTTCTATGCTTTTTCAATTGCGTAGTGAGTCTCCTGCTCTGCCAGTACACACTGCACTATGTGCACGGACCCTGCTTAAAGGAGTCCACCCAATTTCTTTTTTTGGTAATAAATTATTTACATTTATTTTCCTTTCTTTCCTCACTTGGTGTTCCTTAACTGACATCCCAGTCTGTAATCCTCTTGTTGATTTTCCCCAGCCTACTAATATTCGAATTGTGAGTACATGATATTTCTTTCTCTATTTAGGACCTCTTCTTGATGCTCTCAATGAAACACAATCCCATTGTCATTGGCAACTTTCTTTCAATATGTTAACTGTAGTAGGAGTTGTGGGTATTACAAAAAGAAAAATATGTGGTTTGCTCACGTAGATTCAAAACAACAACAACAACGGTCTTCTGGGAGCTGTTCTCTCTGCAGAGTACAAAATGAAACTAAGCAGGAGCCCGTCAAATACCGACTGACATCACCATCGTGTGGCCGGCTCTTAAATCAATAATGCAACCACTTAAATATATAGCAAATTGTGTACTCACATGTTGGCTGTGCCAACACAATTTATCCACTTCGTCACCAATATATAACAGCATAGCACTTCAGGCTCCTCCAAGGCACCTCAGGCTTTATTAGGAACAAGAAGTTATTTATTAAAAACAGAAACTTGGTACAAAGCACTTGTGCCCGAGGCCACCCTGGAGCAGCCTATTCAGCTGCTCCAGTCCTTATATGCTTACTATCTAGTTTCCAGAGGTATTCTGCCACAGTGAGGACATCAATCACCCTCTGAGACTTTTGGTCTCGATAGGTCTCTCAAGTCAGTTGACCCTCTTCTGCTATGTTGCCTCAAATAGACAGACACCACAGTCACTGACTTGTCTGACATTCAATCCTGGATAAGCAGAACTTTCTTCCAATGAAATATTGAGGAGAGGGAAAGAACTGTCTTCAGGTCCTGCTGCAGATTCAACTGCCTAATCGTTGACTCATCCCTCTCACTTGCAACACTCTGAGGTTGAACTGGACCATTCACAATCTTGCCATCAGATTTCACCCCAAGATGAACTCGTTACTACACGTCAGAAATGGGGATGATCGCTGAACACTGCATCATGTTCAGCAGTATTAATGACTTATAAGATACTGAAAGCAATCCATGTCCAGTCGCAACAAGACCTGGACAATATCCAGTCTTAGGCTGACAATTAACATTTACTTCACTTATGTGCCTGGCAATGACCATCATAAGTAATAGAGAATTTAACCATCACTCTTTGACATGATATTGCATTACCGTCACTGAATCACCCATTGTCAACATTCTGCAGGTTAGCATTGACCAGATGTAAATCTGGACGAGCCATCCACATACTGTTGCTGCAAAAGCATGTCACAGACTGGGAATCAGCCAGTGAATAGCTTATCTCCTGATGCCCAAAAACTGGTCCAAATACAAGGTACGAGACATGAGTGTGCTGGATTTGCACTTGCCTAGACAAGTGCCATTTGAACAATCGTGAACAAGCTTAATATCATCCATAATAAAGAGGCTTTGATTTGCACCCCTTCCACACTTCCTCTACCACTGATGCACAGTATTAGCAGTGTGTACATTGATATAATGCATTTCAGGAACTGACTAAGTGCCTGAGACAGCACCAACCAACCCACAATTGAGACCATCTAAAGCAAAAGAGCAGCAGATGCCTGGGAACACCTCCAACTGGAAGTTCTGCTCCAAGCCACACATCATCCTGACTTGGAAATATATCACTCTTCCTTTGTATTGCTGGGTCAGAATCCTGAAACTCCCTCCCTAAGAGCATTGATTGAAATAAATGTTGGTCGACAAGGTAGTGATACCCATATCCCCATGAACAAAACAAAAAAAGGATGAGAACAAAAGAATGCTAATTTCGTAATAGCAAAAGTGGCAAAGGTGACATGAGAGAAAACATTTTATCCAGCAACTGGTTAAGATCTGGAATGCCCTGTCTGAGACTGTGGTGGATTCAAATTCAATCAAGACCTCCAAAAGGGAATTGAATAATTATCTGAAAATAAAGAAAACAGAGCTGTGGGAAAGGGAGGATAGGTACAACTAAGTGAGTAGCTCTCACTGATGGGAAGAGCCAAATATCCTGCTTCTTCATTGTTCAAATCATTGATGAATTCTATAACTAATGGCATTGCACATCCCACAATCCCCTGCACCCCAGAAACTGCTCTATCCAACTCCCCAGCTGTTGAGAGTGTATAGGCTCTTCTTGGCCACCTCGGGCATTCTGGGCAGCTACTTTGGTATGACTCTTCATCAGAGCTGCTGGTACAGGCTCTGACGATGGATCATCCGGACTCAAAACATTAGCTTTGTTGTCTCTCCAAAGCTGCCATCAGACCTGCTGAGATTTTCCAACATTTTCTGATTTTGTTTTGGGTTTCAGCATCCATAGTAATTTGCTTTTATCCTTTGTTGTGAGTCAGATTCGGTGGAAATGGGAGAAGAAACTGGGAAGCAGTGGCGGAGATAGGGGAGGGGTTGCAGCATCGCTTTATTGGTCACCCCCCCGGCCTGGACGCCCAGACCCTTCCCCCAGCTTGGGTTCATTTTGGAGCAGGATCATTGATTGTCCTGGAAAACAACAGCAAGAGGAGCTCAGAGGCCGGAGGAGCAAAGGGAGTCATGAGTTCTGTCTCCAATCTGAGGGGGATTGAGGACTGGAACCAGAGTCAGTCAGTCAGGGGAGTCAGTGTAAACCCCTGGGAAATGATTTGGCTCTTTAAAGTTCAATTAGTGTTTATTTTACCAACA
Source organism: Mustelus asterias (assembly GCF_964213995.1). Taxonomy (NCBI): domain Eukaryota; kingdom Metazoa; phylum Chordata; class Chondrichthyes; order Carcharhiniformes; family Triakidae; genus Mustelus; species Mustelus asterias. Next base: position 92,919,924 of record NC_135816.1, read on the forward strand.
AAGCCATTTAACATTTGTCATTTTAAAATGTATTCTTTGTAATCTCAATCGGGACAGGGGAGTTCCTCAGGACAGTACCCGAGGCCCAACCATCTTCAGCTGCTCCACCAATAATCATTCTTCCATCATAAGTCAGACTTGGAAATATATCAGTATTCCTTCACTGTTGCTAAGACAAAATCCTGGAATTCTCTTCCTAACAGTATCGACACCATATGTATTGCAGTAGTTTAACAAAGTTGCTCGCCACTACTTTTTCCAGGGCAATTGTGGATAGACAATAAACACCGGTCTTGCCAGTGACATCCTCATCCAATGAACAAAGTATAAAAAGGAAAGGAATGGTAATTGATGTGCTGATCTGTTATCCTGTACTAACTTTTGTATACTTTTTTGATAGGATATCTGAACGGGTAGATTTGCAGACAAGAAATTCAAAATAAATATCACATCAAAATCTGATGGATTCACTTTGTGCATTAGGAGCTGGATATCACTGAATCTTTAAAATAGAAGGAGAAATGCTTCAGGCGCAGCCTGAAAAAGCTTTGCATTATTCACAACAGAGAAAAAGTGTATGGGTGAGATTTCCACTGATCTTCCAACATGGATACACACGAGGACACCAGCACCATGGAAACACTGTGGGAATGTGGGGAAATTGGGAAGGTATTTGGTTCCCGATCAAAGCTGGAAATTCATCGACACAGTCACACTGGAGAGAGGCTGTTCTCCTGCGCCAAGTGTGGAAGGGATTCACTGATTCATCCAACCTTCTCAGACACCAGCACATTCACACTGAAGAGAGTTCAGTCACCTGCTCTGTTTGTGGGAAGGCAATCAGTCATTCATCGACCAAAAGAGAAAACTCTGGAAAATCTCTGCAGGTCTGACGTTTCGAGTCCAGATGACCTTTTGTCAAAGCTGAAAAAGCTTTGGTAACTGCTTTGACAAAGAATCATCTGGACTTGAAACGTCAACTCTTTTCTCTCCTTACAGATGCTGCCAGATCTGCTGAGATTTTCCAGCTTTTTCTCTTTTGATTTCAGATGCCAGCAACTGCAGTAATTTGCTTTTATCCAGTCATTCATTGAGTTTTTTTGAGACATCAGCAAACTCAGTGAAGAGAGTCCATTCATCTGCTCCGTGTGACGGAAGTAATTCACTCAGTCATCCTACTTGCTGACATACCAGCACATTCACACAAGGTAGAGTTTATTCATCTGTTCCTTGTGCAGGGATGGATTTAATTGATTTCCCAGGTTTCCGAAACATCAGCGCCTTCACACTGGGGAGAATCCATACACCTGCCATATCTGTGGAAAGGAATTTAATTGACCATCAAAGATACTGACACGTGAGCAATTTCACAATGGGGAGAGGCCATTCACCTGATTCATGTGTTGGAAGGGATTCACTAATTCATCTGACCTGCTGACACACCAGCGAGTTCACACTGGGGAAAGGCAAATTGCTCTGTTTGTGGGAAGAGATTCACTTGATCATTCCAACTTCGTCCCACCATCAGGTTGCTCAGAGAGACCTTTTAAATGTTCTGAGTGTGAAAAGCTGTTTAAAAGTTAAAAAAAAATCTAATGACACACTAGCAAGTTCACACTGGGGAGATGCCATTCACCTGCTCTGTGTGAGGGAAGGGATTCACTCATTCATGCTCCTGGCTGACACATCAGCAAATTCACAAGTGAGTGGAGGGGTTGGATTCTGGGGTCATTTTTGCTGTCAATCATGTTCAGAATTGAATTATTTCATTCTGACAGTCGTAACTTGTTTCTGCTGATGTTTATAAACTAGATAAATGGTCTACTGTTAAATATTCTAGTTAAATGTCAAATAGCATGTCAAGCTTTCTGTTAAACATATTGATCTCATTTTTTATCTTTCCCACCCGAATGTTTAACATCTGGCCGAAGCTCAGAAAGGACAATCTAGTGGAGGATCATGCAACAGGAACAGAACTTGGACAGAGTCCTTCAGGGTCACACTGAGAGAAATGAACAGCACTTTGGTCTTTCTCATCTCTCTTCACTGACATCAAAGTCCCAGTTAGCGTTAATCTTCAGGTGTGCAAGAAATAGGTCCCAATCGCTCCTGTGCAGTACATGTCTTCCAAAGATATCCAAGCCGGCTGTGTGGAGTCCAAGGCCTAAAACAATAGGATGGAAAATACAAATTCCCTGCAACTCTAATTTTATGATTTCTATTTTGTAACCAGCGTGTTTCAAAGCTCCTAGACACAGAGCAGAAGCTCATTTGTAATTGTGGTTGTACAACCTGAGTCAGGCAGATTGGAAATGGACTGTTAAATCAGAGATTGGTGTAAAACTGTGCTCTCTCCTGACTGAACCTGGAACATTTAGTCTCCAGTTTAAAACGGCCTGTGAAGTTTTTAAGGTGTTTTCGTGACAGTCCTGAGTTTAGCACTTTAAACCAACATCAACATCAACTTGTATTAACATACAAATTTAACATAAGAAAATGTAGTTAAAATAATTAGTTCAATGTCTGTATTAAAATAGCACATGGAAAAGTTCACAAGATCTTTTTAGCTGCTGGAACAATTATAGAAGAGTCATTTGATTTCCAGATAAAGAAGGAACTGCAGAGAGTGTCCAGGAATTCCCTGTTTCATTGATATGTGTGTCTCAGATACCAGGGTTTTGTTCCAGTTTTCCTCAGTATTAACTGTACCTCCCAGTTTAATCATCACTAATTCATAAATAAATCAGTTCATCATTTCCTTGTGTTAATGTTTAGTGCTTTATTGAATTAAAGATTTAATGAGCTGTGTTACAAAATTTTGAGATTTAGAAATTCTTAACTGTGATTTACTGTCATTCTGCTCCCAAATTTTAAAATTGGCCTTCTAATTTCTGAATCCAAATGGTTTATGTAGATAGTGAATGACAGTGGTCCTAACATTGCTCCCTGTGGAACCCCACTTTCCAACTTTAACTAGTCTGAGTAGATACTCTTAACTGCTTCTCCCTGTTTCCGTTTTGTAAACAGCTTGTTTTCCAGAACAATATGTACAATCCACAAGGTGAACATGATCGGGCTGCGTAGAGGGAAGAGCCGGGCAGCAAAATGGAATGAAAGGTGGCTACAAAACCAATATTTGAGGATTAGATATTCAGGGAGCTTGAGCCAAAACAGAAAGCAAATTAGAAGCCAAAAAAAAAAATCAGAGGGTTAGAGTTACAGAGCATTTGTAGCCATTTTTCATCCATTCCGCTATTTGGCCTGACCTTTTATCAGAACATCAACTTTAAGTGAATTAGCATCATCTCTAATACCACGAGAGAAGTAGAAGCTGTAATTAGTCCGGGACATTAATTGTATTTTACACTATCCCTCACAGGGGCTGATCATCCAGGGTGGCCATAGATTGTTCATTGTTGGTGCTTTGTTGTTGCTTAATCTGAATTTAAGGTTCAGTGAAAGGGGTGGAATTGGATGGTCAGAACTGTTCACAATCCCTGCAGGGTAATATTGAATTGAATTTCTATAACATTGTGGCCCTTACCCCTAGAATTAGTCAAGTTGGTTGGTGTGAGGCATATTGTTGTCCACCTGATCAGACAGGTAGTCCCCATGTGGATATGTTTGTGGGTGAGTGCGATGTAAAATCGATACAACCAGGCCCATTTCCTTTGTAATAACATCAAGTGTCTGCTTTTTTCCAGACCCCTTCCGTTCCCTTCACTATAACCCTCAGATAATTCAAATTCCTTGTGTACATCATCCTCTGAGACACCAGAGAATTCCATTTGTCTTACAAATAGATAGCAATGACATTGCTGCTATCATAGGATCAGTTCTGAAATAAGAAAAATACTGTAGATGCTCAAATCTGAAACAGGAACAGAGGGTGTTGGAAAAACCCAACAGGTCTGGCAGCATCTGCAAAGAAAGCAGTTAACGTTAAGAGCCAAAGGGACTCAAAATGTTAACACTGTTTTCTCTCCTTACGGATGCTGCCAGACTTGCCGAGCTTTTCCAGTATCCTCAGCTTTTGCTACAGTTCCGAAATACAGTCAGTCTGATTTTAAGGCTTCCTGAGTTAACGCACTGATCCAGGTAGCCACCCCACCCCACCGCCCCCCCCCCCCCCCCCCCATATCAATCCATATCCTTATCTTTTTAAAGTTTAAAGTTCATTTATTAGTGTCACAAGTAGGCTTACATCAATACTGCAATGACGATACTGTGTAAATCCCCTAGTCACCACTCTCCGGCCCCTGTTCGGATGCACTGAATATAGCATGGCCAACGCACCTGACCAGTACATCTTTCGACTGTGGGAGGAAACTGGAGCACCTGGAGGAAACCCACACAGACACAGAGAGACCGTTCAGACTCCGCAGACAGCGAACCAAGCCAGGAATCAAATCCATATCCCTGACGCTGTGAGGCATCAATGCTAACCACTGTGCCACCGTGCGTTGAAGACTTTTTACATAATTTCTAATGTAGAAAACATTTAATCCCTTTTAAACATGATTCAGCATATCTCCTCCACAGACTACATTGATAGCCTTTTAAATCAGCTATTCTTTTATAGTCAATGTTTTTTTTTATTTCAAAAATATATTTTATTCATAAAAAAAACTCTCAAATAAGACATTGCAATAGACAGATCCGAAAGTTACAAACAGTGCAAAAAATGAATCATTTTTACCCTACAATACAGTGCTTAATTACAAAACATTACATTCATTACATTTAATTACTTAAAACTATGAACTTCATCAGAGTTTACTGTGTGCCGTTATTTTTCAGATTGGCACACAGTTACACAGGCCGAGGGTATTCTGCAGTTACCCGGCCCTCGGTCTGCCTCGGTTGAGACGCTTTACACGGTGGCCTTTCCCCATTGTGCCTTTGCGGCGGCTGCCCAAAGCTTGAACGCGTCCCTGAGCATGTAGTCCTGGACCTTGGAATGTGCCAGTCTGCAACACTCGGTCGAGGATAATTCTTTCAGCTGGAAGATCAGCAAGTTTCGGGCGGACCAAAGCGCGTCCTTCACCGAGTTGATGACCCTCCAGCAGCAGTTGATATTTGTCTCGGTGTGCGTCCCCGGAAACAGCCCGTAGAGCACAGAGTCCTGCGTCACCGAGCTGCCTGGGACGAACCGCGACAAATACCACTGCATCTCACTCCAGACCTTCTTTGCAAAGGCACATTCCACAAGGAGGTGTGCGACCGTCTCATCACCCCCACAGCTGCTTCAAGGGCAGCGTGCGGTGAGGTTGAGCTCTCGGGCGTGCATAAAGGATCTGATGGGGAGTGCCCTTCTCACCACCAGCCAAGCCAGGTCTTGGTGTTTGTTTGTGAGTTCTGGTGATGAGACATTCTGCCAGATGACACTGACAGTCTGCTCAGGGAACCATCCGACAGGATCCGCCGTCTCCTTTTCTCTCAGGGCCTCAAAGACATTACGTGCTGACCACTGCTTGATAGCCATGTGGTCAAAGGTGTGTTTCCGGAAGAATTTCTCCACGAAGGACAGGTGCTGCAGTACGGTCCAACTACATGAAGCATTCCGCGGCAATGTGGCCAGACCCATCCTGCGCAACACTTGGGACAGGTCGAACCTCAAAAAATAGTGGCACTTGTTGTTAGTGTACCGAGGCTCTACACACAGCTTGATGCAGCCGCACACAAAGGTGGCCATCAGGATGAGCCCTCATCTACAAGCAGAAGGGGGAAAGGGAAGAAATTAGAAATTGGAGACCCATTTCACTATTGAACGTGGATTATAAAATTCTGGCCAAGGTCATCGCCAACCGGGTCAAGTCTGCTCTGGAGTCAGTGATCCATCCTGATCAAACCTGTGCTGTACCAGGCAGGAAGATCTCTGGTAGCCTCGTGCTACTCAGGGATATGATCGCCTACGTGCAGGACAGGCAGGTAGACACCTGCCTCATCAGTCCAGACTAGGAGAAGGCGTTTTGACAGAATATCGCACAGCTACATGATGGATGTGCTCTCCAAAATGGGCTTTGGGGAGGGAATCCGCAATTGGATCCAACTGCTCTACACAGACATCAGTAGCACAGTTTTAATCAATGGGTGGGAATCAGATATGTTTCAGATCAGGTCTGGAGTCAGGCAAGGCTGCCCTCTCTCCTCCGTCCTTTGTGTGTGTTGTATTGAACCCTTTGCCGAGGCCCTCAGAAGCGACCCAGGCATCAAAGGGGTTACAATCCCAGGCAGCGGAGGGACGCAAGTCAAAGCCTCCCTCCACATGGATGACGTGGCTGTCTTCTGCTCGGACCCCTCGTCTGTTCGCAGGCTTCTTCGAGTCTGTGAGCAGTTCGAGCTGGCCTCGGGGGCCAAAGTCAACCAGTGTAAGAGTGAGGCCATGTTCTTTGGGAACTGGCCTGACACATCCTTTGTCCCCTTCACCATCAGGGTAGACTACCTCAAGGTGCTGGGGATATGGTTTGGAACAGCAGGGGCATGCGCCAAAAACTGGGAAGAGTGCATCGCCAAAGCCAGACAAAAATTGGGATTGTGGGAGCAACGCTCCCTCTCCTTCACTGGGAAAAACCTTGTGATCCGATGCGAGGTACTGTCCGTGTTGTTGTACGTGGCGCAGGTGTGGCCAATCCCCAAGTCCTGCGCAGCAGCAGTGACCCGGGCCATCTTCAAATTTATCTGGGGATCAAAGATGGATCGTGTCTGGAGGGAGGCGATGCACAAATCTCCAGAGAACGGAGAGAAAAACGTTCCCAATCCTCGGAGGAAAAAACGTTCCCAATCCTCGGAGGGAAAAACGTTCCTCATCCTTTTATCGTCAATGTTGTTCTGAATGATGACACTATTAACCTTCTATCTAACCCTTCTGTTGGTTCAATTATTGAAACCAGAGTACTCTCTTTGTGCTAATGGTCACATTTTCTATCTGCCCAGTTATTTTTTGAAGTCAACTCTTGAATTATTTGTGTATTCATCATCTTAGCACATTTCATGAACTAATGTTGAAGTGTTTGCTCCACACCCACAGGGTTTGATCTGTTTCAAGCCACAAACAGAAAGGTCCAGTTTTCTCCTGGAGTTGAATGAAATCAGCTTTTGAAATGATGCAGCATTTCAGCCAATGAGAGAGGCCTATAAACAGCTCCACCCCTCATCCAAAAACAGAAAATGCTGGAAATATCAGTGGGTCTGTGGGGAGAGAATAGAGGAAACGTTTTGAATCTAGGTGACCCTTCGTTAGAGCTGAGAGCAAAGAGAATCAGCAGAGGTTTATATTGTGAGAGGAGTGGGTTGGAATGGGACAAAGAGAATGTAAATGAGGATATAGAAGGCTGAGAAGGTGCTAAGAAGTGTCCATTAAGTGATCATAATGTGTGAATTGCAGAATGGAGGTACAGATTGTTAAAGGACTGCCTAAGGAATGTGGTAGTTTCCCTGAAGGGCCCCAGGATCCTTCTGACCTTTTGGTTTTAAGCAGGTGGAGGGAGGGGGCTAGAAGGACAGCTGGAATGGAGAAGTGGAAAAATAGAAGTGAAAAGGAAGGATGATAAAATGGATGAATGAGATGAAACAAAATGGCGGCACGATAGTGCAGTGGTTAGCACTGCTGCTTCACAGCTCCAGGGTCCCGGGTTCGATTCCCGGCTCGGGTCACTGTCTGTGTGGAGTTTGCACATTCTCCTCGTGTCTGCATGGGTTTCCTCCGGGTGTTCCGGTTTCCTCCCACAGTCCAAAGATGTGCAGGTTAGGTTGACTGGCCAGGTTAAAAATTGCCCCTTAGAATTCTAAGATGCGTAGGTTAGAGGGATTAGCGGGTAAATATGTGGGGGTAGGTCCTGGGTGGGATTGTGGTCGTTGCAGACTCGATGGGCCGAATGGCCTCCTTCTGCACTGTAGGGTTTCTATGATTTCTATGAAAATGAAATGAAATAATTGGAAATAGGGTGAAGGTGAAGGAGAGAGTTCAAGCTCTGAAGTTGTTGAACTCAATGTTCAGTCCAGAAGGCTGTACAGGATCCAATCGGAAGGTGAGGTGCTGTTTATTCAGTTTGCGTTGAGGTTCACTGGAACATTGCAAAAGGCCAAGGATGGGCAGGGTGAACAGGAGGGCAGGGTGTGTGTTGAAGTGGCAAGCAACAGGAGGTTTGGGTCCTGCTTGCAGATGGGCTGAAGGTGTTCAGCAATCATCCAGTCTACGTTTGGTCTCTCTGATGTACAATAGACCACAGTGGGAGCAGCGGATGCAATTGACCAGATTGAAGGATGTGCAGGTGAAACGCTGCTTCACCTGAAAGGAGTGTTTCGGATTGAGACAGTGAGCAGAGAGGAAATAAAGGGGAAGATGTTGCATGGGAAGGTGCCGTGGGCAGTGGTTGAGGTGTTAGGTGTGATGGAGGAGTGGACCTGGGTGTCCTGGAGAGAATGGTCCCTGCAAAATGTTGAGTGGGGGCGGTGAGGGGAAGATGTGTTGAGTAATGGCATCATGCTGGAGTTGGCAGAAAGAGTGGAGAATGATCCTTTGAATGTGGAGACTGGTGAGTTGAAAAGTGAGGACTAGGGGGACCCTATCCTGGTTCTGGGAGGAAGGGGAGGGGGTAAGAGCAGTGGCTAGGGGAATGGGTTGGGTGCAGTTTAGAGCCCTGTCAACCACAGTGGATGGAAAACTATGATTGAAGAAGAAGGAAGACATAGTGGCAGCACTATTTTGGGAAGTCATCAGAACAGGTGCAGCGGAGGTGAAGGAACTGAGAGAATGGGATAGAGTCCTTACAGGATGTGAGGTGTGCAGAGCTGTCGTCAAGGTAGTTGTGGGAGTCGGTGGGCTTATAATGGATGCCAGTGGACAGCTTATCACCAGAAATTGTGACAGAGAGGTCAAGGAAGGGAAGAGAAGTGTCAGAGATGGACTATGTGAAGGTGCTAGAGGGGTGGAAATTGGAAGCAAAATGGATACATTTTTCCAGGTCCAGGCGAGAGCATGAAGTGGCATCGAAATTGTCGTCGATGTACCAATAAAGAGTTGTGGGACGGGGCTAGAGTAAGACTGGAATAGGGAATGCTCCACGTAACCCATAAAGAGACAGGCACAACTGGGACCCATGTGCATGCCCATAGCCACACCTTTTATTTGGAGGAAGTGAGATGAGTTAAAGGGGAAATTGTTGAGTGAGAGAACCAGTTCAGCCAGATGGAAGAGAGTAATGGTAGATGGGGATTGTTCACACCTCTGTTCGAGGAAGAAGCGAAGAGCTTTGAGACCATCCTGATGGGGCATGGAGGTGTAGCGGGATTGGACATCCATGGTGAAGAGGAGGCGGTTTGAGCCTGGGAACTGGAAGTCGTTGATATGGCGTAGGGCATTGGAGGAATTGAGGAAATGAGTTTGGTGGGGCAGGAACAGGCTGACACGATGGGCCTACTGGGGCAGTCCTGTTTGTGGATTTTGGGAAGGAAGTAGAAGCGGGCTTTCCAGGGTTGGGAGACTATGATGTCGGAGGCTGTGAAGGGAAGATCGCCAGAGGAGATTAGGTCATTGACAGTCCTGGAAACAGTGGCTTGATGTTTGGTGGATGGGTCGTGGTCCAGGGAGAGGTAGGAGGAAGCATCCGAGAGTTGGCCCTCAGCCTCTGTGAGGTAGAGGTCCGTACGCCAGCCAACAACACCGCACTTGTTGGCGGGTTTGATGACAAGGTCAGTGTTGGACCGAAGAGAACGAAATGCAGGAAATTCAGAAGGAGACAAGTTAGAGTGGTTGAGAGGAGCAGAGAAATTGAGACGGCCGATGTCACGCCGACAGTTCTCGATGAAAAGATCAAGAGCAGGTAAGAGGTGGCGAAGGGGAGATCCGGGGGGGAGAGGGTGGGGGGGTGGAGGGGGAATGCTGGAGGTGGATGAAGTGGGGGTGGAGGGGGAAGAGCACTCCTGCCCACAGAAGAGAGCACGGAGACAAAGATAGCGGAAGAAGAGTTCAGCATCATGTTGAGTCCAAAATTCATTTAGATGAGGACGTACGGGTACACAGCCGAGTCCCTTGCTGAGTACACCATGATGTGGAGATGCCGGTGTTGGACTGGGGTAAACACAGTAAGAAGTTTAACAATTGTCAGGCAATACAGCAGGATATAGATAGGCTGGAAAATTGGGCAGAGAGGTGGCAGATGGAGTTTAATCCGGATAAATGCGAAGTGATGCATTTTGGAAGAAATAATGTAGGGAGGAGTTATACAATAAATGGCAGAGTCATCAGGAGTATAGAAATAGAGAGGGACCTGGGTGTGCAAGTCCACAAATCCTTGAAGGTGGCAACACAGGTGGAGAAGGTGGTGAAGAAGGCATATGGTATGCTTGCCTTTATAGGACGGGGTATAGAGTATAAAAGCTGGAGTCTGATGATGCAGCTGTATAGAATGCTGGTTAGGCCACATTTGGAGTACTGCGTCCAGTTCTGGTCGCCGCACTACCAGAAGGACGTGGAGGCGTTAGAGAGAGTGCAGAGAAGGTTTACCAGGATGTTGCCTGGTATGGAGGGTCTTAGCTATGAGGAGAGATTGGGTAAACTGGGGTTGTTCTCCCTGGAAAGACGGAGAATGAGGGGAGATCTAATAGAGGTGTACAAGATTATGAAGGGGATAGATAGGGTGAATGGTGGGAAGCTTTTTCCCAGATCAGAAGTGACATTCACGAGGGGTCACGGGCTCAAGGTGAGAGGGGCGAAGTATTAGAGGGATGTTTTTTACACAGAGGGTGGTGGGGGCCTGGAATGCGCTGCCAAGTAGGGTGGTGGAGGCAGGCACGCTGACGTCGTTTAAGACTTACCTGGATAGTCACATGAGCAGCCTGGGAATGGAGGGATTAATACGATTGGTCTAGTTGGACCAAGGAGCGGCACAGGCTTGGAGGGCCGAAGGGCCTGTTTCCTGTGCTGTACTGTTCTTTGTTCTTTGTTCTTAACAACAGGTTAAAGTCCAACAGGTTTATTTGGTAGCAAAAGCCACACAAGCTTTCAGGTGAAGAAGGGGCTTGGAGCTCCGAAAGCTTGTGTGGCTTTTGCTACCAAATAAACCTGTTGGACTTTAACCTGGTGTTGTTGGAACTTCTTACTGAGTACACCATGCTCAGCCTCAGAGAGGGGAAGATCGGAGGGTATGGTAAATGGGGATAGGAGGGATGTTGGTATCGATGAGTTGCTGAGCTTGCGTCCCTTAACACCTAAAAGGAAGGGAAAAAGTTTCTTGTCAGATGAGACCAACTATAAAGTCAAACTGGGAGCCAGGACAGCTCTGAGAAAATGACTCGCTGCTGCTGGGGGAGATATCCAGAGTGCGCATGTGCCCCTCATTCACTCCAATTGGTTGAGCTGCTGCAGAGCCGCCTCTTTCTATTGGTCCTAACTGCTGTCAATCATTCCCCTGGGATTGTATTCTGGAGCATGCGCAGTGCGGCGACTGGAGCAGGCGCAGTATCAGAGTTTAGCGCCTGCGCACTGTCATTGATGGCCCTGGAGCCGGGGAGAAGCTTCTTTGTGCCGGCGAAGTGGAGGCGGCGATAGGCGGTGGGTGGGAGGATATGGAAACATTCTGTGGACCCGCAAATCCTTCAGAATCATTGTCAGCTCCCTAGTTGGCAGCTGCGGGGCTTCTCCCTCCTGGGAACAGGCCCAGGTTAACGATCACCATCCTGGTTCAGTCAGATGGTTCACATCAGAGGATGGCGGATGGGGGACAATAAATCAGAGGTTACACTTTGGGCTCAAATGAATGGGGACTCTGATCTCTGGGAGAGAAGGAAGGAAACTTTGGGAGGTGGGCGCTGAGGATTCAGAAACACCCGCTGGAGGCCCCAATCCTCCAATCAGACCCATTGATTTTGTCAGTCTGCAGGCAGAGCTGGAGAACTGATCTGATATTTGATTTGATTTATTATTGTCATGTTTATCTGATGTTTATTAGTGATGTTTATTGTTTCTTGCACACTATACAGACAAAGCATACCATACATGTAGAGAAAGATCAACTTAATATAAGGTAGACCCTTTCAAAAGTCCGATGGCAGCAGGGAAGAAGCTATTCTTGAGTCAATTGGTATGTGACCTCAGACTTTTGTATCTTTTTCCCAATGGAAGAAGATGGAAGAGAGTATGCCCAGGATGTGTGGGGTCCTTGATTATGCTGGATGCTTTTCTGAGGCAGCGGGAAGTGTAGACAGAGTCAATGGATGGGAGGCTGGTGTGCATGATGAACTGTTCACGACCCACTGTAGTGAACCCAGGCAGAGGAGAAAACTAGAAGAAGAGGAAAAAAGTGCTCCAGGTGGTGATGGGGGTTTGCATATGAGAGGAGGGAGAGTGTGTGGGACAGGATTTTACAGCTTTGAGGAACAAGAGAGAAAAAGTTTCCGTAGTAACTGGACTTGTCTGTTATGTTTTTTTTATCCTGTGCTTGCAATTAAGAATTTTGTCAACTCCTTTTTGCAGGAAGGGGAAGATTCATAGCTGCAAAACTCAAATCAAACTTCTCTGTCTGTGGTAAAGCTTTCACTGATCAACATTCCTGGAGAGAAACAAGGACAGTAGCACCATGGAGAAACCGTGGAAATGTGAGGACTGTGGCAAAGGATTCAGTTATCCATCCCTGCTGGAAATCCATCGACGCGTTCACACTGGGGAGAAACCGTTCAGCTGTTCCGTGTGTGGGAAGGGATTTACTCAGTCAACCAAACTCATATCACACCAGCGAATTCACACCGAGGAGAGGCCATTCATCTGTCCTGTATGTGGAAAGGGATTTACTCAGACATCCTGCCTCATGTTACACCAACGAATTCACACTGAGGAGAGGCCATTCAGCTGCACTCACTGTGAAAAAAGGTTCAGGTCTTCATCTGACCTCAATATACACCAGCGACTTCACACTGGGGAGAAGCCATTCACTTGCTCTGTGTGTGGGAAAGGATTCACTCATTCATCTGGCCTCAGGTCACACCAGAGAATTCACTCTGAAGTGAAGCCATTCAGCTGCACTTCCTGTGGAAAGAGGTTCAGGCATTCATCCGCCCTTGTTGAACACCAGCGAGTTCACACTGGGCAGAAGCCATTCACCTGCTCTGTGTGTGGGCAGGGATTTACTCAGTCTTCCAGTCTGCTGAGACACCAACGAGTTCACACTGGGGAGAGGCCATTCACCTGCAATTCCTGTGGAAAGAGTTTTGGGCAGTCATCCACCCTCATTGCACACCAGCGAATTCACACTGGAGAGAGACCATTCACCTGCTCTGTGTGTGGGAAGGGATTCACTGTAGCATCGGCCCTTGAGTCTCACCAGCAAATTCACACTCAGGAGAAGCCATTCAGCTGTACTGATTGTGGAAAGAGTTTCAGGTGTTCGTCTGCTCTCCTGGCACACCAGCGAGTTCACACTGGAGAGAGACCATTCAGCTGCTCTGTGTGTGGGAAAAGATTCACTCGCTCCTTCAACTTAGTGACACATGAGCGAGTTCATAAGTGACTGCAGGGATTGGATTCTGCTGTAATTGCTTTTGTCAATCCCATCCAGGTTTGTTACTGAGACAATATTTTATTTGTTTCTGGTGATGTGAAGAACCCTATAAGTGTCTGGAGCTTAAGATTCTGCAGATGTCACTGATTTTGTGTCTGCAGTGTCCCTTTTTGGACACACTATCTTTGATTTTTCCCCTTAATTCAAGATTTCTACTGCAAAGTAGGATCTGTTCCACAGGACTTGTGTGACACAAAAGTCATCACAATGTATAAAACAAAGGTGACAGAGGAGATGCCACAAAAGCTTTGTCCAGCAAAGCTCCTCCGTCTCATCCGCCCTCACAGTAACCTGCCTGTACTGTACAGTTCTAGCCCCACCATACTTCAGTATTTTCTTCTCCATGTTCCGCAACTTGGCCTTTCCTGTAGATATGGAAGGAATTTCCCTGACAACTAGGATAGACAGCAAACTCCACAATCTGTCCAGACTGAAAGTGAAGACAGAAATACAGAATGTCTTCATCAGAGAACTCCTCTAGCTGATGATCTCATGTAGTTGTTCGTACAGAAATTCAACTACAAATACTCAAGATTGTCTCTCTCATGCCTAAAACTTGTTCTCCCTTTCTATAAGCATCAAAGGAACTCTAGTTTTGGGACAGAATGTTGAAAATTAAGAAATTTAATAATTGGGAATGTGTTTTGGTGGGTGTAGGATTAAAATAGAGCAAACTATTTTTAAATGGGAATTGGTTCGGAATACAGATTGGCTTAGGTGAAGCCCAGCAATACCGTAAACAGATATTTACCTAAGAGAAGTCGGTAACAATAAAGCATTGAGTTTCAGGAGTTAAAGCAAAGATGGCAAAAGTTCAAAAGAGAAGACGGTGGTGAATTTCACGCTTAAAGGGGTGAGCTCATTTAAACAATGTAATTAAAGAGAAATTCCTGAGATAGGTAGTTCAGATAAGGAAAGATCCAACCAAAACACGGTATATCAGTGGCAGAATTTATCCTATACAGAGAACTGGTCCAAGATCACAGTCATATTCAAAAACTGTCTGAAGAAATTGAGTTTAAACAGATATTTTTTTCTCTTTTTTTAAGCCAGAAGCAATCCCACAAAAGATATTCATTCCAAGTGTGGTAACTATTGCTGGACTTTACTTATATAGTTTTAAAAATATAGGATGTTGTTTGGGGAGGTTCAGCTCTGAGGTTAAGAAAATAGAGGGATTTGAACTGGGTCAATTTAAAGGTATTGTGGATAACTATTAATGTAGTTAAATGTATACTTTTAGTTGCCTTTCTTGTGTGATCTACTGTTTAATAAACATTTATTTTGTTTAATTATTACATGATTGGAACATTCTTCCCTGTTCTTCACAACTTTTATCACATTATGAAAACTAGTTAGGAACCGGCATTCCATGTTTCCCTTCTGGATTTGGAATGCCTGAGCATTTAACATCAGCTGGATTTTTAACTGTGACTTCGAAAATTCTGCTACTTTGGGTTCACGATGACAGTCAATCTGCCACCTAATGCAAAACTCAGAACAAAGTTCGGAAAAGCAATTTCCTCCTTTAGCCAACTCGTGAATCGTGCAGGGAATAACATCAAGCTGACTCTCAGCACCAAGATGCCGGTTTAGGCCACAGAATGTGCCACAGAACAGCAAAACTGAAAGCTGTTGAGCTTCCTTTCTTGATCCTATATATTGTCTATGTTTCACAGCTTTCATTTTTGCTGTTCTGTGGCATCTCATAAAAGGTCAGAATTACAACTGCAGCAATGCTCTCAAAGACAAATGTGCCAAGTATGCTGGCAATCAAATCGACGGAATTGTCTCAGAAGAAAAGGGGTGCCAATTTAAGATTGAGATGAAGAATTTCTTCCCTGAGGGCTGTGAGTCTTTGGAACTCCTTGACACAGAGAGCTGTGGGGGCAGAGTCCTTGTGTAGATTTAAGGGTTAAAGGAAAGGTCAGGAAAGTGGATGTGAGGAATGTCGGATCAGCCATGATCCTATTAAATGAGAGGCCGAATGGGCTACTCTTGTTCCTATTTCTTACGATCTTATAGGCATCTTTGCTAGCTCCAAGAGTCATATTGGACTCGAAACGTTCACTCTGTTTTTCTCTCTCCACAGATGCTGCTGGACCTGCTGAGTTTTTCCAGCATTTTCTGTTAGCCCATAAGTAATTACAGAAATAGCGGATGCATTGGTTGTAATTTAGGATTCTGGCGAGGTACCAGGGGATTGGAAAATTGGCAATGTAATACCCCTGTTCAAAGAGGAAGGAAGGTTAAAAAGCAGGTAACTATAGGCCGATTGTCAACATATATTGCTGCAAAAATGTTGGAATCAATTATTAAGCAATAAATTGTGGCACATTTGGAAAATCATAATCTGATCAAGCAGAGTCAGCGTGCCTTCATGAAAGGGAAATCGTGTATGACTATTAGAGTATTTCGAGGAAGTCACATACAGAGTGGCTATAGGGGAGCCAGTAAATGTGTTGTATTTGGACTTCCAGAAGATGTTCAATAAGGTACCTCAGAAAAGGTTAAGTCACAAGATAAGAGCTCATGGTATTGCACATAGTATATTGGTATGGATAGAAAATTGGCTAATGGGAAGGAAACACCTAGTGGGGTTAAGGGGTTCTTTTTCAGGTTGGCAACCTGTAATCAGTGGAGTTCCACAGGGGTCAGTGCTGGGACCGTGAAAGGATTAATAATCATTCCAGTCTAAAAATCACATAAGCTGCTGAACTCAGTCATACAGTAAAACTATGAAAAAACGAGAAGCCCCAGATAATAGTTAAGGACCATAAAACTCCCAATTACAAGGGAGGCTTCAGTCATACAATATACACATAAGACTTCAATTGAGTTGTGTGCAGCTGCAGCTTGTCAGTATCTGTTATAACAAGGAACAATAGACTGGGATTTGATATACTATTGGTCAGACCAATAGCTATCATACTCATGTCCGGAGGGTGGTAGATAGTTTAAAAAAAACACACACTTGCTTTGTGATATAATTAGGTAGACATGCACAAGTTGTAAGTGGACAACTATACCCTTATGTCATACATTATGTAATTCCAATTGTTAATTATGAGTGGATATAGATAACTTCTATACAAATGTACATCTTTGGTATATGCTAATTACTTGTAATATAATCTAGAAGTAGATCTGTTTGGGTCTGTATCCAGTGTTCTGGACTGTGCCAGCAGCTAGCTTACTGGAGCCCTTGCTATAGCTTGTAATAAACGGCCGATTTTGAAACTCCAAAATTCTTTGTCTGGTCACATGAGAACAAGGTCAGTAAGCCGCTGACCATCACTGCACCACAACAGATCGTAACTGGTTATAATGTATATCAGTGGCTTGGAGGAAGGAAGCAAATGTACTGTAGCCAGATTTGCAGACAACACAACAATAGATGGAAAGGCAAGTTGCAAGAGAGTTACAAACAGATTACAATAAGATATTGATCGGTTAAGTAAGTGGACAAAAAAGTTAGCAAATGGAGTATAATGTGGTAAAATGTGAAGTTCATTTTGGAAGGGAGAACAAAAGAACAGTGTTATTTAAATGGAGAAAAACTGCAGAAAGCTTTGACATAAAGGGACTTGAGGATACTTGTGCACGAAACACAGAAAGCTAGCACCCAGGTGCTGCAAATAATCAGGAAGGCTAATGGAATGTTGATCCTTATTTCAAGGGGTTGGAATATAAGAATAGGGAAGTATTTCCGTCACTGTATACGTTATTGGTGAGACCACATCTGGAGTACTGTGAGCAGTTTTGATCCCATTATTTAAGGAAAAATATTTCATTGGAGGCAGTTCAGAGAAGATTCACTATGATGATCCCTGGTATGGAGTAATAGCCTTATGAGGAAAGGTTCAACAGGTTAGGACTTGATTCATTGGAATTTGGAAGAATGAGATGTGATCTCATTGAAACATATACGATTCTGAAGGAGCTTGACAGGGTAAAGGCTGAGAGAATGTTTCCCCTCATGGGAGAGTCTAGGACCAGTGGATATAGTCTCAGAATTAAGGGGTACTAATTTAAGACTGAGATGAGGAGAAATATCTTCTTTCTGAGGGCTGCGGGTCTTTGGTACTCCTTCCCACACAGCTATGGGGCAAAGACGTTGTGTATATTTAATGCTCAGATAGATTATTCATCAGTGATGGATCAAGGGTTACAGGGAAAAGGCAGGGAAGTGGACGCAAGAAATATTGGATCAGCTATGATCCTATTGAATGGCAGTGGATCAAGCTCGAAGGGCCAAAGGGCCTCCTCCTGTTACTATTTCTTATGGTCTTAAGAGACTGCTGGCCTCTCTTAAGTGGTCTGTCCATGCCTGGGTGGCTCCGGTGAAAGAGTTTGTAGTGTCCGGTTAATACCTTCCACCAGCAGTGAGTACCTCAGGGTACAGAGCGTTTCATCGACCCTGGTAAAAACATTCTGGTTAGAAAGGATCTCTTAACTCATGTTGAGCCTTTGTTGCTGACTTGGGGCTCTTGTAGTTTCATTGGACAAGATGTTTGTGAGAATAAGAGGGAAAAGAATGTTCCAGAGAAACTAGAATTGTCTGGTCTGAATTTCCATTCTGGACTTACAGTGATGACTCTTATACACTTCAGTTACAGGATATTAGAGATGATTTGCCGACAGGAAACTCAAACCAAGCATGACATCAAGATCTGTCAGTCACTTGATTCATCATGACCTGAATATCATTGGACTTTGAAGGTGGAAGAGGAAATCTTTGCCTGTTCTATCTGTGAGAGAATATTTTAAACATCATTGTGACTGGAAAATACCCCAAGACACACACAACACACCTGATAAGAGTTTTCCAGAGACTGACTGTGAAAAGAGCTTTAACCTGTTACACAGTTTGAAAAAAACATCACACCATTCACAGCAGGGAGAAACATGACAGGTGTTCTGTGTGAATGCAGTTGAGGCTTCAGCAGATTCTTCAACTTAGAGAGCCAAAAGGATCCCCGCAGTACAGAGAAACCATGGAAATGTGGTGGCTGTGGGAAAGGATTCATTTGCCATCCCAGCTGGAAGTTCATCAGTGCACTCACACTGAGGTGAGAACGTATACCTGCACCATGTGAGGGAGGGGATTCACTCTGTTGTCTCACCTTCAGTTACATCAGTGAGTTCAAACTGATGAGAGACCTTTTAAATGCTCTGGTTGTGGGAAATGCTTTAAAATCTCACCGGATCTAATTAAACACAAGCTTGTTCGCACTGACGAGAGACCGTTTGCTTTTTAACTGTGTGAGAAAAGATTAAGTCATCTCACCTCATTCAACACCAGCAAGTTCACACTGTGGAGAGGCAATTCACCTCTGTGTGTGGGAAGAGATTAGCATGATCACCTCACTTACTGACAAACGGGCGAGTTCACAAGTGACTCAGATGTTGAATTTTAACATTTAAAATCAAATACTAAATTGAATGCCAAAAGTTTTAACTGTTACTCCACTGATCCTACAGTCATGTTTATCTCTGTGTTTATTCTTCATGTTGGTTTCAGCATTCTGGATATCATTATAATTAGGTCGCTTACTGAGACGAGTTACGGTGAAATTTCCACACATGTCCCAAGAGCATTAGTCTGGTCCTCTGGATTCCTAATTCAGTGACTTCACCACAATGGTACCATCTCCCCAAGGAGATCACTCCAAAGATGTGCAGGTCAGATTGATTGGCTATGCTAAATTGCCCCTTATTGTCAGGGGATTAGCAGGTTAAATACATGGGGTTACAGGGATAGGGCCTGGGTGGAAATGATGTCAGTGCGAACTTGATGGGCCAAATGGCCTCCTTCTGCATTGCAGTGATTCTATGACTCCATGATCTCATGATGCGGGTATTGTCCCAGCTCCTACGCTGCGGATTTAAGTCCCACCTGAGGACATGAGAGTCAAGGAAAGTGTGTTTATAATGTGGCAAAACAGGTTGAGTATCAACCTGCAAAATCCTTCCAAAACACACCAATGGCAGGCAGTAAGAGCAGGAGAACTCTTTGATGAGGAGTGCTACCGTTCAAGGTATAAGCCTTAGGCAACTAGTTATGGAACAGATGAGCATCTGTTAGGTATGAAAAGAGATAATAACAACCTCCCCATTATTAGATAAAAGCAAATTACTGTGGATGCTGGAATCTGAAACCAAAAGAGAAAATGCTGGAAAATCTCAGCAGGTCTAACAGCATCTGTAAGGAGAGAAAAGAGCTGACATTTCCAATGAGGTGCAAGTAAAACGCTGCTCAACCTGGAATGAGTGATTTGGACCTTGGATGGTAAGCATGGAAGAGGTAAAGGGGCAGGAGTTACACCATCTGCGATTGCATGGGAAGGTGCCATGTGTGATGGGACAGGTATTTTTGTATAGTGGAGGAGTGGACTAGGTTGTCCCAGAGGGAACGGTCTCTGTGGAAAGCTGACAGAGAGAGTGAAGGGAAGATGTGTTTGATGGTAGCATCATGCTGGAGTTGGCAAAAATGGCAGAGGATTATGCTTTGCATGCAGAGGCTAGTGGGGTGAAATGTGAGAATGGAAACTCTATCCTTGTTCTGGGAGCGAGGGAAGGGGGTGAGAGTCATGGCATGGGAGATGGACTGCACGCTGTTGAGGGCCCTTCAACAATTAGGCGAGAAACCATGGTTGAGGAAAAAGGAGCACATATTAGAAGCACTACTTTGGAACAAATGCAACGGAGGCAAAGGAGCTGAGAGAAAGGCATGGAGTCCTTACAGGGTGCCAGGCGCGAAGAGCTGTAGTCCAGATAGCTGTGGGTGTCAGTAGGCTTGTAATGGATATTGGTAGATAGACTATTGCCAGAAATGGAGGCAGAAATGTCAAGGCAGGGAAGGAATTGTCTGAGTTGGACCAGGTGAAGGTGATGGAGGGGTGGAAACTGAAAGCAAAGTTGATGAATGTTTCCAGGTCCGGACAAGAGCATGAAGCGGCACTAAAATAGTCATCAATGTACTGCTAAAGGAATCGTGGGAGGGAACCCAGGTCGGCCTGGAACAAGGAACATTCCATATACCCCATAAAAAGACAAGCGTAGCTAGGATCCATGTGGGTACCCATTGCTACACCTTTGATTTGGAAAAAGTGGGATGAGTTGAAGGAGAAGTTGTTGAGAGATAGAACGAGTTCAGCCAGGCAGAGAGTGGTGATTTGGAAAAAGTGGGATGAGTTGAGGGAGAAGTTGTTGAGAGATAGAACGAGTTCAGCCAGGCAGAGGAGAGTGGTGGTGGATGGGAATTGTTCAGGTCTCTTTTCAAGAAAGAAGCGAAGAGCTCTCAGGCCATCCTGGTGTGGAATGGAGGTGTAGAGAGATTGCATATCCATGGTGAATAGGAAGTGGTTGGGGCCTGCTAACTGGAAGCTGTCAATATGATGCAGGGCATCAGAGGAATCCTGGATATAGGTGGGGCGGGAATGGACCAGAGGACCAGACGAATGCTTTCGGGACATGTGTGGAAATCTCACCATAACGAGTCTCAGTAATGGCGACCTAATTATAATGATATCCAGAATGCTGAAACCAACATGAAGAACATCTGGCATGTGGGAGTCTTTTAAGGAGCAGTTGATAGGACTGCAGGACAGGCATGTGCCTGTAAAGAGGAAGGATAGGAAAGGTAGGATTCGGGAGCCGTGGATAACCAGTGAAATTGTGGGTCGAATCAAAAAGAAAAAGGAGGCATACATGAGGTCCAGGCAGCTAAAAACAGATGGAGCACTGGAGGAATACAGAGAAAGTAGAAAAGAACTCAAACAGGGAGTTAGAAGGGCAAAAAGGGGTCACGAAATGTCCTTGGCAGACAGGATTAAGGAGAATCCTAAGGCATTTTATACATACGTTAGGAACAAGAGGGTTGTTAGGGAAAGAATCGGAGCCCTCAGGGACAAAGGAGGGGAATTATGCTGAGAACCAAAGGAAGTAGGAGAGATCCTCAACTAATACTTTGCATCAGTATTCACAAAGGAGAGGGACATGTTGACTGGTCGTATCTCAGAGAGATGTGTTGACCCGTTAGAAAAAAATCTCAATTACAAGGGAGGAAGTGTTAGGTTTTTTAGGAAACACTAAGACAGACAAATCCCCAGGGCCAGATGGCATCTACCCTAGACTCCTCAGGGAGGCAAAGATGAAATTGTTGGGCCTCAAAGAGAAATCTTTGTCTCTTCACTGGACACAGGTGTGATCCCAGAGGATTGGAGGATAGCAAATGTGGTCCCATTATTTAAGAAGGGTCGCAAAGATAACCCAGGTAATTATAGGCCGGTGAGCTTGACGTCCATGGTAGGGAAATTGTTGGAGAAGATTCTTAGAGATCGGATATATGCGCATTTAGAACTGAATAATCTCACTAGCGATAGACAGCATGGTTTTGTACGAGGGAGGTCATGCCTCACAAATTTGGTTGAGTTTTTTGAGGAGGTGACAAAAACGATTGACGAGGGAAGGGCCATGGATGTTGTCTATATGGATTTTAGTAAAGCGCTTGACAAGGTCCCTCATGGCAGGCTGGTGCAAAAGGTTAAATCTCACGGGATAAAAGGTGAGCAAGCTAGATGGGTGGAGAACTGACTTAGCCATGGAAGACAAAGGGTAACAGTGGAGGAGTCTTTTTCCGGTTGGAGGTCTGTGACTAGTAGTGTTCCACAGGGCTCTGTACTGGGACCTCTGCTGTTTGTGATATATAGAAATGATTTGGAGGAAGATGTAGCTAGTGTGATCAGTAAGTTTGTGGACGACACAAAGATTGCTGGAGTTGCAGACAGTGATGAACAGTGTCAGAGAATACAGCAGGATATAGATAGGCTGGAACATTGGGCGGAGAAATGGCAGATGGAATTTAATCCGGATAAATGCGAAGTGATGCATTTCAGTAGATCTAATGTAAAGGGGAGCTATACAATAAATGGCAGAACCATCAGGAGTACAGACACACAGAGGGACCTGGTGTATAAGTCCACAGATCCTTAAAGGTGGTAGCACAGGTGGAGAGGGGGGTCAAGAAGGCATATGGCATGCTTGCCTTTATTGTATGGGGCATAGAATATAAAAGTTGGCAGATGATGTTGCAGCTGCATAGAACGTTGGTTAGGCCACATTTGGAATACTGCGTCCAGTTCTGGTCGCCACACTACAGAAGGACGTGGAAGCTTTAGAGAATACAGAAAAGGTTTGCCAGCATGTTGCCTGGTATGGAGGGTCTTAGCTATGAGGAGAGATTGGGTAAACTGGGGTTGTTCTCCCTGGAAAGACGGAGGATGAGGGGCGACCGAATAGAGGTGTATAAAATTATGAAGGGCATAGATAGGGTGAACAGTGGGAAGCTTTTTCCCAGGTCGGAGGTGACAAACACAAGGGGTCACGGGTTCAAGGTTGGATCTCATGGGATAAAGGGGGAGGTGGCTAGATGGGTGGAGAACTGGCTTGGTCACAGAAGACAGAGGATGGTAGTGGAAGGGTCTTTTTCCAGCTGGATGCCTGTGACTAGTGGTGTTCCGCAGGGCTCTGTATTGGGACCTCTGCTGTTTGTGATTTATATAAATGATCTGGAAGGTGTAACTGGGGTGATCAGTAAGTTTGCAGACCACACAAAAATGGCTGGACTTGCAGATAGTGAGGAACATTGTCAGAGGCTACAGAAGGATATAGATAGGCTGGAAATTTGGGCAAAGAAATGGCAGATGGAGTTCAATCCAGATAAATGCGAAGTGATGCAATTTGGTGGAACTAACGTAGGGGGGAGCTATACAATAAATGGCAGAACCATAAAGGGTGTAGATACGCAGAGGGACCTGGGTGTGCAAGTCCACAGATCCTTGAAGGTGACGTCACAGGTGGAGAAGGTAGTGAATAAGGCATATGGCATGCTTGCCTTTATAGGACGAGACATAGAGTATAAAAGTTGGGGTCTGATGTTGCAGTTGTACAGAACGTTGGTTCGGCTGCATTTGGAATACTGCGCCCAGTTCTGGTCGCCACACTACCAGAACGTGGAGGCTTTAGAGAGAGTGCAGAGGAGGTTTACCAGGATGTTGCTTGGTATGGAAGGGCTTAGTTATGAGGAGAGATTGGGTAAACTGGGGTTGTTCTCACAGGAAAGACGGAGGATGAAGGGTGACCTAATAGAGGTGTATAAAATTATGAAAGGCATAGATAGGCTGAATGGTGGGAAGCTTTTTCCCAGGAATTGGCTAGCGGATAGGAAACAGAGGGTGGTGGTTGATAGTAAATATTCATCATGGAGTGCGGTTACAAGTGGTGTACCTCAGGGATCTGTTTTGGGGCCACTGCTGTTTGTAATATTTATTAATGATCTGGATGAGGGTATAGTTGGGTGGATTAGCAAATTTGCTGATGACACCAAAGTCGGTGGTGTGGTAGACAGTGAGGAAGGGTGTCGTAGTTTGCAGGAAGACTTAGACAGGTTGCAAAGTTGGGCCGAGAGGTGGCGGATGGAGTTTAATGCGGAGAAGTGTGAGGTAATTCACTTTGGTAGGAATAACAGATGTGTTGAGTATAGGGCTAACGGGAGGACTTTGAATAGTGTGGAGGAGCAGAGGGATCTAGGTGTATGTGTGCATAGATCCCTGAAAGTTGGGAATCAAGTAGATAAGGTTGTTAAGAAGGCATATGGTGTCTTGGCGTTTATTGGTAGGGGGATTGAATTTAGGAGTCGTAGCGTTATGTTGCAACTGTACACAACTCTGGTGCGGCCGCACTTGGAGTACTGTGTGCAGTTCTGGTCCCCACATTACAGGAAGGATGTGGAGGCTTTGGAGAGGGTGCAGAGGAGGTTTACCAGGATGTTGCCTGGTATGGAGGGGAGATCCTATGAGGAGAGGCTGAGGGATTTGGGATTGTTTTCGCTGGAAAGGCGGCGGCTAAGAGGGGATCTTATTGAAACATATAAGATGATTAGAGGTTTAGATAGGGTGGATAGTGATAGCCTTTTTCCTCTGATGGAGAAATCCAGCACGAGGGGGCATGGCTTTAAATTGAGGGGGGGTAGTTATAGAACCGATGTCAGGGGTAGGTTCTTTACCCAGAGGGTGGTGAGGGATTGGAATGCCCTGCCAGCATCAGTAGTAAATGCGCCTAGTTTGGGGGCGTTTAAGAGATCCGTAGATAGGTTCATGGACGAAAAGAAATTGGTTTAGGTTGGAGGGTCACAGTTTTTTTTTTTAACTGGTCGGTGCAACATCGTGGGCCGAAGGGCCTGTTCTGCGCTGTAATGTTCTATGTTCTATGTTCTAGGTCGGTGGTGACGTTCACGAGGGGTCACGGGTTCAAGGTGAGGGGGGGGGGGGGGGGGGGGGGGGGGGGAGGTTTAACACGGATATCAGAAGGACGTATTTTACACAGAGGGTGGTGGGGGCCTGGAATGCACTGCCAAGCAAAGTGATTGAGGCGACTCGCTGGGATCGTTTAAGACTTATCCAGATAGCCACATGAACAGACTGGGAATAGAGGGATACAAACGAATGGTCTACTTGGGCACATGAGTGGCGCAGGCTTGGAGGGCCGAAGGGCCTGTTCCTGTGCTGTATTGTCCTTTGAGTGAGAATGGAGTCAAGATAAGAGGAAATAGCTTTGGTGGGGCAGGAGCATGCTGACACAATGGGCCTACCAGGACAGTCCTTTTTGTGGATTTTGGGAAGTAGGTAGAAGCGGGATGTCCGGGAGTGGGAAACTATAAGGTTGGAAGCTGTGGGGGAAAGGCATCCGGAGGGAATGAGGCCGGTAACAGTGTTGGAGATAATGGCTTGATGTTCAGTGGTGTGGTCATGGTCCAGGGGGAGGTAGGAGGTAGGCGCTCAGCCTGTGAGGTAGAGGTCAGTACGCCAGACAATAACAGCACCCCTTTGTCAGTAGGTTTGATGACAAAGTCGGGGTTGGACCTGAGGGAGTGAAGAGCGGAAAGTTCAGAAGGAGATTGGAATGAGGGCGGGGGAGGGGGGCGCAGAAAAATTAAGATGGCCAATGTCCTGTCGACAGTTCCCAATGAAGGATCAAGGGCAGGTCATTGTCCTGGAGGGGATGTCCAATTGAAGGCAGAATTTTGGAGGCACATGAAAGGACTGTGGAGGGGGGGGGAGGGGCGAGGCGGGGGGCGGTCGAGGTGGGGACGTAAGGGTTCAAAGCTGAGTCCTTTGCTGAGAACAGGAGGCTCAGCCTCAGAGAGGGGAAAGACGGAGGGTATGGTGAACATCCAGTACGGGCTGTGGCTAGAAAAGATGGGGTTCGAAGGATTGGGACTGGTGGAGACTTAGGGTGCGAAATGGTGTTGATGAGTTGTTGAAGCTTGCGCTCCTTAACATCTGCAAGAGACAAGAAAAGTTTCTTGTTATGGTGTCGAATGGTGCAAAGGATGAAATGAAACTGGGGACAGGGACAGCTCTGAGAGAAAGAATATGTAGGAAAGAGTTGACGTAAGAAAAGTCAGCTCTTTTCTGTCCTTACAGATTCTGATATGGAGATGCCGGCGTTGGAGATTCACAGATTCTGCCAGACCTGCTGAGATTTTCCAGCATTTTCTCTTTTGCTTCCCCATTATTAGATTTTCAAATTATTATCCCTACAATAGATGATCAAATGCATCCATTAATCCTTTAATTAGCACGGTAGCATAGTGGTCAGCACTGCTGCCTCTCAGCGCCAGGGACCCAGGTTCCATTCGGTCTTGGGTGAATGTGGAATTTGCACATTCTCGTAGTGTCTGCGTGGGTTTCGTCCGGGTTCTCCAGTTTCCTCCCACAGTCCAAAGATGTGCAGGTTAGGTTCATTGGACGTGCTAAATTGCTTCTTCGTGTCTAAAAATGTGTAGATTAGGGAGATTAGTGGGGTAAATACGTGGGGTTACGGAGACAGGGCCTGAGTAAAATGCTCTGTTGGAGTGTTGGTGCAGACTCAATGGGCCGAATGGCCTCTTTCTGCATTGTAGAGATTATATGATGCCAAAGTGACCTACTGGATGTGGTTTATTAACAGAAAAGAGAATTCTGCAGGGATCGACTAGGACCTTGCTGTTTGCACAATTTATTTAAAAGTCAGAATAGGCGGCCTCTACCCATATGTAATTTACTGATTGGACCAAACTGGAGTTAGGGAGTCTGCATAAAGAGGATTAGAGGGTCTTCTCCAGATGGATAAATTCATCATTCAGAGGTGTGACACCTCTACTTGAAGTCTCTACAAAATGTTTGTAACTTGACCAAAACACACAGGATTGGCATAATCCGAGATTTATATTTACATGTTCTGTGCGTCAAGTCAATCCTTTTGCAAGCCATTTCCAAATGCAGGCAGAGCTCAGGTTGCACCATTAGATACACCTTGATTGTGAGGACCTTTAGCTTTGCCTTGTGAAACTAACTTAAACTGGCGACAAACTGGTGGGATGGGGGAGTTTCTATTACTGTAGGTAACACAGCCTCAAACTGAGGCAACAAAATGTGATTTTGGAAAAGAGGGATAGTCACTGTGAAATATATACAAGAAAGGATTGAATTAATAAAAGATGTTTGGCTAGGTATGATCCCATTGTTGCAAAACAATATGCAGTCAAATTTCCAAGAGTTCATTCAGCCCTCAGAGCATTTAACTGATAACTGTGACCTGGAGTTAATGAATCATCTGTAATACTGTGTTTATGTTGAGGTCTCAGTCCATCTACCAATGCTCAGCTCGTACTGAGCCAGAAGATCTGTAGCTTTACAAGAATGGAGGTGTCACACCAAGGAATGGAACATTTATCTTGGTAAAATATGTGCTTTTCCCTTTTTGGATAACAATTACGGCAGTGTTCTGGGGATCAGATTGGAGACACAACACAGAGGTGTGGGAAAATCAACAGTGCTAATGTGGGGATTGTTAACACACTTGTGAAGGGGTTTAGAACTTTTTACTGTGGCCCAGGGTCCGAATAAAACATTCTGTAGTTAATGTTGCTGTGGGATGGTATTCTGTCTTGAGCAGTGAACGCATGGATATAATCACAATGCAGAAAGATAGTTTACCAGCTTTACTGGGGGTGATGCACAGCCATCCAAGACTAGGCAGCAGAAGGAGAGAATGTTGTGAGCTTCTGTCCTGGACTGACAGTGGTGGATTTTGGAAACGCATTTTACAGTGGGTTAGAAGGAA
The DNA here is from genome assembly GCF_964213995.1 of Mustelus asterias. Taxonomy (NCBI): domain Eukaryota; kingdom Metazoa; phylum Chordata; class Chondrichthyes; order Carcharhiniformes; family Triakidae; genus Mustelus; species Mustelus asterias. The sequence continues at coordinate 92,947,649 of NC_135816.1, forward strand.
AGAATTTGAAGAGAGGAAACTAAAATCTTTTCCTCTTGTGATATATTACTGGAGATATGATGGTGAGTGTTTATAATCCCTGTCTCACTATACTGGTAATTTAAGTGGTTTGTAGATTGTGGTGTTGGCCTATATTGCCTCTCCTCACTCTTGCCCTTTTCCCTGCTCCCATTTCCAGGTTACAGGCTCCTGTGAGGATGTGAGACAGTCGCTGGACTCAGAAATCCTGAGGGGTCCAGGCTGGAGGAGGTTCTCCAGATTGGGAGAGGTGTGATAATGGAACGGTTTGAAAACAAAGATCAGCATTTTAAAATTGAGTTGCTTAACCAAGAGCCTATGTGGATCAGCGAGTACAGTGGTGAGAGGAGAATGGAACTTGATTTGAGTCAGAACAAGGGCAGCAGAGTTTTCAATGATCTTCGGGTTGTGGAATGTAGAATATGGGAGGCCAACCAAGAGTGTGTCAGAATAATCATGTTTAGAGGTAACAGCTGCATGGATTTAAGTTTCAGAAGTAGATGAGCTGAGACAGGGGCAAAGTCAGGTGATGCGGAAATGGAAATAGGTGGTCTTAGTGCAGATAGGTAGTCAGAAACTCATCTGGTGAAATATGACACCGGGGTTCTGAATTGTCTCATTTAGTCTCACAGTTGGTGAGAGGGATGGAGTTGGTGGTGAGGGAGTGAAGTTTGTAACGGAGAGTAAAGGCAATGACTTCAGTCTTTCTAATACTTAATTGGAGGGAGTTTCTGTTCACCTGTGTGAGTTGGAGGAGAAATTGGAGGTGAAATTGATGGTGTTCACATGCACCTGCAAGTGTGGTCCTTCTAGCTGGTGGAGGTTGAGGGTTTGGGAGGTTCTGTCAATGTTCTGGTCGAGTTTTAGAAATATAAAACCCCTGTCCTTGACCCCCTCTGTCTCTCTCTCTCGCAAAATGTCCAGAGTCTTGGCAGGTTCCCGTGTCTGAAGGACATTAGTGAACAAGTTGTAAGTTTCAACATTCCAGCACTTTTCACAGTCACTTTGCCCGGCGCCACAAATTACCAGCTTCATTCAGATCAATTTCACAACCTGCTTTGTGTTTGTGTGGGTTCTCCCTCTCTCTCCTGTTTTTCTGTTTTATATCAATTTCACTGGGTATTAGAAAGGGAGTTTTGCAGCCGAGAAACCCAAACCCAACATTGCATCAGATCAATTTGGCAGATGGAATATAATGTAGAAAAATCACTTGACTGATTCCTGGGATGAAGCGATTTTCTTATGAGGAAAGGTGGACACGTTGGATCTGTATGGAGGAATGAGAGCTGACCTTATTGAAACATATCAGGTTACAGGTCTGATCACATCACGACTGCAATATCTTAGTTTGTAAATATCGAGCTAAAAATCATTATCCACAGTGGAGAGAAACCACACACACGTTCTGACTGTGGACGAGACTTCAGCCGATCCTCTGGTCTGTTGAAACACAAGTGGCCTCACTCCAGGGAAAATCATGGAAAAGTAGGGACTGTGGGAAGAGATCTAATTACCCATCCCAGCTGGAAAATCATCAATGCAGTCAGAGTGGGGAGAGGTCATTCACCGGTTTGGACTTTGGGAAGGGATTTACTGGGTCATCCAAACTGCTGACATATATCAGAACATTCACAGTAAGGGCAGACCTTTTAAATGCCCAGAGGGCAGGAAGTGCTATAAAAGGTCCAGGAACCTGACTTCCCATCAATGTGTTCACATTGACGAGACTGTCCAGGTGCTCTCACTGTGGGACTGGGTTCAGGTGATCAATTCACACTGGAGAAAGGGGGTTCACCTGTTCCAAGGAGATTTATTCAGTCATCCACCTGTAGATACACCAAGTTCAGAAGCATCTACTTAATATTAATATTAATGAGGCTATAGTAGGGCACTTAAAAAAATTGAATGCAATCTGGCAGAGTCCAAATGGTTTTGTGTCAGATAAATCGTGTTTGACTAATTTATTAGAGTTTGAGAAAGTAACAAGAACATGGATAAAGGGAAAACTGTAGATGTGGTGTACATGGATTTCCAAAAAGCATTTGCTATAATGCGACATCAAAGTTTACTCCACAAAAATAAAAGCTCATGGTACAGGGGTAACATACTAACAGGAATAAAAGATGGGGAAACTAACTGGGAGCAAGAAGATAGAATAAATGGGTCATTTCTGGTTTACAACTGTAACTATTGGAGTGCCGCAGGAAACAGTACTAACGCATCAATCATTCATAATCTAATTGAATGGCTTCGAGGAAGGGACCAAAAGTATGGTTTCTAAATTTGCTGATGACACAAAGATAATTAGGAGAGTAAGTTGAAGGAGGACATAAGGAGGCTGCAAAGGAATATGGATAGGTTGAGTGGGCAAATATTTGGCAGATTGAGTATAATGTGGCAAAATCAGTTGACTGATTCCTGGGATGACGAGGAAAGGTGGACACGTTGGATCTGTATGGGAGAATGAGAGCTGATCTTACTGAAACATATCAGGTCCTGAGAGGTGCTCATAGCGTGGATATTGAGATGATGTTTCTCCTTCTGGGAGAAATGAGAATTAAGGAAGATAGGTAAAAATAAGGGTCTCCCATAAATAGGAGATGAGGAGAACTTTTCAATCTCAGAGTGCCTTAGTCTGTGGAATTCTCCTTTCTCAGACAGCATTGAATATTTTTAACCTGAATTAGATGGATTATTGATTAACAAGGGAGTCAAAGGTTATAGGGGTTATACAGTAATGTTGAGACCACAATCCTACTGAGACCACTGTCCTATGACGACCAAAAGGGCCCGTATTCATTAGAGTTGAGAAGGATGAGATGAGACCTGATTGAAATGTATAAAATTCTAACAGGGCTGGACAGACTAGATGCAGCAAGGATGTTTTCCCGTTGGGGAATCTAGAACCAGGGGGACACAGTCTCAGGATATGGGGCAGACCATTTAGGACTGAGTAAGGCAAAAATTCTTCACTCAATCCAGTGGAATTCTCTACCACAGAAGGCTGTGGAAGCCAAGTCACTGAATGTATTCAAGAGAGATTGATGTTTTACAGATTTTGATGGCATCAAGGGTTATGGGGAGAAAGCTAGAATATGGCATTGAGATCAAGGATCAGCCATGGTCATACTGAATGGTGGAGAAGGCTCGAAAGACCGAATGGCCTATTCCTGCTCCTAGTTTCAATGTTTCTATCAGATCAGCCATGATCTTATCAATTCGCAGAGCTAGCTCGAGGAGTTCAATGGCCGACAACTGCTCTTAATTTGTTTGTTCATATAATTACCTCAATTATTTTGAGACTATAAATTTAAACCTGCTGTTTCACTTTGTCAGGAACAGATAATATTTTTACACCAATCTTATTGACAGTATGTTTCCAGCATTCACTGTTGTTCTTGTGACTCTAAACTTCTGTTGTGTCTAGGAGCTCTGATCCATGGAAGAGATGGGCTGGGGCACATTTCTAACATGGCTGGGGATTAACCCACATGTTCAGCCTTGGATGTAATGAACTGCAGCAATAACAGCATCGAGCCATCACTTGTGAACTTGCTGGTGTCTCAGCAAATGGCATTAATCAATGAATCCTTTTCCACACGTGGAGCAGGTGAATGGCCTCTCCCCTGTGTGAACTCACTGGTGTTACAGCAGGCTGAATGTCCAACTGAATCATTCCCACACACAGAACAAATGAATGATCTCTCCCCACTGAGAGTGCCCTGGTGTCTCAGCAAATCATTCCTGCTTTTAAAGCTCTCCTCACAGTCAGAACATTGAAACGTTCCTGTTTCAGTGTGAACTCGCTGGTGTCTCAGGAGATTGGATGAATGAGTGAATCCCTTCCCACACTCTGAACAGATGAATGGCCTCTCCCCCGTGTGAACTCGCTGGTGTATCGTGACGTCAGATGATGTCCTGAATCCAATCCCACAGTGAGAGCATCTGAACGGTCTCTCGTCAGTGTGAACACGTTGATGGCGAATCAGTTCCCTGGAACTTTTATAGCACTTTTCACAATTGGGGCATTTATAAGGTCTCTCATCAGTGTGAACTCCCTGGTGTTTCAGCAGAGTGGAGGAATCAGCAAATCCCTTCCCACACTTGGAGCAGGTGAACGGCCTCTCCCCAGTGTGAACCCGTTGGTGAGTCAATAGGTTGGAAGAACTGGTGAATCCCTTCCCACAGTGGGAGCAGGTGAATGGTTTCTCTCCAGTGTGAATCCGCTGGTGTTTCAGCAAGGTGGGGGATCTGGTGAATCCCTTTCCACATTCAGAGCATGTGAATGGCCTCTCGCCACTGTGATTTCTCCGGTGTGTATGTAAGCTGGATAACTGAGTAAATCCCTTCCCACACTCAGTGCAGTTGAATGGTCTCTCCCCGGTGTGAATACGTCGATGAATTTCTAGATCAGATGGGTAATTGAAACCCTTCCCACAGTCCGCACATTTCCACGGTTTCTCCATGGGTGTCCCTGTGCAGGTTGGACAATTAATTGAAGCTTTGTCTTCACACAGAGAACATGTGAAACAGTTTCTCTCCACTATGAATGATGTGATGGATTTCAGATTGTGTAACTGTTTAAAGTTCTTCACGCAGTCAGTCACTGGAACACTCTCTTTCGAGTGCATGCATCTCTGTGCTTTTCCAGTCACACTTTTGATTGAAATCTTTTCACGCAGACAGAACAGACAAACCTTTCTCCTTCCACATTCAAACGCTGATGATATTCAGGTCATGATGAACGAAGAGACTCTGCCCAATCTTGGTGTGATCTTGGTTTGAATTTCTTGTCTGCCAATCCTCATCTAACAATGTCTGTAAAAGGAGTTTAGAACAGTTATCATTGTAAGTCCAAGATATAAATTCAGAGCAAACAATTCTAGTTGCTACAAAACATTTTTCCTCAAAACTTTTATTCTCTATCCCACACACTCTCTCTCTCTTTTCCCTGTGAAAGATCCAGATACGTTCCTTCCCCCCACTTCCAGTTTTGTCCCTCCTCTCGTCTGGCTGGATTTATTTCTCCACTTCCAGTGTGCAGACCAAGAATAATATCAATGAGTCAATCATATTGTCTCCTTGCCACTGGGACTGTGAAGCCCTAACTACCCACTGTCCCCTCATCAAGATGGACGTGCATATGTCCTGCTGACAACCTCCACCTTCCTCGCTCAAATGGTAACCAATGGCCTGAATAGCCTGGTGCTATCACCATGACGTGAAGCCCATTAGCTAATCTGCCCTGACTCCATTTTACTTCGGCAGTCCTTGAGCAAACTATCCAGAGATGTGGAGATAATCCGCAGAACAGACAGGAAACCTACACAACTTTAAAACAAAACCAGAATCAAACAGTTCAACCTGAGACACAAAGCTTCACTGCCTGCAGCAGTGGTGGACTCGTCAACGTTGAGAGCGTTCAAGTGGTTATTGGATAAACATATGGATGATATTGGAATAGTGTAGATTAGAGGGGCTTTAGATTGGTACCACTGGTCGGCGCAACATCGAGGGCCGAAGGGCCTGTACTGCGCTGTAATGTTCTATGTTCTAATATGCAGATGCCTGATTTGTATTTTAAATCCATCTAGCGACCTTCACTAAAAGCAAATTACTGTGGATGCTGAAATCTGAAACCAAAAGAGAAAACGCTGGAAAATCTCAGTAGGTCTGGCAGCATCTGTAATGAGAGAAAAGAGCTGATGTTTCGAGTCCAGATGACCCTTTGTCAAGGCTACCTGACTCCCCAAACCTTAATCTTCTTGTCTCACAAACAATCTCAGTTTGCAAATTTTCAATTGACCAAATCTTGACAGAGTTCCAGATTTCCAGGAAGTAATTTCTGATATTGCTGGTGAAACATCCCAGTCTCAGCTACACAACTAAATATCAATCATTTGCAGAGACGGACTTACAATGAAACACTCCGTGCCTAGGCACAGGGCCACCAATAGGGGGGGGGGGGGGGGGGGCTGTGCTGATCGGAGATTGTTTTCCTCACCTTGTGCTTTCTAACGCTATTGTTATCTAAACACACGGCTGTGCCTCTGGATGCAAAGTGCTCGAACTCAATCATTTCAAACAATATGTCTTTGCACAACTGGGCTCTCTTCTATAACAAACCTCTTCGAAAAATTGAGGTTCAAACTATTTTTGTTTCAGGAAAAAAATTTAAATAATTATATTTAAAGTAGGAAAGAATGGAATTTAAGTTTAGAGATTCACATTAACATAATACAAAATGGATTAAGTGTTTTCAAAAAATGATTTTTTTTTGGCACCTTATATTGTAACCTGGCTCAAATTTACACAGATAAGTGAGTGTCCACCAACACAAGTTACTTTCTAGGAAGCTTTTCAAACTACACGCGGCACAGTGGTTAGCACTGCTGCCTCACAGTCAATTATAGCCATGATATGGAGATGCCGGCATTGGACTGGGGTAAGAAGTCTCACAACTTTAACCTGGTGTTGTGAGACTTCTTACTGTGCCTCACAGTGCCAGGGACCCGGGTTCAATTCCGGTCTCGCGTGACTGTCTTTGTGGAGTTTGCACATTCTTCCTGTGTCTGTGAGGGTTTCCTCCAGATGCTCTAGTTTCCCCCTACTCCAAACATGTGTGTGTTAGGTTGATTAGCCATGATAAATTGTCCCTTCGTTTGAGGAGGATTTGCATGGTAAGTACGTGGGGTTATGGGTATAGGGCCTTGGTGGGATAGTTGATGGAGGCGCGATAGACCGAATGGTCTCCCTCTGCACTGTAGGGATTCTATGCATAATCACATTTAGCAATGATAAGTAAAACATTGAACTGAGTAAACAACTTCTATGAATTCGTGATTTGATTTCTTATTGTCGCATGTACCGAGATACAGTGAAAAGTATTGAGAGGTGAACAAGGCTGGGCTTGACAACATTCAGGTACCCAGAAATCATAGAATAGAAATCATAGAAACCCTACAGTACAGAAAGAGGCCATTCGGCCCATCGAGTCTGCACCGACCACAATGTTTTAAAGTTATTTATTAGTGTCACAAGTAGGCTCAGATGAAGTTACTGTGAAAATGAAGGTGGGCGCAGGGTCCCACAAAGTGTAAGCCCGGCACTTTACTCTTACCCTGTTATGCAACAATTAAAAAAAATGCTGTGGATGCTGTAAACCTGAAATAAAAGCAGAAAGTTCTTGAAATCCTCAGCAAGTTTGGCAGCTTCTGTGGACAGAAAGTTAACATTTCCAATCCAATATAATTATTTTTGGGAACCGAGTGTTTCCATCATTCTGATTTAATTTTAAAGTATAATTGATGTAAATATTATTGTTCTTACAGATATCTGATGTAACTCTGATTTCAGACCTTCCTCTGAACATTTTACAAACTGAGCTCCATCTTACTGTCCATTCCTTCACTAAAGACACGGAGAAAATCACCACCACAAGATGGCGGCCGTTGGTTGCCTGGGTAACCTGGGCCTGTCGCCGGGGAGGAAACGCCGCCCATTCCCTCTTCCCTTACCAAGATGGTCGCCTCTGTTCCTCTCTCCCTGAACAAACCCAGCTTTCCTTCTCCAAAATGGCGTCCGGTTAGCAGTCTCCCAGTGCGCAGGTGCAGGTGTGTGGGGTGAGCATGCTCAGTGCAGTTACGGCGAGGGGAGCACAGAAAGGAATGGGCACTGTGGCTGGATTGGGAGGTTTATCAACTGCTGAGGTAGGCCTGAGGCCCCTAATAGGAGGCTGTGTCCGGTGATGGGGAAGGTTCTGTGGAGGCGATTCTCAGGCTGATTCAGTTAGTGAAGCTTTTAAATGCAGAGGCTGGTCTCGAATCCCACATTGGGTGGTTATACTAAAATATTTTACTTAATTATTTATCTACTAAGAGATAAATTGATCTGTTTAAAAATAGCATCTGTGAAAAGACTAAAATAGCGATAACCTGATATAATTCTGATGGGAATTTTAATATTACTGACTGACAAATGAACATAACATTTTGGGGAAGAATCAATCCTAAGATGTTTTAATTTACTCCCTAATGTCAGATTTCAGTTACTATTTTAAAATTTAATTGAGAATGTCGGTCCAGCAGTAAATAGCAAAATTAGTGGTACAAGGCTGCACTTAGAATCATTTCTCACCTTTTGTGACTGTCACTGTCTTTGTGTCTCTGCAGGAAGTATTTGCCCTGGTTTTGTGTCACAAATAAATGCAGCTTTTCCCAGAAACAGCCCAGAGTAACAATCACCATAATATTTCAGCAACGAGCAGAGCAGAGTGTCCATTGTGGGAATGCAACAAAGAGTGGGTGTGACTTCATGGTTCTGCAGGTAGGAGAGAATTATTGACTCGTTCATTTTATTCTCACTCTACACACGGGCTGGAGAACTGAATTCAGCCGGAGTGGTGGCGGTGGAGCTTGTCGGGAATTAGGAGTGCAGACATTAAATAGTGGTGATGGTCTGATGAGTTCAGATTTCAGCCCCAGTGAGGAGGGAGATTGTGTGTGATGGGGATTTATTGGATAAATGAGTAGAAAAAAATATTCCATGGAAAGGATAATTGTTCTGAATTAGTTTTGTGAACTCCTTTTCTAGGGTATTAGAAGAGGCGGATTTACAGACTGGAAGCTGAAACTAAACTTCACATCAAAGTTGAACAGTGCCACTCGATTCATCAGGACCGAAACATCATTGGCTTTTGACAGTAAAAGGAGAAATATTTCTGTGTTCTGTCTGTGCAAAAAAATGTCATAATTCAGTGTGACTGAGAAAAATACCAAGACCCACACACATACACAAGTGAAAGTGTTCTACTGTACTTACTGTGGAAAGAGCTTTAACCAGTTATTCTGTATGAATAGTAATCACAACATTCACAGTAGGGAGAAGCCAGATACATATTCTGTGTGCGGATGAGGCTTTAACTGATCATCCAAACTGGAGAGAGTCAAGGACACCGGCACCATGGAAAAACCATGGAAATGTGGAGACTGTGGGAAAGGATTCAATTATCCATCTCAACTGGAAAACCATCGACGCAGTCACACTGGGGAAAGGCCATTCATCTGCTCCATGTGCGGGAAGGGATTTACTCAGTCGTTCTGCCTCCAGTCACATCAAAGGGCTCACACTGAGGAGAGACCATTCAGTTGCACCTACTGTGGGAAGAGGTTCAGGTGTTCATCCAACCTCACTGCACACCAGCGAATTCACACTGGGGAGAGACCATTCACTTGCTCCATTTGTGGGAAAGGATTCACTCAGTCAACTACTCTGCTAACACATCAGCGAGTTCACACTGGGGAGAGGCCATTCACCTGTGCCGTGTGTGAGAAGGGATTTATTAATTCATCCCAGTTGTTGAAACACCAGCGGGTTCACACTGGGGAGAGACCATTCACCTGCTCCAAGTGTGGGAAAGGATTTGCTCAGTTAAACAATCTGCTGAGACATCAGCGAAGCCACACTGGGGAGAGACCATTCATATGCTCTGTGTGTGGGAATGGATTTACTCACTCATGCAACCTGCTGACACACCAACGAATTCACACTGGGGAGAGACCGTACACTTGTTCTGTGTGTGGAAAGGGATTCACTCGGTCGTCTCACCTGGTGACACACCAGCGAATTCACACTGGGGAAAAGCCATTCACCTGTTCCATGTGTGGGAAGGGATTCACTCAGTCACAACATTTGCTGACACACCAGCGGATTCATAAGTGATTGCAGGCATTGCATTTCCCTGTTGTTGCTGCTGTTACTCATATCCAGGAAAGATAGTATGACAATATTTAGTTTATTCCTTCTATTATTAACTGTCCGAAGTTTAATATTCCAGATATATTGCTATTTTAAGAAGGCCATGTTGCTTTTTAGAAGCACCATCTGTGATCCTTCCCGTTAATTCAAGAACTCCCAGAGGAACTCGTTGACAAAATTCTGAACTTTACTTCAATCCTAAATTGATCTTTGGTACACCATTCAGTCTCTGAAAACTGATTAACATTTCCAATTAGAAAGTGCTGATTAATTCTTGCTTGCCATTCTTAGAGACTTGTATATCCTTTACAGTGACACCTTCATTATAAATTAAATATAAAACAAAATAATGAAATATTTTACAACTGTTTAAAAAAAAATGCAGACAGCATTGGGATTTGGGTCAATGAGGGATGAACAGGAAAATACCACTGGTAATGGTAGAGATGACAGAAGTGTTAAATAATTATTTTGCCTCATTGTTTCCTGGGGGATAGAACAGGTCAAACTGACATTGAAAGATAAGATGAGTAGTGAGATAAGTGCATCTTAAGGATGTATTGAACAAACTAATCAAACTCAAGTAGGATAGAGTGGTCTGGAAGGATTGAAATCATTTAAAAAATAATAATGTAGGGAAAAGATAGCAGAGAAATTACCACATATGTTCAATGATTCATTAAAAATGTGTAGAGCCTGAAGACTGGCAGAAAGCAAATGTAATTTCTTTATTTAAATAGAAAATGCCCTAGCAATACTAAATCATAGTAAGTAGTCTCACAACACCAGGTTAAAGTCCAACAGGTTTATTTGGTAGCCTGTTGGACTTTAACCTGGTGTTGTGAGACTATTTACTATGCTTATCCCAGTCCAATGCCGGCATCTCCACATTAATACTAAATCAGTCAGTTCCACATCGGCAGTGGGACAACAATGGAATTCTTATTAAAGGAGAGAATAGAAGAAAATATAATAACAGTCAGCATGGATTTCAAAAGGGAAAATCTTGTCTGATCAACCTTTTGAGAAGATAGAGAGTAGATGGTGACAGGGCATTCAATGGGATTTACCTGGATTTTCATAGGGCTTTGATAGAATGCCGGCAATAGATTAATGAATAAGTTCAGAGAATGTGGAGTCAGAGGCAAGTGGCAGACTGGATTAAAAAAAACATATTTCATGGGATGTGTGCGTCACTCGCTGGATCAGCATTTACTGCCCATCCCTAATTGCCCTTGAGGGGACACTTAAGAGTCAACCACATTGACGTGGATCTGGAGTCAAATTAGGCCAGACCGCCAGGGGCGATCGTATCTGGGCCTCGTGATTGGGCCAAACCAGATGGAGAGGCCGCGCAGGAAGCCGAGCCAATTGGGAGCAAGGGCGTGCATCTTAGGATGGATCGGAACCTCGGTTGGAGCCAGGGAGGAGGAAAGAGTGGACTTGTGTATTACCTCTGCCAGACCCTTATCTTGTGTGTACATATTTATTTTTGTATAGATATAATAGTTAATGAACTGTTTCTTGTTGAAGGCACAATGAGTCATCTTCGAATATACTACACTGGTGATGAGGAAGAAATATGTCAGTCATTGGGCGATCACAGTGCGTAGTTAGCAGGGGAGTGGAGTGATTTTCAAAGCTAGAAGAAACAGGTACAGACACCCTAAAAATACCTTTAATCGGGACGTTTGAGCCGTTTGATAGTTGAGAACTGGGACAACGTATCGAAAGGATGCGTTATTTCTTCATAGCTAATGGAAACTTGCCAGTGCAGAAATTACATAGCTTTCATTCCCATTGGAACGGTCATTTACAGGCATGGTACAGAATGAAGAAGGCAAGACAGAATGCACAAAAAGCACAATGGTTAGTTCAACACTGTTAAAACAACTGGCTGAGTAGCTCAACAATGGATCCAAATCTTATACTTTAAACCAGGTCCAACTCAACCAATAGAAGTAGCCTTGATAGTCAGCGGCAGATCTCTTAAAATGGAGGTCGGCACTAGAGCTGCGGCCTCAGACTTAGGGGAACAAACATTTAGATACCTCCAGAAAGGTCTACAACCCTTGAGCTTGAGTAATTCAGAAGCCATTTGGTCTACGTGTACAGGAAAGATGCTGCGGAGAGTAGGGTCAATTACAGTAAATATATGCTACAGAAACCAAACAGCACAATTACCTGTTCTAGTGATTGAGGATCACACATTTTGTTACATGGGTTGAGATTGTATGAAACAGATACAATCGGACTGGCTGGAGATATTGAATATTCAGAATGAAGGTTTTCAAGAACTGCTATGCAGATATTCTGATATTTTCCAGAAGGAACTGGGACCAATAAAAGGGGCTAAGGCCAAAATTTATTTGAACCCCAAGTCAGCACCCAAATTCTTTCAACCCAACCAATGCTGTACGCACTCCATCATAAAATAGAAGTAGAGATAAGAAGATTAGAGGATTTGGGTTTCATAAAACCTGTACAGTTCTCTGAATGGGTTGCACCCATAGTCCCTATTTTGAAGCCAGATCACACTAAGAATGTGGGAATTAGAAATTAATTGTAAACTGAGGAGCTCGAGATAGATACCCCATTCTGCGAATTGAGGACCTCTGTGCAAAACTAACCGGGGCCTTAAGTACACCAAGTTCAATCTGAGTCAGAACGAGCAGCAGCTGGAGTTGAAGAAGATTCCCAGAAGTTGGTTACCATCAACATCCACTGTTGGGGGGTGAGAGAATAAAAATGACAAAGATTGAGGTTTAAATATGATTGTGGAATGAGGTTTAAGAATCTATAATTATTAAGAAAATTATTCAAAAATGGTTACAGATTGATTTATTCCAGAAAACCAGCTTCCTCAAAGTTACAAAGGTTAGCACCTTAGCAGAATTTTGTACTTCAAGAACTGTACAGATTGACCTTTTAGCGATAACAATGACAAAGTTTTGGAGTCAAGACAGCAAGAGATACTGGAGGGTAAGCTTACCACGATAAGTTAGAAGTCTCTGCGATATGGACAAGGTTAAATGTGATGGATACAAGATGTGCCTGTTTGGTAAAATCTATGTGTTGTTAGATTGAAATTTAAACAATGTTTGTGTGTGTGTGAAGCAAGGTATAAATGTATGCAGCCTTCATGTAAACATTCGAGTCAGTTTCTGAATCTGAAGTAGTGCTCTCCCTGCATATATGTTTGAATAAAGGAAGATGATCCTAACCTCTTCTGAGTCTCCTGTGATTAAAGTTTATCAGTGTCACAAGTAGGCTTATATTACCATTTCAATGAAGCTACTGTGAAAATCCCCCAGTTGCCACACTCTGGTGTCTGTTTGGGTACACAGATGGAGAATTTAGCATGGCCGATGCACCTAACCAGCATGTCTTTTTGACTGTGGAAAGAAACTGGAGCACCCAAAGGAAACCCACGGGGAGAATGTAGAGATTCCACACACCAGTGACCCAAGCCGTAAATCGAACCTGGTTCCTTGGCACTGTGAGGTATCAGTGCTAACCACTGTGCCACCCAGCTTGTAAGAAATCAGCGATAACAATCTGGTGTGGTTGGCAGGATACTGGCATCCTGGGGCCGGTTCTGTAAAGAGGGTGAGTATATTTACCTACCATCCTTAGTAAGTGCAGTAAGCTCACTCGGGAACAGTCTGGTCGAGTATTAAAAGTATCAAATAAAATAAATATATAAAGAGTAATTTGTTAATGGGAGATAAAGGGGGTTAATAAAGGAGGACTTGAATCAGACTAGATCCCTCGTTGCCAGAAAGGCAGAAATAAGTTTGCAAACTGAGTGCAGAGAATGGTTGTGCAGAAGTAGGTTTGCAGAATTGATCGCTCAGAAGACAGGTAAAAAAAGATGAAATGTTAATGGTGGAGTAAAAGGCCTTGATCCTGACTAGAGGCAGAGGGTTCAATGACAAAATTTGTTGCAGAACAACAGTCAAAAATCATGAAAATGCAGAAGGACAGGTGGAACCCAGATGGGACCCCGGGGAACAAAAAAGCTGCTGGTTAGGCCAGAAGAAGGATAGCAAAAGGGATTACTGATTATTACTGCATTATACCTACAAATATATAAACAAATTAATGCTAAAATTTGGCAGTAACGTAGTGAGCACTGTGGGTTCAATTACAGCTTCAGGTCACTATCTGTGTGCAGTTTGCACACTCTCCCTGTGTCTGCATGGGTTTGCTCCAGGTGCTCTGGTTTCCTCCCACATTTCAAAGACATGTGGGTTTGGTCAATTGGCCATGTTGAATTGCCCCTTAGTGTCAGGGGGACTAGGAGGGTAAATGTGTGGGGTTGCGTGAATGGGGCCTGGGTGGGATTGTTTTTGGTGCAGGCTCGATAGGTCAAATAGCCTCCTTCTGCACTGTAGGGATTCTATGATTCTAACACTGTACCGATCCGCTCAAAAAGAAGTTAAGGAAGAAAGGTACATAATAACTCAAATAATGTGTTGGCTTCCAATACAGTAAGAGTTTTAACAACACCAGGTTAAAGTCCAACAGGTTTATTTGGTAGCAAATGCCATTAGCTTTCGGAGCGCTGCTCCTTCGTCAGATGGAGTGGAAAGATTTCGGAGCGCTGCTCCTTCGTCAGATGGAGTGGAAAGATTTGCATGTTCTCCCCATGGCTTTCCTCCAGATACTCCGGTTTCCTTTCACACTCCAAAGATGTGCGATGCAGGTTAGGTTGATTGGCCATGATAAATTACCCCTTCGTGTCAGAGGAACTAGGAGGGTAAATATGTCTGGTTACAGAGATAGGACCTCGGTGGGATTGTTGTCGGTGCAGGCTCGATGGACCAGCGCTCTGAAAGCTAATGGCATTTGCTACCAAATAAATCTGTTGGACTTTAACCTGGTGTTGTTAAAACTCTTACTGTGTTTACCCCAGTCCAACGCCGGCATCTCCACATCTTGGCTTCCAATGACAGGTGAGCAAGGACTTAGAACAATAAAGGTTTATTGAATACTCTGAACAGTTCTGACATGCTGTGTGTGTGCTCGCTCTCCCAACACATTACTGCCTAAAAGGGGCGGGACTGTGGCACAGTGAGTAATGCTACTACCTCTCAACGCCAGTGACCCAGGTTCAATTCCAGCCTCGGGTGACTCTCTGTGTGGAGTTTACATGTTCTCCCCGTGTCTGCGTGGGTTTCCTCTCGGTGTTCCAATTTAAAGTTTATTTTTTAATGTCACAAGTAGGCTTACATTAACTCTGCAATGAAGTTACTGTGAAAATTCCCTAGTCGTCACATTCCGGTGCCTGTTCGGGTACACTGGGGAGAATCTAGCATGACCAATGTAGCTAACCAGCACATCTTTCGGACTTGTGGGAGGAAACTGGAGCACCCGAAAGAAAGCCACGCAGACATGGGAAAAATATGCAGACTCCGCATCGACAGTGACCCAAGCCAGAAGTGAACCTGGGTCCCTGGCACTGTAAGGCAGCAGTGCTAACCACTGCCATTGTGCTGCCGTGGGTGTTTCCTCCCACAGTCCAAAAATATGCGGGTTAGGTGAATTAGCCACGCTAAAAGATAGCCCTTTAGTGTCAGGGGGGTTTGCGGGGTAAGTGCATGGGGTTACAGGGATAGGACCTGGGTGGGATTGTTGTTGGTGTAGGCTCGATGGGCCAAGTCGCCTCCTTTTGTACTGTAAGGATTCTATAACTCTAAACAAGAGCATGGTGGCACAGTGATTAGCACTGCTGCCTCACAGCACCAGGGACCTGAGTTCAATTCCAGCCTTGGGTAACTGTCTGTGTGGAGTTTGCACATTCTCTCCATCTCTGTGTGGGTTTCCTCCTGCAGTCTAAAGATGCGCAGGTGAGGTGCACATTGCCCCTTATTGTAGGTTAGGGGAATTAGTGGATCAAATGCATGGGGTTAGGAAATTGGGGGGGGCGTGAGTCTGGGTAAGATGCTCTGTCAGAGTGTCAGTGCAGACTCGATGGGCCAAATGGCCTCCTTCTGCACTGTAGTGATTCTTTGAGGGAAAGGAGGTCAGCCCCAGTAATTACATAGAATCACTACAGTGCAGAAGGAGGTCATTTGGTCCATCGAGCCTGCATCGACAACAATCTCACCGAGGTCCTATCTCTGTAACCAGACATATTTACCCTCCTAGTTCCTCTGACACGAAGGGGTAATTTATCATGGCCAATCAACCTAACCTGCATCGCACATCTTTGGAGTGTGAAAGGAAACCGGAGTATCTGGAGGAAAGCCATGGGGAGAACATGCAAACCCCACACAGACAACGACCCGAGGCTGGAATCGAACCTGGCGCTGTGAGGCAGTAGTGCTAACCACTGTGCCACCAAAGTATCAATACCCTTACAGTGGGCGTTGATATTCGTGATGAGGAAAACACAAAGGAGGAGCTAGTTAATCCTGGCAAGGGGGTGCTCCCATCTCCACATAGTATCTACCACTCTGCTAGAGGAGGCAGAGATAACTCCATGGGTCCCATGGCAGTGACCACAAGGAAAACTGCTGAAAGTAAAATGCGTAAGCTTAAGGGCGAGGAAGCAGACCTTGAGGAGATAACCATACATGGTGGCAAACAATGCTGCTTAAGGAACTACCCAGACTTAAATCCTGACATAACTCAGAGTTTTGGACTACATGACACGAAATGCAGGGGTTTCACTCAATGCATCTCAATGACACACACATCCTTGTAAAGATAAAATGTCCTGGGATTTCTGGGTACAATTGTCCGCTGCAATGAGAACTCAGGACTGCGTTAACAGGGGAGGGGGAAGAGTGGAATTCTCAGAGGGTAAAATGCCTACTGGACATATTCGAGAGAGCAGTGAGGAGGGTTTTGACTGCAGGGGAAACTGGGTATGTATAAAGTCGGTTGTTCAGAAGAATGGGGAATCAGTAATGGAAAGTAGGAAGTATATGTACAGTTCTCAGGACAGCCTGTGAGGGATGGTAAAATCTTTGTGAAAATGTTGAAGGAACAGTTTGGTTTGGAACATCAAAGATTATTAGAATGGGTCACGCATTGGGTTTTCCTGCATGGGTATTATGCAATAGAGTTCCAGGGTAATAGAGTTGTGCCACTTGTGACCTCTGGAGAAATGTTTCAGATGTGGAAGGCAGCATCATATAGCCAGGAACTGACGAATAGCAACTCACCCCATCCATATTCGAGACCAGAACACTCCCCGAGGAAATAATACCCCCTTAAACAGGAGACACAGGAAGTAATAAGTTACATAATAGAGTCCTGAGAGAGATGGAATAGTAAGACAGACACAATCCACTACCAACTCGGCCTTCTGTCCCATCTGGAAAATGGATGGAACTTATGGATTGACCATTGATTACGCAGCCCTGAATGAAATAACACCTAGGCAATAGAGCTAGCCTGACTGCAATATTTAATAGCTTAAGGGCAGACCATACAATATTTTCAGTACAAGATATTATAAACAGATTCTGGGTGATACCCTTAGATGAAGAACCCCAGAGTCAATTTGCTTTCACAGTGATAGATGCTGGAGGGACTGGTTGCAACTAAAGTGCTTTATTAACTGATCTTGTTTTACAGAATTAACCCCGACCAATGATGACTGGAAAGGTTTCTGCTTAGTTACAGAGTGTTAGCAGCTATATTGATTCTCATAGGACTGACGGTCATAGTCACAAGTATGGGAGGCATACCCGCTTGCCCAACATCACCACCAAGACTCTGGTGTACCACAAACTGTGCAGAATGCAATGTGCAACATAGAATCCTGAATGTGCCAGTAGGAGAACTAATGACTTTACAATGCAGCCTGGGCTCACTCCAACGTAGGTGGGGGAGTATCATAACATATGTCAGCAATTGGCGGGGACTTTATGGGGACAGAAACTCATTTGTTAAATTTCTCAATATGATGTCGGTGTGTTTTAAACACATGGATTGAGTGGAAGGTTTTGACTTTTTTGCAAAAGGGGATATCAAGTTCACATAATATGTATAACAATGCATGATCAGCTTAATAATTCCTATCAAACTTCTGAATGGAACATATTTAGAAATGTACTAAATATGATATAAATGGGAAAACAGAAGTAATAGATAAACATAGGAATTAGGAGTAGAAGTCGGCAAATTCAGCCCTTCGAACTTGCTGTGCCATTCAATCAGGTCGTGGCTGATCCCTCCCTGGTCTCAAATTTACCTCCATCTGTTCCACATATCCTTTTTTTCATTAGAAATATATCTATCTCCTCCTTGAAACTATTCAACAATTCAGACTCCACCGCGCTATGAGGCAGCGAGTTCGACAAATTCATTACCGTCTGTGAAAAGTAGTTCCTCCTCGTCTCAGTTTTAAATCTATCACCTCTCAAACTGAAACTATAACAACTTGTTCGATATTGGCCCTTAAGAGGAAACATTTGGTCTACACTTACTTTATCAATCCCTTTTAAACTTTTCTTTATCTCGAATCAGATTCCCTCTCATCCTTCTAAACTCCAGTGAGTATCAACTCAAACTGTTTAATCATTGCTCATATGTCAACCCTTCAATCCCCAAAATCAGTCTGGTGAACCTCCTCTGAACTGCCTCCAATGCCACCACATTCTTCCTCAAATAAGGAGACCAAAACTGGACATAATACTCCAGATGTGGTCTCACCAACATCCTATACAATTGCAACAAACCTTCTCTACTTTTATACTCCAGTCCCTTTGCAATAAATGCCAAAAACACATTTGCCTTTTTTATTACATTTGATTAATTTGATTTGATTTATCATTGTCACATGTATTAACATACAGTGAAAAGTATTGTTTCTTGCGCGTAATACAGACAAAACACACCGTTCATAGAGAAGGAAACGAGAGAGTGCAGGATATAGTGTTACAGTCATAACTAGGGTGTAGAGAAAGATCAACTTAATGTAAGGTAAGTCCATTCAAAAGTCTGACAGCAGCAGGGAAGAAGCTGTTCTTGAGTTGGTTGGCATGTGACGTCAGACTTTTGTATCTTTTTCCCGAAGGAAGAAGGTGGAAGAGAGAATATCCGGGGTGCATGGGGTCCTTAAGTATGCTGGCTGCTTTGCTGAGGCAGCAGGAAGTGTAGACAGAGTCAATGGATGGGAGGCTGGTTTGTGTGATGGATTGGGCTACATTCACGACCTTTTGTAGTTCCTTGCGGTCTTGGGCAGAGCAGGAGCCATACCAAGCTGTGATACAACCAGAAATAATGCTTTCTATGGTGCATCTGTAAAAGTTGGTGAGAGTCGTAGCTGACATGCCAAATTTCCTTAGTCTTCTGAGAAATAAGAGGCGTTGGTGGGCTTTCTTAACTATAGTGTCGGCATGGGGGGACCAGGACAGGTTGTTGGTGATCTGGATGCCTAAAAACTTGAAATGTTGCACATTTCTATGATTCATGAATATAGACACCCAGATCTCTCTGCCCAGGTGCATTTTGATTCTGCTTTCCATTTAGGTAATAATTTGCATTTTTATTTTTTCTGCCAAAATGGACAACCTCATGCTTATACGCATTAAAATCCATCTGCCAAATTTTGGCACGTTCCCCTTGCTTATCTATCACCTGAGAACTACATCCTAAAGAAAAGGATGTTACCACTATACCACCAACAACAACAGAAACAATTCGTGTGGAGGGAGTCCATGCCTCGTGATCACCCATGCCGACTGACCCACCTTGTCTGATCATGGGCCCAGAACCAGAGAATGGTCTTGCATTAATCAATGAGAACAAGGTTTTATATGATCTACACCATTATCATGTGTACACCACCTCTGGCAGAACACTCTATATAGTTAAACATATCAGGATGAGAAGGGGGGTCATTTCGTTAGATATAACATTCCATCATATGCTGTAGTGGTAGAAGATATTATGGTTACTACCACATTAGCTGGTACCCATAATCCAAAATATTAGAGGCATATCCCCAATGGTGTTCAACCCAGACTGGGCATTGTATCTGGCCTTGATGGTGTAATTAGTGATTGAAGCAGCCCAGCCAAACAGTGGGATGAATCCAATAGGTGCGTCCTCAGCTCATGGAAGCAAAAACCCATCAGAAAAATGACCTGAAAAATGATGCCGCTACAGCATCCAATACTAAGACTTTAATAGTTAATTCTATTGATTTAGCAACTGTTGACCAGAATGCAAGTTAAAATGATTTTGGATAAGGGACAAGGGATTCTGAGCACTCAGCTGAGCGCAGACCAAGACATGACAAAGATCATTCAGAACTTAGCCGCTTAGTAAATAGGGAAGAGTGTTTTGGACGCAGCAAATAGGAACGGTGTCTGCAGCACCTATGGATCATGGGTGCTCAAACAGGCACGGTAAAATTTGAAGCAATTTCGTGAGGGAGTGGTCCCATTGTGGGTAACAAATAAACATCTGTTTAATATCTCACAACATACAATCCACAGATTGAACGGCTGGCAGCTCAGGCGTTTAACAGGTGAATATAGAATTAATGCATAATAAAGTCATATGTTAGTAGGTATTATCTTAGTGATACCATTATAACCATGTTCACACCTGGCAGAGCACTATATACAGTTGAAAATATCAGGATTATAATTTCTCATTACATTAGAAATTATAACATTTCATCATATGCTGTCGTGATAGAGGATAGTATGATGAGTACAACATTCAAGGGCTGTAGTTAGAAGCCATTTCCACAGTGTGTGCGCATCCAGTATATGACACTGAAGAAGCAAAGTGTGGGTTTAATGCCACAGCCAATTGTACAATGGAAACTATATGGGCTGCAAACGAATCAGTTCATAATGTATTCATGGGTGATGGGTGATACGTATTACCACAACAATAAGACAACAGGAACTCCAGTACAGCGGCAATTGGGTGTGCCCCATATTCAATAACTCAGTCTGTTTACACCCACAAGCGCCTGCAAAAGTGGGAGAAATAGAACTGGTTGAAATATATAAGAAAAGCACAGTTGATATTCAAGTTGTGGAAAATATAAAGGATAACCTGAAACAACACTTGAAACAATTATCTTATGCAATCCCACTATTGCCAGAACATCTGACTTAGATTCGGATGCAAATTCAACAAGTGAGCAGAACATACTATATACTCCAGCAACAAACCAGAGCTTTAGGAAATGACATAGAACAAATAGATTCCTTTATATGGTAGGAGGATCCGTGGGATTGTGGCTCAGATGTATGAATACACCCCTGGATTTGAATTATTTCCCATACTTTGGTAGTTGTCCAACTGATAGAATTGTGTGACTGATGTGCCTGGTCTACCACACAAAGAAATTTCAAAAAGAATGGCATTGGAGGTTACGATTCAGTAAATGGGGAAATAAATTAAGAGAACTATAAGATCAGGGGCCTAACTTGAAGGGCCTATTGATAAGATGGTCTAACTGTACCTTTATGAGTCCAAACTGGATACTTGGCCAATATGCACGGTGGTTGTGAAAAACGGGAAAAGAAAACGCCACTATCATTGGCCATTTGGGTTAGCTCCAAATAGCCAATGAGGATAGAGTCTTGGGGGTGAGAGAATATTAATGACAAAAAGGTTGAAGTTTTAATATGATTGCATAATGAAGTTAAAGAATCAATAATTAATTAGAGAATAGATAATGGTTACAGATTCCTATATTCAGAAAACCAGCTGCGTCTGTGTTAGAAAAATTAGCACGTTAAAGTCAGCAGAATTTCAAACTGCAAGAACTGTACAAGCTGACCTTTTTTAGCAATAACGAAGTTTTGGAGTCAGACAGCAAGAGATAGTGGGGTAGGCACATCAAGGTCGGTTAGAAGTCTCTGCAATAAGGACAAGGTTAAAGGTAATGAATACAAGTTGTGCCTGTTTTAGTAAAACCTGTATGTATTGTCAGATCGAAATTTAAACAATGTGTGTGTGTGTGTGTGTGTGCGAAGCGTGGTATAAATGTATGCAGCTTTCATGTAAACATTTGAGTCAGCTTCTGAATCTGAAGTAGTGATTTCATAGAAACATAGAAACTAGAAGCAGGAGTAGGCCATTCAGCCGTTCGAGCCTGCCACACCATTCATTATGAAATGGCTGATCAGCAAATTCAATATCCTGATTCCCCCTTCCCGGCCCCTCCCATATCCCTTGATCCCTTTAGTCCCAAGAGCTCTATCTAATTTTTTCTTGAAATCACACAACATTTTGTCTTCAACTACTTTTTGTGGTAGTGAATTGCATGCATTCACAACCCTCTGGGTGAAGAAATTTCTCCTGACCTCTATGGTGATCCTAAATTATTCTGAGTCTCCTATTAGAAGTTAGCAACAATGCCCACAAAGGATTATACCAGTGCACACGTTTACCCTTTGGAGCCTCATTAGCCTTTGCTGGTTTTCAGTATACAAAGGAAAGTTTGTTCAAAGGGCATCCTCAAAAGTAGTGGTTTACATGGGTGATGTCATAATTACTGAAGCATTCCCTGAGAAGCACAGGGCAAACCTAGAAGAGGTCCTAAAAAGATTAAAAGAAACAGGCATCAGTTTAAAATGAGAGAAATGCACTTCCCAGATGGATGAAGTTACTTGCATGGATTTCAGAGTGGATGCGAAAGGCTGAGATCTCTTGGAGGACAAGGTTAAAGCCATAAAGTACAACAGCCCAAAAATGTGTCAGCGGTGAAATCGTTCCTAGGGCTAGTAAATTATGATGGCAGATTTGAACAAACCATGTATACAACTTTAGCCTCACCACAACAGCTTGTGAAGAAGCATCAGTGATGGAAATGGGGAGAGGCAGAAAAAGAGGCATTTCCAAGTAAAGTGAGCCTTACAGTCATCAACATGACTTGTATATTTTGATTAAATGAAACCATTGGTAATTACTTGAGATGCACCACAATATGGTGTGGGAGAAATTCTGTCTCATAAGATGACAGATGGGACATTGACATTAATTGTATTTGTGTCAAAAATTGACAGTCTGGTGATAGTTTATGTAGTGAAGAAGTTTTATGCTCGGCACTTCACCACAGTATCAGACCTCAAGCCATTGTTGGGCTTATTTCAAGAGGATAAGCCAGTTCCACCAAACAGCCCTATAACATTGCAGAAATGGGCTTTTTTGCTAGCTGCATACAACTACTCTTTCCAGTATAGGGCAGGGGAACAGATATCGAAAGAGGATGAATTGGCCGCCTCCCACTGCCTCAGACAGTACCATCACTGCCTGTGCCACAAAAAATAGCATTGACATTGCACCTGCTAGGGACATTGTTGGTCTTAGCTACCCACATATAAACCTGGATCAAAAGGATCCAGTGCTATCAAGCATTAAAAGGATGATGTTCCAAGGTTGGCACGATGATAAGTCAGAGCAAATCAGGCCCTCTCTGCGGTGTAGGATGGCGATAACATGTGGATGGTGTGTTATTGTGAGGGTCTTGTGTTAATGTGTCATCCCAGGGGCAATACCTTTTATTACAGGAGTTGCACAATACACAGCCTGGACAAAGTAGGATGAAAGCACTGGCTCAAAGCTGTGTTTGGATGGCCGGCATCAATAATGAAATTGAAAGATCAGCCAGTGCCTGAGTTGGGAAATCCAACAGTCATTGCTGCCACTGGCAAATATGCTTTCATGGGAGTGGCCGGGTCAGCCGTGGTCAAGATTGCACACAGACTTTGCAAGACAGTTCATGGGACATATGAAGTCTATAATAGCTGCTGCCACAATTGACAAGTTACGGTAGATTTTTGCCATCCATGGCATCCCTGAGGTCTTACTGTCACTAACATAATAGCTACAGCAGAGGAGTTTCATGAATTTGTCAAGCCAAATGGTATCCACAATGTTTTGTCAGCCCCTTACCACACAGCTTTGAATGGCTTAGCAGAATGAGCTGTACAAACGTTTAAATCATCTATGAAAAAGCAAGTTCAGAGGCCACTGCCTCTATGCTTGGTAGGTTTCTTGTTGTTCATAATACAATGCCAAATGCCATCACAGGAGTTACACCAGCTGAGTTATTAACGGGATGCTGCCTATGAACCCACTTGGATTTGTTATTTCCAGGTTTGGCGGGGTGGGTGGAGGCTAGGCAAACCTAGAAAGAAAACCACGACTCAAGAGAAAGGGACATAATGTCCCAGGTTGAGCATTTAGTTACGGCTAGCAACTTTTGTGGTGGACTGACATGACAGTGTCAGGAAAAAATGTACAAAGAATGGGACCAGTTTCATACATTGTAGAGGTACAATATTGTTGTGTAAAAATGTAGCTGCCACATTTTCCATTTCAAATGGTTTGTCTTTAAACTGATAGAGACCATCACAAAAGCTAAAACGTCTGATAAAAGTACTTGTCAGTATCCCCTAAGGGAGTCAAGTGTGATAATGACAATTGCTTGTCCCACCTTTCAATATAGCCTTCCAATCGAGGATTAGGATACACATCTGACTTTGTAAGGACATTGACTTTTCTATACTTCTTGAGTACTATCTGGTTTTGGTACCATCACTATTGGTGAGCTCCAATCGCTGCAACTCATTTCAATGATGTCATTCTAGAGCATGCTTTCAATCTCCCTTTGAACCTATGCCCACTTTAGTGGATTGAGTCTCTATGGATATTGCTTAATTGGAGCAGCATTTCCTACATCTGCATCATGCAGTTACTTCGGTACTTCCCAGTTTGTTTCGACATGTCGTTCTCAGTGGTTGTAATAGCTTTTTCAGGTTGATTGACTTCCAGAAGGTAACTCAGTAATTTATCCCAATTTCTGATCACTTCCTCATTGTCCAATCCAATTTGAGGAATGCTGTTGCGAAGTTGAGTAGAATGTTTGAATTTTGTGCTTGTAAAAATCATAAAAAATTATAAAATGCTAAGAGGTGCCAAAGTAGGGACTTTTAGAATGAAACAAATGTCCTTTAATGTTACAGTTTAAATATAACTCTAACAAATGAAATACCTTAACTCTTAACAGTTGAACAATATTTTAAAAATGAAAAGGAAACAACTGTAATTTCTAACCTTTTTTTAGTTCCAAACAAACACTATTCATCTTACTGACTGAAAGTCCATTTTAAATATAGTTAGCAATCATAAGTATACTTGCTTTAAGGAGTGTAGACAGTCTTGAAGCTCTGAGAGAGAGAGAGAAAGAGATCTCCAGAAGCTAGCGAAATCATTCTGACTTCAACCAGGATTCAGCCTTTTTCTTTCTCAGAACATGAGCCATATAATCACATGGTCCTGCCAATCACTCTCATCTGCAATCCCAAAGGAACTTGAGTAAACAAAAGTCCGTTAACTCTACATAACATAACCTTTTGCAAGGTTAAAATGAGTAATTAACTTGCCCTCTGAGCATCTAAATTATTCCCACCAGACGTAGAGTGCTTGGAGCATTAAGCTGAATTTTTAAACATTCCCCTTAAACATTAAAAAAAACAAGATATTGTCCAACTATCTTTACCCATTTGTTTGCCCAGAATCGATGGACCCTGAAAGATCCAGTGCCAAGTTTTCTTTTCTTACAGCATGGAAACAGGCCCTTTGGCCCAACCTGTCCATGCCGCCGTTTTTTTTAAAACCCCTAAGCAAATCCCAATTGCCCGCATTTGGCCCATATCCCTCTATACCCATCGTACCCATGTAACTATCTAAATGCTTTTTAAAAGAGAAAATTGTACCCGCCTCTACTACTACCTCTGGCAGCTTGGTCCAGACACTCACCACCCTCTGTGTGAAACAATTGCCCCTCTGGACACTTTTGTATCTCTCTCCTCTCACCTTAAACCTATGCCCTCTAGTTTTAGACTCCCCTACCTTTGGGAAAAGATATTGACTATCCACCTTGTCTCTGCCCCTCATTATTTTATAGACCTCTATAAGGTCACCTCTCAGCCTCCTATGCTCCAGAGAAAAATATCCTAGTTTATTCAGCCTCTCCTTATAACTCAATCCATCAAGTCCCAGTAGCATCCTAGTAAATCTTTTCTGCACTCTTTCTAGTTTAATAATATCCTTTCTATAATAGGGTGACCAGAATTGCACACAGTATTCCAAGTGTGGCCTTACCAATGTCTTGTACAACTTCAACAAGACATCCCAACTCCTGTATTCAATGTTCTGACCGATGAAACCAAGCATGCCGAATGCCTTTTTCACCACTCTGTCCACCTGTGACTCCACTTTCAAGGAGCTATGAACATGTACCCCTAGATCTCTTTGTTCTGTAACTCTCCCCAACGCCCTACCATTAACTGAGTAAGTCCTGCCCGTTCAAATCTACCAAAATGCATCACCTCACATTTGTCTAAATTAAACTTCATCTGCCATTCGTCAGCCCACTGGCCCAATTGATCAAGATCCCGTTGCAATTGGAGATAACTTTCTTCACTGTCCACTATGCCACCAATCTTGCTGTCATCTGCAAACTTACTAACCATGCCCTCTATCTTCTCATCCAAATCATTAATATAAATGACAAATAACAGTGGGCTCAGCACAGGTCCCTGAGGCACACCGCTGGTCACAGGCCTCCAGTTTGAAAAACAACTCTCTACAACCACCTATTCTGTCAAGAAGCCAATTTTGTATCCATTTAGATACCTCACCCTGGATCCCATGAGATTTAACTTCATGCAACAACCTACCATGCGGTACCTTGTCAAAGGCCTTGCTTAAAGTCCATGTAGACAACTTCAACTGCACTGCCCTCATCTACCTTCTTGGTTACCCCTTCAAAAAACTCAATTAAATTTGTGAGACATGATTTTCCACTCACAAAGCCATGCTGAATGTCCCTAATCAGTCCTTGCATCTCTAAATGCCTGTAGATCCTGTCTCTCAAAATACCTTCCAACAATTTACCACAGATGTGAGGCTCACTGGCCTGTAGTTCCCAGGCTTTTCCCTGCAGCCCTTTTTAAACAAAGTCACAACATTTGCCACTCTCCAATCTTCAGGCACCTCACCCGTGACTATCGATGATTCAAATATCTCGGCTCGGGGACCCTCAATTTCCTCCCTAGCCTCCCACAACATCCTGGGATATACTTCATCAGGTCCCGGGGATTTATTTACCTTGATGCGCTTTAAGACTTCCAGCACCTCCTTCTTTTTAATATGTACACTCCTCAAGACATCACTATTTATTTCCCCACGTTCCCTAACATCCATGCTTTTCTCAACAGTAAATACTGTTGAGAAAAGTTGAGATGTTGCTGCAGGGTCCAGAAGTCTCCAGAGCAATTGACTTTGTGAATGGATATATTTTCAATTGGGTGTCCCTAAGGTGTTATCGTGTCTATATGCCAATGTATAATGATGTTTATTTTCATTCATAGGTGATGAGAGACCATTCAGTTGCTCTCTTTGAGGGATCAGGTGATCATTTTGTCTCACTGTACACCAGCGGGTTCACACTGGGAAGAGACTGTTCACCTTCTCTGAGGTGGGATTCACTCAGTCATCCACCTACTGAGGCACGTGATTATAGTGATTGGATTTTGCTGTTAATCGCACCCAGAGTTGAACTATATCATTGGGATTGTTAATAAAATTGAGCCCAGTTATAGGTTATAGTATTATGGATTTGAAAAAAAGTTGTGCATTGTATCAATATGTCCAAAATCTTTTTAATATTAGAAATTCATTCCTTCTGAAGTACTGTCCTCCATCCCCATCTCCAATAACAGCTGTGAGGAGCTCAGGACCAGAATATTCACCTTTTTGTAGTTTAGTTTCACTTTGGCCTTGATCTAGTTCTTCTAAATACACTATCCTTACTGGATAAGGTCAACAGAGCAAGTGATGACATTGTAGTCCACAGCTCAAGCTCATAGCAGTAAAAATATCTGATGTTTTCTCTTAGAATGTGGCACAGTGGCCAGTACTGCTGCCTGGGTAGGATGCTCTTTAGGAGAGACGGTACAGACTTGATGGACTGAATGGCCTCCCTCTACACTGTAGGGATTCTATGATGATTCTGTGAATGTAAAGAATAAATGTCTATTGGTCTGTTACAAATGTAATGAAATACATTCATTACTGAGATTGGCCATTAGCCCCCAAACAGTGACCTCTCACCTGACAGCTCACAATCGCCCAGCTCCTCCCCAATAGATTGCAAGCGGAGAATTGAGCAGCAGTAGCAGGTCCTCCAACCAATTGGAGTGAATGAGCGGGGAGGTGCTGTGTGCAGACCTCCCTCATTGGCTGAAACTGTGCCACTTTGAAGTGGGGAATGGGAGATATGAGAGAGGTGGAAGGAGGTGGCCTTGGGGATGGAGCAGGTTTGGGTCAGAAAATCAACTCAGGGTGATACCCACACTGAAATGATAAACAATTTGGTTCTCTGAACCGTGAGCAGCTTGATGGGCAATGAGGCTGGATGCACAAGTGAATCATTTACTACATATGAAAAACATGAATGACCTCTCCCTGCTGTGAACTTGCAAGTTATCAGGATTGAACGCCTTACTTACAGTTGAACGTGACAATAAAGTTCAGTTATGGAACAGTTTTATTGACAGAAAGGCAGGACAAAGTTACAGACCAAAGGCAAGGTGCAGACTGAGATTTACAGAATAAAGTGAGCTGTACACATCCCGCCATATCTGGACAGCAGAGTGTTCTTTTTTCCTTGTATCTTTTAGTTTCCAGCTTTCTTATATTTTCTGTCTTCTTTCCTTTATTCCCTTGAAAGAACAGTTCTTATGCTGGAAACATCCCATAACTGGCACCCCTGCAGCGCCAATTGGAACTGTCCATATTCATTTCACTACAAAATCATGTGGTTCTTGTCCAGTTTTTTTTTCATGTGAACAACATTCACGAGTTCATAGCTCACACATTCCTCTGAGTACAGATAACTTCTGCACTTCCAGCATCTCAGTTCAAAACTAGTACAAGCTGGTTCAAAGCACAGCATTACTCCCACTTATTCAACCCTACAGTTAACACACAGATAAAGAAAGAACACAATTACAGACTATATTAATACAGACAGAGAAAGAACATAAGTCTTACAGACTACCTGGAAACTGGGTGACTGAATGAATCTTCTCACAGAGACAGTAAGTTTAATGTTTCTTCTCATTGTGAATGCTCTGGTATTTCTGGAAGCTGGATGATTTGGCAAGTCCCTTCCCACACAGGGTGCAGGTGAACAACATCTTCCCAGTGTGACTGAACCAATGCATTTTCAGCTGTACCCCATTTTGCATCAAAGATCAATTTAGAATTGAAGTAAAAGTTCATGGTTGTGTGAAATAGTTCTTGGGGAGAGTTCTTGAATGAAGAGAGAAGATCACAGAAGGTGCTTTTGAAAAGGGACATTTGTTAACATCTGCAGAAACAAACCTAATTTTGTCAGATTATCGGTCCTGAATTTGATTAACAGCAGCAAAAATAGAATCCAATCTCTGCTCTCACTTGTGAACTTGCTCATGCCTCAGTAGATGTTGTGACTGAGTGAATCCTGCCCCACACAAGGAACAGGTGAATGGTCTGTCTCCAGTGTGAACTCGCTGATGTGTCAGTAGTTGGGATGACCAAGCAAATCCCTTCCCACACATGGAACAGGTGAATGGTTTCTCCCCAGTGTGAGTGCGTTGGTGTTCAATAAGATCGCTTGACTGCCTGAAACTCTTTCCGCAGGAAGTGCAGCTGAATGGATTCTCCTTGGTGTGCGTTTGATGGTGTGACTGGAGGTCGAGTACCTCACCGAATCTCTGCCCACACACGAAGCAAGTGAATAGTCTCGATGCTGTGTGAATTCGCTGGTGATCAGCAAGGATGGATGAAGATTTGAACTTCAGTCCACAGGTTGTGCAGCTGAATGGCTTCTTCTCAATGTGAACTCGCTGGTGTGAGCGAAGACTAGATGACTGGGCAAATCCCTTCCCACACTCCGAGCAGGAGAATGGTCTCTCCCCAGTGTGAACGCGTCGATGGATTTCCAACCGGGATGGATAATTAAATCCTTTACCACAGTCTTCACATTTCCACGGTTTCTCCATTGTGTCAATGTCCTTATTTCTCCAGGCTGGGCAATCAGTTGAAGCCTAAGGCACACACAGAACACGTGAACAATTTCTCCCCACTTAGAATGGTTTGAGTTTTTTCAGGCTGTATAACTGGTTAAAGATCCTTCCACAGTCAGTCCCTGGACCACACCCAGGTTGTATGCGTGTGTGTGTCTTGGTGCTTTTCCAGTCACACTGATGTTTGAAGTGTTCTCCTGCAGGCAGAAAAGACAAATATTTATCTTTTCGCATTAAACCTGATGATATTCAGGTACCAGTGAATGCAAATGTTGCAACGTTCAGTTTCCCTGTCTATAAATATACCTGTTCTAATACCCTGCAAAATAAGTTTATGTAACCCATCACTGTAAACACAGGAGAGAAATTCTAAATTCCATGCAAAATGCTTTTTTCATTGTTCCTGCAAAGCAGTAAATCCTCATCCAACACTCTCCCTGTCCTGTGTTGAAATGCAAACCCCAGGCTGACCAGCTGTGCAATATTTACAGGATTTTCCCATATTTGAGTGTAAGCTGTCCTGGGCTTTTGTGGTTCCAGAACACTGTCCCATAAATTGGACTTTCCTGGTGGCACAGAACCCAGCCCCTACTAGTTATGGGTTCCAGCAGAAATGCAACCAACCTCACTACCCCCCTCCTGCCTCCACTGCTCTGGCAGCACCCATCCAGCCATTCATATGGACTCCCATGGAAAGCTATCCATTAATTTTCTCCATGTGAGTTGGTCACCCTGCCAATCCCATCACACCACCTCACCATTCTTTTCCTCCACTCCTTGTTTTCTCTCTCCCTCCGCCCACTCTGGCTGGGTTCAATTCTCAAGCAACTTTGTGCAGAGTGAGAATTTAATCAATAAATCATTTTTTTCCCTCAGGTTCAAAACCCTGATGTTCCACCCATTCCTTATTGTTTCACTGAGATAGTCACACATGAACATAAAACAAGTACAGGACAGGCAGATTTTTATTGGGATTCGGGGCCTCCAGCAGGTGTTTCTGAATTCTCCCTTGTCCACTTTCCAGTATTTCCTTCCTTCCCAGAGATCAGAGTCCTCATTGATTTGAACCCAAAGTGTAATCTCTGATTTACTGTCACTCCTCAATACATTGCAATCTCCACAGTTTAGGAGGAGGCCATTCAGCCCATCGTGTCTGCACCGACTACAATCCCATCCAGGCCCTGTCCCCATGTATTTACCCTGCTAATCCCCCTGACACTAAGGTGCAATTTAGCATGGCCAATGCACCTTACCTATCCACTTGGAGGAACCTGGAGGAAACCCACGCAGACATGGGGAGAAAGTGCAAACTCCAGTCATCTGAAGCCGGAATTAAACTCGGCTACCTGGCGCTGTGAGGCAGCAGTGCTAACCACTGTACCTCCGTACTACCCAAGACACATCCTCTGATACGAACCATCCTCCACTCGCTGAAGCAGGATGTCGGTGGCTAACCTGGGCCTGTTCCCGGGAGGGAGAAGCCCCGCAGTCGCAATCCAGGGAGCTGACACTGATTCTGAAGGTTTACGGATCCACCAACTGTTTCCGAATCCTCCCCAATGTCCAGCCTCCGGCTCCATCACTCCCTCTACCGGCTGTCGATGGGATACACAAGTGGCTCGCCATTATTCCAACCGACAATTGCCCGGGGAGTGATTGACAGCAACTACAAACCAATAGGAAGGCGGCTCGTGGCCGGAGCGGCTGGCCCTCCAACCAGTCAGACAGCGAAAGGGTGGGAACAGAAGCCGGAACTCCCTCAGTGCGCATGCGTCCAGTCGCAAACCGTCTCCTTCCGTGATGGCGACTATGAACCAACAGTTGTCACCTGGAAAAACCCGAGTATCTGTCGCCAGTTCGAATGCCGCACCTGAAATGCGCCTTTTGGCTTTGAGGCAAACACGGGCGTTTATGAACTCTCCCAACCCACTTGTCGGCTCCATCCTTCCCTTATGACCCACCTGGCGGTTATTTACCTGCTGACAGTTCACACCAACAACCTGTCAGGAACCATAATCGACAGTGCGCATACTCAAGCTCGCAATGCTCCAGTGATTGACAGCAGCCCGCACAAACAGGGAAGAGGAGGCGGGGCTGGAGGACCAACGATGAGCTGGTGATCCTCCAGCCAATCGGAGTGAATGAGGGGCGGGGCTGAGCCCGGATCTGCCTCAGTGGAGCCCAGATCCAGGCTCGTGCTCTGGGTGCAAATTCCATTAAGAAGTCTCACAACACCAGGTTAAAGTAGCATGCTACCAAATAAACCTGTTGGACTTTAACTTGGTGGTGTGAGACTTCTTACTATGTTTACCCCAGTCCAACGCCGGCATCTCCACATCATGGCTGCAAATCCCATCACAGAAACTAGTGGGAGTTCATTGTAATTCATAAAATCTGAAATTGAGGGCTCGTCTCAGTGAGGATACCAATAAGCTACTGTTGTTAAAACCCATTCGGTTCACTAATGCTCTTTAAATCCTCTACAAATCATTGGTCAGCATTTGGAGTGTTGTGTTCAATTCTAGGCACCTTATTTAAGGAATGATGTAAAAGCCATAGAAAGAATGCAAAAAAGAGTTTTACCAGAATTATATCAGGAATTTTAGATGCAAGGAACGATTAGAGAAATTGGGCTTATTCTCCAGAGAAGATTAAGAGGTGACCTTATCAAGTTGTTCAAAATTATCTGCAATTTTGACAGAATAAAGAAGGATTGCTCCCTGTGCCACGTGCTAGTGAGGCGAGGAATAGGAAGATAGTGCAGCTCAACACGTGGCTAAACAGCTAGTGTGGGAGGGAGGGTTTCAGATATCTGGACCATTCGGGTCTCTTCCGGGGCAGATGGGACCTGTACAAGAAGGATGGGTTTCATCTAAACTGGAAGGACATAAATATTCTGGCTGGGAGGTTTGCAAGTGTCACACGGGAGGTGGGAACCAAAGCAAATATGAATTAGGTTAAGGTGCTAAAGCGCGGGAAGGCTATTTACAATAATATTAGGCAGGAACTGAAGAATGTAGATTGGGGGCGAATGTTTGAGGGCAAATCAACATCTGACATTTGGGAGGCTTTCAAGTGTAAGTTGATAGGGATTGAGGACCGGCACATTCCTGTAAGGATGGAGGATAAGTATGGCAAGTGTTGGGAACCTTGGATAACGAGAGATATTGTGAGCCTAGTGAAAGAGAAAAAGGAAGCATTTGTCAAAGATAGGAGGCTGGGAATACATGAAGCAAGTGTGGAATACAAGGAAAGTGTGGAATACAAGGGCAAGGCTCGCTAAGAAGAAGAGTATTCTAGAGCAGGATGACCTGAGTGGGCCTGGAGTGCATCTGCTTCAATGCGAGGAGTGTAACGGGTAAGACAGACGAACTTAGGGCCTTAATGCTTACGCAGAATTTGGATGTGGTTGCGATGACGGAGACATGGTTAAAAGAAAGACAGGACTGGCAGCTGAATATTCTGGGGTATAAGTGTTTTAGGCGAGACAGAGGACGGGCTAAAAAAGGTGGGGGAGTAGCGGTATTAGTTAGGGAGCATATTACTGCGGTGCAGAGGGTGGACAATTTAGAGGGGTCATGTAATGAGTCACTGTGGGTGGAGCTCAGAAACAGGAAAGGTGTAATCACTATGCTGGGGGTATACTACAGGCCACCCAACAGCCCACGGGAAGTGGAGGAATAGATATGTCAGGAGATTCTGGATATGTGCAGAAAAAATAGGGTTGTTGTGGTGGGAGACTTCAATTTCCGTGGTATAGACTGGAAAGTGCTTAGGGCTGGGGGTCTGGATGGGGAGGAATTTGTAAAATGCGTACTGGAAGGTTCTTTGGAACAGTGTGTAGATAGCCCAACTATGCTGGAACTAGTTCTGGGAAATGAGCCCGGTCAGGTCGTCAAAGTTTCGGTAGGGGAACATGTGGCAAATAGTGACGACAACTCTGTTAACTTTAGGATAGTAATGGACAAGGACGAGTGTTGTCCGAAGGGTAGGGTGCTAAATTGGGGGAAGGCTAACTATAGCCGGATTAGGCAGGAATTGGTGGCCGTTGATTGGGAGAGGCTGTTCAGGGGTAAGTCCACGTCTGGCATGTGGAAGTCTTTTAAGGAACAGTTGATAAGGCTGCAGGACAGGCATGTGCCTGTAAAAAGGAAGGATAGGAAAGGTAGGATTCGAGAGCCGTGGATAACCAGGGAAAGTGAGGATCTGATCAAAAAGAAAAGAAAGGCGTATGTTAGGTCCAGGCAACTGAAAACAGATGGAGCTCTGGAGGAATACAGAGAGAGTAGGAAAGAACTCAAACGGGGAGTTAGAAGGGCAAAAAGAGGTCACAAAACGTTCTTGGCAGACAAGATTAAGGAGAACCCTAAG
Organism: Mustelus asterias; assembly: GCF_964213995.1. Taxonomy (NCBI): domain Eukaryota; kingdom Metazoa; phylum Chordata; class Chondrichthyes; order Carcharhiniformes; family Triakidae; genus Mustelus; species Mustelus asterias. Next base: position 92,981,863 of record NC_135816.1, read on the forward strand.
GCATTTTATTCATATGTTAGGAACAAAAGAGTTGTCAGGGAAAAGGTCGGACCTCTCAGGGACAAAGGAGGGAAATTATGCTTAGAACCCAAGGGAATAGGGAAGATCCTAAATGAATACTTTGCATTGGTATTCACAAAGGAGAGGGCCTTGTTGACTGGGAGTGTCTCAGAGGGAGGTGTTGACCTGTTAGAGAGAATCTCCATTACAAGGGAGGAAGTGTTAGGTTTTTTAGGGAACATTAAAACTGACAAATCCCCAGGGCCACTAGCTGAAGGATAGAGAACGTGAAGATAAAGTTAATGTAATCGGAAAAAGATTGTAAGGGATGGTACGGTGGTTAACACTGCTGGCTCATAGTGCCAGGGACCCGTGTTCAATTGTGGCCCCTGGTCACTGTCTGTGTGGGGTTTGCACATTTTCCCCGTGTCTGCGTGGGCTTCCTCTAGGTACTCCAGTTTCCTCCCACAGTCGAACGATATGCATGTTACATGGATTGGCCATGATCACTGCATGGGCTTATGAAGATAGGGTGAGGGAGTGGGCAGGTGCGTTTGGAGGGTTGATGCAGACTCAATGGGCCAAATTGTCTCCTTCTGCACTTTAGGGATTCTGTGAATTCTATGGGAAGGAGGAAAGCTTGTTCCCATGCAGTGCGTGTTCAGGATCTGGGTGCATGGTGGAGGCAAGTCCAAAAAATGCATTCACAGAGGAATTGTATTACTATCTGAAAAGCGTTATGGAGAGTAAAAGGGGAGCAACACTAGCCGAATAGCTCCTGAAGAGAGTCAGCATCGGCAAAATGGGTGAAACGGCCTCCTGTGCTGTAATCATTCTCTGATTCTGGACACAGTTGAACAAGAGACATAGGAACGAGATTGATACAGAATGAGTTACTGCAACGGAGCATTGCAGGGATGCGTAATTACCACGAGAGGAGTGAATCAATGACTGTGACAATTAAAAACCAGTATTGGAGCTGCCCTGGGAGTGTTTGATGGGGACATTACAGAGGAAAAGTTCTTCTGCATTTAATGCCATGTTGTACCTGTCCAGGGAGTGCTTGATGGGCACAGTGTAGAGAGAGATTTTGTCTATATTGAACCTGTGCTATATCTGTCTCGAGAATCTGTAATATAACTGTCCTTGGAGTGTTTGTTTGGACCTTGTAGCTGAAGCTTTAAATTTTATTTGAACCCTTCCTGTACTTGCATTTGGAGTTTTTGATGGGGATAGTGTGGTGGCAGGTTTCCTCTGTATCTAATCCTGTATTAACTCTGTGGCAGTGATTCTGTTGACCTTTCCCCCTTAACTTAAACTTGTACCCCATTGTAATTGTCATTTCTGCCCTGGGAAAAAGCTTCAAATCTTCACCTTATCTCTGCCCCTCATAATTTTATAAACTTCTGTCAGATCGCCGCTCTGCCTCTGTCTTTCCAGGGAGAACAATCCCAATTTATTCAATCTCTACTCATTGCGAGTACACTCCATACTAGACAACATCCTGGTAATCCTTTTCTGTACTCCCTCCAACGCCGTCATGTCCTTCTGGTCGTGTGGTGACCAGAATCGGACATAGTATTCCAAATATATCGGAACCAACGTTTTATATCACTGCAAGACAATTTGCCAACTATTATACTTGTTGCCCCAGACGATGAAGATAATCATGCCATATGCTTTCTTCACCAACTTTTCCACCTGTTATGCCACTTTTAAGGAAATGTGGACCAGTTCTCCCAGATCTCTCTGTTTGTCTATGCTCCTGACGGCTGTGCCATTTATTTTTTTTTACCTCGCACCTGAATTGGATCTATCAAAATGCATCATCTCGCATTTGTCAAGAATAAATTCCATCTGCCATTTCTCATGAAGAACTTGAAGAATGCAGGGAAAGGAAAAAAAGAACTCAAACGGAGTTAGAATGGCAAAAAGGGGTCACGAAATGTCCTTGGCAGGCAGGATTAAGGAGAATCCCAAGGCATTTCATGACCCCTTTTTGTCCAACTAACTCCCTATTTGAGTTATTTTCGACTTTCCCTGTATTCTTTAAGTGCTTCATCTGTTTTTAGTTGCCTGGACCTCATATATGCATCTTTTTTTTTCTTTTTGACTGGACTCACAATTTGCCTGGTCATCCACACTTCCCGAATCCTGCCTTTCCTGTCCTTCCTTTTCACAGGCACATGACTACCCTGCACTCGGATCAACTGGTCCTTAGAAGACTCCCACATGCCAGATGTGGGTTTATCCTCAAACAGCCTCGACCAAACAACAGCCTCCAAATCCTGCCAAACCTTTTGTAGATAGCTTTCCCGCAATCTATCACCTTAACCCTAGAACAACACTTTTCCTTTTCCAAGAGTATCCGGAAACTTACGGAATTGTGGTCACTGTTCACCACATGTTCGCCCACTACAAATTTGATGATCTGGCCGTGCTCATTCCCAAGTAACCGGTCCAGTATAGCCCCCTCTCTAGCCGGACTGTCTCCATATTGTTCCAAAAAACCTTCCTGGACCCACTTAACAAATTCCTCACCATCCGGACACCTAGCCCTAAGGGATTTCCAGTCAATATGAGGAAAAATAAAGTCTCCCACTATAACAGCCCTATTATTTCTGCACCTGTTCAGAATCTGCTTATATTTCCAGTAATCAACTTCCCGTGGGCTGTTGGGAGGCCTGTCGTACACCCCCATCATAGTGACTGCTCCCTTCCTGCTTCTGAGCTCTACCCACAGTGTGTGTCTGTTTGCATGATTCTTCCAAGGTGTCCTCCCTCTGTACAGCTGTAATATGTTCCCTAACCATTATTTCAACTCCCCCGCCTCTTTCTGTCTCGCCTAAAACTTATATCCCAGAAAATTTAGCTGCCAGTCCTGTCTCTTTTTAAAGCAAGTCTCCATTCCAGCAACCACATCTCGGTTCATGCATGAATCACGGCTCTAAGTTCATCTCTCTTCCCGGTTATACACCTTGCATTGAAGCAGATGCACTCCTGACTTCCAGGTCCACTGAGTTCGACCTCCCCCAGCCTGCTCTTCCTTTTAGCTAGTCTGGCCTTCGTCCATGCTCATCCCCATTCTCTACACTTGCTGACTTACTGTTCTGATTTCAAGCCCCTGCCACACGAGTTTAAACCCACCTGAACCACATTAGCAAACCTCCCAGCCAGGATACTGGTGCCCCTCCAGTTCAGGTGTAACCCGTCCTTCTTGTACAAGCCCCATGTTCTCTGGAAGGCATCCCAAAGATCCACAAATTTGAAGCCCTCCTTCTTGCACCAGTTCTTTAGCCACATGTTCAGTTACCCTAAAAATGTTTCTGCCGATATTCCTGTGAAACCCATTTCTCATTCAGTAAGTCAAATCTCATCCTGATTTTAAATGTCGCTATTAAACCTTCCCTGTACCTGATCTGCTCGAAGGATAACAATCCCAACTTCTCCAATCTTGCCATGTAACTGAAGTCCCTCATCCATGTTCCCATTTTGGTAAATCTCCTCTTCATCTTCTCAAAAGCCCTGACATTCTTCCGAAATGTGATGACCAGAACTAAACGCAATAATTCAACTGAGAATTAACCAGTGATTTATAAAATTGCAGTTTCTATCAGAAACCCATTATATGACACTTAATCAGACGTCTTTTGAAAGTTAATAGAAATATTATCAATTGCATTATATTCCTCAAAACCCCACATTAGTTAATCAAAGATGCCATCAGAGTTGTGAGACATGATTTACCATTAACATCTGTACTTCGTTTTCTCCAAACAGCAAATTATTTTCTCCCAGATTATGGACTCTATATGTTTCTCCATCATCTAGCTTATTCTGTCAGCTCTGCGCTTCCACAATTTAAACCTCTCCCTTTTTATATATCGTGAAACATGTATTGTCAAAGACAGTGAAATGTTTATTTAATTTCAACTTTGTCAGCAAGCTAGCCTAAAAGGCAGTTTGTCCTAAGATGCTAGTATCCCTTGCACCACTCCCATATGCAAGGAGGACTGGAAGAATATTGTCTAGCCATCAGCTATTTTCACCATTCCATCCCCTCAGCGATCCTGAAATGGCCATTCTGACTGGGTAAATGTTCTACTTAGAGTCATAGAGGTTTACAGTATGGAAACAGGCCCTTCGGTCCAACTTGTCCATGCCACCTTTTTGTAAAAACCCGAAGCGAGTCCCAATTGCCCGCATTTGTCCCATATCCCTCTATACCCACCTTACCCATGTAACTGCCTAAATGCTTTTTAAAAGACAAAATTGTAACCGCCTCTACTACTACATCTGGCAGCTTGTTCCAGACACTCACCACCCTCTGTGTGAAAGAAATGCCCCTCTGGACCCTTTTGTATCTCTCCCCTCTCACCTTAAACCTATGCCCTCTGGTTTTAGACTCCCCGACTTTTGGGAAAAGATAATGACTATCTACCTTATCCATGCCCTTCCTTATTTTATAGAGCTCTTTAAGTTCATCGCTCAGCCTTCTACGCTCCAGAGAAAAGAGTCCCAGTCTACCCAGCCTCTCCTTATAACTCAAAACATCAAGTCTCGGTAGCATCCTAGCAAATCTTTTCTGCACTCTTTCTAGTTTAATAAAATGCTTTCTATCATAGAGTGACCAGAACTGTACACAGAATTCCAAGTGTGGCCTTACCAATATCTTGTACGACTTCAACAAGACGTCCCAACTCCTGTATTCAATAATCATTGTGATAGAAAAAGTGCTGATTTGAAATGGGTTAACTGAACCTGTTTGTTCAGTGATTGTAAATAATATCTGCATCGTCCATTTCCTTTAAACCTTGCCCTTCGCACCTTAAACCTGTGCCCCCGAATAATTGACTAATGTGATAGCATTGCACCAGAACCTGAGAATGATAGGTTGGAGTGTCCACAAAATCAGAGAACAATAGATTGGAATGTGACAACAGTGGACCAGAGCAAGAGGTTGGAATTTTACACCAATGGACAACATAAGAACATAAGAAATAGGAGCAGGAGTAGGCCATCCAGCCCCGCGAGCCTGCCCCGCCATTCAATAAGATCATGGCTGATCTGAAGTGGATCAGTTCCACTTACCCGCCTGATCCCCATAACCCTAATTCCCTTACCGATCAGGAATCCATCTATCCGTGATTTAAACATATTCAACGAGGTAGCCTCCACCGCTTCAGTGGGCAGAGAATTCCAGAGATTCACCACCCTCTGAGAGAAGAAGTTCCTCCTCAACTCTGTCCTAAACTGACCCCCCTTTATTTTGAGGCTGTGCCCTCTAGTTATAGCTTCCTTTCTAAGTGGAAAGAATCTCTCCATCTCTACCCTATCCAGCCCCTTCATTATCTTATAGGTCTCTATAAGATCCCCCCTCAGCCTTCTAAATTCCAACGAATACAAACCCAATCTGCTCAGTCTCTCCTCACAGTCAACACCCCTCATCTCTGGTAGCAACCTGGTGAACCTTCTCTGCACTCCGTCCAAGGCCAATATATCCTTCCACAAATAAGGGGACCAATACTGCACACAGTATTCCAGCTGCGGCCTCACCAATGCCCTGTACAGATGCAGCAAGACATCTCTGCTTTTATATTCTATCCCCCTTGCGATATAGGCCAACATCCCATTTGCCTTCTTGATCACCTGTTGCACCTGCAGACTGGGTTTTTGTGTCTCATGCACAAGGACCCCCAGGTCCCTCTGCACAGCAGCAAGTTGTAATTTCTTTCCATTTAGATAATAATCCAATTTGCTATTATTTCTTCCAAAGTGAATAACCTCGCATTTGTTAACGTTATACTCCATCTGCCAGATCCTCGCCCACTCACTCAGCCTGTCCAAATCTCTCTGCAGACCTTCTACGCCCTCCACACGATTCACTTTCCCACTTATCTTTGTGTCGTCTGCAACCTTTGTTACCCTACACTCAGTCCCCTCCTCTAGATTGTCTATATAAATGGTAAATAGTTGAAGCCCCAGTACCGATCCCTGCGGCAAGCCACTAGTTACCATCTGCCAACCAGAAAAGCACCCATTTATTCCGACTCTCAGCTTCCTGTCAAATAGCCAATCCCCAATCCACGCTAACACCCTACCCCCATCTCTGTGTGACCCAATCTTCTTCAGCAACCTTTTGCGAGGCACATTATCAAACGCCTTTTGGAAATCCAAAAACTCCGCATCCACCGGTTCCCCTCCGTCAACCGCACTAGAGTTATTTTTTGGCGATTCATATGCTTTCTAGTTACTCACTATCATTAAAATGGACTTCAAGTTGTTCAAGCAGTTTATTATCCCATCCTGGCTCTTTAAGCAGTTATTTATCTGATAAACTATGTTCAGTTGCATTGCCGTTCTTGTAATTTAAATTTTGGAAGGATGACGCCATTCTCTTTGGTTACAATCTATCCACAGGCTCCACTCCGCACTCTGGCTGATCTCAGATAAATCAAGCTCACTTTGAAGCTAAGCCGATTTCCAACCTCACACCCTCTTCATCTCCAATGCTGCCCACTACCACTGCAATAACATCACCCATCATCAATTTTGCCTTATCCAGCTGCTGAAGAAACTCTCATCAATGTCTTTCTTAAATATAGATTTGAATATTACACAGCTACCCAATTAAATACAAACATCAATAAGCAACATCACAACCAAAATTATTCTCCCAATATGTGCACTGAAAACAAATTCCCTTCAACCATTATCCCTGCGCTCATTTTTCTCTTGTCTTGTAACAGCTCCACTCAGGTTCGGTTGATTGTCCATTTAAGCTGTCTCTTAAGTCAGGGGGATTGGCAAGGTAAATACGTGGGGTTCCGGTATGGGGCCTGGGTGGGATTGAGGTCGGTTCAGGCTCGATTGGCCGAATTGATTCCTTCTTCACTGTAAGGATTCTATGATTCTAATATTTTCATTCTTGTGCTGGGATCCGACAATAGCCTTTCTCCTCCAAAAAAATCCCATTCCCCTGTCTCCCACCTGCTGCACCATGTTTGACAGGGTTTTTCAGAAACTTGACAGATGTCTTGAAACCAAGTCTGTGTCCACTGTGCAGTATCCACTGAATGCTGGTGTTCGTCAGTCTTTGTTGAACATGTGTTCAGAAAGAGGAGGAAAGCTCTCCAGTGTTATTTAAAAGGACTAAGTACCAAACTTGAAGCTGAGGGCTGCCTGTCTTCCCTCTGTTACTGAAAAGTTAGGGCAGGTGTTTTGACTGGGTTCTTCAGCGTTGTATTGAGAGCTGACATAGATTCAGAGAGGACCTAACACTAGATGAGGTTCGGGGACTCTTGTTGGAGTGTATCTGGGTTTTCAACATTACCAATAAATGGAGCAGACAGAGACGGACGTTCTATGTGTGTGCGTGTGGGGGTGGGGGGGGGGGGGGCGGTGGGGGGGGGGGGCGGTGGGGGGGGGGATCTCTTGTTGGACTGTATCTGGATTTGCAACGTTACCAACAATTGGAGCAGTCAGAGATGGACGTTCTGTGCCTGTGTGTGGGGAGGGGTGGGGTGCCGCTCTGCCCTCCCTTAACCCCCAGATTTTCCAACCTACCAATCTATATCTAACCCAGGAGCAGAGCGTGCAGTGATTCTGATTCAACAGGCAGGTGGTCAGAGATGTGGCGCCTCCCTCAAGATGTCCTGAAGACTCACACTGGGGTGGGGAAAGAATTGTCAGTGGCCAGTAGGGTCACAATTTGAAAGAACTTCACTGGATCAGGAACTGTCCAGATATGAGCTGGGGATGCATCCATAATTTCAATGTATTCACTCAGTGATGAAGACCATCTTTATCTGCTGAGGCGAATACATCATTTTGTCTCTCAGTAGGGAGCAGTAGGATTCGAGGCCCCAGGGTTTTCCCAGGACCAAAAACAAAAAAGCAACCAATAGTAATGAAAACCCAATGATGTTTTACCAGTTCATAATGAAGAAAAGAATAGTCATGGAAAAAGTGAGACCGATCATTGATGAAAAAGGGAACTTGTGTTAAGATACAGATGATATGGGAAGAGATTTCAATTAGTTTTTTAAAAATCCCATATTCACGATGGAAACACTGATGCGATACAGTAATCCAAGAGTAGCAGTGTGAAATATTGAATAAAATATTCATAATTAAAGAGGAAGTGTTGGAGGAGTTGGATTCCTTGAAAGTGAAAACAAATCGTCAAAGCCAGATAGATTGTTGCCTAAAATGCTGAAGGATGTCAGGGAGGAAATAATAGATGCTCTGAAGATTATTTTCCAATCTTCAGCAGCCAAAAGTGAGGTGCCAAAGCACTGGAAGAATGCAAATGTGTTCCGTTGTTTAAGAAGGTTTCGAAGGAATTGCCAGACAATTATAGGCCAGTTAGTCTTATGGCAGTGGTGGTCAGATTGTTAGGATCAATCATGAGAGATCGGATAAACTCACTTAGAATGACAAGGTCAACTCATCAATAGTCAGTGTGGCTTTGTTTAGGGAAGGTCATGTCTTACAAATTTGATTGAATTCTTTGGGGAAGTGCCAAGGAGAATCGATGAGGGTAGTACAGTGGATGTTGTTTACATGGATTTTGGGAAGACATTTGACCAGGTCCCACATGGCACACTGGTCAAAAAAGTAAAAGCCCATGGGATACGGGTAATGTGATCAGTTGATTCTAAAGTTGGGTTAGTAACAAGAAACAAAGGGTAATGGTCAATGGCTGCCCTTGCAAATGAAAGTGGTTTCAAGTGGTGTTCCGCAAGGCTCAGTGTTGGGACCCCTGCTGTTTGTTTTATGTACTAATAATTTGTAATCTAACCTGGGGGCACGATTGGGAAATTTGCAGATGACACAAACATTCGTTGTGTGGTTGATAGTATAGAGGATAGCTGCAAGCTCCAAAATGACATAGATAGATTGGTAGAGTGGGCAGGAAAGTGCTGGATGGAATTCAACTCTGATAAGTGTGAGCTAACGCGTTTAGGGGAGTAAAACGGTAAAAGGGAATACAAAACAAACGGGAATATACTGAGGGGGGTAGATGAGGGGACAGATCTTGGCATGCAAATGCACAGGTCCCTAAAGGTTGTGAAGAAGGCATATGAAATGATCTCCTTGATTGGCAGAGGTATCGAATACAAAAGTAGAGATATAATTATTAAATTGTATAAAACACTGGTGAGACCATAACTGGAGTATTGTGTGCAAGTCTGGTCATCATAGTACAGGAAGGACGTAATTTCTCGGGAGAGTGTCAAGAAGGTTTACTAGAATATTGTCAGGGTTGAACAACTGTAGCTACGAGGAAAGATTTGAGAGGTTGGGGTTGTTTTCCTTGGAACAGAAAAGGCTGAGGGGTGACATGATTGAGGCATAAAAAATTGTGAGGGGTAGGGAGACAGTAGACAAGAGGAAGCTGTTTCCCTTGGAAGAGAGTTCAAAAACCAGCGGTCATAGATTCATGCTAAACTGTAGAAGGATTAGAGGGGACATGAGAAAAATATTTTTATGCAGAAGTTGGTGGGTGTCTGGAATTCGCTGCTTGAGTTTGTGATGGAGGCAGAGACCCTAAATTGACATACAAAGTACCTGGATCTGCATCTTAAGTGCTATAAGTTGCAGGGCTATGGGCCTTGTGCAGGAAGATCGGATTAGAAAGGATACCTGAGTGTCTTTGTGTCGATATGGACAAGATGGGCTTCAATGTTGTATCACTTCTATGGTTTCTATGGTTCTATGGGAGCGGGATCCTGGATGATGTTTGGGATTTTCCAAGCCCCTATGTCAATGGGAAGAGATACAGAAATAGAAAGGACTCTCACTCCATGAATGTGCATTTTATGTGTGACCATGTACCGTGGATCACGTTTGTGAATATACATTGACTTAGCAGCAGGCACAATAACTTCATTTTAAAGCAAGCAGCCATTCTGACCAATTTCGGGCTTCCACAGATAAGGCTAACATACATAGTTCATTAAACGCAAAGCCTCCCACGATAAACAACCCCCTCCTCCAACTAACAACGTGAATATACCCCTCGAATACCGGGAGCAATGCAACCATCAAGAATCATTCAGACCATCAGACTATTACTGTGATGAAGAAACACATCTGGTGCATGAGCCATTCTGTGTGAACCCCCCAGTACCAGGTGGGACAGGAGATCATGTGAACAGTGTTCTGCAGCCTTTGTATCATCACCATCATGAGAACATGAACATTTCTTTAAAATGTTAATTATTAATGGGCAACGCCATGTTTCTATCACTCTTGGGGCTGAAGGGATCAAGGGATATGGGGGTGGGACAAGGATATTGAGCTCGATGATCAAAATAAATGGTGGAGTAGGCTCGAAAAGCCGAATGATTTACTCCTGCTTCTAATTTCCATGTTTCTATTTGTTTCCCATCCTTAATGTCTTTGAGAATGTGTGGTAAGCTGCATTCTTGCAGCTCTGTAAATCCTTCACTTTATGCAGCGCACTAAAAGCTAAAGTCACCATAGTCTGCTCTCTTCTTTGAGGGGAGGAGCTGAGTGCTGGTGACTTAAGCTAATAATCCTCACAGCTCAGGCCGGGTTGAGAAGGCAGGCCTTCATGAATAACATCAGCCTGTACAAGATTTGAGCCCAGTCTGTTTGTGTTACTCTGCATCACGTATCAGCTATCTAGCCAACTGAGCTAACACACTCCCCAGCGCATCTTGTAGATTGCAAACACGAGTGTCAGTGGTGGGATGTGTGAATGATGAAGGTTGTGTGTAGCGTGCCACTCAAGTGGGCCGCATTGTTTTGGTGGGTGTCGAGCATCTTCAGTGTTATTAAAACCACGCAATTTCAATGTAATGACCATTTCCAGCTGAAAAGGATCTAACCATCAACCCATCACATTCAATGGTATTACCATCGCTGAATCCGTTACTATTAACTGGGACAGCAAAATCAGGTCAGAGGCTAAGAATCCTTTGGTGACTAACTCACCTTCGACTCCCCAGAACCTGTTCACAAGTCAGGAGTGTGATGAGATACACTCCACTTGCGTGGATGAATGCAGCTCGAAGAACACTCAAAAATCTTGACACCATCAGGGAACAAGCAGCCCAGTGCATTGGCATTAGCCCACAAAAATGCACTCACCTGACCATTGAAGCACAGTGGCAGTAGCGTGTACCATCTGCAACGTGTACTGCAGCAACTAACAAAGACTTCTTATGCAGCATCTTCCAAGTACATGAACACACTCTACCAACTTGAAGGACAAGGGCAACGAACACATTGTAACAGCACCAACTGGAATTTCCTCCCAATTCACTCAATATCCTGAACTGGAACAATATCACCGTTTCATCACTATCGCTGGATCAAAACCCTGGGACTCCCTCCTGAACAGCAACGCAGATATATCTACACCACTTGGACATTTTTCTTCTCTTAATTCAGGTGATGTGGGCATCGCTGGCTGGCTCGCATTTATTGCTCATCTCTAGTTATGTTTGAACTGAAGTGCTTGCCAGGCCATTTCAGAGTGGCCAGTGAGAGTCAATAACATTGCTGTGGATCCGTAGCCACATGTCGGCCAGTCCAGTCCAGATAAGGATGGAAGCTTTCCTTCCCTAAATGACATTGGCGAACTAAGTTGATTTTTTTAAATGACAATTGATGATTGATTCATTGTCATCATTGGACTTTTAATTCAACATTTTTATTGAATTCAAATTTCACCATTTGCCGTGATGGGGTGTAAACCCTCCAGTGATTCAAGAAAACAGCTCACCACCACCTTCATCAAGATAAATATCGATGTACACTAAATACTGGCCTGGCCAGCAACACCCACTTCATATGAATGCATAATAATAGAAGTTTATCCATTTGTTCTTTCATGTCCAATTATGCCAATACACTCTAAATAACATAGCACATTTAATTATATGAATATTTCCTGAGTGAAAATGGTGAATTTAGCAAGCCTGGTGCATAATTGAATTGCCAATTGCCCTTTTTCACAGTTGATTTATTACCGATTATTACACTGTCTCGCAAAAATTGTGGTCTCTCCAAATGTGTCACTCGTTACCTGTGGTTATGGCAATGTCGGATCTACTGGTCATTATCCTCGACTTGATACTAAGACACGTTCCATTTGTTTATTATGAACAGTTTGAACTCTGGTATTCCATCCAAGTGTGTAATATCCATGCTGTCTTGTCTCATGCTCCCACTGACTGTTCTGTTTGGTTCACCATCACTTTCACCTTTGATTGATTTATAGTAATTTGTCTCCAGAAGCTAAAAAGCAAATACTGCAGTGAGAAAACGGCAACTGTGGTTTTGGGAACAGTGGCTATGTTGAGCTGTTTGAAAAACATTTTCTGGTACTTTATTTTATTAGGCAAATACTGTGTTGGGGGCAAACTGTTTTGTCAGGTAAAAATCTTTGTTTTTTTCTCTCCTGTAACAAACAGGCCATCCATCACCCTGTAATCCTGGGTGTCCCATTTGTCCTGATTCTGCTGCTCAATCTTTTCACGGTCAGACACATAATAGTGGCCAGCAGAGCCCATATGAGACTCAGGGCTCACAGTGCTGGGGAATGTCCCAGAGACGCAGAAATAGAGAGTCAGAAAAGATCCATCATTTTGTTGTTTGCAACTCAGCCAATTTCATCCTGTTATGGTCATTATTAATGCTTTATTGAATATGGGACAGGATGTATTATTTGGAGTATGGTACTTTCTGGATAGAAAGTTATTTTCAAGAATTAGGCTTCATGCTGCAGCTGTTGAGTTGCTGCACAAACACTGGGATTTACACCATGATCCAGACAAAGTTCAGAGAGCAGTTGAAGAATGTGCTGAAATCCCCCTTTGCTGCAGTTCATCGACTCATTAAATGATGAGAAGTGAATCACTGAGAGCGTCCAGCCGAATCTTGTTTTATTTGACATTTCTCAGGGTCATAAGGGCATGGATGCCAATGGGAGGGGTGTGACCTTTGGTTTCTGATTAGCTCTATTTGCATGCTAACAGCGTGGGACCCATGGGCCCAGGTAAAATTCCGTTGCATCAGTGAAATTGAGAAATGAAGTATCAGTTTTTGTGAAAAGACAGCGAGAGTTTCAATGTTTGGTTCCCATTAGTCACTTAAAGTGTCCCTCAATCTGTTCTCTCTCACTAAGTGGACACTGAGAACAGCCATCACATTGGCTGACACGACAACCCATCATCCTGATGCTTCTCCTGATTGGACATAGCTCCTATTTCCCACACACGGATTCTGGCGAGTCTTGAGTGTCAGTCAAACTTTAACCCTTAATCATACCACTATGTCTCGCGTTTCTATGATAAACATTTGTTTTCTGATTTTTCGTCCCTCCAGCAGGAGTGTTTCTGACATCAATGTTCAATTTCTTGCGGATCTCGAATCGAATGAAGACCCTAACTCGTTTGTTCTGTCTTTCATGTTCGCAGCAGCTGCAATTTTTAAATTATCTTATGATTTGACCAGCTGTCTCCATCCAGCCTGGATCACTAGGTCTGGCTACTCAGAGTAATTGGAAATCCCGGATCCAATTTCCAAAATTGTAAGGGTTTGAGGCGGGCTGGTTTCAGGGAGGGGTTGGGGTGCGAGAGCAGGGGCGGGAGTATCAGTGGAAGTGACACCACAGACAGAAAGTGACACCACAGAGGACATCAGCAGCGGTGCAATCGCACAGCAACTGCAGGCAACTCGGGGTAAACAGTCAAGTGAATGGGGTGAAAGTCAGAATCAACTTGGGGAGAAGGGTTCATTGAGGTTCTGCAGCAGCATTTGGACCTGAATCTCTGTTAGACAGGCAGATAGATAATGACCATTCAAACAAAAGAACAGCGCAGTCTCCAAGGGACAGAAGGAGGCAGAAAGAGTGAGAGAAAGACAGGTAGAGGCAGGGGTGGGGAGAGAGAGAGACAATGAGGCACGGAGAGAGGGGTAGGGAAAGAGGGACAGAGAGAGAGAGATACAGGAAGAGCAAGAGACTGATACATAAGGATAGAGAGGGAGGGAGAGACAGACAGAGATAGAGAGAGAAAGGGGCAGAGTTACAGGGATGGGAACAAAAGAGATGGGAACAGAAGAACATAAGAACATAAGAAATAGGAGCAGGAGTAGGCCATCTAGCCCCTCGAGCCTGCCCCGCCATTCAATAAGATCATGGCTGATCTGACGTGGATCAGTACCACTTACCCGCCTGATCCCCATAACCCTTAATCCCTTACCGATCAGGAATCCATCCATCCGCGCTTTAAACATATTCAGCGAGGTAGCCTCCACCACCTCAGTGGGCAGAGAATTCCAGAGATTCACCACCCTCTGGGAGAAGACGTTCCTCCTCAACTCTGTCTTAAACCGACCCCCCTTTATTTTGAGGCTGTGTCCTCTAGTTTTAACTTCCTTACTAAGTGGAAAGAATCTCTCCGCCTCCACCCTATCCAGCCCCCGCATTATCTTATAAGTCTCCATAAGATCCCCCCTCATCCTTCTAAACTCCAACGAGTACAAACCCAATCTCCTCAGCCTCTCCTCATAATCCAAACCCCTCATCTCCGGTATCAACCTGGTGAACCTTCTCTGCACTCCCTCCAATGCCAATACATCCTTCCTCATATAAGGGGACCAATACTGCACACAGTATTCCAGCTGCGGCCTCACCAATGCCCTGTACAGATGCAGCAAGACACCTCTGCTTTTATATTCTATCCCCCTTGCGATATAGGCCAACATCCCATTTGCTTTCTTGATCACCTGTTGCACCTGCAGACTGGGTTTTTGCATCTCATGCACAAGGACCCCCAGGTCCCTTTGCACGGTAGCATGTTTTAATTTGTTTCCATTGAGATAGTAATCCCATTTGTTATTATTTCCTCCAAAGTGTATAACCTCGCACTTCTCAACGTTATACTCCATTTGCCATATCCTCGCCCACTCACTCAGCCTGTCCAAATCTCTCTGCAGATCTTCTCCGTCCTCCACACGATTCACTTTTCCACTTATCTTTGTGTCGTCTGCAAACTTCGTTACCCTACACTCCGTCCCCTCCTCCAGATCATCTATATAAATGGTAAACAGTTGCGGCCCGAGTACCGATCCCTGCGGCACGCCACTAGTTACCTTCCTCCAACCGGAAAAACACCCATTTATTCCGACTCTCTGCTTCCTGTCGGATATCCAGTCCCCAATCCACTTTAACACACTACCCCCAACTCCGTGTGCCCTAATCTTCTTCAGCAGCCTTTTATGGGGCACCTTATCAAACGCCTTTTGGAAATCCAAAAACACCGCATCCACCGGTTCTCCTCCATCAACCGCCCTAGTCACATCTTCATAAAAATCCAACATGTTCGTCAAGCACGACTTTCCCCTCATGAATCCATGCTGCGTCTGATTGATCGGACCATTTCTATCCAGATGCCCTGCTATCTCCTCTTTAATAATGGATTCCAGCATTTTCCCTACTACAGACGTTAAGCTGACTGGCCTATAGTTACCCGCCTTTTGTCTCCTTCCTTTTTTAAACAGCGGCGTAACATTAGCCGTTTTCCAATCAACCAGCACTACCCCAGAATGCAACGAAGGGTAGAGATAAATATGAAGGGAGAAGAAGACAGACAGATAATAAGAGAGGCATAGATAGAGACAGAGTGGCAGAGACAGAGAGAAGGACAAAGAGATTGATAGAGGCTCCACATGAGGGATATGAAGACGAATGATGGGCGTGCGAATTGTGGAGAGAAAATGAGGGAAAGAGAGATTGAAACACACACAAAGAGACAGACAGAGAGAGAGAGAGATCGACAGAGAGAGTGTGGGGCAAATGTAGATGGCAAAGTTTATTTTAAAACCTCACAGTGGCGTACACCATATGGAAAGAACTGGAACTGAATTACAATTTCAGTCATGTCAAATTCCATCTTGGAGAGATATAAATCTTCTGCAGTTTAATGAAAGAAATCTGTCTTCAGTGAAAAAGAATCTTGGAAAGATCTTCAAATGAGGCTTTGTGGCAAGACTTTGGGAATGTTAAGGGGACAGTCACATTACTGGGAGTATTTTCTATGCCCCCAATAGGTCATCAGGGAATAGAGGAGCAAATACATAGACAGTTCACAGAGATGTGTAAGAGCAATAGTTGGGTAATTATACTATGGGATTTCAAATTTTGCAAGATAAATTGGGATAGTCATAGTTTCAACGGTTTTGAGGGGGTGAATTGCTTGAAATATGTCTCGGAAAGTTTTTTGTATCAAGATGTGGAATACCTAACAAGGGATGGTGCAGTGATGGATCTGGTTCTGGGGAACGAAGTCGGATAAATGTTCAATCTGGCAGTGAGGGAAGATTTTAGCAACAGCGGCTACAACACGGTATGGATATAATTTGTTATGGGCAAAGACAGAGATGGCGTGCAAAAGACGGCTTTGAATTGAGGGAAGGCAGATTTTATTAAAATAAGGCAGGTTCTGGACGAAGTTGACCGGGATCAGCTCTTGCAGGTAGGTCTAAAACAGCGCAGCGGGGGGACATTTGAAGAGAAGCTGGGGAGAGTACAGGTCCAGCATGTACCCTTTAGGAGTAGTAAGTTCAGGGAACCCTGGATTGTCCAGGACAATTCGGGACTGGAGGAGGAAGAAGTGAAAAGCTTTCAGCAAGTCCAAAGAGAGCAATTCAGCTGCGGCCATAGAGGAATATAGCAAGTGCAAGAGGAAACAAAACAAAAAATAGAGCAGCAAAAAGGATGCATGAAAAGGATTTGGAAGAGGATTAGGGACAATCTGAAGATGTTTTATAAATATATTAAAGGGAAGAAATTAATCAGGGAAAGCGTAGGATCCATTAAGGACAAAGGGGGAAACCTGTCTGAGAAGCCGCAGGATATTGGAAGGGTGTTAAAAGAAGACTTCTCTTCGGTCTTCACTCAGGAAAAGGAAAATAGAGATACAGAATTCAGGAGGAGAGATTGTGTGGGATCTGCACGTAGGAAAAGAGGAGGTATTCGACGCTCTGACGGGCTTAAACATGGACAAATACCCCGGCCCAGATCAATTGCATCCCAGGCTTTTGTGGGAGGTGAGGCCGGGGTCTGGCGCAAATTTTTAATTCCTCTCTGTCCACGTGGGAAATGTCACAGGACTGGAGGACCGCGAATGTCGTTTCACTTTTCAAGAAACGTGAAGAAGCAGGAAATTACAGACTGGTGATCTCATGTCAGTGGTAAGGATTCTATTGGAGAAAATTCTGATGGAGAGAATTAATATCCACTTGGAAATATGTGGATTAATTACGGATATTCAGCATGGCTTTGTCAGAGGGACGTCATGCCTAACATGCTTGTTAGAATTTTTCGAAAATGTGAAGTTCATTGATGTAGTTTTTTTACGGATTCTGGCAAGGCTTCTGATAAGGTCCTACATGGGACACCCACTGAGAAGGTTGGAGCATGGAATTTAGGGAAACCTGGCGAGGTGGATCAGAAACTGGCTTACTAATAGGATGTGGAGATGCCGGCGTTGGACTGGGGTAAACACAGTCAGAGTTTTAACTCTTAACTTCAGCGGTCACAGGCATCCAGCCTCTGATCTTCGAGTAAGCGTTCTCCAAGGTGGCCTTCACGACACACGACAGTGCAGAGTCGCTGAGCAGAAACTGATAGCTAAGTTCTGCACACATGAGGACGGCCTAAACCGGGATGTTGGGTTTATGTCACACTATCAGTAACCCACACAGCTTGCCTCCTGGACTTGCAGAATCTCACTGGCTGTCCTGTCTGGAGACAATACACATCTCTTTAACCTGTGCTTAATGCTCCCTCCACTCACATTGTCTGTATCTTTAAGACCTGGTTGGTTGTAGAGATTCGCATTTTAATCAGTATTCTGTAACTTGATTTTGTGTCTCTGTATGCCCTGTTTGAGAGTAGATATCCACTCCATCTGACGAAGGAGCAGCGATGCGAAAGCTAATGACATTTGCTACCAAATAAACCTGTTGGACTTTAACCTGGTGTTGTTAAAACTCTTACTGTGTTTACAAATAGGACTCAGAGAGTAGCTGAAGAAGGCAGTTTGAGTGGCTCGAAGCTGGTATCCAGAAATGTACCACAAGGGTCAGTACTGGATCCCTTAGTGTTTGTTGTACACATAAAGAATATAGATGGGGGGAGGTGAGGGGGGGGGGGGTGGGGGGGGGATGATAAGCAAGTTTGCCGACGACACCAAGACTGGGGATGTGCTTAATAGAGAAGAAAATGGATATAGGTAACAGGAAGATAGAGATAGATTGGTCTGATGGGCAGAGCAGTAGGAGATGGTATTTAACCCTGATAAGAATATAAGAACTAGGAACAGTAGTAGACCATCTGGCCCCACGAGCCTGAGTAAGATCATGGCTGATCTTAGGGTGTAGATACGCAGAGGGACCTGGGTGTGCAAGTCCACAGATCCTTGAAAGTGACGTCACAGGTGGAGAAGGTGGTGAAGAAGGCATATGGCATGCTTGCCTTGAGAGGACGGGGCATAGAGTAGAAAAATTGGGGTCTGATGTTGCAGATGTATAGAACGTTGGTTCGGCCGCATCTGGAATATTGCGTTCAGTTCTGGTCACCACACTACCAGAAGGATGTGGAGGCTTTGGAGAGAGTACAGAGGAGGTTTACCAGGATGTTACCTGGTATGGAGGGGCTTAGTTATGAGGAGAGATTGGGTAAACTGGGGTTGTTCTCCCTGGAAAGACGGAGGATGAGGGGAGACTTAATAGAGGTGTATAAAATTATGAAAGGCATAGATAGGGTGAACGGTGGGAAGCTTTTCCCCAGGTCAGTGGTGACGTTCACGAGGGGTCATAGGTTCAAGGTGAAGGGGGGGAGGTTTAACACAGATATCAGACGGACATATTTTACACAGAGGGTGGTGGGGGCCTGGAATGCCCTGCCAGGCAAGGTGGTGGAGGCGGACACACTGGGAACGTTTAAGACTTATCTCGACAGCCATATGAACAGAGTGGGAATGGAGGGATACAAAAGAATGGTCTAGTTTGGACCAGGGAGCGGCGCGGGCTTGGAGGGCCGAAGGGCCTGTTCCTGTGCTGTATTGTTCTTTGTTCTTTGTTCTTTTGTTCTTTTCGTGGACGCAGTTCCCAAGTGTAGTGTGTCAAAGTTTGCAGATGACACTAAGATGAGTGAGAGAGCAAAGTGTGCAGAGGACATTGAAAGTCTACAAAGAGATATAGATAGTTTAAGTGAGTAGGCAAGGGCCTGGCAGATGGTGTATCATGTTGTTAAATGTGAAGTCATCCATTTTTGTAAGAATAACAGCAAAATGGACGATTGTTTAAATTGTAAAAACTGCAGCATTCTGCTGTGCAGAGGGACCTGGGTGTTCTTGTGCATGAATCTCAAAACGTTAGTGTTCAGGTGCAGCAGGTAATTAAAAAGGTAAATGGAATTTTGTTCTTCATTTCTGGAGGGATGGAGATTTAAAACAGGGAAGGTTATGTTGCAGCTGTATAAGGTGCTGGTGAGGTCACACCTGGAATACTGTGCGCAGTTTCGGTCTCCTTACTTGAGAAATAATATGCTGGCACTGGAGGGCATGCAGAGGAGATTCACTAGGTTGATTCCTAGTTAAGGGAGTTAAGGAGGTTGGCTTATGAGGAGAGACTGAGTAGACTGGAACTATACTCAGTGGAATTTAGGAAAATGAGGGAGGGGGGATCTTAGAGAAACACATTAAATTCTGAAGCGCATAGATAAGTTAAAAGCAGGGAAGTTGTTTCCACTGGTGGATGAAAATAGAACGAGGGTGCATAGCCTCAAAATTTAGGACTGAGTTAGGGAGGAACTTGTTAACCTAAAGCGTTGTGAATTTGTGGTATTCTTTGCCCAGTGAAACAGTTGAGGCTACCTCGTTGAATGTTTTTAAGGCAAAGATAGATTTTTGAACAGTAAAGGAATTAAGGGTTATGGTGAGTGGGCTGGTAAATGGAGCTGAGTCTATGAAAGAATCAGCCATGATCTTACTGAATGGCGGAGCAAGCTCGAGGGGCCCAACGGGCTACTCCTGTTCCTAGTTCTTCTGCTCTTATGTTCTTATGTTTAACATTTTTCATAATTTTCCATGCAGTTGAAACCTTCCCTCTGACATGCTAACCTGCTGCTTTATTTCCCATTAGCCATTGTACTTCCCGTACTTTTACCCTTCCGTCCCTCCACCACCGCCCCCCCCCCCCCCGCCACCCCCGACAATCCTCCAGCCCCACTTGTTAACTTAAAGTCCTTGTGACCACCCTGTTTTCCACTAGAACACTGGTCCCAGGTCGGTTCAGGTGAAGACTATGCCAACGGTACAGATCCCTCCTGTTCCAATACTGATCCCAATGCCCCATGAAATGGAACCGCTCTTTCCTGTAGCACCCCTGTAGACACGTGATTACTCGCCTAATTTTCGCATGTCTGTGCCAATCCGTATGTGGTTTGGGTAGTAATCCAGAGATTGTATCCCTTGAGGGCCTGCTTTTTAATGGCCACTGGCTGAATTAGATGCACTTAATCTACGGGTGTGTGACCACCTCCTGAAACAAAATGTCTCCCCCTCCTGAATGTGCCGCAGCATCTGAAGCTCCAGCTCATCAATTCTGAGCTGAAGTTCTTCCAGCAACCAACACTTGCTGGAGATGTAGTCACTGCAGCTCGCCTTGGGATCTACCTTCTCCGACATCATGCAGCTACAACACATCACATGTGCAGCCATCATCACTACTTGGTTAATTTATTAGTTCGTTTTACCGTGTTTTTTTGGAGCAAAAACTTTCCTAATTAGTTTTGCACTGTATTTTGGAATTTAGCACGATTATCTAGCAGCTAATCAGGTCAAAGCTTTTCTGGGATGTTAGGTTTTCAGTTTTAATCATAGAAATCATAGAAACCCTACAGTGCAGAAGGAGGCTATTCGGCCCATCGAGTCTGCACCGACCACAATCCCACCCAGGCCCTACCCCCACATATTTTACCTGCTAATCCCTCTAACCTACACATCCCAGGTAAGGGGCAATTTTCTAACCTGGCCAATCAACCTAACCCGCACATCTTTGGACTGTGGGAGGAAACCGGAGCACCCGGAGGAAACCCACGCAGACACGAGGAGAATGTGCAAACTCCACACAGGCAGTGACCCGAGCCGGGAATCGAACCCGGGACCCTGGAGCTGTGAAGCAGCAGTGCTAACCACTGTGCTACCGTGCCGCCCAGTTTTTTCTTTCAGTTACAATGTATACAGTGCTCTGCTTCGCCCTCCGACTGTTCCCTGGAGACCAGGCCGCGAATCCCCGAGGTAAATTAGTTTTTATACTCACAGTGCTGCTCCCCTCCGCCCTCCAACTGCTCCCTGGAGACAAGGCCGAAGTGCGAGTTGATGCACTTTGGAAGCAGAACCAAGACGAGGGAGTCTTTAATGAATGGCAGGACACTGGGAAGCTCAGAGGAACAGAGGGATCTTGACTTAATTATTGACAGATCCCTGAAGTCGGCAGTAAATGTGGATAGGATAGTTAATAGATGCATAGAAACATCAAAAATAGATCCTTCAAGCTTGCACCACCAATCATTATGATCGTGGCTGATCATGCACTTTCAATATCCCACGCACGCTTTCTTTCCATGTCCTTGATCCCGTTAGCCAGAAGGGCCACATCCAGCTCTCTCCTGAACATATTTAAGAACTGGCCCCAACAGCTTTCTGTGGTAGAGAATTCCATTGGTTCACAACTCTCTGAGTGGAGAAGTTCTTCCTCATCTCAGTCTTGAATGGCTTACCCCTTATTCTAAAACTGACCCGTGGTTCTGGACTTCACCAGAACATCCCACATTTAGGATGTCCAGTCCCATCAGGATTTTATATGTTTCGATTAGATCCCCTCTCATTCATCTAAATTCCGTGAGTGCAAGCACAGTCGATCTCAACTCTCTTTATTCATCAGTCCTGCCAATCCAGGAATCAGTCTGGTGAACCTTCACTGGACTCCCTCAATAGCAAGAATGTGCTTCCTCAGACTCGGAGACCACAGCTGCGCACATTGCTCAAGGTGTGGCCTCATCAAGGCCCCGCATAACTGCAGCAAGACATCCTTACTCCTATACTCAAATCCTCTTGCTAAGAAGGCCAGCATGCCATTAGCTTTCCTCACTGCCCGATGTACCTGCATGCCAACCATGAGCAACTGTTCCGCCTTGACATTGGGTCACGTTGCACTTCTGCTTTTCCTAAAATTCCGCCATTCAGATAATCATCTTCCTTCCTGCTTTTGCCACCAAAGTGGATAACTTCACATTTATCCACATTATATTGCATTTGCCAAGTAGCTGCCCACTCAACCAGTATCCAAATCACCCTGCAGCTTTTTTGCATACTTCTCACAGCACACACCGCCACCCAACTTAATGTCATCTGCAAATTTGGAGACATTGCATTCAAATCCTTCGTCCAAATCATAATGTATATTGTGAATAGCTGGGTTCCCAGCACGGAACCCTGCATTAGACTACGAGTCACTGCTTGCCACTCTGAAAAGGCCCCGTTTATTCCCATTCTCTGCTTTCTGTCTGCCAACCAGTTCTCTGGTAAGAAGTCTAACAACACCAGGTTAAAGTCCAACAGGTTGGTTTGGTAGCAAAAGAGTGGCTTTTGCTACCAAATAAACCTGTTGGACTTTAACCAAGAACATAGAACATAGAACATAGAACATTACAGCGCAGTACAGGCCCTTCGGCCCTCGATGTTGCGCCGACCAGTGGTACCAATCTAAAGCCCCTCTAATCTACACTATTCCAATATCATCCATATGTTTATCCAATAACCACTTGAACGCTCTCAACGTTGACGAGTCCACCACTGCTGCAGGCAGGGCATTCCACGCCCTTACTACTCTCTGAGTAAAGAACCTACCTCTAACCTCTGTCCTATATCTCTCACCCCTCAATTTAAAGCTATGTCCCCTCGTGCTAGCCAACACCATCCGATGAAAAAGGCTCTCACTATCCACCCTATCTAATCCTCTGATCATCTTGTATGCCTGTATTAAGTCGCCTCTTAACCTTCTCTCTAACGAAAGCAACCTCAAGCCCCTCAGCCTTTCCTCATACGATTTCCCACCATACCAGGCAACATACTGGTAAATCTCCTCTGCACCCTTTCCAACTCTTCCACATCTTTCCTATAATACGGCGACCAGAACTGTATGCAATACTCCAAATGCGGCCGCACCAGTGTTTTGTACAGTTGCAGCATGACCTCCTGGCTCCGAAACTCAATCCCTCTACCAATAAAAGCTAACACACCATACGCCTTCTTAACAACCCTATCAACCTGGGTGCCAACGTTCAGGGATCTATGCACGTGGACACCCAGATCCCTCTGTTCATCCACACTACCAAGTATCTTACCATTAGCCCAGTACTCTGTATTCCTGTTACTCCTTCCAAAGTGAATCACCTCACACTTTTCCGCATTAAACTCCATTTGCCACCTCTCAGCCCAGCTCTGCAGCTTATCTCTGTCCCTCTGTAACCTGCTACTTCCCTCCGCACTGTTTACAACTCCACCGACTTTAGTGTTATCCGCAAATTTACTAATCCATCCTTCCACGCCCTCAACCAAGTCATTAATAAAAATGACAAACAGCAGTGGCCCCAAAACAGATCCTTGCGGTACACTAGTAACTGAACTCCAGGATGAATATTTCCCATCAACCACCACCCTTTGTTTTCTTACAGCTAGCCAATTCCTGATCCAAACCACTAAATCACCCTCAATCCCATGTGTCCGTATTTTCTGCAAAAGCTTACTATGGGGAACCTTATCAAACGCTTTGCTGAAATCCATATACACCACATCAACCGCTTTACCCTCATCCACCTCTTTGGTCACCTTCTCAAAGAACTCAATAAGGTTTGTGAGGCACGACCTCACAAAACCATGCTGAGTATCCCGAGTCAAATTATTCCTTTCTAGGTGATTATAAATCCTATCTCTTATAATCCTTTCCAATACTTTGCCCACAACAGAAGTAAGGCTCACCGGTCTATAATTACCAGGGTTGTCCCTATTCCCCTTCTTGAACAAGGGGACAACATTTGCCATCCTCCAGTCTTCTGGCACTGTTCCTGTAGACAATGACGACACAAAGATCAAAGCCAAAGGCTCTGCAGTCTCCTCTCTAGCCTGCCAGAGAATCCTAGGATCAATCCCATCCGGCCCAGGGGACTTATCTATTTTTACGCTTTCCAGAATTGCTAACACCTCCTCCTTATGAACATCAATACCATCCAGTCCAACAGCCTGCATCTCAGTACTCCCCTCAACAACACTGTCCCTCTCCAGTGTGAATACCGACGAAAAATATTCATTTAGTGCCTCTCCTATCTCTTCCGACTCCACGCACAACTTCCCACTCCTGTCCTTGACTCGCCCTAATCTTACCCTAGTCATTCTTTTACTCCTGACATACCTATAGAAAGCTTTAGGGTTTTCCTTGATCCTACCCGCCAAAGACTTCTCATGTCCCCTCCTGGCTCTTCTTAACTCTTTCTTTAGGTCCTTCCTGGCTAACTTGTAACTCTCAAGCGCCCTAACTGAGCCTTCACGTCTCATCTTAACATAAGTCTCCTTCTTCCTCTTCACAAGAGATTCAACCTCCTTAGTAAACCACGGTTCCCTCACACGTTTGCTTCCTCCCTGCCTGACAGGTGCATATTTATCAAGGATGCGTAGTAGCTGTTCCGTGAACAAGTTCCACATTACAATTGTGCCCATCCCCTGCAGTTTCCTTCCCCAACCTATGCCAGCTAAATCTCGCCTAATCGCATCATAATTTCCTTTCCCCCAGCTATGACTCTTGCCCTTTGGTATATATCTATCCTTTTCCATTGCTAAAGTAAACGTAATCAAATTGTGGTCACTGTCACCAAAGTGCTCACCTACCTCCAAATCTAAAACCTGGCCTGGTTCAGTACCCAGTACCAAATCCAATGTGGCCGCGCCTCTTGTTGATCTATCTACATACTGCGTCAGGAAGCCTTCCTGCACACACTGGACAAAAACCGACCCCTCTAAAGTACTCGAACTATAGCTTTTCCAGTCAATATTTGTAAAGTTAAAATCCCCCAGAACAACTACCCTGTTACTTTCGCTCCTATCCAGAATCATCTTTGCAATCTTTTCCTCTACATCTCTGGAATTTTTCGGAGGTCTATAAAAAACTCCCAACAGGGTGACCTCTCCTTTCCCGTTTCTAACCTCAGCCCAACCTGGTGTTGTTAGACTTCTTACTGTGTTTACCCCAGTCCAACGTCGGCATCTCCACATCATAACCAGTTTTCTATCCAGGTCAATAAATTTCCCCCAATACCATGAGCTTTAATTTTGCTCACTAGTCTCTTGTGTGGGACCTTGCCAAAAGCCCTTTGAAAGTCCAGATACACAACGTCAACAGGTTCACCCTTATCCAGTCTAATGTTCACACCCTCAAAAAAGTCCAGAAGATTTGTCAAGCACGATTTCCCGTTAGTAAATCCATGCTGACTTGGACCTATCCTGTCACTGCTTTCCAAGTGCTCAGTTATTACATCCTTAGTAATTGACTACAGCATTTTCCTTACCACCAATGACAGGCTAACCGGTCTATAATTCTCTGTTTTCTCTTTCCGTTTTTTAAAAAAAAAAGTGGGGTTATATTATTTACCATCCAATCCATTGGAACTCTTCCTGAGTCTATAGAATGCTGGAAAATGATCTCCAATACGTTCACAAGTTCTAGGGCCACTTCCTTAAGTACTCTGGGATGCATAGCATCAGGCCCTGGGGATGTATCGTGTTTTAATCCCAACAATTTTCGGGATTTGGGGTTGTACTGAGCATTGTTTATGGCACAGCTGGAGTACTGTGCACAGTTCTGGTCACCTCACTATAGAAAGGACGTGATAACGCTAGAGGGGTACAGAGGAGGGTCTCCAGGATGCTGCTTAAGAGCTTTAAGGAGAGAGCAGATAGGCTTGGATTGTTTTATTTAGAGCAGAATAGTGTAAAGGGAGGACATACTGAGGTGTGTAAGATTATAATGGGTAGAGAAAGGGTGAGTAGGGAACAGCTGTTCCCCTTGGTTGAGGGGTGAATCACGAGGGGACACGGTTTTATGCTAAGGGGCAGAAAATCCAGGGGGATTTGAGAAAACACTTCCACTCAGATGGTTATGTGAATCTAGAATGCACTGCTTGGAGGCCGGAAATCATACAAGCTTTAAAAATATATATTTGCCAGAGGGCTTGAAATATAATATTCAAGAATATGGGACAAGTGATGGAAAATGGGATCAGCACACCTTTAGTGGTAGATATTGTCGTTAGAAACTTGATGAACCACAGGGCCTTTTCTCCACTACATGGATGGGGGTGTTCTGGTCATTCTTACCACAAGGCTTGAAACTCCTGCCCGAGGTCAACAAACCTTTGCATGCCCTGCGAATTTTCTGTCCCACCAGCTATGATTCCTGTGGCTGGCCAGATGGGAAAATTCTGCCCTAAGACTTCATGATTCTATTCCGCAAAAATACTTCCGACAGCAGGAAAATACTTTAACAGACAGAACAAAAATATCTCGACACATTGTTCAATGCAATTATCCTAATTATACCTCCATTTCAGGTATCGTGCCTCTTGTAGCCCTCCATCTCCCTCTCTTGCTTAATTGTGGACGTTACACACAGGAATTTTAGTGGGAACGGAAGGAAATAACACAGAGTGCCGTTGCTGCTGAAATAGGCACAATTGAAGATGTTGGAGCAGGTTACTGTGATAGAGAAAATGGAACATTGGAGGCGGTCATGGAGATTTGGGTTTGTAGGCGATGAAGGAGGTTTCTGTGATAGAGAGGGATTTAGTTTGCGGAGGAGGTTACCAAGATAGGGAATATTGCCACGAATGGAGCAGGTTGAAGAGATTGTATTTGCTGCACTGACTGGAGGAGGTTAGAAAGATAGGAATGATTGGAGAGGATGGGGCAAATTGTAGTACTTGGGAGGGCCCGAGTGGATGAAGCATCTGACATATATAGTGAGGTTTGTAATATTTGGAGAACGTTGCAGCATTACAAAGGGATGGAGGAGTTTTCCAGTACAGCACATTAGAGAGACTCGAGGCTGTTACAGATATAGAGACTGTTGTAGGGACTGGATGAGATTAGGTGATCGGGAGGGATATTGGAGCTAGAGAGATGGCAGAGCTAGATTGTTGTAGGTGCCGGAGGAGGTTGCAGAGGAAGAGGTTTTGTAAGAGCTCAAGTTTTCATTGCGTTGCTGACTGCCCTGGCTAGGTCATCTTTCATTCGCAATCTCCAAGTGCCTTGAGAACATGGCAGAGAGAAACCTTCTTCAACTACAGTCCATGTCATAGACTTATAGACATGTTATAGGAGGAGGTTATAGAGATAAAGAATGTTGATTGAGATAGAGGAAGACAGACATTGAGTTTACTCGAGGAGTTGGAGGAAGGTATAGAGTTTGGCAGGGTTGTATTAGTTGGAGGAAGTTGTTGAATTAGGGGGCTGGCGGGTTGTAGGGGCTGGAGGATTATATTGGCATGAATAGATAATTGGCTAACTGACAGAAGTCAGGTTGGGATAAGCGGGGCGTTATCAAGATGGCAACATCTCACTAGTGGAATATCACAGGGAGTAGTGCTGGGGCCACAATACTTACTATATACATTAATGATTTGGACAAGGGATGTGAATGTACTACTGCCAAGTGTTATGATGATGCAAAAGAAAATGGGAAGATAAGCGATAAGGAGGGATTATAAGGAGGTTCGGTGAGTGGGTAAAAACTGTGCAGATTGAATACCGTGTAGGAAATTATGAAGTTTTGCACTTCGGTCTGAAGAATAATATTATTAATATTATTTAAATGGAGAAAATCTGCACGAAACAGCAGCATAAGTGATTTGGGAGTCCTTATTCAAAATAACATCACAGCTGGCATGCAAGTTCAGCAGGTAATTGGGAAGGCAAATGGAATGCTGGCCTCTATTTCAAAGGGAATGGAGTTTAAAAATAGGGACGTTTTGCGAAAACTATCAATGCCCAAGTTAGACTACACTTGAAGAAACATGAACAGTTTTGTTCCCCATATCTAAATAAATATATAGTGTCATCGGAAGTAGTTGACAGAAAGTTTATTAGGTTGATCCTGGGTATGAGGAAATTTTCTCATGAGAGATTCAGTAGGTTGTGTCTGTATAATTTGGTTTTTAGAAGAATGAGAGGCGATCTTAATGAGACATATACAATTTTCAATGGAATTGACAGGGAAGATGCTGAGTGGTTATTTCCCCTTGTGGGAGAGTATAGGGCCAGAGGGAATAATATCAGACTTATTGGTCGCCCATTGAAGACACAGATGAGGAAGAATTTCTTTTCACAAAGGATAGTAAATGTGTGGATTTTTTTTTCTGGAAGGAGCTGTAAAAGCTAAATCGTGAGGTATGTTCAAGGCTGAGGTAGAAATATTTTAAATCAGTAAGGGAATCAAGGGTTCTGGGGATAAGGTGGGTAAGTGGAGTTGAGGGTTATATCAGATGAGTCATGATCTCATTAAATGGCGCAGCAGACTCAATGGGCTGACTGACCTTCCGCCGTTCCTACGTATTATGGTTTTGTGGAGGAGATTGTGGCTGCTGGGGCTGGAGGTCATTAGAGGTACATGGATTGGTGGCTTGAAGTGATTACAACAATAGGGAAGGTTGCAGTGATTGGAAGAGTTTAAGTTTAACTAGTGCTGGATGAGGTTTCTGAGATAGGGAGACTTGTAGGCCTGGCAGGATTGTAAGGAATAGAGTCACAGTGTCATACAGTGCAGAAAAGACCCTTCAGCTCATCGATTCTGCACGGACAATAACTACCATAAAGGCGCACTAATCCTATTTTCCTGCACGTGTTCCATAATCCTTGAGTATTGTGATATTTTAAGTGCTCATCCCAATATTTTTTAAAGGTTGTAAGGTTTTCGAACTCGATTACTTTTCCAGGTAGTAGATTCCAGATTCCACAACCTTCTGAGTGAAGGCGTTTTTTTCTCAAATCTGCTCTAAATTTGGAATGGAACATGTTGCAGAGATTGAGTTTGCTATGGTGTGTGGCTGGGTGTTTTGTCGGGGTTCGAGGAGGTTCCAGAGATACGATGGGTGCAGGTGCTTGCAGCAGTTTGAAGAGGTGTAGTGATGGGGGAGGTAAAGAGATGGGAGGAGTTGTAGGGGCTGCAGCGGTTTACAGAGTTGGGAGGATTGTAGGTGTTGTGTGAAGTTGCAGCAACGGGGAGAGTTGCATAGGCTGAAGGTGTTTAGTGAGTTAGGAAATGTTACAGCTGGAGAATACCGCAGTTATCAGGAGCATTGTAGGAGCTGGAGGAGATTACAGAGTTTGAAAGCATTATAGGATCTGGAGGGATTTACGGACATCTGCAGGGTTGTAGGAGGAGTTTACAGGGTTTGGGAATGTTGTAGTGGGGAAGAGGTTATAGTGATAGGCATTATCGTCGTCTCTGCAGGAAGTTATTGAGTTTTGCTGGTTGGAGGAGGTTACATAAAGGAAGAAGTTTCCTGATGCTGGAGGAGGTTCCAGAGTTAAGGCGGATTATTGGCAATGGAGGAGGTTACAGTCCTACTGACAATCGAAAGAGCTGTTGGAATTGTTTTGGAGATCCTCTGTGGTGACTACAAATAAATAAACTCGCATCCATGTAAATCTAACATGAAAGATAACCCGGGAGCTGCGTGAAAGTAATTTTATAGGGTCTCTCACAATAATCCCTATTTTTCCACACAAAATTTCATGTGTACATTCAGTGGTATTAAAACACAAAACTATTCAACTTGTAAAAATGTATACCACAGAGACAATCGCATGCTCATTGCTTTGCAAACAGTTCAATGGAGAAATAGAAAGGGTGAGAGAAAGTGAAAGAGAAACAGTAAGCGAGAAATATCGAGGAAAACAGAGAGAGGGCGATAGGGAGCAAAACGGAAACAATGAGAAAGTGAAACAGAGAGCAGAAGTAGAGCAGGAGAGAGCATAAAGGACATAAACAGAGTTAGGGAGATGGAGGCAGAAGGAATAGGAAGGAGAGAGAGACAGCTGGAGTATACAAGAGCAAGAGGGAGACAGAAAGGACGAGAAACACACACACCCACACAGATAGAGATGACAGAGGTATAGGCAGAATAATGGTAAGTGACAGTGAGAGAGTGAAACAGCAAAAAGACAGAGCTAGAGAAACAGCGAGAGAGAGATGAAGAGAAAAAAAGAGGAAAGAGTTGGGAGAGGTCGTAAGAATGAGGGAGATAAGCAGAGAGAATGAGACAGGTACAGAGGAGGCGTAGAGAGATGTTGTGTTATTTTCTTTGTGCTTACGGTGTAGAGAGACATCAATGCACAAACCACATATAAGGTATAGGTTCATACAAAAATATACCGTTTCTTTTAGTCAGGATAAGAAAAGCTGGTAGCAATTTTACACAGTTGGAAGACTCTTAAGTTTCGAGCTCCTTGATAATTAATTGAGACTAAAGCTGAATCATATGATCCATGCTATCAATTCAACTCTGGTGATGTATACATTATTATAACCGCATCCACTGAAAGGTAAACAACAACAGGGAAAAAGGGAAGCGAAACAGAGAGAAAACACAGGCCGAGGGGACTGCGTGCATTCTGTTGGTAGAGACAAGACGTGTAGTGTCCATAGCGCTTGTGTTTGTAAAACTGCAGTAAACGAAAAATACCGAGAGCAACGTGTGACAAGATACAGAAAAGTGATAATGTAGGAACTGAGTACGTTCAGCAATCACAGGATGGGGTTAGGTAGAGTGAAGTCTCTTCGACACAAGTTCCATCAGGCACTTACAAGTGTGTGTGAGGGCGGTGGGGGGGGGGGGGGGGGGGGCTTTGGAGAGGGGGTGGGGGTGGGGGAGAGGGGGAGCACAGCTTTCATACGGAGCAAAATACATTGTGTACTGGACTCTCAGGAGATGGAAAATATGTAGTAAAACTCACTTTATACTGTCAGATCAAAGTTGACAAGATGGCAACATGATGCAGTTGGATGCTGTGTAAAGCCAATTCTTCACTGTCGCCATCAAAACCTCCCAGGGCAGATACAGAATGGGTTTAGACACAGAGTAAAACTCCTTTGAGTTCTGATGAAGGGTCATCCAGACTCAAAATATCCATAATTTCTCCTTTTACTGTCCATAAACCAAAATACGTATTAAATTTGAGATACATTGCTGAAACAACGTATATGGGGGCCAATCATTCATATCTGGATAGAGCCCATTTTCTGTACTTTTGCTAAGTCGTTGGAACGATAGCAGCCCAATTTTACAGCTCCAGAAGGTAACAGTACATGTTCTACCAAATAGTGGGTGGGGTGGGGAGCGAGGTGGGGCGGGGGGCGGTGGTGTGTGGAGTTGGCGGGGGTGGGGGGAATGTTTTCACATTTCTCCAACTCCTGTGCTTTGGCTTCAGTGCTTAGGCTTTGCAAAGGCAGGACCATACCAGCGGCATTGGTGGCACAGGGGCAAGGAGCTGAACTTCGAGTCCTCAGCATCGATGCTGATCCCCATGGAGTCTCATGTTATCAGATCAAATATTGGCAAGTAAAACAGCTGCTGTTTACCACATACCACACCCACCACACACCATCCCCACTCAGGCCCCACCCTCGCTCTCCAAACCCAATATCCTCAGATGATGGCACATTGCTCCGCTATGTTGAATTCCAGTTGGAGGAAAACCTGATGGTGGCAAGAGCACAGAATGCAGTCTTGATGCGTGACCTCAATGTCTATTACCAAGAGCGGTTGGGTAGCACCACTAAATAATTTTTCTGAAGGTTATAGCTGCTCGACTGTCTGTGGCAGGTGGCGAGAAAGTCAATACGAGGGAAAAATGCTTGACTTCGTCCTCAACAAACTGCCACGGACGCATCTGTCCATGAAAGTATGAAAGTAGGAGTGACCACTACACAGTTCTTTTGGAGATAATGGGTGCGATTCTCTGGCTGCGCTCGCCCCAAAACTAGATAATCCCGCCCGAGGACAATGGACGTTTGCATGGTCCGCTGCCTGCCCGGTACGATTCCTGTGGTGGGCGGGATGGGAAAGTTCCCCCCTGTGTCCCATCTCCATGCTAAGTACATTCCCTATCTCATGCATGCCATGAACACCGTGTGAAATAGGATGAATTTTGAACAGATTCAGACTGGCCACACATGAGGCTCTTTTAGGGCCATACGCAGCAACCTCATGGATCGGCAGGGATCAACATGGGTTCAATTGTAAGTGGACGCCAGAAGGAGCTCCAGGCATCCCTAAAAATGAGATGTCTCTACCTCAGGGTTCCCTGCAACCATTTAGCATCAGGGTGGTAACACACCATCTGGGAGTCACGCTGATGGCAAAGTGACTCTTATCTATTTCCCTCACTAGGAATCCCTATTGTCCTTTTGCTCTTCTTCCTCTTCTGAACAGACAGGTTGCTTGCGGTGCCAGAAGCTTGGCTCCGTCTGCACTCTCTGAACTAACCAAGACCCTTATCAGCATCCAAAATGGAATACAGATTTCTGAGCAAGATCGCAGGAGAAACCTGAACTATCCGCCTGTTTCACTTTGACTGCTTGTCGGTCATCCATTCACTTCCTTCCTCAGGGCCCTTCCGCTGCGGTCTGAGAACCTCTCTAAGCGTGCTATCCACAATGTTTTCTGACCCGTGGATGTTCCGCAGTGCTTGCATTCACAGCTCAACCTCTGAAAATCGACCTTCCAGGAGCTGCTACTGGACACACTTCCTCTACACATGCTAGCCCGGGCACTGGAAACGTGCCCAGCCTTCCACATGGAGCAAGAGGAGTAAAACACGGCTTTGAACACTTCAGCCACGATACACCCTTCAAAGTTAAAAAAAAACTTCATAAAAGGAACTAAATCAAATCTGTCGCTACCCTAGCTTAAACAGTGACATACAGTTTAACATAGCTTGGAAATTCCCACCAGAAGTTACTGATCAGCTTCTCCAGTTCCACATCACTTTCTGAAATGATCTACTCCTGCCCCCACTGGACCTGTGGAGGTCGTGAGCGAAACAAGACACAGCAATACCTCTCTTCCCCACTTCCATAAACTCCCATACTTGACCCTCACCGTCTCACTCTCTGCAGCTAACTCCGTGCTGGTTGCAATTTAGGCTTTGTTTTTATAGACGATGCCTGCTCTGCTTCAAGAATCAGATTTAACTATTTCACCTAATTAGCTACGCCCCATGCGCCATGGCACCAGGTCAGCTTGTTTTACTTTCTTTAGGCCTGAGCAGTTTGGAAAGTGTCATCATGAGACCTGATGCGTTGGAGGTGAAGGAACTGAGAAATTGGGGCTGAGTCCTTGCAGGAAGAGGGGGGGGGGGCGAGGGCGGCCGGGGGAGGGGGGCGGGGGGTGACGGGGGGGGGGGGCGAGGGCGGCCGGGGGAGGGGACGGGGGGGGCGGGGGTGGCGGTGGGGGGGGGGGGGGAGGTGCGGTGAAGGGCTGTATTTGAGGTAACTCTGGGGTGAGAAATTTATTTTCATTTCTCCTATCCTTTCATTTTAACACCTTTCTTACATCTCACTTTCCATCTTTTCCCCTCACTATTGTCTCCCGTGCCCCCAGTCCACTAGGTCCATTTGTTTCATCTCACAATGATTCCTTCAACACTCTGTTTGCCTTTGCTCTTTATGGGCCACTATCAGCGCCCTTCCTAACCATGCTCACCAGCATTTGCATTCCCTTTGTATTTTTGACTGTGACATCTTTGTCAGCTCCCCCACCCTAACACTACAAAAATCATCCTATTTTCTATTGTCTTCAGCTTTGACAAAGGGTCACCGAGACTTGAAACGTTGGCTCTGCTCTCGCCACAGATGCTGTCAGACCTGCTGGGATTTTCCAGCAATTTCTCATTTGGCACAGAAGGAGATATTTGGAAGGTGGCTGAAGGTTATGCCGATGTAGTAAGATTTACGAAGTAAATTCAGGGAGGTTGGAGAGATGGAGTGGCAACGAGATTTATGACGGAATTTGCAGAGGGTCGGGCTTAAGCAGGGTTGACAGGGATATGAATGTTTGAACAACGAAACCTGGGATTGTCCAACGTAACAGACTTGGAGGATTACAGTTACCTATTTTTTTTATTCATTCGTGAGGCATCGGCGTCGCTGGCTGGCCATTTATTGCCCACCCTAGATGTCCTTGAGAAGGCGGTGGTGAGCAAACGCTGCAGGCCCCGTGCGAGGTTTGTGCTGTTGGAGGGGAATCCGGATTTATAAAGGGCGATGCCATGGGGAATTTTTCAGACAAGGATGAGGATTATAAAAAGTAAGCAATGTTTGACTTGGGGACACCAGAAAGCACAGACACGAGAGAGAGACACTTCTTACTGTAGATAACGACACAGGGAGCAAAGATGTGAATGAATTGAACTTTAGAGAGGGCTGAATGTTGGAGGCCAGCTGGGGCTCTACTGTGATAGTCAAAGTACAATGTCGTGGATGTTGGATTCAACAGCAGATCAATTCCAGCGGTGAAAAGTCGAATGGCATTGCAGCAATAGATAAAGCCGACCTCGCGATGGTGCCGATATGTGGTCAGTAGCTCATTGTGGGAGCAAATCTGATACCAAGTTTGCAACCGTCCTTGTCTGGTCTCTGCAGATTCCTCAGGGGAGGCATGAATTGGAGGGTTTAAAAGTAGGCCGCACTTTTGAGCGGGCAGCGTCGTTAGCGGGCAGCAGAGTGAGCAGGAGGCAGAGTGAAAGCAGTAGGGCTTTGGCTCACAGGGCTGGGGTGAGTTAATTCATTTTTTGCTGTTTCTACCTGGTACTGGCAGGGTATCTAGAGAGGATGGGTGTGAAGGCAGTGCAATGTTCCTCTTGCACTATGTTCGATGTGAGGGACGACGACAATGTCCCTGCTGATTACACCTGTGAGAAGTGCATCCATCTGCAGCTCCTCCAAAACCGTGTAAGGGAACTGGAGCTGGAGTTGGAGGAACTTAGGATCATTAGGGACGCAGAGATGGCCATAGACAGAAGCTTCAGGGATACAGTTACTCCGAGGAATGAAAATAGATGGGTGACGGTGAGAGGGGCTGGGAAGAAGCAGTCGGTGCAGGGATCCCCTGTGGTCGTTCCCCTTAGCAATAAGTATTCCGCTTTGGATACGGTTGAGGGGGACGACATACCAGTGGTGAGCCGCAGTGAGAGGATCTCCGGCACTGAGTCCGTCCCTGTGGCTCAGGAGGGTAAGGAGGAGAGCGGGAGGGCAATAGTTATTGGGGACTCGTTAGTTAGAGGGATAGATAGGAGGTTCTGTGGCAGCAAAAGAGACTCGAGGATGGTTTGTTGCCTAGCGGATGCCAGGGTCCGTGACGTCTCGGACCGTGTTTTCCGGATTCTTAAGGGGGAGGGGAAACAGTCACAAGTCGTGGTACACATTGGTACCAACGACATAGGTAAGAGAAGGGACGGGGATTTAAAACAGGAATTTCGGGAGCTGGGCTGGAAGCTGAGAGCAAAGACAAAACATGTGGTCATCTCTGGTACGCTACCGGTGCCACGTGATAGCGAGTTGAGGAACAGGGAGAGAGTGCACTTAAACATGTGGTTGCAGGGATGGTGCAGGAGGGAGGGTTTCAGATACGTGGATAATTGGAACACGTTCTGGGGAAGGTGGGACCTCTACAAACAGGACGGGGTGCATCTGAACCAGAGGGGCACCAATATCCTGGGAGGGAAATTTGCTACGGCTCTTCAGGGGGATTTAAACTAATTTGTCAGGGGAGTGGGAAAAGGAGTTGTAGTCCGGAAGTCAGTGTTGAGGGTGGTGAGATATTGGGGAAGGTATCAAGGTCAAGGGTGGGTACCGGTAGACAGGAAGATGGGTTGAAGTGTGTCTACTTCAATGCAAGGAGCATCCGGAACAAGGTGGATGAACTTGGGGCGTGGATTGCTACTTGGGACTACGATGTTGTGGCCATTACGGAGACGTGGGTAGAACAAGGACAGGAATGGTTGTTGGACTTTCCGGGGTATAGATGTGTAGGGAAGCTGGTAAAAGAGGTGGAGGAGTGGCATTGTTAATCAAGGATAGTTTAACGGCTGCGGAAAAGCACTTTGAGGGGGATATGCACACTGAGGTAATATGGGCTGCAGTTAGAAACAGGAAAGGAGCGGTCACGTTGCTAGGAGTTTACTATAGGCCCCCAAATAGTAATAGAGATGTGGAGGAAGAAATTGCTAAGCAGATTATGGATACGTGTGGGGGTCACAGGGTAGTTGTCATGGGGGACTTTAACTTCCCAAATATTGATTGGAACCTTTGTAGGTCAAATAGTTTGGATGGGGCACTTTTTGTGCAGTGTGTGCAGGAGGGTTTCCTGACACAATATGTGGATAGACCGACAAGGGGTGAGGCCACATTGGATTTGGTACTGGGAAATGAACCGGGCCAAGTGTTAGATTTGGTTGTGGGAGAGAACTTTGGAGATAGTGACCACAATTCGGTGTCTTTTGTTATTGCAATGGAGAGGGATAGGGCCGGACGGCAGGGCAAGGCTTACAATTGGGGGAGAGGTAATTATGATGCGATTAGGCAAGAATTAGGGGGCATAAGATGGGAACAGAAACTGTCAGGGAAAGGCACTGATGAAAAGTGGAACTTTTTCAAGAAACAAATACTGGGTGTCCTTGATAGGTATGTCCCTGTCAGGCAGGGAGGAAATGGCCGAGTGAGGGAACCGTGGTTCACAAAAGAGGTGGAATGTCTTGTGAAAAGGAAGAGGGAAGCTTATGTAGGGATGAGGAAACAAGGTTCAGATGGCTCGATTGAGGGTTACAAGTTAGCAAGGAATGAGCTGAAAAAGGGGCTTAGGAGAGCTAGGAGGGGACATGAGAAGTCCTTGGCGGGTCGGATCAAGGAAAACCCCAAGGCTTTTTACTCTTATGTGAGGAATAAAAGAATGACCAGGGTGAGGTTAGGGCCGGTCAAGGACAGTGGTGGGAACTTGTGTATGGAATCAGTAGAGATAGGCGAGGTGATGAATGAATACTTTTCTTCAGTGTTCACCAAGGAGAGGGGCCATGTTTTTGAGGAAGAGAAGGTGTTACAGGCTAATAGGCTGGAGGAAATAGATGTTCGGAGGGAGGATGTATTGGCAGTTTTGAATAAACTGAAGGTCGATAAGTCCCCTGGGCCTGATGAAATGTATCCTAGGATTCTTTGGGAGGCGAGGGATGAGATTGCAGAGCCTTTGGCTTTGATCTTTGGGTCCTCGCTGTCCACGGGGATGGTGCCAGAGGACTGGAGAATGGCGAATGTTGTTCCTCTGTTTAAGAAAGGGAATAGAAATGACCCTGGTAATTATAGACCGGTTAGTCTGACTTCGGTGGTTGGTAAATTGATGGAAAAGGTCCTTAGGGATGGGATTTACGACCATTTAGAAAGATGCGGATTAATCCGGGATAGTCAGCACGGATTTGTGAAGGGCAAATCGTGCCTCACAAATTTGATAGAATTTTTTGAGGAGGTAACTAGGTGTGTTGATGAAGGTAGGGCGGTTGATGTTATATACATGGATTTTAGTAAGGCGTTTGATAAGGTCCCCCATGGTCGGCTTATGATGAAAGTAAGGAGGTGTGGGATAGAGGGAAAGTTGGCCGATTGGATAGGTAACTGGCTATCTGATCGAAGACAGAGGGTGGTGGTGGATGGAAAATTTTCGGACTGGAGGCAGGTTGCTAGCGGAGTGCCGCAGGGATCGGTGCTTGGTCCTCTGCTCTTTGTGATTTTTATTAATGACTTAGAGGAGGGGGCTGAAGGGTGGATCAGTAAATTTGCTGATGACACCAAGATTGGTGGAGTAGTGGATGAGGTGGAGGGCTGTTGTAGGCTGGAAAGAGACATAGATAGGATGCAAAGCTGGGCTGAAAAATGGCAAATGGAGTTTAACCCTGATAAATGTGAGGTGATTCATTTTGGTAGGACTAATTTAAATGTGGATTACAGGGTCAAAGGTAGGGTTCTGAAGACTGTGGAGGAACAGAGAGATCTTGGGGTCCATATCCACAGATCTCTAAAGGTTGCCACTCAAGTGGATAGAGCTGTGAAGAAGGCATATAGTGTGTTAGCTTTTATTAACAGGGGGTTGGAGTTTAAGAGCCGTGGGGTTATGCTGCAACTGTACAGGACCTTGGTGAGACCGCATTTGGAATATTGCGTGCAGTTCTGGTCACCTCACTATAAGAAGGATGTGGAAGCGCTGGAAAGAGTGCAGAGGAGATTTACCAGGATGCTGCCTGGTTTGGAGTGTCGGTCTTATGAGGAAAGGTTGAGGGAGCTGGGGCTGTTCTCTCTGGAGCGGAGGAGATTGAGGGGAGACTTAATAGAGGTTTATAAAATGATGAAGGGGATAGATCGAGTGAACGTTCAAAGACTATTTCCTCGGGTGGATGGAGCTATTACAAGGGGGCATAACTATAGGGTTCATGGTGGGAGATATAGGAAGGATATCAGAGGTAGGTTCTTCACGCAGAGAGTGGTTGGGGTGTGGAATGGACTGCCTGCAGTGATGGTGGAGTCAGACACTTTAGGAACATTTAAGCGGTTATTGGATAGGCACATGGAGCACACCAGGATGGTAGGGAGTGGGATAGCTTGATCTTGGTTTCAGATGAAGGTCGGCACAACATCGTGGGCCGAAGGGCCTGTTCTGTGCTGTAATGTTCTATGTTCTATGGTCTATGAATGTGACTGGACTCGGATTCGCAACAGGGCCACGCAATCGCTTCCACTTTCCCGTTATTGAATGGGAAGGCGGACACTTCGCTACATGTCGAATAAACAGTCCGACAATTGAGCCATATTGGAGGAATGGAGAGACGGAAATGGGAGGTAGTGCTGGGTGTCATCAACACACTTGTGAAAAGAATTGCTGTGTCTTTGGATGTAGCCGAAGAGAATGAAAATGGAAATAGAAAGGGAAAGGGATAGGTATTTCGTGTATTTAATATGTTGCCGATTTTGCACTTAGAATTATATTTTGCACCTAATTTTGTGGTACCTTGTGTTTGCCGTGTTTAATATGCCATTGTAGAGGGATTTGTAATCCTTGTCCAGCCTATTGCCTTTTATGTCCTTGCAGTACAATATCGAATATTCTTAAACAAAATGTATTTCTAGCATTTGCAGCAATAATCTCACAATAATTTGATGGGACGATGTAGATGGGACATTAGTCTATATCTAAAGCTTTGCCGTGTTGGCCAAGTGAATGTTTGAAGTGTAGTTTGAGGTCTACTCTGTAGCAAACCAGTACAGCAAATATTCTTGGATACTTTGCTTGGCAATATGGAGAAATCATTGACGACATTGTTGACCACACAATTCCCCTTCCTGGATCCCATGTTAACTGACATTGTTAACGCTTCTTTCAATTGATGTCCTTTTCTGT
Organism: Mustelus asterias; assembly: GCF_964213995.1. NCBI lineage: Eukaryota > Metazoa > Chordata > Chondrichthyes > Carcharhiniformes > Triakidae > Mustelus > Mustelus asterias. Next base: position 93,021,455 of record NC_135816.1, read on the forward strand.
GTTCCTGTTGTAAGCCAACATGTGCAAGCAATAAGCAGTCAAAAAGGTAGCCAAAGACATATTCTGTCGAGGTACAATGAAAAGGAGGCTCATTGAATATTGAAAACTACCAGCGAGATAAAATAAACTCCGGCAAGAACGAAGGTTTGCGTGGATATTTTTACTGCTCCATCTGCCTCAAATTTTCTGTCATTTCCTCGCCTCGTGATCCATGGCGCTTCTTCGATTTCCAAGATGCTTCCTAATCCCACATCTCTATTTCCTCTGAAGAGTTTTTGAATGTACTGTGACCTTTAAAGCCGAGGAATATTCGCTTTTCCAATGCTGGCGCTTCGAATCCCATTGACTTGATTCTGCCCGTCGTTGAACAGCGTGCTTCCTGCGTTCAAGACGTCAAGGCTTCGGTTCCATCTTAGAATCTTTCAGCCTCGACCTAATTTTCCTGTTTTATGATGATCCCCAAATTTATATGTTTATCCTTGTGTCTCTTTATATATCTGAGTGCCTAATTTATGTTCACGCGGCTCCAATGAAGAGACATGGATCATTTTACTATATAAAAGGTGCAATCCAAGTTGCCGTGAGGAATGATTCTGTGAGAAAGAGGCGACGACGGCGAATTGAGGGATGCAGAGTAGAATGTAAGGCGTGGCAGGCGAGCGAGTGGTTGATATGAGAAAGAAAGGGAGGCAGAACGATTCAGAGAGAGTCTGGGTGGGAGGGTGGCAGAAAGAAAGAGAACGAAGTGGCAACAGTGGTACGTCCGGCAGGAAAGTACATGAAATTTAAACTTAGTGATCCAACTGAATGTGTTAAAATAAAGAAAATGTAAATATAAATGTGTGGATTTGTAGGTAAATGTTTCATCTACATTTATCTGTCAAAGTGTTATTAAGTGCTATTAAGCAAGTTTTCTGATTCAAAGAATATGTGCTGACTTAATAGTTACAGTGAAGCTCTATCCCACTGATTGCAAATATGGGGAAAGCGTATGTGGGAGGGTCAAATGCCAACTCTCAATCCCTGGAGCAATAACATTACGGAGAAAATATCTCAGCAAGCGCTTTTAGTTTTATGTGTGGCCACTGTGCAAGTGTTAATGATTATGAGGTCGAGATAACATTTTGGAATTTACTTGACGCCTCGATTATAAGCTTGTGTTTACTCATTTATAACATAATGCATGGACATTGATGTTTAATGATTAGTTTTAGTTTAGTTCGCACAAATTCGAAGTATGCCAACCAGTATGGTTTTATGCTGTATTCTGGGACACAAGCTCATCGCATGAATTGGTTGAGGCATCATACAAAAACTTGACAATAGACAAATAAACAAATAACATATGGCTTAATGTGGTGATATAAGACGTCATGATTCGAAAAATATATTTCCATGGAGCTATCTAACTCCCTTGCCATTAAAATTATCAGCTCAGCTTTCTAAATTCAAGCCCTATTGTGGAAATGAGAACAAGTATAAGATTCAGCCTTTCGTATTATATCAGTGAAGTTTAACGTATAATGCTGAATACAACCTTCGATTTTGTAAGTTTAGTTTTAAGTTCTGCAATCAACATTTGTTTAAAATTAGTCTTGTAATTTTAGGATCTGTTGGTTGAATGTACTGTATAATGCATTGTTTAGAAGACCAATCACTTTCAAACATTGATTTATATTTTATATGGACGTTCTGTAACTTTGTCAGTTTAAAAAATATCCTGCATTAATAGACATACACCAAACACTGACAGAAACAACAGAAACATACGACAGCAAGTACAAATTAATAAGCGCCTCTTTTAATGAAGACCTATTGATAAATTAGATGTCCAATGAATCAGTGTTCCCAGTCATTGCATGCTGTCTTACGAAAAATAAAATCAGACATTAGAACAATTCCCACTTATATGTGATGCTAGTTTGTTTGCAAACTTTTAAAAATTAATTTTAATGTGATAAGCAACTTCACCACTCTACTCTTTGTTTTACAGGTGAAAGTAAGCACAGAGGAAATAACAGCAACCTTCAAATAGCCAGCACAAAACAGAATGACAGATAGGGATGTGATTTAATACAGAATAAATTAGGTTTGAGAAAATAAATTTGAGCTATCAATCATGGGGGCATGAAAGCCTATTCTCTCATTTAAAACAAATGGGTAAAGAACATAAGAACGTAACAAAAACAAAGATTAATGAGAGGGATGTTCTGAAAAATAATTGATAACTTGGACGGGGCGGGGGTGGGGGCAATGGGAAATGGCATCACGAGATGACGATCATCCTCGAGAGAACAGTTAGAAAATAATCATGCCAACCTAGACCAATCAAAGACTTATCACCCACCCTTCAGTCTAATTAAGAATTAGCCTCACCTCTTTTAGTCCGATTAAAAAGCAATAACATCATTGAGGTTATTGATGATCATTGCTCTGCTAAAGACAGCAAGAAACTACAAAGGCTGCATCACGCAAACCAGCCATCCACTGACTCTGTCTACACTTCCCGCTGCCTCGGAAAAGCAGGCAGCAAAAATAAGGACCCCACGCATCCCGGACATACTCTCTTCTACCTTCTTCCGTCGGGAAAAAGATACAAAAATCTGAGGTCACCTGTCAACCGATTCAAGAACAGTTTCTTCCCTGCTACCATCAGACTTTTGAATGGACCTACCTCGCACTAAGTTGATCTTTCTCTACACTCTAGCTATGACTATAATGTTACAATCTGCACTCTCTCCTTTCCTTCTCTATGAACGGTATGCTTTTTCGATATAGCATGCAAGAAACAATGCTTTTCACTGAATCCGAATACACGTGGCAATAATAAATGAAATTAAATCGAATCAAAATCAAATTGATTACGCTGTGTTGCGGCTTGGGATGAGTTAATAAGCAAATGTTTTCGTTGAACAAGCTGCGCAGCAACTGACCGCTATCCAGAGGTAAGCATAAGCTATGGAGAGACAAGTGTCAACCTGCGTCCAAGGCCGAACCGGAAAGCAAGAGCCATAATACCTACTCAAGTTCCGCCCTGACTCTGGCAGGTAAGTATTTATAACTTATTAAAGATTTCCTGAGTTACTTCACCAAACTGTCACCTATTGCCAAATGGTTAAAGTCTCAAATGAACATGATTGAAATTAAATTTAAAATAACGCATGATTTTTTAAATCCTCATCTATGACAAGATACATTTTCCAGAGAGTAGGCGCAGCGAATTTTAACAAGACGGACTCCCGTGATCGCAGAATTGACGTTTGAGGTGAGATTATGTCGACTCGAACTATATTCACTGGAATTTAGAAGGATGGGTGGGGATCTATTTGAAACGTATAAAATTCTGACAGGTTGGATAGATTGGATACAGCAATGTTGTTTCGTCTGGCTGGAGTGGGCGGGGGCTGGGCTAGAATAAGAGGTCACATCCTCAGGCTACGGGTAGGTAAACGTGGTCAGATGTGGGGAGAAACAACTTCACTCAGGGGTGGTGAACCTATCGAATTCTCTACCATGGACGGCTGTTTAGATTAAGTCACTGAACATCTTTAAGGAGGGATTTCCAGAATTCTGGATGCAAAAGGTGTGATAGGGTATGGGGAGAGCATTATAGTATCACATTGCGTTAACCAATCAGCCATGATTATAACAAATGGCGGAATAGACTCAAAGGATAGAATCGCCTATCCCTACTCCGATGCTCTATCTTTCTATCTTCGGAAGTTGGATACAATATGATTTCTACTGCTGGAAAGTTTTCGGTTCTTTTCATCATTTTAGAAACTTTTTTATTGATACAATGGGATATTGCACGATGATTTTAAACTGTTCCCTGAACCTAGTCTGTGTCACTGCATAAATGCAAGTATTTGTGCAGCAACTTAGGAGTTGGAGCATGAATCCAAGTTCTACTACATAAGTATGTAGAAACACTGAATGAAACCCAAAATACCACATTCGGTGCCATAGAGAATACAGAAGAAACATTGCCCATAGGAGGATGAAGTTCCCTGAAATAGCAAACAGTAAAATAATGGATTTCCTTCGGCTATCCATTTCCTGATCTCTGGAATTTCCACCTTTGCTGTGATCACGGAGTCTCCTTCGAGATCGGCTGGCAACTAATATCTGTCTGACTGTCACTACATTGAGTAACAGAATCAGGACAAATGGGACACACGGTGTAAGAATAAAATGAAGGAGCTCAATCATTCCCCAAACCGCCGATTGACGGACAAATTCAGGCGCAGAGCAAAACCAGGGTCTGTTCTGAAGCCAATACTGACCTGTTAACATAAAATACCAGGTGATGTCCTTTAGGCAGAACGATGCAGTGACTGTGCAGAGAACAATAAGAGCCGTTTTTTCGGTGCAATATTTTGTTTTAAATTTCTGACAACAAATTGCCACAAATCGATCAAATGTGAACATGACAGTGAACCAGACTGAACAGTCTGTCGTTGCAAAAAGCACAGCAGCATGAATATTACACACAGGGATAAACTGTACAAAAAGAAACTGTCGATGATAAGCAATTGGAATCTGCCTCAAAATTAGATCGATGATAATAACTAGTAGGTCGGTCACTGCCATGGCCAACAGGTAACGCGTGACACATTTGGAGAGACCACAATTTCCTCGAGACAAGATAGTAATCGTCATCAAGTTAACTGTAATAAGAAAAGAAAGAGCAGCTGGGTCATAGAGGCTGGGACCAAATTTACCGCATGACTGAATATTTATTGCGACTTATAAACCGGACAGTTTATCTAATGATACACTGAAATGATTGCCACAGTCATATACATATACAGCACATGAGAAGGCCCTTCGGCCCATCGCATCGAAGCCTGTCAAAGACAAACCACCTACTATTCTAAACCCATTTTCCAGTTCTTGGTCAATGGCAGCACTAGTTTACATCTAAATACTTCCTAAATATTATGAGGGTATCTGCCTCCACATTCCCTTCAGGCCGTGAGTTCCATGTTCTCACCGCCCTTTGGGTAAGTAAATTATTTCCACATATCACTCCAAACCTCCTGCCTCTTATGTTAAGTCTATGTCTCCTATTTATTGGTCCCTCTACCACGGAGAAGTGTTTCTTCCTGTCTACTCTATTTATGCCCTTCGTAATGTTCTGCATATCAATCATGCCGCTCCTCTTTCTTCTTTGCCCTAAGGAAAGCAACCTCATCCTATCCAATCTCTCTTCATAAATAAAAGTCTCCACCTCAGGAAACATCCTGGTAAATTTCCTCTGCACGTTTTCCAATGATATCACATCCCTTGTGCAATATGGTTTCCAGAAATGCACGCAATGCTCGATATGTGGTCGAACCAACGTTTTATAAAGGTCTATAACATCCCTGCTCTTAGACTCAATGCCTCGGCTATTAAATGCAAGTATACAATATGCCTTATTAAACACGTTATCCACTGATTGTGCTACCTTAAAGAGCCTCAACCTAAGACGAGATCACGCACAGCTTTATGGGTTCAAATAAATTCTGCTGGACAGCTGATGATTAAGAGGTGAGTGGGGGGTGATTAAAACTGAGTCAACCGATTCTGAAATAGAATTGAAAAGTTGCCAAAGCTACCAGCGGATATTAATTTCCCATTGAACTTGTGTATATTTCATAGAGCCATGGAGTCATAACAGCATACAAGGAGAAACCTAGCCTAGAATATTCATTTTGTTCTCTGTAGTACAATGCAATCTGTTCAATGTCCCACTTCTGTCTCTGTACTTAATGTGCTTAGTTAACTCAAATATCTGTCGAATTTTCTTTTTAAATCCTTGTTATTCTCTGCAATTATTTTGTATACCTTCAACAGCTCTCCACTCGGTCTCATTTGTTGCATAGAAAAGGAGACCAGCTGCTCCAAAATATTAATGTCGCTACAATTCCATATTCCTACAGCGATGCTGGTAAATCTTTCCTGCATCGTATCAAATGCCCTCACATTCTGGAGAACAACCAGGATGGACCAGATACTCTAGCCATGGCCCACCACGTGCTTTCAAAGTTACAGAGTTAATTCCATGTTATTTTACATGATACCTCTACTTACGTGGAAGAAAACATATACAGTTTGCCAACTGTTGTCTTAGCATATCTTGCACGCTTTAAATAGCCCTCGTTTCGTTTGACATTGGACGCCCTTCATAAATATGCCATTGTAACTGTATGTCATTTCCCTAAGCATTCCCCTAAAATTCATCATCCCTCCTTTATTTATTCTGAACTATTTCGGCCATCTTTTGCGCTTTTGATGGGCATCTAAGCTGAGGCAATCGTTTGATGTGCAAGGTCTTCAAAATTTAATCAGGCAGAAAGCAAAGTAGTGTTAAGGCCAAAATCATATCAAACATTAGAGGCTTGAGGGTTCGTACAGTCCACTTCTGCTCCTCTATTTTTTGTGATCTGATGATCCCATTCAAGAATATTATTACTTTCTTCATTGACAGCGATGCCTCCCAGTTTAATATCAAAGCTAAAGCTGATAATTTGATTTTCCGGGGTGCAATTATGTCAAATAGGCGATCATGAAGTACATTGCCATGTATTTTTATCAAAAATAAATTGAGTCAACCTCCTCCACGTTCGTGTCAATCTGCTCGTCCCGATCATAACTCAGAAACCAGGTCTTGTGTGCCAGAACCATCCCACATTCCTGCTCATCAATATCCAGTGAATTTGTTTCAGGTAGAGTCAACTCATGCTCAAGCACACTGCAATGCCCATTTGCCGCGGAATGCCGATATATCAGCTAAAATCCCTGCACCTCAACTCTGGATTTGTATGCAGAAAACATGTTGAAAACTCTTGATGATACATTAGCAACTGTGAGGTGGTGCGACAGAAACCGTTCCGATTTTCCACTACTATCTCTTTCAACTGAGGGAATAACCCAAGGTTACCACGCTTAATCATTGTCCTGTGGGATTGATTAGCATGGAAGAATCAGTCCAGGCTCTCTTCCCTGACAATTTCACAAAAAATACACTTATTTAGTTTTTGAAAATCAACCCGAGTTCATATTTCAGGTTGCTCTATATGGATCCGGGGTTAAAATGAACAAAGCAGTGCAAGTAAATCTTCTTCGTTATCATCAAGAGGAACGTGTTCCCTATATGAGAACCTGACCAGGACATTGCGCATAATCCTTGCCACCACTAGCTGTTAACTCACGGCTAGTGTTTGGGAAAATGTTCAAGTTTCAGTTGCTGATCAACCAACGTGACCCTGATTAGAGTTAGGGTGTCAGACTCATGGTGTTCCCCTGTTCATTACACAATGCACTGGCTTCTATTGAGAGAATCTACCAATGTTGCTGATTCTGCTCATCTCATCCCATACAGACCATAATATAAGCTGATAGAGATAGTCCACATTTTTACCTCAAAAAATTACCCAGTCAATCTGGTTGGGAGGGGGAGAATATCCAGGTTCCTTCTCCTGATCAGTACTCAGTTGATGTTCTTTTTTTCAGGTGCAATCAACCCGGTTCTTGTTATTGATTCTTACTTTTGTTGGAAGAGAATGGCCCCAGCTCAGATCGTTGCTATAATCAATCTATTTACGATGTCTCATCAATTATCATGGCCTTTCGTTTGAGTGGAGGAATAATCCCTCGCTCGTTGATGCTCGTAATCATTACCTGAACAGCAATACTGATGCTGAGTTGCAGGGTGGTGGTTGCAGGAGAACATGACCCCGGCTTCGTTTCTGCAACTAGCGATTTGGGATATGGCAGTTTTGACAGAAACGGTATCTTCCCTGATAATTGGCAGTAGCCCAATGTTAAAGTAGGGAAAGCCTGCTGTTCATTACTTCATGAATCTCAATTATGGTGGGGCATTCAGCCCACGTTGCTATACCTGTCCTTGCCCAACGACCATGAGGCATTAGGTAGGAAGCAGCCGCGACTCCGCTCTTCATTACTTGTAACTTTCCCTGATAATTAAATATTTATCGAGTTAACAGATTGGTCTGTCCTGTTACGACATGTAGTTCCTTAAAATTACCCATTGAATATTTTAGCGTGATCTCTGAGAAACTGAATAACATAAGAGTCCTACTGCAATATTTGTTCTCATTCAGAGATAATTCTACACGTTTGTAAAAAGTGAAGTGTTGTCAAATATAAACGCAAACCATTTTTTGATAATTCAGTTATATTAACTTATATATATATTTCAATAAAGAAAGGAAAACATATGAAACATTTAATTGTTGAGTTTTTGCTTTTGAGAGATTTGGTCACTTCAGACTACAGCATGGAATTCCATTACTTCAAATGGATTAGAAAGGAATACTGTGAAACATCAGTGGAGTACTGAAAAATTATAGTAAGCTTAATTATGAAACTATACTTTATGCAATTATGAAATGAAAGCGTGTAACAACGAAACAGACGTGAACCCGAACGGTGGAAAGCGAAATGAACTCTTAGAGATGGAATTTGAGTCATTATTGTGAAATGTAAAAAAAAATCTAACTATACATATCTGTGCAGGTCGGTACCTAAATCAAACTATGTAATCGATCTTAATTCTGATTTCTGCGTTGGAGAATTGAGGAATCGTCAATTTTGAAAAGTGACATCTGCTGGGGCAATTGGTACACGTCAGGAAGCATCATTTCTCGCACGCAGAAAAAAATAGATAGACGACGATGCAATAATCAAGGAAGGTATAAACAACGAACCAGAGCAAAATAAATTTGGCATATGAAAGCAACAACCAGATCTTCTGTCGTAAATTGATGATCACAGTAATATAGTGTAACACTGCCAGTACAAATATAAATATAGATAGTGACCTGGAACAGCAGCAGCAGCGAGCAGCGGATAGTAAATCGCTTGAACTTTAATGAGGAATCTTGTGATAGGCTCATCTAATTGTAAGCTCTTTTCCATTCTGCACCTCTATGTGGAGTTGTATAGCCGGTGTGCCGAAAGTGATACTTTCAATGACATTGTGAAATGACAGGTTGACGGGACCATTATTAATAGAAGAGGCTCATCCCCCAGTGACACAATTAGGATCAATGGGGAAGGAGATTAATTACAGTCATTGAACTAGCAGATTAATTTTAAACCCTTTCAATCAACATAAATTGAACCAGCTGTGAAATTAAGATGTTTGAACTGGGAATATAATCTTCAAATTGGCCTTTTGGTAGTGAAGTCTTGGTTGGCCAGAATGATACCTGAACTGCTGCAACAAAACATCGAAACTCAGCTGGATCTGACGTGAAATGTTGGACCTTCCAAAAAATATTGAAGCAATAACCATTGAGTTTTTGCTTATTCATCCCTAAAGATAACAAAGAACAAAGAAATTTAGAGCACAGGAACAGGGCCTTCGGCCCTCCAAGCCTACACCCACCATGCTGCCTGATTTAACTGAAACCCCCTACGCTTCCAGGGACCATATTCCTCTATTCCCATCTCATTCATGTACTTGTCAAGACGTCACTTAAAAGTGACTACCGTATCCGCTTCCACTACCTCCCCTGGCAACGGGTTCCAGGCACCCACCACACTCTGTGTAAAAATTCTGCCTCGTACATCTATTTTAAAACTTGCCCCTCGCACCTTAAACCTATGCCCCCTAGTAATTGACTCTTCCACCCTGGGAAAAAGCTTCTGACTACCCACTCTGTCCATGCCTCTCATAATCTTGTAGACGTCTACCAGGTCTCCCCTCAACCTCCGTCGCTCCAGTGAGAACAAACCAAGTTTCTCCAACCTCTCCTCATAGCTAATGCGCTCCATACCAGGCACCATCCTGGTAAAGCTAACGTAGAAAAATATTTAGTTGAGCAGAAAACTGAAGGCATATGGACATAGGAACTATATCCCAAAAGATGGATGTTATCAATACACCACAAACACAAACATTCCGAGCAGAGGCAGTAAATGTCTTATTTCGGCAACACCGTCCTCGCCACTGTCCCGTGTAAATGGACCCACATTGTTGGTAGATGATTGCACAATGTTCAGCAAAATTCACAGCTCCCCAGATACCGACGCAGCCCAAGCTCAAACACAACAAGATCTGGATAATGTCCAGGCTTGGCTGACAATTGGCAAGTGACATTCGCACAACACCAATGCCAGGCAATGACCATCACGAATATGAGAGACTCTAACCACTGTTCCTTGACATTCAATGGTGATACCATCACTGAATCCCCCGTTGGCAACACCCTTGGGGTTACCATTCACAAGAAACTCAACTGGACTCGCCACATAAACACAGCGGCTAGAAGAGCAGTTCAGAAGCTGGGAATACTGCGGCAAGTAACTCACTTCCTGACTCACCAAAACTTTTCCACCATCTAAAAAGCATAAGTCAGGAGAATGATGCAATAGTTCGCACTTCCCTGGATTCGTGCGGTTCCAAGAATACTCAGGAAGCTTTACACGATCCAAGACAAAGCAGCCCGCTTGATTGGCACCACATCCACAAACATCGACTTCCCCCACCACCGACGCTCTGTAGCAACAGTGTATACTATCAAGGATGCACTCACCAAAGATACTGAGACAGCACCTTCCAAACCCACGACCACTTCCATCTAGAAGGACAAGGGCAGCAGATAGATGGGAACACCACCACCTGCAAATTCTCCTCCAAGCCACTCATGGCCCTGACTTCGAAATATTTCGCCATTCCTTTGCAGTCGCTGGGTCAAAATCCTGGAATTCCCACCCTAACGACATTGTGCATCAACCCACAGCACATGGACTTCAGTGACTGAAGAAGGTGGCTCACCACCACCTTAGTAAGGGCAATTAGGGATGGGCAATAAGTGCTGGCCAGCCAGCGACGCCCATGTCCCTCGAATGAATTAAAAAATCTATGATACCAGAACCAGTGAATTGTCTCGCATTCGTCAATGAGAATAACATTTTGTATGCTAATGCTTTGTATGATGTCGGACCGTAGTCCAAAATATTACAGGCATAGCACTGCCACAGTGGTGTTTTATCAATACCAGGTTATTATCTCTGGCCTTGGTGGATCTGTTGGTAACCGATGCAACCCAGTCTAGCAGCGGGACATGTAGCATATAAATGTGCCCCGATCCATGGAAATAGGAACTGGTCAAAATGCAGCCTGATAAATTATGTCGCTGCAATATTCCATTCCGGGATTTGAATGGTTAATTCTATCAATTTACCAACTGTTGACCAGAAAGTTTGGACGTTAGGCCCACAGCTTAGAAGGATTCTCTGCAAGGGACAAGAGATTCAGAACAGACAGCTGATGTGGCACATATAATTCAGAACTTGGCCCGTGTACCAGAGAACCATTCGGGCACCATCAATAATATTATTGGGATAGGGAAGAATGTTTTGGATTCTGCAAATGGAAGCGATGTCTGCGAAACCTAGGGATAATCGGTGCTGAACAAGCACGGAAAAAAAACGAGATATATTAGTGATTGAATGGTCCCATTGTGGATTACAAATGAACATCCGTTTAATCTCTCAAGACATCCAAACAAGGGGTTCACCGGATGTCAACTACGCTTCTCTATCCAATTAATGTTGAATGTATTATGGAGACCAATATGTCAATCATCATTGTTTTAGCGTCATGGGGAGGCGATGGCCTAGTTGTACTGTCAATAGATTATGAATCCAAAAAAAACTCAGATAATGTTCTGGGCACCCGGGTTCGAATCCTTCCAAAACAGCTGCTGGAATTTGAATGCAATAAAGAAAAATGTAATTAAGAATCTACTGATGACCATGAAACCATCGCCGATTGTCAGGAAAAATAAACCCATCTGGTCCACAAATGCCCTTTAGGGAAGGAATTCTTCCCTACACAGTCTGACCTACATGTGACTCCAGACCCAAGAATTGACTGCCCTCTGAAATGGCCAAGCAAGCCACTCAGTTCAAGGGCAATTTGGCATGGGCAATAAATTTTGGCTTTGTCAGCGACGCCCACATCCCATTGACGAATAAAAGAAAAAATCTATTTCACCCATGCAAACACCTGCATGTTCTATAAAGCAAATAATTTTGGGGTAATTAGACGAAATCATGTCAAGTACTATAAGAATGCAGAAATGGAGGGAAACATGATTAGTACAGATCTAGATTGCTGCACATCCAATATACAAAACAGAATAGGCAAGGTGCGGAATCAATGTTACAGGTAATTGTGCAATGCAGGCTATGTGGGCTTCGAAAGAGCGACCCCACATTGCATGCTTGGGTGACGTGCGATATTGTATTATCACACGGCAGCTAAACATTTGAAATGGGAATATCGGTTATGCCCACTAACTGATCGGACAATACTAGTGCCAGCAAATGTAGGGAAGGTGGATTTAGTGGGAATATACAGGAGGCAAACAGTTGACCTACAAATCACAGAAAGTGTTAATGATCATTTGACGCAATACTTGAATGTGTACTGCTATGCAATCCCCTTCCTGTCGGTCCATTTGACAATGGCTCAAAATTAGACTCAAGGAATATTTAAAACATATCATGCAGTTCAACAACATGTTTGTATCATAGCGCGCATCATTAATCAGACGGACGCATCCACATGGTGGAATGAACTGTGGAACTGGGGTCCAAGCATATAAATATAACATGGATTCGCAGTATCGATCATATCCTACTCATTATCCAAAAGACAATTATTATGCAACGAACGTGTCTCATGTTCCGTATTAGAAAGGCACAGAAGAAGAGGTGATGGGGAATTAGATTTCGTAATTGGGTTAATAAGGTAAGGGACCATATGTCTGTAATACATGATTGGTTAATATGGACGGTTTGAGCACATCCCTTTACGCAACTAAGCTGGAAGCCTGGCCAGTGTCAATGGTGGCAGAGAATAAAGGAAAGAGTCGGCATCTGAGATTTGCCTACTATGGGTTAGGCCAAGGTTCAAAAGCCAGGATTGCTAGAGGGAAATAATGAGTATTGTTTATTGCAGCAATTCCAACAAGGACGGATAGCGATTCTGGCCTTATTAATGGAACTCTATGGAGATTAAACGTCTTCTCAGACATCCCGCCTCAGGGACTGGGGAATCTATATAAAGCTGTTGAAAAGTTTCAGCAAAATTCCACAATCAGGGGAAAAGAAGATGTTGGTACAAAGACTGCTTTCGCGGATGAATATCTAACTGGTGTGCCTTGTGACGGTTGTACCACCTCAAACTGGCAGTGCAGGTCCAAGTCTGGAAACATACCAGGAAGGCAGATTACTCTTGGAGCAGCAGTATGCCTGCCTCGCAGTTTTTTAAGTTGCGAAATGCAGATCTAAATTAGGCAATGCTGCAATTTAATGCGATATAGAAACATAGAAAATAGGTGCCGGATAGGCCATTCGGCCCTTCGAGCCTGCACCACCATTCAAAATGATCGTGGCTGATCATGCACTCTCAGTATCCCACTCTCGCTTTCTCTCCATACCCCTCTATCACTTTTGCCACAAGGGCTCGTCCAGCTACCTCTTGAACATATTTAACAGCTTTCTGTGGTAGAGGTTCAAAAGCTCCACAGGTTCAAAACTTACTGAATGAAGAAGCTCATCATCTTCTCAGTCCTGAATGGGTTACCACTTATTCTGACACTGTGACCTCTAGATCTGCCTTTTCTAACTCTGTATTCTTCACCAGACCCTAATGCCTTCCTTATCTCTGCAAACTCATGCAGTCACAAAAAGCCTCTTGTCTCCGTAACCCCTCCAGCTCAGAAAGTCATTGTAACGTTGCCCATCTTACGAAATTGCTTTCAGCAAATGGACCGTCACATTTACTGCAGCATACCACTGCCTGATGACTCAACACACATTTAGTCGGCATTAAAGTGATTTGGAATGCCATTTGCATTCTGAACAGTGTTACAGAAGAACACATTTTTCTTTCTTTTACAATGCAGTTATTTGTTACACAACTTTAAACAAAAGAGAGAATGAAAAGTTCAGTCATCTTTTAACAATTTATTTTGATTAGATAAATATAGAGGTAGAATTGAAACATAAAGTCACTTGTGAGACCAATCACCAAAGACATGGAAGAACAAGCAAAGCTTTCATTTCTGCATAAACGTCCTACCCATTACAAGGTGTTTGTGATAAATGTTTCATGATCACACTCAGGACCAGAACTAGAATACCATGAACAGTTCTTTGCACTTTAAGATATAGAGAATAAGATCACATCAATGACATACGGAGGTCTGGAAGGACCAAGCTAGAGGCCCAGGCTAGCCACACCGACGCCCGCCGACAGTAGCAAGGTTTGCAAGACATAACAGGCTACAAGATGGAGGCAAGTAAAATCGCCGGCTCCAACGCACCCATCCCTGATGAGCTCAATACTTTCTACGCCCGTTTTGAGCGAGAGGTCAGCGAGCATGCCCTCGACATTGGAAGCCCTGGATGAACCTATATCTGGGGTCATCATTGCAGATATCAGAGCAGCTTTCTTGAAGGTAAACCCACGGAAAGCAACTGGTCCTGATGGGGTACCCAGGCGTGCACTCAGATCCTGGGTGGATCAACTGACGGAGGTATTCACAGACATCTTCAACCTCCCTTTGCAACAATCTGACGTCCCTATCTGCTTCAAGATACAACCATCATCCCGATACCGAAGAAATACCAAGTAGGGTGCTTTAATGTCTATCGTCCGATGGCCCTGACAAAGATCACTATGAAGTTCTTCGAAAGGTTAGTCATGGCATGACTCAATTCAGCCTCCCGGACTACCTGGATCCACTGCAGTTTGCCTACCGCCGCAAAAGATCGCCATATCCCTGGCCCTGCACTCAACCCTGGAAGACCTAGAGAACAAGAAGACCTATGTCAGACTCCTATTTATTGACGACAGCTCAGCCTTCAACACTATTATTCCCACGAAACTCATCTCCAAATTCCGTGGCCTCGACCTCAGCACCTCCCTCTGCGTCTGGATCCTGAACTTCCTAACTCACAGACCACAACCAATAAGGATAGACACCTCCTCCACGATCATCCTCAACACCGGTGCCCCACAAGGCTGTGTTATCAGTCCCCTGCTATTCTCCTTATACATCCATGACTGTGCGGCCAAATCCCCCTCCAATTCGATTTTCAAGTTTGCTGACAACACCACCGTAGTGGGTCGGATCTCAAATAGTTTCGAGACAGAGTACAGGAATGAGATAGAGAATCTGGTAAACTGTACAATAATCTCTCCCTCAATGTCAACAAAACGAAGGAGCTTGTCATCGACTTCAGGAAGCGTTAAGTAGAACATGCCCCTATCTACATCAACGGGGACGAAGTTGAGAGCTTCAAGTTTTTAGGTGTCCAGATCACCAAAGACCTGCCCTGGTCCCCCCATGCCAACACTACAGTTAAGAAAGCCCACCAGCGCCTCTGCTTTCTCAGAAGACGAAGGAAATTTGGCATGTCAGCTACGACTCTCACCAACTTTTACAGATGCACGATAGAAAGCATTCCTTCTAGTTGTATCACAGCTTGGTGTGACTCCTGCTCTGCCCAAGGCCGCAAGGAACTACAATAGTCGTGAATGTAGCCCAATCCATCTCGCAAACCAGCCTCCCACCTACTGGCTCTGTCTACACTTCCCTCTGCCTCGGCAAAGCAGCCAGCATAATTAAGGACCCCACGCACCCTGGATATTCTCTCCACATTCTTTCTTCGGGAAAAAGATACAAAAGTCTGAGGTCACGTACCAACCGACTCAAGAACAGCTTCTTCCTTGCTGCTGCCAGACTTTTGACTGGACATACCTTGCATTAAGTTGATCTTTCTCTACACCCTAAGCATGACTGTAACACTACATTCTGCACTCTCTCGGTTCCTTCTCTATGAACGGTATGTTTTGTCTGTATAGCGCTTAAGAAACAATACTTTTCACATTTATGTTAATACATGTGACAATAATAAATCAAATAAAATCAAATCAATTCTATTAAATTAAGTGGCAGAGGTATAACATGAAATTTAACAATAATTGTCTCACCCAAACGCTGGAGAATATCAGAATCATAGAGTCAGTTCCTTGCATCGTATTATTGAAAATTCAACAGATCGATATTCATATCATGTAGCAACACAAGACAGGCATTATGCCAAATTCGTTTCATTTTTGACTGGAAAAAAACAAAATGTGCTCAATGCCTCATCTGTCGGGAATGTCAATAACTCTATAGTCCTACACTGCATCAGCTCACTGAATTGTATCAGCTTGTGGAGTGCTTTTAGTTTGAGGTGCCAGACTAATATGTGCCATTTACTTGAGATATCTTATTACAGGAACTGATGAATTAATTTACTTTCATCTCACGTTAATTTTTAGTGTGAATAGGTTAAGGATACCGTTAGTTTCAGGTAACCAATTAAGCTGAGTTCTAATAGATTAGGATGTTGTTTCAGTCAGAGGAGAAGAAGCAGTTTCATTGTCGGCATTGATAGCACAGTTGCTTTCTGAATTGGAGGGTGAACATCGACTGGTCGGAATGTTCGTGTTACTTGTGGCGACTGTAAATGAAATCACAGAATCCCAACACTACAGAAGAAAACTTTTCGGCCCACCGAGTCTGTTCCGATCCCAATCTCACCCAGGCCCTATACCCTGCTAATCGCCCTTACATTGGGACCATTTCCAGCATGACAATCAACTTAAGCCGCACATCTTTGGACTGTGGGGCGTAAGCAGAGCATCTGAAGGAAACCCACGCAGACACGGGGAGTACGTGCTAACTCCACGAAGACAGTGACCAAGGCCGGAATCGAACCTATGTCCCTAGTGCTGTGAGGCAGCAGTGCAACACTGCACCACCGTACTGCCCACAGCAAACGTTCAAATGGCTGCGATGTTTGAAGAGCTGGAACAATTAGAGCGTCTTTTTCAGCTGGGGAGCACATACCAGTTGAAAAGTGTGTGCCAGTCAGGGATTTTAGACGTTTCATTGCTAATTATGTTTCCATAGGCTGCTCGGTTTCATGCTCTTTATCAGTTCGAAGGTCCGCATCGATTGAAGGATCTGTTTCAATTCGGGTATTCTTTTGGTATTACGTTTCCTTGCTGTGTTAAGTTGAGATGCAAAATGCGCTTCTGGTGCATTAGTTTCTGATGCTATGTTAGATGAATTCCGCAATGCATGGATACAAACGATCAATTTTAATAGCTTAAAATACATTTAATCCCTTATAACCCCTAAAATGCAGAAATAAGTTATTCAGCCTATCGAATTTGCACCGATTCACCGAAAAAGCGTTTTACCTAAGCCCCTTGCCCACTGCTCTATCCCCGTAACCTCACGCTTTTACCGCCTAACCTACATCTCTGGACAGTAAGGGGCAACTTAGCATGGCCAATCCATCTAGCCTGAGCGAGAAAAGAGGGGCACCCGGAATAAACCCACACAGGTACAGGCAAAATTTACAGACAGTCATCCAAAAGCGGAATTGAACCCAGGTAGTGGCCCAAGGCTGGAATAGAACCCAGATCCCTGCTGCTGAGAGGCAGCAGTGCTAACCTCTGTGCCACCGTGACGCCACAATGCACCAAAAACTCCACTGTTAAAGGAACATCTGCATTTCAGATTGCAGAAAAAGAGCCCTGAAACAGGCAGGATACATTTAGAATTTCAAATATGAATGGTCACACTGGAGTGAAGGTCATATCATAGACAAGATACGATCTAGTGATGGGCTGGTTATATTTGAATGAACAACCTCATTTATGGGAGAAGACAGAGTCGACTTTATTATTACTATTATTAGTTAAAGTTGCTGGCATTGTACACTTTTATAATTGGCATTCTAAGTCGATTACAGAAATAGGTATATTCCATCCTAACACAGGCTGAGCTCAATGTCATAATCTGTTGCATCAATTTAAATAAAGACAAAAATGGTGCAACCTTAACCTGCCCTGGGGATTCGACAGGGTATAAATTAAATGCTTCAAATGGTTTAGAATTTAATGCAGAGAGGTTGGTTGCAACAGGAAGCAGCGAATCACTTCTCAGACAAAATGCATTATCCAAGTGACAGTATCCTGAAAATATACTACAATATTCTTTCTGCTCTTGGTGTGGTTGGTAAGTGACTGTGATGATTGAAGCACTTTAAACATGTTTAAGATCTGGTCTGTAGTTTTGGCCTGTGATTGCAAATGTTACATGTTGATCTAATTTTATTCCATTGCCTCAATTAATGCAACCTCTATTTGTAAATCAGAGGGTCATTGGATTGCTAAGCCATTGACATTTGGCATTGAGCGCCATTCGGCTCACTGATTCTAAATTGGCTACCATGGAACAGTATTATGTGCCATTCCCCTGTTTGATCCACATAACACACACGTTTACTTGCTTCAAATGCTTGCACAATTTCCTCCTGAAATGATTGATTGCACTTCCATCAGGCTCATGAGCAACAAATAACATGTCACTATCAGTCATTGTTAAAGAAAAATGTTCTACCTGGCATTGATCAAGTAGCTCTTGCTCAAAATGTTAAATACATATACCCTAGTCCTTGAGCCATTAGCTAATGAGAAGAGTTTCATGTTCTCTATCTAACCAAAGTCTATTATGACATGGAGCACCGCTATAAAATCAACCTTGATCTTCTTTTCGCTCCAAGGAGAACAATGCTGGTATTTCCAAACTAAACATACATCTATACTTACGACTAAAATCACCCATCCTGGAACAATCTCCAAAAACTGAATCCTTTGAAGGATCTTTACATATTTCATAACCCATAGTGACAAGAATTGGAAGCAATAGTTTAGTTAAGGACAAACCAGAGCTTTATAAATGTCCATCCAAATTTCCCTTTGTGAAGAACAGATCCATATCCATAACTGCCAATATCTTAGTGTTCCCTGGCAGCCCCAGAAACAGATGCACATGCAAGCCTTAGGTTCTCTTCACACACATATTTTGGAATTATATTATTATGTACATAGTGCCTCTCTGTATGGTTTCTAACAAAACGCAAGATCTCATGCATCTGTATTGAATTCTAACTTCCACTTGCGTTGATTCCGCTAACCTAACTTTACCTGTAGCAGGTGATTCGCATAAGCCTCACCGTTCGTCGTTCCTCCAATTTTGGTATCATCGACCACTTCTAAAATTTTACATGATATTCCAAAAGCCAAGTGAGTGATACATAACAAAAGAGCAGCTGTGCTCGGAGATACGCTGAGGAGACAACAATATCTATCGTCCTCAGGGCTAAAATCAGAATTCTAACACAATGACCCGTCAAGTTTATTTATTAGTGTCACAAGTAGGTTTACATTAACACTGCAACGAAGTTAATGTGAAAATCCCCGAGTCGCCACAGTCCGTCGCCTTTTCGAGTACACTGAAGGAGAATTTAGCATGATCAACGCACCTAACTAGCACGTCTTTCAGATCGTGGCAGGAAACCAGAGCACCCAAGGAAATTCACGCCGACATGGGAGAACATATAGATTCTGCACAGCCAGTGACCCAAGCCGGGAATTAAACGCTGCTCGTTGGCGCTGTGAGGTAGTAATCCTAACCACTGTGCCACCAACCTGCTTTCTGTCCTAAACCCATTTCCTTAACTTAAATACTGTCACTACGATTTCATAAGATTCAATTTTGAAATTCCAACTATTTTTTCCATACTCAACCATTTTGCTTTTAATACTGAATTGCTGTCCTAACTGTCTTAATGCAGGAAATGCTTGATTTGTTCATTTGCAGTCTGCTTTCCTTTCTCTCATAGTTAATTTACTGGCGATTGTGATACTATCCCGGGGAAAGTGCGGCCTCTCCACTTGCACCAATTACTACTTGGTGGCCATGGCTGTGGCAGATCTTCTATTCATTATCACTGATGTCGTTCTGTGGAAGGTTGTCTATTATTATTTCCCGCAGAGTTTCTTTTACATCACACCTGTGTGCAGTTGTATTAATGTGCTGCGTCATGCCGCCACAGATTGTTCTGTCTGGTTCACCATCACTTTCACTTTTGACCGATTTGTAGCCATTTGTTGCCAGAAGTTAAAGACAAAGTATTGCACTGAGAAAACTGCAGTTGTGGTTTTGGCAACAACCTGCACTCTGCTCTGTTTGAAAAACATACCTTTCTACTTTGCGATAGAACCTGCCGAATTAATTGATAATGTGCCGTGGTCCTGTTATATTAAGCCAATTTATTACACAGCACCGGAATGGATAGGATTTGACTGGATCGATACGGTTTTAACTCCATTACTGCCATTCACTTTGGTGATGTTGCTCAACGCTCTGACCGTCAGGCATATTTTAGTGGCAAGTCGAGTCCGCAAGAACTTGAGGGGTCAGAACGATAGAAACAATCACAATGATCCAGAGATGGAGGGCAGAAGGAAATCTGTAATTTTACTTTTCACCATATCCGGCAGTTTTATATTTCTATGGCTAGTGTATGTTTTACATTTCTTATATTATACCATTAAAGGAGTAAACGCTAGGGATTACAGCACGTCTGAATTCATATTTGGACAAGTTGGATTTATGCTGCAGAATTTAAGTTGCTGCACAAATACATTTATTTATGGGGCGACTCAGTCAAAATTTAGAGAACAGCTCATGGGTGCGGTGAAATATCCAGTTACAACAATGATTCAATTAATTAATAAACAAAACAAATGAGAAAACCCAGCAATGGATTTCTATGTGTTCACTCTATTAACTTAATGCTTATCCCAGAACTTCAAATCAAGACAGAAAAAGAAGTGCACACTGGAAAATAAATGGTGACTGGGTGTTCGAACCGTAAGGGTAGAACAGTAGATTCAGCGTGCCCGGTGCAGGGAGCGGGTGGTGGGGGGAGGGGGGGGGGGAGGGGGCGGGGGGGGGGAAACGAGCATTTTCTCCCGCCAACATTCACTTCAATTCTCAGCTCCTCAGATCTGCTAATCGACGAATACAATTGTACATTCGGAAGTCAAAATCTGCAAATGCTTGCAATATCAATGTATCAATAGATTTTTGGCACAAATTATTGGACACATCACTCTTCAAGTCCCCCCACCAATTTACCAAAGTCTTTCTGTCTCTCTCTCTCTCCCCCCAGCCCTCTCCCCATTTTCCTCACTCTATCTTTGAATCTGATGGTGAGAGGTTCAGGTGGGATTTCTTAGAACCAGCCCACCGAAGAGTCTTGGGCTAGGACATAGAAACCACGTCGACCGAATGAGTCCGGGTCTGACCCCAAAGCTAACAACCCCAGAGCCTTAGTTTTGGACTGATTTGAAAAATCTAATATAGTACTTCCCTATTCCGCACATGAGCCGGTTGTGTAAATGGTCCATTTTCTTCAGATGCAAGACATTTCCCACCATAAAATAGTTATTTTCCTCATTGGAATTTGGGAAATAGAAGCAGGAATATACTATTCGGCCCTCGAACCTGCTTGGTTAGTTCAGAAGATCATTTTTGATGATCTATCTCAATGTCACTACCCCACAAAATCATGATATTGCTTCGTGCGTTTAATATCTCATATGTATGTATCTTTGCGAGGATTTTACTCAATGACTGCGAGGCATGAATTAAGGAAGACGGAACAGAAAAATAATGGGTTATTGCTTGGTTTCAATCCTGCTGCTGATGGATGCTCACATGTTGCTGATGGCGCTGTTATGTAGAAATGAAATTGCGATAACGGTCAACAAACTTGTAAAAGTAGGGGCTACTGGGATACTTGACAGATTCTTAAGATGCCTTTTTAGGATTAACAATGATAGCAGTTAGAAAGGCGACAGGTTTCAGTCCCTCCATGTTAGACACTTGACGATGCATTAGCTGTTCTTGAGTTTTTATTCTCTTGAAAAGCTCAACTGTATCATTAACGCAGTTAGACATGTATGGGAAGTCAACCTACCCTGTACTTCTTTGGAGTGGGAAACAAAACGGAGCACCTGCAGAAAGACCAGGCAGGCACGGGGAGAATGTATAACTTCCACAGAGATTGTCGCCGGAGGCCGGAATTGAACTCGAGTTCGTGGCGCTGTGCGGCCACCTTGCCGCACCCACAATGCGGGTGACTCATTCTGAGATGCAGTCTTTGCGTATTAATTTGCCGAATCTCCGATTTAGCTCATTGGGATGATTTCTCCAGTGATGGGTTTGTCTTATGAGCTGAGGTTGAGAAGGCTGGGACTAAACTTACTGGTGTTTAGAAGGAGTGCCCATCTTATTGAAAACCATATAATTATCAGCTGGATTGATAGGGTAGATACTGACAAGATGATTCCTCTCATGGGAGAAAGTGGAACTAGGGGCCGCTGTCTTAAAAAGCCATCCATTTAAAATTCAGAGGTGGAGGAATTTCTCTCAAAAGTATTTTTTTGGAATTTGCTATTATGGAGAGCAGTGGATTAATCCAGCCTTCAACGTTATGTTAGATTATTGGTTGACAACGGCACCAACGATCTTACAAAATACACAGGAATATGGAGATTGGTCCAAATGTCAGACACTGGGATTTTTTAATCACAAGAACAGAGCTGGAGCTTCACCATCACCGATCTCATTTGCATGCTTTCTGCATAGGCAGCAGCCCTCTTCATACTGTGCACACACCGCCTCCTCCCGGCCAAGAGCAAATACTTGGAAGGACAGGAACGGGTGGACTGGAGTCATCAAATTTTCTCAGGAAAGATAAAGCGAGGAAGTGGTGGAGAGGAAATCAGGAAGAAAATACATGGAATTGGAATTGGGAGTATTATCGCGGAGGACAGGTGAATTGAGAATCGGAAATGAAAATTTGCGGTAGAAGATGATGGATAATAAGGAAGGTTAGTGGGTTAATGGGAGAGGGCACGGGGTAGAAAGTGGGAGGGGTGGTGAAATTGGGATGTGGATAATTGGAAAGGGCAGATAGGGAGTCGTGTGAGAGGTGAGTGGATATGAGAAGCTTAGATAGCGAATGGTTAATGAGCAAATCGAGAGGATGGGAACGGGCAGGGGAATAATATGTTGGACCTGGGAAATGGGGGAATTCAAATGCTGAATGGAGGACGCACAAAAGGAATAGGGAAGCATGTGAGGGGGAATCGAAATATTTCGGAGAAGGATTGCGTTGATGAGAATTTGGGGAGATGTATATGATTACTGGGGATAGAAGTGGGAACAAATGAGTGAGAAATGTTTTTATTGAGAATGGGAGGGTCGACATAGACGGGGAGGAGGTCGCGAAGGGGTGAGTGAGTGGAACAATAATATGGGAAAGTGGTGCAAGGATAGGAAATGGGAAAGAAGGAGAAAATGAGCTGAAGAGAATGGGGAAGCTGTGATGGTGAAAAGAGGCACGAGAAGGGTCAAAGTTGGAACATGGTAACTGTGGACGAGGGCGAGGGAAATGCAGAATGTTGCAGGTGCAGAGTACTAAATGATGGTGTCGTGTGGGAGCCTGGGGCATGCAGAATGATAGGAGTGAAAAGGGAAGAAATAATGGAGAAATGGGAGAGAATACAAGATGGGCAGAAGAGGAGGGGAACGGGAGAATCCAGGAATGGGTGGGGAGAATGTGACGTTGAATTAATGGAAAGAGGCAGTGGAGAATATGCAAGGGGAAGAATGATGTTTGGGGAGAACTAAAGCGGACATTGTGGAAAGGGTAAATGACGGACGTGGTTGTTAATGGTGGAATGCTCAAGGCTGAGAATGTCAAAGACACAATTTTGTGTGGGGGAGAACGTGGAAAATCGGGAACAAAACACAGTGAAGGAAGACGATGGAGGTGTTAGAATTGGTGAGACGGAGAAGGTTCTCGTTCATTTGTTAGTGTCGGAAGTAAGCTTACATTAACACTGTGAAAATTTCCTAGTTGCCACACTGCGACGCCTGTTCGAGTACACTAAGAAACAGTTTTAACATGGCAAATGCACCTGACCAGCATATCTTTTGGACTGTGAAATGAAAGTGAAGCACCTGGAAGAAACCCACGCAGACATGGGGAAGACGTGCAGCCTGTGCATCAACAGTGATCCAAGCATGGAACTGAACCCGGGTCCCTGGCGCTGTGAGGCAGCAGTGATAACCACTGTGCCACCGTGCTGTCCGTTCACGTTCTCCGGATGGGGCACATGAAGTGGATGTGATTAATTATTAGAGTGAGAAAGGAGAAGGGGATTGGGAGAAGGAGTGGGCAATTTTTAAACATATAATGGAGGAGAGGGAAAAAAAAAACGACAGCAGCTGGAAATTGGGCACAGGGAATGCAGACAAATCACACAATTGATGAGGGGATGATTTAACACCAGAGGAACCGGACATAGAGAATAACAGATTAAGTTGTATGGGGGAATGTAAGAGGGGAGAATCGTGGAGAGAATGAGGGTAGAAAGCCGATAAGTTGAGGGAGAAATGAGAAGGGTTGAAAGGGATAGCTTGTGATGGAGCCCACGAGGGAACAGGCTATTCTGGACTTAGTGTTATGTAATGAGCCAGACGTGATAAAATATCTTAAAGTAAGGGAACACTTAGGAAGCAGTGATCATAATATGGTGAATTCAGTCTGCAATTTGAAAGAAGGAAGGCAGAATCAGGTGTGAAGGTTCTACAGTTAAATAAAGGTAATTACAGGCGCATGAGGGAGGAACTGACAAAAATCGACTGGAAGCAGAGCCGAGTGGGAAAGACAGTAGAACAGCAATGGCAGGAGTTTCTGGGAGTAATTGAGGACACAGTGCAGAGGTTCATCCCAAACAAAAGAAAGGTTATCAGAGGGGGGATTAGGCAGCCATGGCTGACAAAGGAAGTCAGGGAATGCATCAAGGCAAAAGAGAGAGCCTATAATGTGGCAAAGAGTAGTGGGAAGTCAGAAGATTGGGAAGGCTATAAAAACAAACAGAGGATAACAAAGAGAGAAATAAGGAAGGAGAGGATCAAATATGAAGGTAGGCTAGCCAGTAACATTAGGAATGATAGTAAAAGTTTCTTTAAATACATTAAAAACAAACGGGAGGCAAAAGTAGACATTGGACCGCTCCAAAATGGCGCTGGTAATCTAGTGATGGGGAGACAAGGAAATAGCTGAGGAACTTAATAAGTACTTTGCGTCAGTCTTCACAGTAGAAGACATAAGTAATATCCCAACAATTCAGGAAAGTCAGGGGGCAGAGTTGAATATGGTTGCCATCACAAAGGAGAAAGTGCTAGAGAAACTAAAAGGTCTGAAAATTGATAAATCTCCGGGCCCAGATGGGCTACATCCTAGAGTTCTAAAGGAGATAGCTGAAGAAATAGTGGAGGCGTTAGTTATGATCTTTCAAAAGTCACTGGAGTCAGGGAAAGTCCCAGAGGATTGGAAAATCGCTGTTGTAACCCCACTGTTCAAGAAGGGAACAAGAAAAAAGATGGAAAATTATAGGCCAATTAGCCTAACCTCAGTTGTTGGCAAAATTCTAGAATCCATCGTTAAGGATGAGATTTCTAAATTCTTGGAAGTGCAGGGTCGGATTAGGACAAGTCAGCATGGATTTAGTAAGGGGAGGTCGTGCCTGACAAACCTGTTAGAGTTCTTTGAAGAGATAACAAATAGGTTAGACCAAGGAGAGCCAATGGATGTTATCTATCTTGACTTCCAAAAGACCTTTGACAAGGTGCCTCACGGGAGACTGCTGAGTAAAATAAGGGCCCATGGTATGCGAGGCAAGGTACTAACATGGATTGACGATTGGCTGTCAGACAGAAGGCAGAGAGTTGGGATAAAAGGTTCTTTCTCAGAATGGCAACCGGTGACAAGTGGTGTCCCGCAGGGTTCAGTGTTGGGGCCACAGCTGTTCTCTTTATATATTAACGATCTAGATGACGGGACTGGGGGCATTTTGGCCAAGTTTGCCGATGATACAAAGATAGGTGGAGGGGCAGGTAGTATTGAGGAGGTGGGGAGGCTGCAGAAAGATTTAGACAGTTTAGGAGAGTGGTCCAAGAAGTGGCTGATGAAATTCAACGTGGGCAAGTGCGAGGTCTTGCACTTTGGAAAAAAGAATAGAGGCATGGACTATTTTCTAAACGGTGACAAAATTCATAATGCTAAAGTGCAAAGGGACTTGGGAGTCCTAGTCCAGGATTCTCTAAAGGTAAACTTGCAGGTTGAGTCCGTAATTAAGAAAGCAAATGTAATGTTGTCATTTATCTCAAGAGGCTTGGAATACAAAAGCAGGGATGTACTTCTGAGGCTTTATAAAGCACTGGTTAGGCCCCATTTGGAGTACTGTGAGCAATTTTGGGCCCCACACCTCAGGAAGGACATACTGGCACTGGAGCGGGTCCAGCGGAGATTCACACGGATGATCCCGGGAATGGTAGGCCTGACATACGATGAACGTCTGAGGATCGTGGGATTGTATTCATTGGAGTTTAGGAGGTTGAGGGGAGATCTAATAGAAACTTACAAGATAATGAACGGCTTAGATAGGATGGACGTATGGAAGTTGTTTCCATTAGCAGGGGAGACTAGGACGCAGGGGCACAGCCTTAGAATAAAAGGGAGTCACTTTAGAACAGAGATGAGGAGAAATTTATTCAGCCAGAGAGTGGTAGGTCTGTGGAATTCATTGCCACAGAGGGCTGTGGAGGCCGAGACGTTAAGCGTCTTCAAGACAGAAATTGATAAATTCTTGATTTCTCGAGGAATTAAGGGCTATGGGGAGAGAGCGGGTAAATGGAGTTGAAATCAACCATGATTGAATGGTGGAGTGGACTCGATGGGCCGAATGGCCTTACCTCCGCTCCTATGTCTTATGGTCTTATGGTCTTATGGGATTGTGGGGCGCACAAGAATGGTGGTTGCGGGTGAATGGGAAAGTGGTGGGGAGGGGAACCTTGAAGAGGAAAAGGTTGGAAAATTACTCATCCACCCCTTCCCCACCTGCAATACACCCAGACTCTGCACTTCCGTGCTGGATTTTGTTACTTACTGCATTGATCTCTCAATTTATTATTGCTGATTCATTTTCAAATTATTCTCAGTAGGATACTACTGGACAGGTCAATGAATCAATTTGTGCCATTCAATATTGCAGTAAGACTGGCATTTTTAATCCAAAATCTGTCAACTTGCTGCTTTGGCTCCAAGTCTGGTAATCAACTCCTCAGTTTCCTTGTCTCTCAATTTTTATTAACTGATTATTGACAATTATCACCTTTCCCTGGAAGAAGTCTCCGCAAAAACACCACTCGTTACATGATGTGAATGGCAGTGGCCTATCTCGTGGTCATGATTGCTATCGCTATATTAGATTATTTGCAGTTTGGAATATTGTCTTTGCCAGATATAGTCTTATTCATTATACCGACACATAAACTTATCCAATTCCTCTCTTCTTGAAGAGTCACTATTTCTGTCTGGATTTCAACTTTAAGGGATATTCTATATTTCTGGATCATTGAATGGCCATTTTAAATAAATACTACATAATTTACGTTCATAGGACGTCACATTTGCTCTCTCATTCGAAACATTTCAAATGGCCCCATGCAGGAGACGGAGAGTTAAATGGTTGACTGAGGGTTTGAAGTTCGTTGGCGGGTGCGTTAGTGAGTGGGTGCCTGAGCGCATGTGGAAGAGAGTGACTTGGAGATTCGGTTGGTGAGTGGATGAGGGGATTAGTGGGAGAGTAAGTGGCTGCACTGTTGAATGAGAGGATTAGTGGGAGAGTAAGTGGCTGCACTGTTGAATGAGTGACGACAAGGCAAAGATCAGATCTCTTGTGATGAACCGTTGAACTGAAGTTTGTGTGTTGAAATATGTTATGTCCTTAGTTGGAAGACAATGTGCCTCTCTCCAGGTTACATCGAGGACTCAAGAATTCGGGTCTAAAAGTTTTGTATTTCTCTTTTCTTGTTTGCTATATGCTCGTTGGAGTCTTTCTGTTCACACCTTTGCTTTCAGACTGAGCCGTTCATCATTTTGGCATTCATTATCATGCTGGCGAGGTGCGTTGCCACTTTACTACTGAGATTAGCACACCCTTAACCTTTTGCTTCAGTAGCCTAATGGTCGTTTAATCTCATCCACTCGCACACCTACTCCAGATGTTCCATTTATTATCACTTCTTCTATACCATTCAGTGACATAAAATGATCAGGTTTCTACCTTCCAACAGTAATGACGAATATTCAAATCTAACTCTGTAATACCAGGTCAGAAACTCCGAAGTGTTTTATGAAGTCAGCCAAGACCATAAGTTTTGCACTTTGAATTTGGCCCGGGTAACCATAAGATGTTTCAATTCAGGTCTGACTCAAATGACTCACTAGGGAGCTTTTATCAAACAAATTTTAATTAGGAATACAGTTAACACATACAAATAAAATTAACAATAATCTCTATTAATTACAAACAAGTAGAACAGAAAACAATCATGATGTTGTATAACCAAAAGGGGAAACGCTGGATAATCTCAACAGGTCTGGCAGCATCTTCAAGGAGAGAAAAAAGCTGACGTTTCGAGTACAGATGCCCTTTGTCAGAGCTCTGACAAAGCGCTTTTTTATACTTTGTTGAAATTCTGCCACCGCTGACGATGTCGGCAGTTGTCGTCTCCAATTGCCCTTGAATTATGTTCTGGAGTGCAGCACTTAAAAAAGGCTTATAAACAGATTTCTACCAAAACTCTGAAAGGAAATATACTGCACTTGAAATTGACAGGATTTCAGTGTAACTTGGAAAAAGCTGAGATGTGGCAGTACATTTGTCAGCACATCAAAATACCCGCCCGTTAATGATGGATCGAATACTTTGTTGCTGTCCGGTAAAACACCCTAATTCTAGGTTGGAGAAAAGTTTGCACAGACCTGACTATTATATTTAAAATATATATTGATTAAGGAATGACAGTAGTGTGTAAGACTATATTTGTTCGATAGCGTTGATAAAAACGTTTTTTTTTCCCAAAAGAAAATGTGTCCCGGGCATGTCCCAAATTTCCAACAAACGGACCCTGGAATGTGGAATGACACAATAAGTAGGGGTTGCACCTGGATCGGCTCAGTCGTAAAATGCAAAACCACTTGAAAATGCCAATTGACACGAACTGCGTTCCTGAGGTTTTGCGCTTCCAAGAATCAAGAAACCCAACTAACAGTTCTCCTCCATGCCGTCTTCACCACGAGTCTAATTAGCAGCATGCATTCAACTGGTTTCCATCTTATTCATTCAGACATAATTAAAATTTCACACAATTACACTCAGATACTGTCGGAATCCATGAAGGACTTCAACTGATTTTCTCCCGTTAAACTGAACTGGTTCCATGTCAGCCTGAAAGAGATTGATGATTGAACAGGAAATGAACAGTTTGAATGGCTGTTTCAATAATAGAGACGGAAGTTAACATTAACAAATATTTCAGGTAAAAGAAAATGCATACGGGTGACTGAAACCATTAACACTTGACCTAACGCATTAAAAAGTTATCACAAACACTCACCGAATCTGCTTTAGACTGTTGCAGGTCCGTATGAAGTGACGGAGTTGAGGGACAGATTTGTCTGTGAAGCCGTTTGATCCTAATGACAAATCAGTCAGTGACCCAATTGTACTGAGGGCTGAGGTGAGATCTTCTATGCAACAATCTGTTATTCCCACATTCGATAGCCTGTGTATAAGAGTGAGAGTACCATTAAACTGATTAAACTCCTGCAGTGCAGAGGGTGGCCAGTCTGCCAATCGAGTCTGCACCCACTCTCTGACACAGTATTTTACGGAGGCCCTCTCCCCCACTTTCTCACTGTAACCCCACACATTTGCCATGGCTAATCTCCCTAGCCTACACATTTTGGAACTCTGAATAATCAGGATCAATTCATTAATGGAATCAATGGCCCTGTTACTGATAATGACGACGTTAAATATAAAACGTTTCTTAATTAATTAATGTACCAGTGAAAGCTGTATTCATCTAGAAACTTTGCTTACTGCAGTTCTTGTATTTTACAGTGCGACGCCTTCAGAGCCATGGACAGTCGTTGCACTCCTGAATCTCCAAGTTTATTTTTACCCAGGTTCAGAACCGTCAGTGGCTGGTTTGTACTGAGAACAGAAGCGAGATCTTCAGCACAATAATCTGTGAGGTGGTTATTTCATAGCCTAGAGATTCGGAAGAGAAAAAAGTCGAGTAGTTGTCACGACAAATTTCCAATGCTTATTCAACACACTGTGCGGATAGCGAAAAATCAAGTTCAATGTCAGACATTGATTTAATAGAAATACTGTTTCAAGCAGTATGTTGATTACCGCAATTCCTGGATTTTAGAGTCCCGGCTCCTCAGCGCTTCAGATAATAGTTTCACTCCTGAATCTTCCAATTTATTGTTACCCACGTTCAGAACAATCAGTGACTGGTTTACAGAGAGAGCAGAGGAGAGATCTCCAACGCAAGAATCTGTCAGGCCATTATTCCACAAACTTAAGATAGATCAGAAATACATGATTAGAGTAATTGCTCTGTGTGCATTATTCATATTATGACTGACATAATTTTATTAATGACAGTGTGCACTCTTTGGATTGAAACAAACTGTGTTTTTAAATGACGCTAATGATATTAACAACATTAGCTGCTCGCAAGTTAGTTGTGATAAACAGATATTTGAACAGTATGGTACTTACTGGAGTTTCTGAATTTTACAGCTTGGGTTCGCCAAAGCCGCAAACAGTAGCTTAACTCCAGAATCTCCGAGTTTATTATTATCCAAGTTCAGTTCCATCAGTGAATAATTTGCACCAATAGCGGAATAGTGATACTTGTTTCCCATATCTGTGAGGCCATTATTCTCCATCCTGGAGAAAAAATAAAGTGACACATTTTTGTATTCAGCGTAAATATATAGCGTTTAGTAATAAGAATGTTACTGACAGTCACTAAAATGAAAAGTGGAATATTCTAATATGAATTGCATTTTATGTGGCATGTTCGGCGTTGTGAAAACATACCCACGTGCTGCACACAACTGATTGCTTGACAGAATATGACAAGAGCCACTTCCCAATATATCAGGTATACTAAAAGAGGCAGGTTGAATTATCAGCTCTTAAAACACAGAAGAATAGAGACGGGGAGGGTTATGCACGGAATGCCCGAAGTACCGGCCAAGGCAACTGTGGATGCAGTTGGCAATGGTTGAATATAGGAAATTTGGGATGAGCAAGGAGACAGAATGGGAGGATTCCAGAGAAATAGGAATGCTACAGCAGATCGGGCGGGGGCTTGGGGAGGCTTGTGGGGAGGGGGGGGGGGGGATGGGTGGCTGGAGGGGCGGGGGTGTGGGAGCTGGGTGATGCGATGGGATCCTGATACATAAATCAGGATCTGACATTTTACGATGGAAGCAAATTTTGGCACAAGGGTTAGATGTTCAACCAGACTTAATGCATGCATCATTGCAGGCAGCAGGATTTTCAAAGCACTCGCGTGTATTA
This sequence comes from Mustelus asterias, assembly GCF_964213995.1. Classification (NCBI taxonomy): domain Eukaryota; kingdom Metazoa; phylum Chordata; class Chondrichthyes; order Carcharhiniformes; family Triakidae; genus Mustelus; species Mustelus asterias. Next base: position 93,052,932 of record NC_135816.1, read on the forward strand.
AGGAAATGCGCAGGAACCACAGTAATAGCCCAGCATAAAATCGACACATGTATTGGACATACAAAGAAAAGCAGATGGGCTGAGGCCTGAGCGGAATGTTAATGTTCTGGCGCTCGAAGAAATACGAGCTTATAATGGACATAGAGGGAAAATCTCACATCAGTGTCAGAAAGGCGGTCAAGCGAGTTAAAAATTTGCTTCTGCACAGTGGATAGCACTGCTGTCCCACAGCATCAGGAACCTGTGTTCGATTACGGGATTGGGTGACAGTTTGAAGTTTGCAAATTTTAACCTGTCTGCGTGTGTTTCCTCCGGGTGCTCCCGTTTCCCACACACTCCAAAGTCGTGCGGCGGGTTTTTCCGACGGTGCTCGCCCCAAAACCAGAAAATCTCGCCAGAAGAGGGCGGACCTTTCCATGATCCACCCGTCGTTCGCTATGATTCCCGTGGCATGCAGAACGGGAAAATTCGCCCCGTATAGTTTAGGTGGATTAGCCATGGCAAATGCGCGGGGCTATGGGGATGGGGCAGAGATGAGGGTTTGGGTAAGATGGTCGTTGGGAGAGTGTGTGCCAGGCTCGATGGTCGAATGGCCTTTTTCTGCATGGTAGGGATTCTATGCTCCCTAATGTGATGAGGAAGGGGTATGAAATTGGTAGTATGGGTGAAAGGAAAATCCAGAGAAGACTAACGTTATTTGCTTCTGAATGCCAATTGTAATTTCTGTATTGTGGTTGGCAGAAAAACCTCGCTAAAGATGTGCAAATGTGGAAACGCAGCGAATATGCATATGACTTTGGAAGGCAGCAACAGAACCCGGGGTATTGCTTGGGAAAGAGCAGTTGGAGGTGCTTCTGCAGGCCAATAGTTTTATTTTCAAGAGGAATTGATGACAGGCTTGAATGGGCCAATCAGTACCTGAATATAGGGAACTGTTCAGTGGTTATTTAACTTGATCAACACGAAGGGAGTTTGTGTGATTTGGACTTCAGAGTGAAATAATGGTCATAGCAAGGACTGGTCGCATTGTTAGGCTAATTTCTGAGATGCGATTACTGGATATAGGAAACAAATTGGAGACAAAGACGAGTTGAGGGCTAGCCCATGCGCTGTGTAGGAGGACGTTGGTTCAGTTAGATAGGCTGAGTGTGAAAATCTTCAGAAGAAGCCTTAATGACAAATAGGATTGTGAGGTCCTCACATTCGCCGTTGGAGGTGTGTATGTAGAGAAAAAAGGGACATGCATAAAACAAAGTTGGTTGTCTCCAGAAAAGAGAACAGCTGACTTATAGATGGATGCCAGAATGGTCAACAAATGTTGAACAGTTTTAGCAGAAGGGCTGGAGATCATAACACATTATGTGGGCCAAGGAATCATGGGTAGACTCGCTCAAGCAGTTACCTGCAGTAAATGCTCAAATCTGTTTGAGTTCAACTTCACTGATAAGAGAATGAGATCATATCAAAAGACTAACTGTGGTGGCAATAGAACGAAGCCAGTGGGGACAAAGGCATGGAAAGCAAAAGTGCAAGTGTGATTCAGACATGCCAGTCATGGATGAATTAAGTGTTGTGAATATAAATTGTGTTTGAGAAATCAAAAATACTCTTTCCCTTGGCAACAGCCAGGTAACCGCAAAAGATCAGTGCCAAAGACGTTGGTGATTGCATGGGCAATGATGTCAGGCAGCCTGCCACAGTAGTAGGCAAAATAAAAGAGCGACTTCTGCGCACCTGGACATGACCAATGCTAACGTTACATGGAGGCAGATTCAATCAGATTAGCAGATTCAAGAAGGAGATAGTTATGTTTCTGCTGAAAAGCTGGATAAAGGGCTTAGGGGAACAGGCAGGGTAGCGGAGTTCAGGCAAGGAAAAAATCAGTCATGATCATCTTCAATGGCGGAGCAGGCTCGACGGGGCAAATTACCTACTCCCATTGTTAATTCCTATGTCCCTACATATCAGTTTGAGGAGGCGGGGTGATGTCCATCAGCCAATCAGAGCCACGGTCTCTGGACGGATTCAATCATTTGTGGTTTTAACAATACAGCGCCGATTGAATGAAAACAACGTTCTTTCCAACCCAGGCCCATAATGGAATTTTTAGCATGTTAACGTAACCAGTGCTGGGCCCGGCATAACGTCCCACTGCGTCCTTCCCTGGTCTTCTCCAGGTTTGGGAGCTGTGAGGCGAAAATGGATGCGCGCGATGTTTTTATTTTATTTTAACTGGTTCGGAGTACAGGTCGTGGTTGTTTTCATTTCTTTTACATTTGCTCACATCATCTTTCAAAATTTGTAGCAAAACGTCTTTACTAAGTGTTTGATAAGGACGTCTGCTTCTGTCCGCTTTCTGCTTTGTGACTCGCGATTACGCTTCTGATAAAACGCGAGAAAAGTGCATGAGCGGCGTTTGCGACCAACACTGCCAAGTCAAAATCCTGTGCACGCTAACATTTCATTGGCGAATGTATATGGGATATGGAAAAATTGAATTGCTCAAAAATGTCATTATCTATATTGCAGGCCTGGGAATAGGAAGAACATTAGAACAAAGTGTTTTGTTGAATAGGCGGGCCTATGACTCAGAAAGGATGCAAGCCATAGAAACATACGCTCAAGTATTGAAACTTACTGCAATTTCTGCATTTGGCAGTTTGGATTTCCCAGAACCATTGACAATATTTTCATTCCTGAAGCTCCCAAATTATTTTTATTTAGGTTCAGATCGGTCAGTGATTGGTTTGAATCCAAAGCAGAGACGAGATCGTCAACACAAGATTCCGTGAGACCATTCTTATCCATGCTCAGAATGAGGGAGAGACAGAAATATTTGTGAATCACAACGTAGTTCATCGTCACTTTCACTGTAACAGCATTAATTATTTTCATGTTCATGGGGTCTGAGAATTGATTGGTTAGACAAGAGTTTATTTCCTGTGCCTAATTGTGCTTGAGTCGCGTGTGTTGCACAATCTTTTCAACCTAATTTCTAGTAATATTATTACTGCTAATGCTGTACCGTGATAGATAACCACTTAACATAAAAACAATCTGACAAATTGTTCTTTACCCTAGCTCCTGTATCTTGCAGTCCGGATTCCTCAGAGCAATAGCCAGTTGTTTCATTCCTGAATCTCCCAAATGATTGTTACGCATGCTCAAACGTTTAATTGATTTGTTTGTGCGGAGCGCGCACGCGAATTCCTCAGCAGACGCATTTGTGAGGCCATTGTTATCCAGTCTGGAGTGAAACGCAAAGACAATAAATGTCAGGGTAAAACATAGTGAGGGTACAGCAAAGATGGGCATCAAAACAAACACGGGTTGATTGATCTGCTAAATATTAAGTTGCAGTCGGACTGCAAATGGATCTGAATATCATGTGTGTATATAACAATCAGTATATATTATACTCCCTGGTTTGAGTCTCGGACTATATCCAATTTTACATCTATGATTTATAATGAACATAAATAATAATAATTTTGCATTGTTATTACTAATCAGATTATTCCACGGTGTTCATTAGTAACATTACCATCGACATTAACATTACTAGGAGGGTGCATTAATGGCAGGAACAGATATCAATAACAATGTACAATATTTTATAGTACTCTCAAAAATAATACCCATAAAATAATATTTATCATACACAGTGCCTCGCAACATATGTGATGATTCTGTGATATTGATATATTTCATGTTAAAGGGGGACGGGGTTATGATTCACTGTTATACGACAAACAGTCAGTCTGGTGCAGCAGTGGCTAGAAAAATAGAAACATCGAAACATAGAAGATAGGAGCAGGAGGAGGCTAGTTGGCCCTTCGAACCTGCTACGTCATTCATTACGATCATGGCTGATCTTCCAACTCAATAGCCCAATCCTGATTTTCCCCATAACCTTTGATCCCATTCTCCCCAAGTGCTATATCCAGCCGCCTCTTGAATTCAGTCAATGTTTTGGCATCAACTACTTCCTGTGGTAATGAATTCCACAGGCTCACCACTGTTTGGGTGAAGAAATGTCTCTTCACCTCCGTCCTAGGATAGTAGGATAATAACGCATTTTAACTACACATGTGTTAATTTGTAATGTTAATGCACTTTTGTTTACTTAAATTCTGCCAGAAATGAAATCTCTGTTTATATTGCAGAGTGCAGCATAATTATGTCGTGAATACTTGACCATGATACTATTTTAATTACATCTGTCACATGTCCATCTCATCTGAACATGTCTCTAAAAAAACTGTTCTTATTCTAGCATTCTGCCGTTTGAAGCATTTTATGTATAGACATTTTGTCCTTCAGTTTGATACCCATTTTATTCTGCATTCAGCTCATGTGTGACATTTCCAACAGCTTAATTTTCCACATTAATATTACAATACAAAATTCAATTATAGGATTACTGGTTCTGGGAAATGTACTTTGATTACTTAGAATATTGTCACTCAAAATAAGAATGCTGTGTTACGGCTAAAGACATAATCAAAGCCTGTTTTTATTCATTACGTTTTATTGATTCCAATGATGTGACAAAATGATCAATAATATAAATTTATCTTAACCATCGAATATATCACTGATACAAACAATAACGCATCACACTCGAACTAAACATAGTCAAAAAAAGACACACCTTGCATTCCATTACTAACCTTAGGTTCTGTATCTTACAGTCTGGGTTCCTCAAAGCCATAGACAGTGGTGTTACTCCTGAATCTCCGAGATTGTTTCCTTGAGTACTAAAGAAGCAAAGAAAAACATTCAGCCAAAACACGTCGTTAAGTTAAATTTTGACCTTCCAATAAAGTCCTGAAATTGGAAGCAATATCAGGAAATTAGTGCAATCTAAAACTGAACTCCATTGGACAGCTCTTTATCACATTGTAATGTGTAAATCGAATGGTACCAAGTAGTGTGTGTGCTTTAGATACTGCTGAAAATTTAGTTACTTATTTGTCAATTCCAGCAAAATCGCTTACTGATAATCCGGATGTAATTATTTCTGTATATTGAAGGAATCTTCTGGATTGTCATGCTCACACTTCGGATAAAGCAGTAAATTACCGGGACCCTTGGCTAGAAATTTATTCCAGGTGTTGGCACAAAATTGTTGCTAACACATTAGCTGCCGATTATATGCAGCCTCGATTAATGGCAAATATGTTTAATTCTTTTAACTAGGGATAAGATTAAGAAAAAAAAATCCACGAGTGTTGCACATTATGCTCAACATTTATACGTCAAGACAAATGATTACCTCAATACAAGACACTTTTGCAATACTGGTCCCAACCGCTGAATCCCTTCGCCTTGAATGTAGCAGTCCGTTAGATGAAGCTCTTTTATTGCATTACAGAGTGTAATAGCATGCTTCAGAGCTGCACAGTCAACCGGGGTTAGTCTCAGTCCCTCAAAAGTGAGTACTTCCATAGATCCTACTGTGGACTGAGCAAGTGCTTTATTCTGAGACTCAAACAAGTAATGCAAGGTGTTCAGGAGGTTTCTTTTACCACCTTCATGTTTTGCCTGTTGAATATGTTCTTCAACAGTCTCCTTCACCCAGTTAATCACTTGGCAGGTCGTTTGATGAGTAAAGCGACCCAAAAGCTTCTCCAGGAGCCAAACTGCCTGTGGGGAAGAGAGACCAGCAACAAAACGGAGAAGTATCTCAAATCGACCATCTTCCATGCTGTGGGCATGCTTGAGGAGCTTCAACATATCCTCAGGATCTGGAGTCAGGAATTTTGCGAGAGCAGCTCAAACTCGTGAATGGTGAGGTGCGGGAATGTGTAAACAGCATTCTGGGCAGATTCCTTTCTCTCCAAAATTTCCAGCAGGAACCCAGATATGAACTGGCAAGGTTGCAGATCATATGCTATTAAATCACAATTTCTAAACACAATCTTCTTCTCGGAGACACCTTCGAAGGCCATCTTACCAAGCTTCAGCAACACATCACGAGGGCTTTCAATATCTCGGCCATGGTTCTTCAGAATGTTGTAAATATAATAGGAATATAGTTGTGTAATGGTTTTGGGAACTTGCTGCTTTTTCTTGTCTCTTTGTGCAAAGAAGGGGCCCAGCGACAGACCGAGGATCCAGCAGTAGGAAGGGTTGTAGCACATAGTATACTGACTCTCGTTCTCCTCCACGTGTTTGAAAACAGCTGCTGCCAGTGCCTGATCTTCAAAAAACTTGTTGAAATATCTTTTCCGTTCATCACCAACAATTCCCAGTATTTCAGCCCAGACACTTATCTCAGCCTTCTCCAAAAAATGTAATGCAATGGGGCGGCTGGTCACCAGCACTGAACACCCTGGGAGTAGCTTGTGCTGTATTAAGCTGTACACAATGTCAGACACTTCACACTGGAAATCGGGATCTGTGCACATGGACTGTGCTTCTGTATTTCTCCGATTGTCAGCAAAATCAATACTGTCCTTGAATTCATCCAAACCATCAAATATAAACAGCAATCCCTCTGGGTTCTTCAGAATGTTTTCCAGGCTTTTATATAAGTAAGGATAGGAATTAAGTATCAGATGTGATATGCTCATTTTACAGTTGAATATGTTCAAATCCCGAAACTTAAAACAAAAAACAAATTGAAACATTTGGTAAATTTTACCAGTGGCCCAGTCATCAACAATTTTTTGTACCATTGTGGTTTTTCCAATCCCTGGGACCCCTGTCACTGCTGCTGAACCCCCGGAAATTGATTTTCTCTGCGAAACACTTCTCTGGAACAATTGGTCAGTTCGGATTTTCTCTAATTCTTTCCGCAGATGTTTCTCTCTCCACCTCTTCATGATGTCGACCTCTTGCCAGCAGTTCATGTTCTACAAATGTCCGATCTCGAGAGTTAGAAATTATTGTCAGTTCAACGTATCGATCTACCAGCTGGAAAATCTTAACCTCCTCGTTTATGAAGATCGTGTTCACACTCAGTTTTTCATTTTCTTTCCGGAGAGCTTCTTTGTGTTTTTGCTGAGCAGCTAGAATTAAAACAGACAGGCAGCGTTAATTGTATTGAATTAAGCTTTTCTTCCGAGGCCTATTGCACCTCCATTGCATGTTACAATTTTTAAATTACATCTGTACCAGATCATTTCCTGGATATCTCGTTTCAGTGAATAATTGGCAAGAAAATTCTCAAATCTGCACTTGATGTTCATGATACCAATCGCGAAGATGACTATGGAAGTGATAGTTATTTGGTGATGGTCAATGACATCAGTCTGCAATGTACTCTAGTCATCAAATAGCAGTTACAAACCATATTTTTTCCCAAGAATCTATATACCAATGAAGAAACCTTTGAAAGACTACCTTCGGAATGAATCGGTAATGATATAATTGGGTATCTTTGGAAAGTTGTAGATTGTGGGTGGATCGAAGCTCCACTGTGTCAAATGTTTCATCTATGCGTATTTGGTACTGGGGATGTAAATTACTACCTCTGTATGATGTTCCACTCGATGTCCTCATTGTCCCTAATTATGACTTAGAATTTTAACACGGCTTTCACTCACTTATGAAGAATTCCCACTTGTACTTTTGTTATGCGGCCGGATCCCGTCTAGTCAAGGAATGATCCATTCAGATTCCAATATGCATCTGCTTTTTCTGCCGGCCTGTCAGTGCAAATAGTCAATAAATTGGAAGTGTCTCAAACTCTGTTGACGGCAACCGAGCGCGAACTAAAACCCGTCCCATCAACATCCTTGTGCGCCAATATATGTTGGTTAGATGCCTGGCGCTGTTGAACATGAAAACTCGCATTCAAAGGGATTCCTCCTTTCATGATCTGACCCAATTTCATTTCCATAATACCTATAATTCCACAATGCTTTACTTTATCTATGCTTCTTCCTCTCTCGCTTATTGTGGGGCAGGATAGTAGACCCAAAAGAACTCATGCTCCTATTTTCAATTTTTTTCTATCGCTATTTGTCATTGCTCCATCTTTACCACGATGCATTCAGATTCCTGGGCCCTGAGCCCAGGAAGGATATTATTATTAAATAGTTACGTTACACAGCAGATTATTTTATTGCTGCAAATTGTTTATCGGCACCGATGGAGAGGGAGATGATGAATTAGACCAGATAGTTCGCTGCTTATTGTAACCGGACTCAATTAGGTTGTTCGATAAATTGATTGTAATTAGTGCAGATCGAGAGCTGTGAAACAAAACAGGATTGCAGGATTAATTTGATTATTTTATCGGACTTTGAGCAATTATGTGCGGTGCCACCTGCACTTCTAATTCACCTGATTATCGGTAAAGATTAATGCCAATATGAAAGTTCGAATTAGAATAAGGGGAAAAAAGATTCAAGTCATTTTTTTAAAAGTAAAATGTTAGGGAATTTCCTGTATATGATTTTGGGCGCGGGAAGAGAGGAAGAATATTGATATTGCATTCACTGACAATGACATAAAGCTTTAACAGCTCGAAACAAAAAAAAGAGGATCAACAATGGAAATTGCTGCATTTAGTTACAACAAAGGCCTAAAGGCTGAAACATCGGTTGCTTATTTAAGAGGCGGCCGCGTGAGACGGAGGAGGGGTGGAGGGGCGGGAGGGGGGTGGGGTGGAGGGGCGGGAGGGGGGTGGGGGGGAGTGGATGGTTATTATTCCCTGCCTTATTTTGATTCAGAAATTGAAAGTAAGTTTCAGCATTGTTTTATAAACATTCATTAGTCGTTTATATATGTGTGAAAATCAATATTCATCCTGACTATATTTTCCAGTTACTTCTTCCAGCATGCATGCCTGAGAAAGTACAACTGTCTCCCCAGTATTTGGTATGTGCATTTGAAATGGTTCCACTACTAGAAAGCTATTCTTGGAGTGGAATAAAATTGGCGATTTTCTTGATTTTATAATATTAACAAATTATTTCCGAATTGTGATTTATGCAGATTTATCCACCTATTAATATCCTAATGCGTGAACGTCAGTGCAAATTTTCAAACTCATCAAATTCCCCAACACTCAACCGTGTGCTACAATTTTCCAGCTTTCTACATTACGTTTTTTTGCGGTCTCTGCTGGCTAAATTTAATAACTCAGTATAGCTACTTGATCACGGACTTGTCTGTCCAAAGCAATTACACAGAAATGTAGGGTTTACGTAAGGATGCAGCTGCTTGCCTATACGAGGTAGTGCACTGTATTATAACTGTATCAGAAGTACTATAAGCTCATTGATGGATCGGGAACATCCACAATTGTATGCAATTTTAGAGAGGCTCACGATCCTGCCAGGGTGCATATGGTTTCACAATTCTTCAGGGTCTAACCAGGTGTGCATGGCAGATTTTTATGGGGCATTACAGTACATCAGGATCCCTCAAGATGTGCATCGGAGTGCTAACAGTTTTGTATCGGAGTTCACAGTGATGAGAATACCTCCATGCATCTCTAAATTTTCATCGTGTATCAATAACCTGCCAGATGTCAACGAAGATTCACAGTGTATCAGTAGCCTGACAGTTTCTTTCCCTGATTTTTCACAGTAGTTCAGGATCTCTCTGGGTATCTACGGTTTTCACAGTGGATCATGATCCTGCAAAGTGTTGTTGGGGTTTCCAAGTGTAAATGAATCCTCATCGATGTGTATCAGTTCCACAACATTTGAGAAATGTTTAATCGTGTACTGAACTTCACAAACAATTTCAAGATATGTACTGGGATTTTATTCGATTTCTGCCAGGTGTTTATGTGCTTAGAGAATTCATCGGCGTCGCGCCTGATTGTGAGCAATTTTAGTGTGTCAATGTCCGTGCAGGAATAAATGGACAGTCTTTCTGGACCCTGCAGTTTGTGTACCCAGTTTCACAGGGTATCAGAATCATTCCATTTGAGCATGTCTTTTCCCTGTGTATCAGGAACCTGCCAGGCATGAATGCAGCGTCGGCGTATCTCAAGATGCTACCAGTGCTTACTGAGTTGCACCGTGTTTCAATACACAGCAAGGTGTGCATGGAGTTTGCCTGTCTATTAGGATTCATCCAGTAATGCTTGGGAGTTTACAATGTGTCTTGTTCGTTCAGATTTGTATGGGGTTTCAAACGGTATCAGGAATTGGCTGAGAATGAGTGGGATTTCACAATATATCAGAATCATGCCAGGTTTGTACGCAGTTTCACAATGTATCAGAATCGCGCCAGGTTTTTACGCAGTTGCAAAGTGCATCCGGATCATGTCATTGTGTTTCGGATGCCACAAAGTTTTAGAAAAATAACATGGTTATGAAATGTCACAATTGATCAGGGTCCTGTAAGATATGCATGGACGTTTCGATATATCAGTGTCCTGCAAGGCATGTATCTTGCCTCACAGTCTATCGGGTTCAATGCAGAGATATGGTTTATCAGAGTACTGCCAGATGTGTATGGAACTTCGCAATGTTCCAAAATTCTGCCACGTGTGTTTTGAGCTTTACTGTGTCTCTAAATCTTTTATTTTGTGTTTCGCAATGTATCAGGATCCTATCCAATGTGCATGAGATTCGCAGCCAAATCATAATTGAACAACTTGCGTTTTTATTGTAACTGATTTCCAGGCTGAGTGAAATGGCAAGAAAGCTGTATATTTACAGCAAAGGTAAATCCGAAATTTGGAATCCACAACGATTATACCACCAGCATTAATATCAACTTTTTGAAAGGCATATTTTAGCTTTACTTTGAGAGGGAAAGTAACCTACGTGTAATTACATAGGCGAGGCGATGGCATAGTGATATTATCAACAGACTATTATTACAAAGCCTCAACTATTATGAGCACCCGGTTTCAAACCCCGCCACGGCAGATAGTGGAATTTAAATTTAATAAAAACAGAATCTACTAATGACCATTGTGGATTGTCCAAAAAAAATCTAGTTCACTAATGTCATTTAGGGAAGGAAATTGACGGTCCGTACCTAAATGCGACTCCAGAGCCACAACAGTGTGGTTGACTCTCAACTGCCTTCGGCCAACAAGGGATGGGCAGTAAATGCTGGCCAGCCAGCGAAGCCCATGTCCCATAGATGAATGAAAAAATCCATCCATATATTCTTTCACAGCACTTGTTTCCACCTCATTGTGAACATCGTTTCGTTCAACTCAACGTCATTTCTTTCTTGCTGGTGGACGTGAATCGTCCAATGCACACCTGACAATGGAAGATTATTGTTCGCACCCTCCAGCCCACCCCCGCCAGTTGGCTTTTCCTTACCTTTGTCACAATCGGGTACATCGTCCAAACCTCGACTGGTGTCGATGGAACAAACTGAATCGGAACCTGTTCAAATCATTAACAAATGTTGAAACCAAATCTGCGTAATACTATTGCAAAATGTGCAGCACTTGAAACTGTTCTCATTGTATGTTTTGAAACCACCGAAATTCTGTACTTCTTTTAAGATTTTGTCCAGTTTTGGTACCCCATGGCGCATGTTCATAAACGATTCCCACATCACCCTTCGGGCCCGCTAGCCTTTCTCCATAACCAGATTTATGAGAAGTTTGGAACTCTCCGCTCGTTTTCCCTTCTCTACGAGCTCTGTGACTTTCTGCAAAGAGTAATAATGGAAATATTGAGCAGCGGGGTGAAATAGAAATAAGGAGAATGAAAAGCAGAATGGACCTGCTGAGTGATAATATCTCAGATTTAAAAAAAAAATTAACCGATATTAAGCAAGCAGTCGACCAGGCATCATTGGACGAACAGAAAATAAATAATATAATCATGAAAAATGATTCTGAAGCATCGCTGTAAAATGTTGGACAATTCAAGAAGAAAGGCAAAATTTCTCCAGAGGGAGACAGACTTCAGGCTCGGGTGATTTCGTCAGAAGTGACACTTACAAACCAGATATCTGGGTTGAACCTGCTAAACTGTTGGGCAAGATTGCGGGATTTTAAAAAAATGTTACAAATTACGGTGAAAATTCCCTGGTTGGCACACTCCGATGCCAGTTCGGGTACATTGGGAGAGAATTTAATATACAAAATGCACATAACCAGTTCCTGTCCCGGACTGTGGGTGGACACCGGAGAGCATGAAGAAACCCAGCAGACACAGCGAGAACGTGCAGACTCTGCAAAGGGAGTGACCCAAGCCGGAATCGAACCTGGGTCCTTGGCGTTGTGAGGTAGCAGTGCTGCGCCACCACCGTGCCGCCCCATACTGATATATTGCAGGAGATTGTTAAATTAAAGAGTTCACACAGATCTTTCAGGATCCTGGTCAGTTGTGATACTCCTTCCCTTCAAAGGTGTAGGGGTAGGAGAAGTTCATTCCGCCCATTAAGCCTACTCCGCCGTTCATTCTGCTCATTGCTGATCATACAGCTCAACTATCTGTAGCCGCTTTTCCCTCTTGTCCTTTGATTTCTTTGACCCCAATCCAATTTCTTCATGAAAATCAAATCATGGACTGCTGCGTGTCTGAATGGACAGTAAATGCGAGTCATTTGTGGAGGCCAAATGGCACATGATATATTGAAGTTACCATTAAACTTAATTACTCAGCTCATGTTCTGGGGACCTGGAACCAAATGAGAAAACGCTTTGACAAAAGGTCATTTGGACTCGAAATGTCAGCTCTTTTCCCTCCTGACCGATGCCAGAACTGCTGAAATTTTCCAGCGTTTCCGCTTTTGCTTTCAGATTCCAGCATCCGCAGTAATCTGCTTTTATTCTGGGGACCTGGGTTCTAGTCCATCCACGGTAGGTGGTGGAATTTAAATTAATTAAAAAAAATCTGGAAGTAAAATTCTAATGGTGACTCTGAAACCATTCTCTTTGTCGAAAAAAAAACACCTGGTTCACTAATGCCCTTTAGGAAAGGAAATCCGCCGTCGTTTCCCGTCTGACCTACATGTCACACCAGAGCAACAGCAATGTGGTTGACTCTCAACTACCCTCGGGCAACTAGGGATGGACAATAAATTCTGGCCAGCCAGTGACGCCCATGTCCCACGAATGAATTAAAAAATGCTCCTTCTGTTTACTAGGCCTGTGTTTTGAAGATGCGCACAACATTTGAACGGTGGCATGAACAGAATTTGAGCAGGACCGAGGTGGGACAGGGTACAGGCAGCAGATTTGAAAGAGGGCAGAAGGGGAAAAGATAGGCACCGACTAGATGAAATATCATACCTGAATTTGTTAAAATAGCGGTTGAGATTTTCAGTTCGAGACAGAGTAACATAACAACGAAGGCCGATGATGTCTTTGGCCTGTAAGTATGAAAGATTGAGATTTAAAAAAAAACCACTGACAATATCAGGGAATGATCAGTAAAAAAAAAAATATTGCAGATGCTGGAAATCTGAAATCTAATTTCAGAAAACACATAAACTGAATAGGCCTGGTAGCAGCTTTGGAGAGAGAATCAGTGTTACCGTTTCCAGTCTATATCACGTTTCTACGGAAGGATCAGACAAGAGTCAGTGTCGGCCATTTTCTGCACCTGATATTCCACAGAACCCTTTTTATTGGGTTTGGTTTTCTTATTTTTACTGATATTTCCAACAAGCCAGCCCTGCGCAGAGCTGTTGAGATTTGTATAATCGGAGCAAGCGACTATGCAGCTCCTTGATAGATTGGATGGAAGATCCTTTCAAAACACACGGAGAAGAACCAGGAAGTATAATTCCGAATATTTCAATCGAATTAGATAGAGGGAGGGTACGCATGAGAGAGAGAGAGATAACGATTCAATTAAGTAAAATATAAATAAGTTAAAAAAAATGTTTCCTTTTGTAAGTTTATAGATTTTGAAGAATAATTGAACGACATCTGACTGATGTGTCGCAGCGATGGATGTTAATTCAAAAACGATAGAGATTATTTGGCTGCAATTAACGCTTCAATATCTGAGTTACCGGTTCGAATGAATTGCAAAGCTATTATTTTAGCGACATTGTCTTTATCTACCAGCTTCGCACAGCAAATTCAGGCAGATGAAACTATTGTGTAGTGACGTCTTCGTCGATATATAATTCGCACAGATTTATGATGATCAAGAGAACTCAGAAAGCAGTGTCCTAATTTGCATATTGAACTGTGCAGGGGACGCCGCTGGAAGTGGTTGTCCAAGGGAGCCAATAAATACTTTGAGCATTATTACCATCGCTAATGCTTTCACTGAGACATTCCACTCATAAGTAAGATATCACTCCATCAACTTTCTATCCTGATGTTATGGGCGCAGTGATATTTTCCAAATAAGATCATAAAATAATTGAAAGAATTCGGTCAATTTCAAAATGTGTATCCCAGTAATTATAGTCTTGTTCATGAAAAATATGGAAAGTAAATATTCTTAGATGGCTTCCTTTGTATGCTCCATTTGTCGGAGGTAAATGGAATAAAAGAAGAACGGCTGTGTTTCCTCTAGGACGTGGAAATGTGGATATAATCTTACAAAGAAGTATTTGGAAATGCAAGAATCATTTCACGATATCTGGGTAGATGAAAGACAGTCGGCGGTATGGTTGCCTTGATAATTGACGAGGAATGCTCTGTGGTCTCGCAATCGAATACGACAGGTCGTGGATTAGAATTCGCTGAATTAATCTGGAATTAAAGTCTATTAAGGCCATGTCACAATTGTCAAAAGTTGAAACAAATGTCTTCCCCTTAGGGAAGGATATCTGCCACCCTTGCCTGATCTATATATGAGGCCAGACCCACAGCAATTTGGTTGACTGTTAAATGCCATTTGAATGGAAGCCAATTAATTGAAGGAAAATTAGAAATGGAGAATAAATGCTGGTTCTTGCCAGCGATGCGTAAATGATCAACAAATATAAGGATCTGCTACAGATGTTGTATTCTAAGTACTATGGTCAAATTTATAGTATTTGATCGTTTCCACTGATTGACCGGTTTATTGATGACAGGAGAACGGATTAGGATTGGCTTGATGAGACATGAATGCAGTGAAACGGACTAGGATTGAATCGATTTGAAATCAATGTATTAAATTTGGGAGACATTAACTGTAATAGGAAATTAACAGCAGACTCACTCGACTAGGCAGGAGATAATCGATGATTATTCATAAACATGCGCTGGCGATTTGAATAGCTGAAACAGTCAGGCAAAGGGTATTTGCAGTAAACAGGAGGTTGGGATTAGACAACATGCATTGTCAAAGATATTGAACAATGAGTTGGAGGTTGACATGCAAATTGGTTGGTTACTTGGAATAATGTATAGTTAGCAGGAATTCGGGTTCGGATTAGATTGAGTACCAACGCTACTGGTTTGGAAGAGAGAGCCTGGCATAGGAATAGTTGCAATTACAGGTGCAGTAGTAAGTAAAGATGCAATTGAGACGAGAATGGGTGGCTAATAATATTGTGTATGAGTGTCGCATATGATTAACTAAATTATTAATGGTAATGGGTAGAGGAAAGAGCATATGAAGTGGACTGAATGGCTTACTCGTGGTACTGGGCAGCAGCATAATTTGGGGATGATTAACGATACGGAGCACAGAGCAGAACATTAAGATTTGACTCTGTGGAATAAGAATAGCCACGACTAATGAACAAGATACTGGGATTAGACAATGTCACCTATTAATTTGAGAAGTTAATAGAGAGAAGTTACAGGCAGGTCGTCACACCAGGGCCACGAGAGGAAGGCACGTGGGTCACGGTTAGGAAGGGTAAAGGTCACGTACCAGAGTGTACTCCGGTGGTTGTCCCCCTTAACAGTAAGGGATGGGTGACAGACAGGAGAGAGGAGGGGAGAGAGCAGTCAGTGATGGGATCCCCTGTGATTGTCCCCCTCCAAAATAAGTATACCGTTTTGGATACTGTGGGGTGGGGGGGAGGGGGGGCGGGGTGGGGGGAGTTGACCCTCCAGGGGTAAGCCACGGTGACCAGGTCACTGGCACGGAATCGGGCTCTGTGGCTCAGAAGGGAAAGAGGGAGACGAGGGGAGCCATAGTAGTGGGGGATGCAATAGTTAGAGGCACAGACAGGCGGTTCTGTGGGCAAGAACGAGACTCCAGGATGGTAGTCTGCCTCCCTGGTGCCGGGGTCCCGGATGTCTCTGAGCGGGTAGGAAGCATCCTAAAAGGGGCGGGTAACCAGACAGATGTCATTGTCCACATTGGTGCAAATGACCCAGGCAGAAAGAGCAGGAAGGTCCTGCGAGCAATTCAGGGAGTTGGGTAGTCGGCTAAAAAGCAAGGCCTCTAGGGTAACGATCTCTGGACTACTCCTAGTGCCACGTGCTAGTGAGGCTAGGAACAGGGAGATTGTACAGCTGAACGCGTGGCTAAAGGACTGGTGCAGGAGGGAGGGTTTCAAAATCGTGGATCACTGGGACGTCTTCAAGAGAGAATGGCACCTGTACAAGAATGACGAGTTACACCTAAACTGGAGGGGCACGAATATCCTAGCTGGGAGTTTTGGTAGTGTGGTTCGGGAGGGTTAAACTAATGTGGTAGGGGGGGTGGGGATCAGAACAATAGGTCAATAAGCATAGAGGCTGGGGACGAGGTTGGGGCCAAGACAAGGCCATCTAAGAGGAAGAGCATTCTGGGGGAGGATGATCTCAGTGGGCCTGGAGGTCTGGAGTGCATCTGCTTCAATGCAAAGAGCGTCCCGGGCAAGACAGACGAGCTTAGAGCCTTAATGCTTGCACGGAACCTGGATGTGGTTGCAGTGACGGAGACTTGGTTAAAAGAAGGACAGGACTGGCAGCTGAATATTCCGGGGTACAAGTGCTTTAGGCGAGACAGAGAAGGGGCTAGGAGAGGTGGGGGAGTTGCAATGCTGGTTAGGGAGCATATTACAGCTGTACAGAGTGTGGGCAATTTGGAAGGGTCAGGTAACGAGTCACTGTGGGTGGAGCTCAGAAACAGGAAGGGCGCAGTCACTACAGGCCTCCCAACAGCCCACGGGAAGTTGAGGAACGGATATGTAAGGAGATTCTGGACAGGTGCAGAAACAATAGGGTTGTTGTAGTGGGAGACTTTAATTTCCCTTGCATAGACTGGAAATCCCTTCGGGCTGGGGGCCTGGACGGGGGAGAATTTATAAAATGCCTACAGGAATGTTCTTTGGAACAACATGTTGACAGTCCAACTAAAGAGGGAGCTATACTGGACCTAGTACTGGGGAATGAGCCCGGTCAGGTCATCAAAGTTTCAGTCGGGGAACATGTGGCAAATAGTGACCACAATTCTGTAAACTTTAGGATAGTAATCGAAAAAGATGAGTGTTGTCCTATGGGTAAGGTGCTGAATTGGGGGAAGGCTAACTACAGCTGGATTAGGCAGGATTTGGTGGCTGTTGATTGGGAGAGGCTGTTCGAGGGTAAATCCACATGTGGCATGTGGGAGTCTTTTAAGGAGCAGTTGATAGGACTGCAGCACAGGCATGTGCCTGTAACGAGCAAGGATAGGAAAGGTAGGATTCGGGAGCCGTGGAGAACCAGTGAAATTGTGGGTCTAATCAAAAAGAAATAAGAGGCATACATGAGTTCCAGGCAGCTAAAAACAGATGGAGCACTGGAGGAATACAGAGAACGTAGAAAAGAACTCAAACAGGAAGTTAGAAGGGCAAAAAGGGGTCACGAAATGTCCTTGGCAGACAGGATTAAGGAGAATCCTAAGGCATTTTATACATACGTTAGGAACAAGAGGGTTGTTAGCGAAAGAATCTGACCTCTCAGGGACAAAGGAGGGGAATTATGCTTAGAACCAAAGGAAGCAGGAGAGATCCTAAACGAATACTTTGCATCAGTATTCACAACGGAGAGGGACAGGTTGACTGGTAGTGTCTCAGAGAGATGCGTTGACCCTTTAGAAAAAATCTCAATTACAAGGGAGGAAGTGTTAGGTTTTTTTGGGAACATTAAGACAGACAAATCCCAGGGCCAGATGACATCTATCCTAGACTCCTCAGGGAGGCAAGAGTTGAAATTGCTGGACCTCTAACAGAAATCTTTGTCTCTTCACTGAACACAGGTGAGGTCCCAGAGGAATGGAGGATAGCAAAAGTGGTCCCGTTATTTAAGAACCGTAGCAAGGATAACCCGGGTAACTATAGGCCGGTGAGCTTGATGTCCGTGGCAGGGAAATTGTTGGAGAAGATTCCTAGAGATAGGATATATGTGCATTTATGACTGAATAATCTAATTAGCGATAGACAGCGTGGTTTTGTACGAGGGAGGTCATGCCTCACAAATTTGGTTGTGTTTTTTGAGGAGGTGAAAAAAACGATTTACGAGGGAAGGGCCGTGGATGTCATCTATGTGGATTTTAATAAAGTGTTTGACAAGGTCCCTCATGGCAGGCTGGTGCAAAAGGCTAAATCTCACGGGATAAAATGTGAGCTAGCTAGATGGGTGGAGAACTGGCTTAGCCATAGAAGACAGAGGGTAACAGTGGAGGGGTTTTTTCCGGTTAGAGGTCTATGACTAGTGGTGTTCCGCAGGGCTCTGTACTGGGACCTCTGCTGTTTGTGATATATATATATATAAATGATTTGGAGGAAGATGTAGCTGGTGTGATCAGTAAGTTTGCAGACGACACAAAGATTGCTGGAGTTGCGGATAGTGATGAACATTGTCAGAGAATACAGCAGGATATAGACAGGCTGGAACATTGGGCGGAGAAATGGCAGATGGAATTTAATCCGGATAAATGCGAAGTGATGCATTTCGGTAGATCTAATGTAAGGGGGAGCTACACAATAAATGGCAGAACCATCAGGAGGATAGACACACAGAGGGACCTGGGTGTACAAGCCCACAGATCCTTAAAGGTGGCAGCACAGGTGGAGAGGGTGGTCAAAAAGGCATATGGGATACTTGCCTTTATTGGACGGGGCATAGAATATAAAAGTTGGCATATGATGTTGCAGCTTTTTCGAACGTTCGTAAGGCCACATTTGGAATACTGCGTCCAGTTCTGGTCGCCACACTAACAGAAGGACGTGGAG
This sequence comes from Mustelus asterias, assembly GCF_964213995.1. Lineage (NCBI taxonomy): Eukaryota > Metazoa > Chordata > Chondrichthyes > Carcharhiniformes > Triakidae > Mustelus > Mustelus asterias. Next base: position 93,071,922 of record NC_135816.1, read on the forward strand.
GCTTTGGAGAGTGTACAGAAAAGGTTTACCAGGATGTTGCCTGGTATGGAGGGTCTTGGCTATGAGGAGAGATTGGATAAACTGGGGTTGTTCTCCCTGGAAAGACAGAGGATGAGGGGCTACATAATAGAGGTGTATATCATTATGAAGGGCATAGATAGGCTGAACAATGGGAAGCTTTTTCCCAGGTCGGAGGTGACGAATACAAGGGGCCACGGGTTCAAGGTGAGGGGGGCAAGGGTCAACACAGATGTCAGGGGGACGTATTTTACACAAAGGGTGTTGGGGGCGTGGAATGCACTGCCAAGCAAGGTGATTGATGCGGACACTCTGGGATCGTTTAAGACTTATCCAGATAGCCACATGAACAGACTGGGTATAGAGGGATACAAACGAATGGTCTAATTGGGCACATGAGCGGCGCAGGCTTGGAGGGCCGAAGGGCCTGTTCCTGTGCTGTATTGTTCTTTGTTCTTTGTAGTGTTAGTTCGTAGCGAACAGGAGATTGGGATCAGACTGGGTTGCCTCGATTTTCAAATTCTGCAGGTAGTAATCAATCGACCGTCCATTCCACTCGCTTAGTTATAATATAATTTTCTTGCTCCCTTCTGTTGTTGGGAACTGAAAATATCATATGCATTTTGCATGGATTTTCCGAATCGCTCCTTCCTGTTAGCGGCATCCCTGATTCTGGCGAATTTCGAATCATCCCCCCTGATGTTTCGTGGAGTATACACTATCTGAGCTCCACATTTAGAATCCCTACTCTCTGTTTATGGTTAGTACCCCTGTTTTGGTTTCATGAATTTTAACCATTTAAAAAATATTTTTATTGAAACGCGTGAGATTCACATTGCGAACTGCTGTTATCTGTCAGTTATGCAATTTCTTCGAAGCATTTCCAGTTCATATAACTGGTTTCTGTTGCCTCTTAGCTTTCCCTTTGTCCATTCCCATTGAAATTATTTGTCATTGATTTAATTCCACAGAAGCGTTAAAACGCAATAGTTCGTTTTTACTTTGCGCAAATCCTGATTGATTCAAAACGTGTCACTTTTCCTACGATATCTTCGGATTCACAACATTTGCAATTGCACGCATTTATTTCTTCTTTGCGTTGCCTCTCTTCTCCAGGCTTCTAAGATCTGATATCCTATTTCTCAATGATGTCCGCATAACAAAAAGTCAAACGGCATCCATCCAACTTACCCAATGTTCTTGTCCACTGAAATGCCTCTTATATGTTAACAAAGAGCTGACGCCATCCACCCCTTCCTCGATTGCCTATTCTAGCCTGTCTCGGTAGAAGTTCGTGAACTGGAACAGCTGGTTATCATCCAAATTGATCAAAAAATCAACGACGTCGGAGTTTGAATCTGTGAACAAAAATTCGGAAAACATAAAAACTTTATCCGGACCCTATCCAGGAGGCTACATTTCTATTTATTTCAAATGACTAAAGGCTCCTCGAAGTCACATTATCTAAACAAAAAAGTACAACAAACAAGTTACACTGTATCGACCGACAGAACTAGTAAACAAAACAGCTACATCATATTTATTATGTATGCCGTGATGAGCGATAATGAGTTAGATCCCCACAGAATCATCCGCTGTATCTCTAAATATTAACTATTTGGACCCCCAGCTGAACATGAGAGGAGTATTCCCACAACAGATCTCTCTATTTAACCACATTGTATTCTGCACTTATGACAGCAACATCATCTCTGACTTATCTGTGTACTGCGGTCCAAACCTGTAATTATCTCAAGCAGATATTAACCTGATCCTGATCTATTTCGAGGCAAATCGCGCATAACAAAAAATAATTGTGAAAATGCCTGTGTCCGTTCTCATTCCCGTTGAAGATGTTGGATCTTCTCCTCTGTTTGAACTTTCAGCCATGGTGGTCACAGAGGTTCCGAAATTCTGATGTTCTGTAATCGATGAAACATTAATTGGAGATTTAGATGAGGATGTTACATTAAGATGATTACTCCCTTGCTAAACATGTTATCACCCGTTTGTGTAATGTAACTCCTGCGATGTAATTTATTTATCTGTTTAGATAATGTGACCTGAGAGCGGCTTTAGTCATTTAATGTAAGAGGAAATGTAACTACATTTCCTCGGATAGAGTGTGGATTAAAAAAAAAATGCCTTCATTTGTTCACAGGCTCCGGTTTGATTATCGCGAAATTCTTGACAAATTAACCCATGGACTCAGTACGGTGTCAGGATGGGGCAAGGGGCTGTGGCAGCTGCGGGTGTTCGGTGGAAGGTGCACTAATTAAAATAGTGCCAAATACTAAGCAAATAGGAAAGGAGGACTTGGGAACGAATTAAATAGCTGAAGGACCTCCTGCTCAGATGGCAGGTATAGTTACAAATGGGGCTACCAGCACATGAAGAGGCCAAGTTCCATGACACGAGCTAAACTCCTTATGCAGCATTTCGCTAAATATACAATGAGAACATTGCGAAGGTACGGACATTGCCTGGACTACTTAGAGGTGGCTATAAGAAAATCGATATTGCCAATTCAAGACTTAAATGCAAACCACACTTTAGAAGCTTTGAGAATATAGGAAGGAAACACAATAGTAATAAAATAAAGAGCGTGGCTGTCAGAAAGGTGCACGGATTAGGATAACCTATAACGAAAGTACCACTACCCTGCTGAGGGCAAAGGGAAGCTATCATACCAATGGAAGAGTGGGAAGATGGATGTAAGAACATGAGTACAATGGGGTAGAAAAGAAGGTCTCCTGTGTTAATATTTCACTCGACTTATACATCAATTGGGAGGAGGGGATGGGGATTGGAGAGTGTGGGTTGGGTGCTGCTGGCTGTGGAGCTTTACCTTATGAGGTGGGGTTGGACGGACTGGGGGTATTTCTTTATGATTCTACCACCAGAGTACATGATAGGGTGTTTGGCGAAAGTATATTTCCCCATATGAAAGAGACTCGAGCCAGTGGACACAACTTCAATTTTTAAAGCCTTCTAAAAAAAATCATCGGCTACTAGACGAGGAACCAACAAGGTTGGTTCGAGGAGAATGGCCACACCATCCAAGACCTTATTGATAAGAAAAGGAAAGTTATCTGAGCCTACAAAAGCATCATCACCTGCAAGGGAAAAAGCAGAGCTCATCAGTCAGCAATGGCGGAGGTACAGAAGGGGACTATGGAAATCAATAACCAATGATGGACTAAGGAAAGTAAGGAGTACAGGCCGATAGGCATGACAGCCAAAACTTCCTCATTGGCATCAAGGCAATATATGGACCCAAAACGTTAGGCCTGCAATCAGTGCAGAATAAGGACGGAAGCATTCTGAGCGACTGAGAAAACATCAGACTTCGATGGATGGAACACTTCAAAGAACTCCTAAACCATTATACAGTCGTAGGGGAGGACATGTTCCCCCATCTTCCCCCATCTTCCGATGATCTTGGGCTCTCACAAAGCACGCATGATGATGAAGCCATGATTAAACATATGAATAATGGAAGCGCCGCAGGAGTGGTCAGGATGCCAGCACAGATTTCGGAACTTGGAGGAGCAGAAATCCGATCACTTCCATATGCTGTTCCTGAAAATCTTCGACGAGGAAGACATTCCTGTCGACTTCACGGATTCCAGCATGACCATCACCTTCAACAAGAATTCAAAGCTGAATTCTGGAACTACTGCAGTATCCCCCTACTCTCCATCACCAGGGACATCATTGCCTCACTCCTCACTGGTTATCACCTCTCAATCTCTGAAGTAAACATCCTGGAAAGCCAGTCTGGCTTCCAACTAAACAAGAAACAACGGAGAACGATTTCACTGCTCAACAACTGTTCCTGCCAAAGAAGCCAGAAACAACATCAACCACATTGCATGGCATTCTTTAACTTAACGAAGGCTTTTGAATCAGGTCTTTGGGATACACTACGGAAAACCCTGTCAACGGCCGGCTATCCATGCAATTCATAAAACATCCTGCGACTCCTCCATGACAAGGTATCGGTGACAGTTCTCACAGATGGACGTAAGACAAAATCCTTCGAGGTCAAGACTGGAGTCAAGCAGGGATGTGTTATCGCCGCACCATTTACGCCATTCCCATTACTATCATACTTCGCCTTGTCAAGAACAATCTATCTAGTACACCGGACATCATCGACAGGATAGATTGGAAACTTGTCAACCTCAACCAACTGAATTTTAAGAAGAAAACGGCACGAACATCTCACATGGAAATTCAGCATGCCGATGGCACCCTGAACTTTGAGTTTACAGAAGGACATTTCCAGGCTACGATTTATGCCTTCACGGAAGCATATTGAAGAATCGGTCTCAGCCTGAACCTCAAGAAGACTCGAATCATCAGCCAGATCCGATCTCTCATTCCATCAAGATCAATGGCGAAACCCACTAATACTTCAATCATTTCCCCAAGCTGGGGAGCTAGCTTTCATCGAAGGTTGACAGTGATGCAGAGATCCAACACTGTGCCCAATCCGAAGCGGCACCTTCCCATGCCCAAGGACGAGACTCTTTGATGATCATGGCATCGGTGCTGATACCAAGATCATCATGTGCAAGGTAGTCGTCCTCCAATCATTTCCTGTATGGCCTAAAACTTGGTCGATATACAGACACCATCTCAAGGCCCTGTGGAGGTGCCATCAACACTGTCTGAGATGGAATCGCCACAAGAGCTAGCATCAGGGACCAAGAAGGAACCAAGAGCACCAGAATCGAGGTCACGCTCATCCAAAACCAAGTCCTTAGTCCAGCTAAATGCTGAGCGTTGCAAATTCTCGACTGCCAATGCAAAGCTTCTTCGCCCAACTCAATAAAGGTTTCTGATTAAAAGGTGGACAATGGAAGAGCTTCAAATATACCCTGAAGGCTCACTTCGAGATATACAACATAGATGTGGGAGACCTTTGTTCTTGCTTGGTAGGAAACTACTAATTGAAGGGACACAATACTTCGAGAATTTCCGCCGTCAACAATAGGTTTGGAAAATGAGACTGGGATAGCAAAGCCTGAAATCCAAGACGAAGGACCAACTCCACCTGCTGAAATATCTGCAAATGTGCAGTTGGAGATATGGCTTTTGGATCGGGTTGATCAGCCATGGAAGGGCCCACAGAAGCCAAAGTTACTTAGGTGGAAAAACATACTCGTTAATGAGCGATCGCCAAATAAGTATATGGAAGAATATATATCACATTGTTCAGAATATTTACCTGGTGCTGAGATTCCTGATTTTCGTTCCAGAACGTATTGTTTAATTAGCACTTTGTATTCAGCAGAGTAATAAGCAATGTCTGGATAAATAGAAGTAACAGATTATAATTAATGGGCACGACTTTCATCCTAAATGTTAGAATCCTTCCCCGGCATATTCTCTGGTAAAGAAATCGATCAGACCACACACGGATAATTTCAGTTTCAATTGGCTTGATAGTTGACTGATCTTTCAAATAGTGACAAATCCCGTGTGTGCGAATCGTGATCAAATGACCCCACTATTATTTGATTTACGATTGAGAAGACACCACAGTGGAAACCTATTTGGCATTCAGAACTACTTTGGTGTCCTCGACTAGATTTCATCATTCCCCATAAAACCACTGTATTATAGCTACAGAGGGTAAAGATTTGAAACTGGCAAAAATTACTGTTAACATGTCCTGGTTGATAGCCGTAACTTAATGATTAACGGGATGATCCAGTTGTTCCATGCAAACACAAAGCTCCATGTTTGAATAGCTGCAACTGAATTATTCCGCATAAATCCTGTATAATCGGAACAGAGGTCTAAAGTTTGAAACTGGGAAAGATTGCTGATAATTTTTCCTGGTTCATCGGCGTACCAATGTTTAACAGGATGGTTACATTGTTCCACACAATCACCAGACTCCATGGTTGATTAACTGGAACTGAATAATCAAATGCGTCATAACATATAATCTAGCCGCTGTTCCGTATCATTCTCATGTTAAACTTTAGTGGCAATGGTTTTATTTCAAGTGGTTATTTCAAACTTGATTCTAAAATCTGACAACATATTCAGTTGCTGACAACTCTCAGGAACTCAAAATATAGGTATCCCGTAGCATCGTTCTTAAGACTCATATTATAAATTGATGCAAAAGACTTACTCCTCCGCGGTTAACTACCTTCCGTGCTGCTTTGTACCGCTGCGCCCTGTCTGTTTACCCTCTGCAACCACTACCCCCCAGCCACCCTTACCATCTCACTGCTATACATTATTGTCCCCGTGCCTATTTCCCAGAATGTCCATATCCAATTTCCACCCTACCAAACACACGTCTGAATATCTCCCATTAACTTTGTTCGGGTGCCACACCATAGGTTTCTCCAACCGCATTCTTTCCAAACTTATTGCCTCCCTCCATGTTTTCAATCCGCATTCTAAGCATGTTCCTCCTTGGGTGCCAAAAAATGTAAATTGTCCCCATATGTGTTCACACAGGAGCTCTTCAGATGAATACACAACAGCCGCAACCCACCACCCTCCCCCCACCCCCCAACCACCACACCGACCACCCGTCCCCCACCCAAACGTAATCCCTGTGGCCGTACACACACACACACACACACACACACGCACATACGCATTCCATTCCATCTTCCTACTGCGTGATTGTTTCTGGGCTTCATTCTCTGGGCTGTTGCTTCCATTAGGGGGAGGCGAATGCGTAATTCTCTTGCCAAGGGACCAGTAGTTCAGCGACCGATGCGAACTCTCTAGGGACCTTGGAATAAAAGGGAAGGGGACTGCTACATAGAAAACTATCACAGTCACAGAATCTTGAGTAGTGCTTGAAAGTTTTTTTTTCACGCGTCGATACTGGGAGCATTTTCTGTTCGTCATATACATATATACTCATACCTAAACTTTAGTTTGCAATACAGAATTGGAGAACTTGCTCAAGACGCAATAATTGGAATTAATGTTACCAAACTCAAAGCGGAGACTGTAGCACATTGATGTCATTGAAAAATTGCACAAGTGAATTGTGCTGCATCGATTCTGATAGATGAAAACAGTATAATTGCGGACATGTCTTTGCATAACCCGACCTGAAAATTTTTCTTTTCTTTTCTTGGTAAGTTAACGTTGTGAGCACTGCCTGGGTAAAGATCAATTCCACATCGTCGTCAAAAACACGACCTTCAACATAATTATTACATTCTGGGCCCGCCCTCTTACTGATACAGAACGAGATAAGCAATTTCCCCACTTTAGGTTAACATGTTCTGAACTCGAACTAAAATCCTTAAAACATTAACGTGATACTATGCACAACTGTTCCACTTGCGTTTCATAAGACTCCGTGGAACTTATGGTTCCGTATGTGGAATCTGATACATATCCTAAATTTTATTTTATAATTTTTATAAATTATATAGTAAAATATATTTTATCAGCGGCCTACAATGGCAGATACAAAAGGTCACAGCGTTATTCGGATGAGCAATTAAAAGGCAGGCCATTGTGTAGTTTCTGAATGAATGCACCAAAAAACATGTTTTCTAACACCTCGCTGATCAATGAGTCAATTATAAATCACGGTAAATGCAACTTAATATGACACTGACTCTGTTAATCTCGGCATTTAGGATGTTTCAAATCTTTACCAAATCTGGAATGCCATGAATATCTTCAGTTCCGTTCAAGTAAGTGGTTATGTTTCTTTTTGCAAACAAGGTCTATATTGATATAGAGAACAATGATCATAAAAACAAGCCAATAATCTTCAGTTAATTACTAATCATTTCGACTTTACTCGGGATTTCAACATCTCAGATTCAGGTGTGGTCTGTTGGAAATTTACCCGCACATAGGTGTGGCAAAGTACCAAAAGGGGCTTCACATTTTATTGTGTTGCAAATCAGTTTTCTATTTTGCGAAATGAAATGACGGTGAGGTCAATTCATCCTGAACCTCAGAAAAGCATATAATGATTAGAACTAGAATTTGTTTTATCATAAATAATAAAACTTTGTAATATCGAAACAGAAAAACTGCAGCACAAAACAGGCCCTTCGGCCCCACAAGTTGTGCCGAACATATCCCTACCTTTTAGGCCTACCTATAACCCTCCATCCTATTAAGTCCCATGTACTCATCCAGAAGTCACTTAAAAGACCCTATTGAGTTTGCCTCCACCACAACTGACGGCAGCCGATTCCACTCGCCCACCACCCTCTGAGTGAAAAACATCCCCCTAACATCTCCACTGTACCTACCTCCCAGCACCTTAAACCTGTGTCCTGTCGTAGCAGCCATTTCCACCCTGGGAAAAAGCCTCTGAGAGTCCACCCGATCTATGCCTCTCAACATCTTATATACCTTATTAGGTCTCCTCTCACCCTACGTCTCTCCAAGGAGAAAAGACCGAGCCCCGTCAGCCTATCCTCATAAGGCATGCCACTCAATCCGGGCAACATACTTGTAAATCTCCTCTGCACCCTTTCAATCTTTTCCACATCCTTCCTGTAATGAGGCGACCAGAACTGAGCACAGTACTCCAAATGGGGTGTGACGAGGGTCTTATATAGCTGCATCATTATCCCCGGACTCCTAAACTCAATCCCTCGATTGATAAAGGCCAGTACACCATACGCCTTCTTAACCACCTCCTCCACATGCGGGGCCGATTTTAGAGTCCTATGGACCCGGACCCCAAGGTCCTTCTGATCCTCTACAGTACTAAGAGTCTTTCCCTTTATATTGTACTCCTTCATCCCATTTGACCTGCCAAAATGGACCACGACGCATTTATTTGGGTTGAAGTCCATCTGCCACTTCTCCACCCAATCTTGCATCCTATCTATGTCCCTCTGTAACTTCTGACATCCCTCCAGACTATCCACAACCCCACCAACCTTCAGGTCGTCGGCAAACTTACCAACGCATCCCTCCACTTCCTCATCCAGGTCATTTATGAAAATGACAAACAGCAAGAGTCCCAGAACAGATCCCTGGGGCTCACCGCTGGTGACCGACCTCCATTTAGAAAAAGACCCATCTATACCCACTCTCTGCCTCCTTTGGGCAAGCCAGTTCTAGATCCACAGGGCAGCAGCCCCTTGGATCCCATGTCCTCTCACTTTTTCTCGAAGCCTTGCATGGGGGACCTTATCGAACGCCTTGCTAAAATCCATATAAACCACATCTACCGCTTTCCCTTCGTCAATGTGTTTAGTCACATTTTCGAAGAACTCCACCAGGCTCGTAAGGCACGATCTGCCTTTGACAAAGCCATGCTGAGTATACATCCATACACATCCATATACATCCATACACCCTCTCCCTGATTTGATAACAGCCTCATCCGTGTAGTTTTTAAAAAAATGTCTGATTATCCAGCCATTCTCTTCGTAATTTCTGGGTTTCAACGCTCAGTGTGGGGTCTAGAATTGTGTAGCGAGTTATTTTCCGGGCGCAGCCTCACCCACGTCGAAATCGTTTTCAGAATGTGAAATGCCAAATCGACATGGCAGTACGTTTGGCGCCCAATCAATGGTGCTGGAAACAACCTGCAGGAATATTCATTGAAATCAAACGTCAATTCAAATCAAGCATCCCTTGAAAGGCGAATGGCGAGCACAACCTGATTGCCACTTTCTGAGGGCATGATACAGGAGGGTACTGGTCAGGCTGGTTCTGGCTAGGGTCGGCATCCACGTGCGATGCGGCAACTGTTGACTTGGACACAAAGGTCCATGGATAACAGATTGGTTAGCCATTCTGTCCTTTAGCAGTACCGGTATTTCTTTTTCCAGGACGCTTACTCTCTGTGGAAGACCCCAGGTCTTGGGGAGCAATGCTTGTATCTCACAGTCCCTTTGATTTCTCCACTGCCGTTCTCCGGAAGAGGAGATTAACATGCTGAGTTCGCTTTTTATTATGCTGTGAATGTCCCAGTAGCCCATTGCCGGATCCAATTACTAATCTGGCGCTCCTGTTTCCAGCAAGAGTGTCTCGAGGAACCTGTTGTCTCCTTCAATCATAAAAGGCTCCTGCCTCCTTCCTGGCTCCAATCTGCGCTGATAAGATATTCGAGTCTTTCAGTTCTAGCGAATCATCTTTGTGCCACCGGCTATGTAGCCCAGATCTATTCTCCCTTCATAAAGAAGTAGACACGTGTATCAATAGTTCTCATATATCTCCGCAGTGCTCCTAACATGAGCAACCCAAACGTCTTCTACAAATATATCCTCCTGGTGTCTGGCAGTTGAAAATTGACGACTGCTTCCATGAGACCAATTCATCAGCTCAATGAGCTCAAAATACACTTAGTTGGAAGCATGCCGGTTATCCAATCCAGGACATCCACAGCCACGTGCCCTTCTGCCCCTGTTCAGCACTGCAACGAAGCTCATTGCAACCCATTCTCGGACAAGGCCCATTCTCTCCCAGAGGGCAAACAAATTACATCCTCCCAACGGCAATCCATGAAAATGCACAAACTACCCAATTGCTCCTTTCATTGCACCCTGAATAAGGTTTACTCGGGCGATTAATGCAAATAAAATCCTCGCCACTGAATCCCCAATAATGTTCTGCTCAAACGCAACAGTCCTTATCCTCACTGGACATGAGTAATGCTCAATCCTCCTCACTGCGTACCACTGCAACTTCATGACAGTATCCACATTCCCATCATCAGCCCACAAAAATGCTAATTTCTCCCTCCCTCAACTGTCCTGACACAACAATGCTAACCCTGCTTTCCACACTCGTTCTTCACCACATTCAACGAGGCCCCACGAAAGACATCCTGCATCACTCACCCCCATTAATGAATGCCTTCCTGCCTACATCACAGGTCCTCTTTTTTCCACCTCAGCAAAGCAATCTCTCTTGCCCGTACGATCAAGAATTGTTCAGCATCTCAGTAGGCTCTCAATTCCTCCCAAACTTCCCAACATATCCCATCCTTTCTCCTCAAGGCCAAGCAATACTCACTCTCCCTCCTGAGTCGCTTTCGCTTATAAAACAGAGAAACACGATTCATCAACTTTAACCCATATAGCCGTTCTTACCCTCTCTGTATAATTGATCATCCATCTCCCAACTTGCGAGCATGCTCACACCTACCCTCACCCATGGAACAGCTCATCTTTAGTCCTGCCTCCCCATGAATGCACTCACCCTTCCTCCATCAACTCCAACAATGCTCATTATGATTCACTTCACATCCTTTCTCTTGCATCCATCACAAAATTTACTCTCCCCTTCAGCACAAAAAAAATTACATGTGTACTACAGACTCAGTTTCTCTGCTGTGCTATGGCAATGCCCTGTCGCAGCTCACGTTGACTGAAAAAGGGAACAAGGGAACAGTTCAAATGTGAAAGGAGGAATAGATTTCTGGAGGATTTGTTTCTATGATCTGTCAGGTGAGAATATCAACAAAAAACGGAAGATGTACAGAAGGGGCAGTGTCATGGAAATAAAGATATGGTGAATCGAAGACGAATACTGAAACTTGGAATTTGAAAACTGTGTGATTTAGGTTTTAGGTATAGTACACTGACGTTTCGTGAAGTGTGCAATGGCCTGGTAGCACCAATACTTTTCCTTTGCGTTGAATGCCAGAAGATAGTTGAAGTAATTTTATCTTGAGACAATATCGAGAAGGTTATGGAAAGATTCAGGACTCAATCACACCTGTACAGCTGGTGTTCGGCATCAAGCGTGGACGATTTGATATTCCTTCTGTATCATTGGAGAAAACTGCAGCTGATGGAAAAACAACTAGTTGTATTCTGCAACACAGAGGTTAGTAAAGAACTGAGAGAGCTGGTGAGGATTTTGGGTTCTGCATTTACAGTAAGTTGAAACTCACCACATGTTTGTGATTGGTGTGAGCAGCGTACACCTTGAAGTGTATGAAGTGCAGGGAGGTAGAATGGATGTGTTGGGTACTGAGATGTTCACTGCTCTGGTGTCAGATACACAGCCGTTTATTTTGGGTATTCTGTAGTTAAAACTGAAAGCGTAAGAACTGAGTGAGTTAAATCAATCCCACTAAACCAGATCTATATCAAAGTTATGTAAAGATGACAAATGGATTCGCATTCGATCTGGCGGAGAAGGTGGAGACGGAAGGGAATGCAACGTGGATTTATTAATGCAAGAAGAAGCATGTTATATTTAAGCCAGTGAAAACGAAGAAGTGTCAGTGAGAACGATGGTAATGGGCGATGGAGATTATGTTATGTCTGGCTATTAACAACGCAGAATTTGCTCAGTTGATACTTGATGGCGTGTGGAGGTTAGGTGAGCAAGTTGGTGGGACTTAGCTGCTCAAAGTCGCAAATTTGCATATACTTTGTTTTATTAGTTGCCTTTTTGAAGTAAAAGGAGAAGGTAAACAGTTGAGATAAAATACTGGAAAGGAAAGTCAGGTGATTATGTCAGAGATATTTAAATATCAAAGTGATCTCCAGGTTGTAAGCTTTAACATAGTTTTTAAACTGTTCCTTGAAGAGCGAAACAATAGAATTTGCATGGCAACGGCAAGGACTGAACGCAGCTTGTTGATGTCTGTCCCTGAAATTACTGCAAAATGCGGAAAAATAGTAACCTTTTATGTCAATCAGCCATTTCAGTCGTTGTACAAGTGCAGCTTTCAGACCTGTTCCCAATGAACGTGATAAATACGTTGTACTGAACTTTGAGACAGGGCCAAATGGATTAATGCAATATGTTTGTTCAACTGGCTGTAACTAACTGGAATAACAAGAGGTATGGTCATGTCAGTAGAGATTTATTCACTGTATCAATGTGGCATCACTGGAATGAATCAATTCAAAGAACCTGCCGAAGTTTTGTTTTCCAGATCAACATCACTTATATTCTCAGGGAAATGGCCGCTCTAATAGTTGAGGTAGAACATGTTTATTGTATTTTGCTGCTCGCGATTGGAATTCCAGGTAAGCTGCTATCTCAGCTATCAAATATGTATACTTATGTTAAATCATACTCTGAAGAATTTTTTTCTGGCAGCATGTTTCATACAGCTCTCTGGTCGGCACCAATGGTCGCATGGAATGTTCACGACCATCACAAGTTTCCTTCTCCGGGAGCTGCATAATGTATAACCTTTACTTATCCAATCGTAGTGTTGGTCTTAGTTCATACTCTGCACTGAATTCCACAGAATCATGTTCTTCTGTGATGAAGCGGAAAGTGCTATGTATTGTGGGACTAACTTGTGGATTGTATTTTGAAAATTGACTCTCAGTGATTGAGAACGAGACAATTTGCGATCATACAACAAGGGAGGGAAATATCCTCCCGTCTCCAATAAAATGTTTGAGATGATCTAGGAATTCAATGCATTCACCTGTTTATATAGTTATGATTTGCTCATTGGGCATCGCCTGAGAGATCTTGCTTATAATGTTTGATTTCTGCGACTGTGAGAACTAATCCTTCTCATGACGCGAGCAATTCAGAGGTAGAACGAGCACCTGGTCAGAAGTGCTTTTGGTTCATCATGAGGGAGTAAATGATGAGACTGGTCAGACAGTAATATAGTCCTACAGCGCAGAAAATACCCTTCGGCCCATCGAGACTGCACGGACGATAACCAGCACGAAAGTTGCGCTCATCTTATTTTCCACACTTGCCCCATATCCGTGAATATTATGATGTTTCAAGTGCTCATTCAAATAATTTTAAGTGGTCCATTTCTTCAATCTCTCGGGTGACAACAGAACGCACTGCACCAACTGAAATATAAAATTAACGAGAGAGTCAGCACTTTGCAATGTGAATTAATTCAATGCAATAGGTCTTCAGTTAAAAATAAATTCGTTGATGTTAAAGTGCAGCCGTTTACCGTGCATGAAGTGGAACTTAGTCAATGCGTTCATTCGCATATTATAGCTATCAACGGTGATTTTGCATTTTTTTTGTTGGGCGTCCCTGGTAAATGCTTCATCCAGTGAATGAATATCCACTGACATGGCCATATCTCCGATCATTCAATCTGACCTTCCATCGCTTTAAAAGTAATGGGAAAATATTTCATTTATTGAGAGATTTGTCGGGAGGTATTGTGTAAAGATTATTCGATGATCTGCAGAGGAAAGTCACACTCTGGCAACGAGGTGGAGAAATGGGTGATCGTTGATTGCATTGAAACATTTGCACATAACTTGACCACTTTAAAAAAACTCTGAAAATAATTCTTGAAACACAAGCATCGTGAGCAGAGTGTGACGCAGCATATCTGGATTGTATTAGAAACACAATTTCGTTAATCAATAAGGATCATACGGACAATATAAGTTGATGAAGATCAGGTCGATGAAGACGCTGAGAAGAAAAAAATTAGAACGAAAGAAACAGGATAAAAGAGTGACGCAGAGAGAGAGTGAGAGAGAGAGATTTGCGAATAATTGGGAGAACAGAGTGCTGAACTTTCCAGTACAAAATATGGAAAACGATATTTGAAAGTGTGATGACGTCTTTGTAATATTTTAATAGTTTTTTGTGCACTCATGAATGGTGTTCATTAAGGGTAGACCTTCACACTGTTTTAGAAACATTTAATTTTACTAGTTTAGTTTTTTTTGTTCGACTGGAGTAGGACAGAGGGAGAGATTCTCAGCAGCAGTGCTGAGGGTGAGGAAAGTGCTGTGATTTATTTAATCTGTTTTTTCGCGGGCTTTTTTCAAGGGTTCAAACTAAGGGAAGTTGGAGTAGGCCGCAGGGGATTCCGGGAGATTGTGTTTTTTTAGTATAAAAGTCACTCTACACAGCGGGCAGCGTCGGCAGCAGGCAGCGGAGTGAGTGGGGAGTAGAGTGTGAACTGGCTTTGGCTCAAAGGATTTCGGCGAGACAGGCAGAGGCAGGGTGGGGTTTCACTTTTAAATTACACCAACTCATACAAGGTAAATTGGTGTGGAGGGATATGTCATGTGCTGTTTCTGCATGATGTGGGAGCAATTGGACCCCAAGGTGGACCCCAGGGACCATGTCAGCAGTAAGTGCTGGTTGCTGGAGGATCTCCAGCTCAAGATAGATGAACTGGACTCTGAGCTACAGACACTGAGGCTTGTCATGGAAGGGGAGAGCTATCTGGATAATGTGTATAAAGAGAAAGTCACGCCCCTTAGACTGACTAACTTAGCTGGGGGTCAGGGACAACAGAGAGTGGCTGCCGGTGAGGCGGGCAGTCGGGGGAAGAAGGGAAGTAGTTTGCGGGAGGTAAAGTCCCAAGAACCTCAGCCCTTAAATCTTTGTAACAGATTTGAGGTTCTTGCCACCAGTGTAGATGGGAAAAATGACTGTGAGAAGCAGAGCAAACTGTCAGCAGTACCAGGGTGAAGGGTGCTGCTGCAACGGAGAAATCAAAGAGAAATGTAGTAGTAATTGTGGATAGTGTAGTTAAGGGCATAGACACTCTTCTCTGTGACCAGGAGAAGCAATACCGTAGGTTGTGTTGCCTGCCTGGTGCTCGGGTCCAGGATGTATCATCTGGGCTGCAGAGGAATCTGGAGTGGGAGGGTGAAAATCCAGTTGTCGTGGTCCATGTAGGTGCCAATGACATAGACAAAACAGGAACTGAGGACCTTCAGAGGGAGTACGAAGAGCTAGGGAACAAATTAAAAAGCAGAACCAACAAGGTGGTAATCTCTGGATTACTACCTGAACCACGCGCAAATTGGCGCAGGGTTAATAGGATTAAGGAGACGAATGCGTGGCTCAAGGATTGGTGTGGGAGGAATGGGTTCGAATTCATGGGGCATTGGCACCAGTATTTGAGCAGATGGGACCTGTACAGATGGGATGGTCTCCGTTTGAACCGTGCTGGGGCCAGAGTCCGAGTGAATCGTATCACTAGGGCTGTAGATAGGGCTTTAAACTAATTTATCGGGGGGAGGGTGCAGAGGTAAGAGGAATTACGAAATCAATGGGAGAGGAGAGGGAGCGAGTGCAAGTGAATGAGGGCATTCAAGTAGTTAAAGGAGTAGAGGGCAAGGGAGAGGTTGATAGCGATTCATCAAATCGGGTCCAGATAAAAGCTGGAATAAAGACACTTTGCCTGAATGCAAGAAGCATTGGGAACAAAGTTAATGAGTTGATGATGCAAATCAGCACAAATGGGTATGATCTTGTGGCCATTCCAGAAACGTGGCTGCACGGAGACCAGGACTGGGAGATGAATATCCAGGGCTTTTCGGCATTTAGGAAGAATAGACAGGCAGGAAAAGGTGGTGGGGTAGCTCTGTTAATAAAAGATAATATCAGGGTAGTAGTGAGGGATGACATAGGCTCTAAGGAACAAAACGTGGAATCGTTATGGGTAGAGATAAGGAATAGCAGGGGGAGAAAGACACTAGTAGGCGTGGTCTATCGGCCCCCAAATAATAATGTTGAGGTGAGGAGGGCTATAAACAAGCAAATAATGGATGCGTGCAAAAACAGAACGGCAATAATCATGGGGGACTTCAACCTGCATATTGATTGGCTGACTCAAGTTGTAAGGGGTGGGATGGAGGAAGCGTTCTTAGAATGCTGTCGGGATAGTTACCTTGAACAGTATGTTACAGAACCGACGAGGGAACGAGTTATCTTAGATCAGGTAATGTGTAACGAGGTAGGTAGAATTAAGCATGTTCTTGTGAAGGACCCTCTTGGGTCAAGTGATCACAATGTGGTCGAATTTCTGATACAAATGGAAGAGGAGAAAATTGGGTCCCATACCACTGTCCTCTGTTTGAACAGAGGGAAGTACAGTAGGATGAGGGCTGAATTGGCTAAGGTGGACTGGGAGAGCAGACTGGTAGGTAGGACAGCTGAGGAACAGTGGAGGATTTTTAAGGAGATCCTTTTCAGTACTCAGCAACAATATATTCCGGTGATAAAGAGGGGTTCTAAGAAAAGGGATAACCAGCCGTGGATAATGAAGGAAATTAAGGAGAGTATTAAATTAAAGACCGATGCATACAGAGTGGCGAAACATAGTGGAGAATCGGAAGATTGGGAAAACTTTAAGAAACAACAAAGAACGTCTAAGAAAGCGATAAAGAAAGGAAAGATAGGTTACGAAGCTAGCTCTAAATATAAAAAATGATAGTAAAAGCTTTTACAAATATATAAAAAGTAATAGAGTAGCAAGAGTGAATGTTAGACCTTTGGAGGACGAGAGGGGGAATTTAATAGTGGGAAATGAGGAAATGGCTGAAACTTTAAATACGTTTTTTGTGTCGGTCTTCACGGTGGAAGACACAAATAGTTTACCGAATATTAATGATAGAGGGTTGGTAGGAGGAGAGGTACTCAATACAATTAATGTTACCAGGGAGGCAGTGCTTGGTAGACTAACGGGACTGGAGGTGGACAAGTCCCCGGGCCCGGATGGAATGCATCACAGGGTACTGAAAGAAATGTCAGAGGTAATAGCGGATGCATTAGTGGTTATTTATCAAAATTCGTTGCATTCTGGGGTAGTGCCGGCGGATTGGAAAACGGCTAATGTTACGCCGCTGTTTAAAAAAGGAAATAGACAAAAGGCGGGTAACTACAGGCCAGTTAGCTTAACGTCTGTAGTTGGGAAAATGCTGGAATCCATCATTAAAGAAGAGATAGCAGGCCATCTGGATAAGAATTCGATTAAGCAGATGCAGCATGGATTCATGAGGGGAAAGTCGTGCTTGACGAACTTGTTGGATTTTTATGAAGATGTGACTAGTGCGGTTGATGGAGGGGAACCGGTGGATGCGGTGTTTTTGGATTTCCAAAAGGCGTTTGATAAGGTGCCTCACAAAAGGTTGCTGAAGAAGATTGGGTCTCACGGAGTTGGGGGTAGGGTGTTAGCGTGGATTGGGGATTGGCTATCCGACAGGAAGCAGAGAATCGGAATAAATGGGTGCTTTTCTGGTTGGCGGATGGTAACTAGTGGCGTGCCACAAGGATCGGTACTGAGGCCTCAACTATTTACCATTTATATAGACGATCTGGAGGAGGCGACTGAGTATAGGGTAACAAAGTTTGCAGACGACACAAAGATAAGTGGAAAAGTGAATCGTGTGGACGGCGTAGAAGGTCTGCAGAGAGATTTGGACAGGCTGAGTGAGTGGGCGAGGATCTGGCAGATGGAGTATAACGTTAACAAATGCGAGGTTATTCACTTTGGAAGAAATAATAGCAAATTGGATTACTATCTAAATGGAAAGAAATTACAACATGCTGCTGTGAAGAGGGACCTGGGGGGTCCTTGTGCATGAGACGCAAAAACCCAGTCTGCAGGTGCAACAGGTGATCAAGAAGGCAAATGGGATGTTGGCCTATATCGCAAGGGGGATAGAATATAAAGGCAGAGATGTCTTGCTGCATCTGTACAGGGCATTGGTGAGGCTGCAGCTGGAATACTGTGTGCAGTATTGGTCCCCTTATTTGCGGAAGGATCTATTGGCCTTGGAGGGAGTGCAGAGAAGGTTCACCAGGTTGATACCAGAGATGAGGAGTGTTGATTGTGAGGAGAGACTGAGCAGATTGGGTTTGTATTCGTTGGAATTTAGAAGGCTGAGGGGGGATCTTATAGAGACCTATAAGATAATGAAGGGGCTGGATAGGGTAGAGATGGAGAGATTCTTTCCACTTAGAAAGGAAACTAGAACTCGAGGGCACAGCCTCAAAATAAAGGGGGGGGGGTCAGTTTAGGACAGAGTTGAGGAGGAACTTCTTCTCTCAGAGGGTGGTGAATCTCTGGAATTCTCTGCCCACTGAAGTGGTGGAGGCTTCCTCGTTGAATATGTTTAAATCACGGATAGATGGATTCCTGATCGGTCAGGGAATTCGGGGTTATAGGGATCAGGCGGGTAAGTGGAACTGATCCACTTCAGATCAGCCATGATCTTATTGAATGGCGGGGCAGGCTCGAGGGGCGAGATGGCCTACTCCTGCTCCTATTTCTTATGTTCTTATGTTCTTAAAGATTTGATTGTGGAATAGAATCAATGTTTCTTTTTTTTATTGAATTACAAGAATACAGTATTTCAACTGTGCTTCATCAGCGAAATTCAGTAAACGGCGAAATGGATTTTCCCAGTACTTCATAATTCAGTATTAACTGACATAGGAAGTAAACCGATTGATAATATTTGATATGCTAACGCTGAAAACTGGAGATTTGTGGTCAAATGTTTTAATTGCATAGTTTTATTGGCATCTCTAGTTCCGATACACATCAAAAATCTGTTGCCGTTACTCTCTATAAGCATTGATCGTTTATCTCACACCGTATAAGATTCTTTCCGATTGTCCTTTTGTCCTTTTCCTCAAAATATGCTACTTGTCCTGCCCCCAGCGCTTCCATGCCCCTTTCCTTGTCTGCGTTTCAGATTCATGTGGTCATCTCTTGAATTCGACTCAAAGGCTCCAAACTCACAACACGACTTTCAGCAAGATATTATTTTCTTTCGCTGATCCCGTCACTTCCATTCATACAAAAGACAAATGTGCAGTTGTATTTCGGCAAAGTCGCAAACTTGGAAGGCTGAAAATAAAGAGCATGGAACCGAATTGAACCTACTCGATTTCCTCTGTGTAAAACTCCTTCACTCTTCTGTATTTACATGTTGCCGTCTGAGTCCTTCCAGAATATACGAAGCTGGCATTATGAACGTTTTGTAGAAATTTAGTTTGCATTAATCATAATTGCATTTACAATATTGCTTTCCAGGACTTCCCAGATAATTGGTGAAGGATTTACCATGTACTGCATAAAATAATCATGGTTGCATAAACCATATTTATTCAAATAGTTGCCTTGTTTGCATGATGATTATTTCCCTCCACAATGTTTTCCTTTAAAAGTTAACCTGATAGCGATTGTGATCCACTCCCGTGGAAAGTGCGACTCACAAAATGTATCATAGCCTATCTGGTGAGAATGGCAGTGGCAGATATCCTCGTCGTCATCATCGATCCCTTGTTGAGGCGAACCCTTCGCAGTAATTCACGCATCTCTACTCCTGTGTGCAGTTCCACAAATATGCAGCATTTTGCAGCAACAAATAATTTTGTCTGGTTCGCAGTTGCCTTCACATTTGATCAATATATTGCTATTTGTCACGAGAAGCTAAAATTAAAAGACTGCACCGAGAAAATAGCAGCGGCCAATCTCGGAACGGTGAGTATGCTGGGGTTCTTAGAGGCTCTCCCCTGGTACTTTACTTTTTTACCACAGAGAATAGCTGATAATGTTCTCTGGCTTTGTAAGACTCGTCGAAGCTTCTTCACTACACCTGCTTGGGCCGCATTTGAATTGCTGCACTGAATAATAACTCCTTGCTTACCATTTTTTTCTAATTTTGCTCCTCAATTGTCTGGCAGTCAGATGTATTGTAAGGGCAAGTAGAGTCCGTAGGCGACTTCAAAGCTGCAGTAATACAGAGAATCACAGGGATCCAGAGATGAAGAACCGATGGAAATCCATTATTTTACTGTTCACAAAACTGGCAATTATATATTATTTTGGACAACACGAGTTGTATATTATATTTACCAGCGAATTAATGTTGTGATCAGTTATTACTATTACTCGGATCCTCATTATATCACAATGTGCTTGGCAGCAATGCTGCAGTTTCTAAGCACCTGCACGAACACTTTTTTTTAACGCTGTGGCACAGTCAAAATTCACAGAAGACCTGAAAAACGTGCTGAAATATACAATAAATTGCATTATTATGTTAGTTAAATAATTGAAAATCCATCGCATACAGTCAGAACTAAATAGAACATGCATTTCACATTAGAAACACAGCTCTCTGCATTGATTCTTAATCTGTTTGTAATAAATTCGTTCAAACATTGACCTACTCGTGGCAAGTTGGCATAAAGTTTAACATGATTACCGTGCAGTGCCAGATATCTGAGTTGAAATCCAGTCTTGTGTTTTGTGGAGGTTGCACATTCTCCCGGTGTCTCCATGGGTTTCCACCGGGTGCTCCGTTTTTCTCCCACAGTCCAAAGATGTACAGTTTAGGCAGATTTGCCAAGCTAAATTGCCCCTTAGTTTCCACATATGTGTGGGCTCGGTGGATTAGCCATGGTACTGAGGCAGCACTTACTCTCCAGATGATGGATCAACTGCTTCACAATAGGGCAGCACGGAAGATCTCAGCTAGAATTTAACACAAGGGGCCTGTTTTTACCGTTTAGATTCAAAGTGCTGATTCTGGGCTCAATTCAGATCTCACTTGGAAAACTGCTCTCAGGCACCCCCATATGCACTTAACGTGAAAAAAAAATTGCGAGTCTGAATTGCGCTATGGGTGGGGTTCATCACGCCTGAAATGCTGCTGTTCCGATCCGAGCTTTGAACTGCACGTGTGCGGTGGAACAAAAATGGAAAAACGTGCCCGTCACATTGCTCCTGGGGAAAAAACAGATAAAGCGGGAGCGATGGCCCTCACAGATATTGCTCCACTCCCAAATTATAACTGTCCCCCTTGTCCACCCACCCCCTCACTAACCAGACCGATCGCGACCCCCTGCCAACTTCCCCCCCACTCATCACCCACAGAGTGGCAGTGGTCCCCCCTGCTCGCCCTCAGCAGAGATCCATCTGGCCTCCCTCCCCCCACCAGAGAATGATCAGGCCTCCCTCCTCCAGCCCCCCACCAGAGAATAACTTGGCCTCACTCCCCACCAACTCCCCCGCCACCAGAGAGCATTGGGGCCTCCCTCGCACCAACGCCACCAGAGAATGACCTGGCCTCCCTCCTCCCTCCATACCACAGAATGGTCGGGCCTCCCACCCCCCAACCAGAGAATGACCGGGCGTCCCTCCTTCCCCCCCCCCCCCCACCAGAGATACATCTGACCCGCCTCCCTCCGTTTGCTGAACATGTCTGTTTCATGCCGAATCTGGAGGCGTGAACGTGATGGTAAAGGCGGAAAGGCTGATAAAGCTGGGCGGGAGCCCATTAATTCAACTTAAATGCATGGAAATGCATTCAAATCGCCGTTGCGCCCGTTTCAATTGTGATTCGGATCGCGGCCATTTGGGCCTTGATAAAGTGGGCATCTGCGCCGACGCGGACACGCATCGCGTTAATCACCTCACGCCCGGGCGCGAAGCAATGGTAAAGTCGGACCCAAGGTGTCCAAAAACATAGGTAAAATTGCAAAACATACTCATGCCTATTGCTGGCAACCTCAAAGTGATTTGACAGCTTGCCTTTCTGTATCCTTTCGATTTCACAGTCCTTTTGTTTCTCCCTTTGTCACGGTCAACACATAATTCTAGCAAGGCGTTGTTACCTCCTACACTGTAGCATATAAATGCTGCAACAGTGAGATGGAGCGAGATTTTTGAAACAGATATCCCTGTGCTCCAGTTATGAAGGGCTATGTTAGGGAAAGTAGAGCGATCACATCAAAGCATCTCTGCCATATTTTAAAAATGTTGAGTCAGTTCCCAGGTTAGACTATAAGTCCATAAGACATAGGAGTAGAATTAGGCCACTCGGCCCATCGAGTCTGCTCCGCCATTCAATCATGGCTGATCTTTTTTCTCAAACCCATTCTCCTGCCTTTTCCCTATAACACCTGACCCCCTTATTAATCAAGAATGCTCCCGGGCCGCTCATCTCTGTCATAAAGACACTCAATGACCTGGCCTCCACAAACTTCTGCGCAAAGAGTTCCACAGATTCACCTCTTTCTTGCTGAAGAAATTCTTCCTCATTTCTGTTTTGAAGGATCGTTCCTTTTGCCTGAGGTTGTGCCCTCTCGTTCTAGTTTTTCATACTAGTGGAAACATCCTCTCCACTCATCCAGTCCATCCAGGCATCGCAAAATCCTGTAAGTTTCAATAAGATTCCCCCTTCATCCTTTTATACTCGAACGAGTACAGACTCAGAGTCCTTAACCATTCCACATATGACAAGCTCTTCATTCCAGGGATCATTCTTGTGAACCTCCTCTGGACCTTTTCCAAGGCCAGCACATCCTCCCTTACATACAGGGCTCGAACCTGCTCACAACACTCAAAATAAGGTCTGACCAGAGTCTTATACAGCCTCAGAAGAACATCCCTGCTCTTGTATTCTATCCCTCTCGACATGAATGTTATCATTGCATTTGCCTTCCTAACTGCCGACTGAACCTGCACGTTAACCTTAGGAGAATATTGAACAATGAGTCCCAAGTCCCTTTGTATTTCTGATTTCCTAAGCATTTTCCCATTTAGAAAATGTTCTATGCCTCCATTCCTCGTTCCAAAGTGCATAACCTCACACTTTCCCACATTGTATTCGATCTCCCACACTTTGCCCACTCCCCTAACCTGGCCAAGTCCTTCTGCAACCTTCCTGCTTCCTCTACTTATCTTTGCATCATTTGCAAACTTAGCAAAAGTGCCTTCAGTTCCTTCCTCCAAATCGTTAATGTGTATTTTGAAAAGATGTGGTCCCAGCACTGACCCCTGAGGCACACCACTAGTCACCGGCTGCCATCCTGAAAAATCTCCCTTCATATACACTCTCTGCCTTCTGACAGTCAGCCAACCCTCTATCCATGCCAGGATCTTACCCTGAAAGCCATGGACACTTAAGTTGTGTGGGACCTTCTCAAAGGCCTTCTGGAAATCTAAATAAATCACGTCCACTGGGTCTCCTTTATCAAACTTCCTTGTTACCTCCTCAGAGACCTCTAACTGATTTGTCAGACATGACCTTCACTTGACAAAGCAGTGCGGACTCAGTCCTACTTTATCATGCACGTCCAAGTACTCTGCGATCTCATCTTTAATAATATAATCTAAAACCTTGCCAGTGACTGAAGTCAGGCTAACCAGCCTATAAGTTCCCATCTGCTGCCTCCCTCCCTTCTTAAACAACAGTGTTACATTAGTTACTTTCCAGTCCTCTGGTATCCTCCCTGCCTGTTATAAGCTCTGTTTGTGAACAGAATTCCCACTCACTTGAAGAAGGGGCTTAGAGCTCCGAAAGCTTGTGTGGCTTTTGCTACCAAATAAACCTGTTGGACTTTAACCTGGTGTTGTTAAACTTCTTACTGTGATCCTCCCTGCCTCCACTGATTCCTGAACGATCACCACAAGTGTCTCCACAACTTCCTCAGTTATCTCTTTTAGAAGACTGGGGTGTAGTCCATCCCATCTAGGTGATTTTTTCCACCTTCAGACCTTTCAGTTTCCCCAGAACCTCTCCTTGGTGACGGTCACTACACTCCCCTGTGCCCCCCGACCCTCCTGGAGCTCTGGCATCCCACTGGTTTCTTCCATCGTGAAGACTGATGAAAAGTAACTGTCCATTTTCTCTGTCATTGCTTTGTTTCCTATTATTACTCCAACAGCCTCATTTTCCAGTGGTCCAGTTGTTAGTTTTGCCTCTCTCTTACCTTTTATATATTTAAAAAAGCTCTTCCTATTGCTTTTATATTACTAGCTAACCTACACTTATATTTCATCTTCTCCCCCTTTATTGCTTTTTAAGTTGTCCTCTGCTCGTTATTAAAGACTTCCAAATCCCATGGCTTCCCACTAATCCTTGCCACTTTGTATCCTTTTTCTTTTGCTTTCATGCTGTCCTTGACTTCCATCATCAGCCATGGATGCCTCGTTCTCCTCTTAACATGTTTCCTCCTCGTTGGGATGAATTTCTGTTGTGTCTCCCGAATGACTCTCAAAAACTCCTGCCATTGCTGCTCCACTGTCTTCCCTGCTAGGCTCCCTTTCCAGTCAACTCTGGCCAGCTCCTCTCTCATTTCTTTGTCGTTACCTTTCTTTAACTGCAATACCATTACATCTGACTCCAGCTTCTCCCTCTCAAACTGCAGGATAAATTATGTCATATGGTGGCCACTGCTCCCTAAGGCTTCCTTCACCTTAAGTCTGCCTCATTACACATCTCCAAATCCAGAATTGCCTGTTCCCTAGTAGGCTCTGTCAGAAGCTGCTCCAAAAAAACATCTCTTAAACATTCCACAAATTCTTTTTCTTCGGACCCACTACCTACCTGATTTTCCCCGTCCATCTGCATATTGAAGTCCCCCATGATTATTCTAATATTGCCTTTTTTATATGCCTTTGCTATCTCCTGATTTATTTTCTGCCCCACAGTCCTGCATTGACCACCTCCCTTCAATACTTGTCACCTTTTTTGCTCTGCTTGAGGTTCGATTCCAAATTGCCTTTCACCCACGTGACTTACTGGGCCACTTCGGAGGGAACTTAAAATTTACCAAGAGTGCCTTGGGCATCAAGACACGTGTCGGCCACAACAGGTAAGGGTGGCAGATATCCTTCCACAAAAGAAGAAGGGAACAAGTTGAGTTTTTACAACAATCAACAATGGTTCCATGGTCATCATGAGACTTTCAACAGCAAATATTTTCATTGAATTCATATTTCAATAATTGTCATGGAATGAATCCAGGTTGGATCCAAACCAAGGTAATCAAAGCAGTACTCTGGGTCTCTGAATTACCAGTCAAGCGAATATACTACTAAAGCATTGCTTCTCACACAATGGTCCAGATATGGCCTCCCCAAAATATTTGAATTTTTCATTTTGTTGTGCAATTCTTTTGGTAATCATAGAGAAAATGACACTTGCAAAGAATCGTGACAGTGTCATTTGGTCCATGGAGCCTAGACCGACAACAATCCAACCCAGGCCGTGTCCACGCAACGCCATGTATTTACCCTGCTAATCACCCTGACACGAAGAGTAATATACCATGTGCAACCAATCTAGCCCACACATCCTTTGCGTGCCGGAGGAAACCGAAGATCCAGGCAAACACATGCAGGCACGGAGAGCACGTCCACACCAACAGTTACCCACGGAGTTGAACCTGTGAAGCGCTGTGAAGCTGTAGTGCTAACCACAGTGCCACCGTGCCGGCCATTGTTCCCTTCCTTATAAGATGCTGTATCTGCATGTGAACGTTCTGCGTTCTTTCTAAAAGAACGCCCAATTTTCTTTATGAATATAAAGGTCAACTGAAAGTGAACATAGGTCCAAGAGGAAATGTTTCATTTTGAATCCACTGACTTCACAATTGTTTCGTTCAAATGGATTTGAAGATGTTTTTCTGAAAATGTTTTAAAATAAATTCCGGCCTCGGGTCACTGCCTGTGTGGAGTTTGCACATTCTCACCATGTCTGCATGGGTTCCCTCCGGTTTCCTTCCACAGTCCAAAGGTGTGTGAGTTAGTCTGATTGGTCACGTTAAATTGCTCTTTAGTGTCCAGAAATGAGTAGGTGGGGGGATTAGCACGGTAAACATGTGGGGTTAGGGGGAGAGTGCCTGGGTGTGATTGTTGTCGGAGTGGCGGTGCAGGCTCGATGGGCCGAATGGCCTCTTTCTGCACTGTAGATATTCTATGGTTCTATTCTATGAGAGTCTTATTTTTAAGGTCCTACGAAACACTGGACGACAATAACATTTCTCTCCAAAAGAGAAAACACTGGAAAACCTCAGCAGTTCTGGCAGCATCTGTAAGGAGAGAAAAGAGCTGACGTTTCGAGTCCAGATGACCCTTTCTCAAAGCTAAAAGGCATAGAAAGTGGGAGATATTTATACTGCAGGGGGAGGGAATGAAAAATCGCCAAAGAAACCAGGGAAAAGACTGCTAATAGCTGTCCACAAAGAGAATAAAGGGTATGAATGGCCAAACGGCAGATAAGCTGTAAGCTGTGACAGATGAAGATGTGGGGGGAGGCGGGGGGGAGGGAGGGGGGGAAGGTGGAATGGGACAGAGATAGAATGTAGAAAAGGGGAAGTGGGGGGAAGAAAAGGTAAGGGAAGGGGGATGACGTAGGGGGAAAGAGTGGGGGAGGGGAGGGAGGGTTGGCGGGGAGGGGAGGGGGGGGGGGGCTGGTGGGGTTGGGAAGCAGAATGATGAAAAACAAGGTCCAAAAAATTCATTCCAGGTTAAGCAGCGTTTCACTTGCACCTCTTTTAATTTGGTGTATTGCATTCGCTGCTGCAAATGTGGTCTCCTCTATATCGGAGAGACCAAGCGTAGACTGGGTGATCACTTTGTGGAGAAGCTTTGGTCTGTGTGCAATCAGGACCCTGACCTTCCGGTTGCTTGCCATTTTGACAAATGATCCTACTCCCATGCCCGCATGTCTGTCCTAGGCTTGTTGCAATGTTCCAGGGAAGCTCAACGCAAACTGGAGGAACAGTACCTCATCTTCCGGCCAGGCACTTTAAAGCTTTCCGGTCTCAACATCGAATTCAACAACTTCACATGATTTGCTCTACCCCGCCTCGGCCCCCTTTGTTTTAACTCTATTTTATTTAATGTTTTACTGTTCTCTACCTTTTACTTCCTTATTGCCTTTCTTCATTTTTCCCCCGTTCATCCATTTAATTTTGAATGGATTGAGCTTTCAGATGCAAGACCTTGAGGTGAGCCCTTTTAACGTTCTTGTCCCATTCCTACTATGTTTTATTGTGCCCTGATCCAACTCCAGCCCTTGATTTCCCTGCCTGTCACTTTTCTTATTCTCCTTGTTGTCTTTCGCACTTACCCATGACTTCCCCTGTTCGGAATCCGTTCACAGGGTCCTATTCCCTACCATATTATTTAAAACCCTTCCCAGCCATTCCAGCAAGTAATCCACTCTCATCCCAGGACTTCAGTCCCCATCATGCCCAAATATTACCCCTTCCGTTTTTACAGGCCTCACCTCCCAGAGCTGGTCCCAATGCCCCATGAATTTGAAATCAATCTCTTGCACCAACTTTTCAAACATGTATTCATCGTATATAACCTGACTAGCACGTGGCACAGGTATTAATCCTGAGATAACTACCTTTGAGATTCTACTTTCCAGGTTGCTACCGAGCTCGCTATATTCTGTTTGTAGGGCCTCATCCTTTTTGTTAAACCAATGACATTTGTACTAGTGTGTTCCATGACCAATGGCTTTTCATCGTTCCCCTTCAAAATGCGGTGCAGCCGCTTTGAGGCATTCTTGACCCTGGCATCGGGGCGAGAAGAGGGGGGGGGGGGCGGAGGAGGGGGGGGGCGGTAACATACTATCCTGGAGTTTCGTTTATAGTCACAGAAACGCCTGGCTACGTGCCCGCAATTGAATAACCTATAAACATTGCATTCTCACACTTTTTACTCCTCCCTCCTTCAGCGGCAACAACAGTGGTGCAACGAATTTTAATTGAATCATAGAATCATATAATCCATACAGTTGAGAAGGAGGCCATTCGGCCCGTCGGGTCTGCATCGACCACAATCCCACCCAGTCCCTATTCCCGCAACCCCACATATTTACCCCGCTAATCCCCGACACTAGGGTCAATTTAGCATGGTCAGTCAGCCTAACACGCACATCTTTGGACTGTGGGAGCAATCCAGAGCACCCGACGCAGACACCGGGAGAATGTGCTAACTCCACACAGACAGTGAACCCGAGGCCGGAATTGAATCGGTGTCCCTGGCGCTGTGAGGCAGCAGTGCTAACCACTGTGTCCTGTTGTAGCCGTTTTCCATTGAGAGACCATTCCCGTCAATAGAAACCAAAACGGCCTTTCCCTTTGCAGGAGAATAGCCACAGGGGATTGCAACACAGCCTGCCTGGCCCTCTTGCTCTGTCTGGTAGTCACCATCCCTTCCTGCCCTTGCAGTCTGAGCCTGCGGTGTGGCCACCTCTCCATACCTTCTATCCACAATACCCTTTGCCTCGTGGATGCTCCACTTGTCCATCGACACCAATCGAGCTCCGAAACTCAGGCTTCCAGGAGCTATAGCTGGAGGCACTTCATGCACACAAAGGGGCCCAGGGAACCGGAAATGTTCCCAGCCGCCCACATGGAGCATGAAGTGCATACCAGGGTTTGGAGCTCTCCTGTCATGTCTTACACTTTTAAATTAAACTTTTGGAAGATGCTTGATGATCAGATTATATCCAATTCTCTAGGCTCTTCTTTCCTGCTCCTCTTTCCACTGAAGAAAACTTTATAAACTATAAACCACAAAAACAGCATCTGAAACTGCGATAAAGGTATTACGGACTTACACGACTTTACTGCTTACCAACCAACTCTTTCATCGTGACCTCTCTTGGAGAATTCAGATATATTGCAAAATAATTATTCAGCAAGCATGCAAAGGCAACAGCCCAGGCTGAGAAAATACTTACAAGAAGCATTCGACCAATGAAAACCTTCAATTAATTAGATAATTTGGAGAAGCAGGGTTGCTCCCCTTAGGAAAGAAAACGTTAATGGAGATTGGACAGTTGTAACGTCCTACAATGTTACCTGTGAATTTTGAGTGTGTTTTGTTGGCATGTTCAATTATGCATTTAAAAACGGAATGGGGTAATTACCTGGATTGGAATAAAAATGCAGATCTATGGGACAAGGGATGGATAATGTGACGAAATTGTTTGATCCTTCAGATAGCTGGCGCGAACACATTGGTGAGAATAGTTCCATGCAAACTGACAAAAAAGACAAAATGAATGCTATGGACAAAACGACATAAACGTAGAAACGTAGAAACAGACTCAGAGATATCGGTAACTAGGGAGTGAGTCTCTAATCTTAGTTAGAACAAAGGAACTCGCGCGTTCATTCCTCCACGTCTTATTGGACCTCTTTTAAAATAATTTATTTTAATCATGTTGAAAAAGGCACACTCAAATCAAATTGAAAGAAACAATTGTGAAGTCCATGGCCCCAAATTTAGACATTTCTTTTTGGACCCATGTTCACTCTCAGTTTTATCATTATGTTCAAAGAGACGTGGATGTGCTTTTAGAAAGAACGAAGAAAGTTCACATGCAGGTCCAACATGTTATTAGGAAGGAAACGGTGGGTGGCACGGTGGCAGACTGCTGCTTCACAGCACCAGGGGCCCGGGTTCAACTGGGTGACTGTCTGTGCCGGGTTTGCAAGTTCTCCCCGTGCCTTGCATGGGTTCTCCTTGGTGTTCCAATTTCCCCCGACACTCCAAAGATTTGCGGGCTAGATTGTTTGGCAATGATGACTGGTCTCTTAGTGCCAGGGGGATTAGCAGTGTGAATACGTGGGGTTGCGCGAATAAGGCCCTGGGTTGGAATGTTGTCGGCGCAGGCTCGATGGACCTAATAGCACTGTCATGATTCTATGAAAGCATAATTTTGTCCATCAGTACCAAAGGAATTGTACAACAAAATAAAAAAGAAAGTCGAATGTTTTGGGGAGAGCATATGTGGAATATTGCGTGGGAAGCCATGCTTTACTGGTATTTTCGCTTGACTGGAATTCAGAGACAACGACAAATGCTTTGGTGACCTTGGTTCGTGTCCCGTCATGGCGGTTGTTGAGATGTGAATTCAACAAAAGATATTTGGAAGCAAAAGTTTGATGATGACCAGGGAACCATTGTTGATTGTCATAAAACCCCAACTTATTCCCTTCTTCCCCTTATGGAAAGATATCTGCCTCCCTTACCTGTTCTGGCCTACAGGTGTCTCGATAACGACGTCACTGGCGTTAACTTTTGGCTTCGCTCTGAAACGGCCCCGCAAGTCAAAGGCAATTTGAGACGGGTAATAAATGTTGGCTCAGTCAGCGACATCCACATCCCAGGCTTAAAAAAACCAGTAATTGTGGACACTGCAGCTAAGAACGTATATACTCAGTTGGTTTTTCAACTAATAGCGATACTTTTGAATAGGTTGCTTGAGATTTCTTCTTAATTCATTTATTTTGAATTGGCTGAACGGACTGGCAAGGACGACATTTTTTGTCAAAGGTTAATGATCCCCAGAGAACAGTTAAGAGTGAAGGACATTGTTGTGTCTCGGAGTCACATGTACGACAGACTACGTGAGGTCGTCGGATTTTCTAGTGATCTAGTCAGATTTTAAAAGTAACTTATGAAAGATTATTGCAGGCCAGGTCGTAGGAACTTCCAGTTTCATATTAAATTACTATGTTCATTGAATTCATAAGGACTTTCATCAAATTTACACCTGTGTCCAGGGGCAAAATTCCCGACCTTTGGATGATAAGATTAGTGATGTCACCACCACAGCACAATTCTTCACGGATTGAGGCGGGGGTGGGTGATGGGGAATGGTTGGGGCACTATCTCCACAGACGGGCATGATTTCACATTCCAATTGTTACTCCAAGGTGCAGGCACTCGATTGAGGAACATTCGTCACAGAATGCGAAACTTCACTGTGCTTGCTACAAAATGTGCACTTAAACAATGTCGCTCACTTTCTTTCTGGGAAGGGCGTACATTGCTCACATGGACACTTATTAGTGATGTCCAGTCCTGAATGAAGGAGCACATCACTGCATACGGGGTCTCATATTAGACAATGCGACTCATCAGTAGGCAGATGAAAATTTTATATGAGGATATTTTTCACATAGCCTCGTTCCTCTATCCCGAGGATTATTACAGCACCAATCTGTTTTTTTTGAGACGATAACGGAGAGCCGCCATATAGACAATGAACTTGATTAATCTGAGATGCAGTTTCCCAGTCTCCCCTGAAAGGCGCCTCAGAACTCCAGCTCGGATTTTAACCTTGCTGAGTCAGCGATTAAATTCTGAGAAAACGTGGAACAGGAACGTGATTTTCTCTATTGTTCTACGCTCCCTGGAATTCGCCTGAAATTTGCTGGCTATGTTAGGTGTGGACAGATGTGGCTGGCTGGCGCAATAAAATCAAACAGATGTTGATGGATTTCCCGAACTTTGGCTCATTAATGGATTGGGCCAAATCTGAAATTCACATGGGTATGCGTTTTGAAATGTTGTCGCGTTCGTGGCAGGCGTAATGCTAATCAATGCTGGAACCAGATTGGATGAGACCAGGAAATGCATTCCTTCGGCATTCGACTGAAGACGCATTCTCATGCACAATACATCCCAACAAAGCTTTCAAATGCAGAGCCTCAGTTAAACAAAATAATTCCAGTCCTGCGCAGTCCCAAGAAAATATTTGAAACCGAGGTGGGGGGTGGGGGGGGGGGGGGGTGCTGCGGCGGGCGGTGGTGAACCTACAAACGGACTCAATGTTTAGTTAAAATATGGCAGAGATGATTTGATGCACAAGATTTACTTTCCCTAATATAACCCCTTATAACTGGAGTCTCCGAATTTCCATGATCACGGACATCTCTTTTTCTCAATCTCTCCCTCCACCTCACTGTTACAGAATTTATAAGCTACAGTCCAGGAGAAAAACGCCAGAAAATCCATTGTGGGAAACGTGGATTGACCATTATAAAGGGAGAAACAAAATGACAGAGAAATCAAAAGGATAGAGAAAAGCAAGCTGTCAAACTAAATTGGGGTTGGCAGCAATAGGCATGAGCATGTTTTGCAATTTCTCCAATGTATATGGATATATTGAGTTCAATGTCAGCTGAGCTCTTCCGTGCTGCCGTATTGTGAAACAGTTGTCAGTTATCTGGGGAGTAAGCGCTGCCTCAATACCATGGTTAATCCACCTATCCTACACATATTTGGGCACTAAGGGGAAATTTTGCACGGCAAAGCTGCCTAAACTGTACACCGTTGGCCTGTAGGAGAAAAACGGAGGACCCTCTGGAAACGAATGCAGACACTGGGAGAACGTGCAACCTTCACAAAGACCCAAGTCCGCAAATGAACTCAGATCCCTGGCGCTGTGAGGTAGTCATACGAGTCACTGTGCCACAGTGCCGCCAGTAGGTTAGTGTTTCAACGAATTGTAACATTGCAATCAGATTAAAAATCAATGCACTGCGCCGTGCTATTAACGTAAAATGCATGTTCTATTTCGTTCTGACTGGATGCAACTGAGTTTCAATTATTTACCTCACCTAACAATGCGATTTACTAGGTATTTCAACACGTTCTCCCAGTCTTCTCTGAATGCTGACTGGGTCACAGCGTAAATAAACATGTTGGTGCATGTACTTAGAACCTGCAGCATTGTTGCTGCACAACTTGTGAGACAACGAGGATGAGAAATAACCAATAACAACATTAATTAACCGATAAATATAATGTGCTACTAGTCTTGTCCACGGGAACATTAAAAAATGCCAGCAATACTGAACAGTAAAGTAATGGATTTCCGTAGATGCTCCATCTCTAGATCCCTGTGATTCACTCCGTTACTGCAGCTTTGGAGATACCTGTGGACTCTTCAGGCTATTACAATACGTCTGACTGCCAGACTATTGAGGAGAAAATTCGGAAAAAATAACAGTATTATTCGGGGCAGCAATTCAAATGCGGCCCAAGCTGGTTCAGCCAAGAAGCTTCGACGATTTTGACAGCGCTAGGGAACATTATCAGCTACTTTATGTTTTACATAAGGAAAGTACCAGGGGAGAGGCTCTAAGAACCCCAGCACATTCACTGTTCTGAAAATTGCCGCTGCATTTTTCTCGGTGCTGTATTTTAATTCCAGCTTCTCATAATAAATAGCCACAAATCGATCAAATGTGAACCAGATAGAATTTTTGTTGCTATAAAATAAGCATATTGATGGAACTGCACGCAGGAATAATGAACCGTGAATTACTGTAAAGAGTTCGCCTCAAAAGATGATCGATGATGACAACGGCGAGATCTGCCACAACCATTCCCACCAGATAGCATGTGCCACATTTTGTGAGACCGCACTTTCCCCGGAAGGGGACGACAGTCGCTATCACGTGAAGCTTTATAGGGAAAGGTGGTGGAGAGAAATAATCAGCGTGCACCAGGGCAGCTAATTGAATGGATAAAGGGTACGCAATCATGGTTATCTCTTGCAAAACATGATAAATCCTTCACTAATTATCTGGGCTGCCCTTAATAGAAAATCAATTATCCATGATGCATATTAAATATATACAAAGCATTCATAAAGTCAGCATCGTATCTTGTGGAAGGGCTGAGAAGGTCAGCCGGAAGAATGAAAGATTTCTACGCAGGGGAATCCAGTCGGTTCAATTGGGCTGAATGCTCTTTATTTTCAGCCTGCCGTGTTTGCGGATATGCATAAGTGCAACTGCTAATTTGGCTTCCGGGTGAATTGAAGTGACG
This sequence comes from Mustelus asterias, assembly GCF_964213995.1. Classification (NCBI taxonomy): domain Eukaryota; kingdom Metazoa; phylum Chordata; class Chondrichthyes; order Carcharhiniformes; family Triakidae; genus Mustelus; species Mustelus asterias. The sequence continues at coordinate 93,106,024 of NC_135816.1, forward strand.
GGATCTGCGAAAAACACCATCTAACTGAAAGTCATGTCGTGAGTTTGAAGTCTTTGAATAGAACATAGAACAGTACAGCACAGAACAGGCCCTTCGGCCCACGATGTTGTGCCGAGCTTTATCTGAAACCAAGATCAAGCTATCCCACTCCCTATCATCCTGGTGCGCTCGATGTGCCTATCCAATAACCGCTTAAATGTTCCTAAAGTGTCTGACTCCATTATCACTGCAGGCAGTCCATTCCACACCCCAACCACTCTCTGCGTAAAGAACCTACCTCTGATATCCTTCCTGTATCTCCCACCACGAACCCTATAGTTATGCCCCCTTGTAATAGCTCCATCCACCCGAGGAAATAGTCTTTGAACGTTCACTCTATCTATCCCCTTCATCATTTTATAAACCTCGATTAAGTCTCCCCTCAGCCTCCTCCGCTCCAGAGAGAACAGCCCTCGCTCCCTCAACCTTTCCTCATAAGACCGACACTCCAAACCAGGCAGCATCCTGGTAAATCTCCTCTGCACTATTTCCAGCGCTTCCACATCCTTCTTATAGTGAGGTGACCAGAACAGCACCCAATATTCCAAATGTGGTCTCACCAAGGTTCTGTACGGTTGCAGCATAACCCCACGGCTCTTAAACTCCAACCCCCTGTTAATAAAAGCTAACACACTATAGGCCTTCTTCACAGCTCTATCCACTTGAGTGGCAACCTTTAGAGATCTGTGGATATGGACCCCAAGATCTCTCTGTTCCTCCACAGTCTTCAGAACCCTACCTTTGACCCTGTAATCCACATTTAAATTAGTCCTACCAAAATGAATCACCTCACATTTATCAGGGTTAACACCATTTGCCATTTTTCAGCCCAGCTTTGCATCCTATCTATGTCTCTTTGCAGCCTACAACAGCCGTCCACCTCATCCACTGCTCCACCAATCTTGGTGTCATCAGCAAATTTACTGATCCACCCTTCAGCCCCCTCCTCTAAGTCATTAATAAAAATCACAAAGAGCAGAGGACCAAGCACTGATCCCTGCGGCACTCCGCGAGCAACCTGCCTCCAATCTGAAAATTTTCCATCGACCACCACCCTCTGTCTTCGATCAGACAGCCAGTTACCTATCCAATCGGCCAACTTTCCCTCTATCCCACACCTCCTCACTTTCATCATAAGCCGACCATGGGGGACCTTATCAAACGGCTTACTAAAATCCATGTATATGACATCAACTGCCCGACCTTCATCAACACACTTAGTTCCCTCCTCAAAAAATTCTATCAAATTTGTGAGGCACGACTTGCCCTTCACGAATCAGTGCCGACTATCCCGGATTAATCCGCATCTTTCTAAATGGTCGTAAATTCCATCTCTAAGGACCTTTTCCATCAATTTATCAACCACCGAAGTAAGACTAGCCAGTCTATAATTACCAGGGTCATTTCTATTCCCTTTCTTAAACAGAGGAACAACATTCGCCATTCTCCAGTCCTCTGGTACCATTCCCGTGGACAGCGAGGACCCAAAGATCAATGCCAAAGGCTCTGCAATCTCATCCCTTGCCTCCCAAAGAATCCTGGGATACATTTCATCAGGCCCAGGGGACTTATCGACCTTCAGTTTATTCAAAACTGCCAGGACATCCTCCCTCCGAACATCTATTTCTTCCAGCCTTTTAGCCTGTAACACCTTCTCTTCCTCAACAACATGGTCCCTCTCCTTGGTGAACACTGAATAAAAGTATTCATTCATCACCTCGCCTATCTCTACTGACTCCATACACAAGTTCCCACTACTGTCCTTGACCGGCCCTAACCTCACCCTGGTCATTCTTTTATTCCTCTCATAAGAGTAAAAAGCCTTGGGGTTTTCCTTCATCCGACACGCCAAGGACTTCTCGTGTCCCCTCCTAGCTCTCCTAAGCCCCTTTTTCAGCTTATTCCTTGCTAACTTGTAACCCTCAATCGAGCCATCTGAACCTTGTTTCCTCATCCCTACATAAGCTTCCCTCTTCCTTTTCACAAGACATTCCACGTCTTTCGTGAACCATGCTTCCCTCACTCGGCCATTTCCTCCCTGCCTGACAGGGACATACCTATCAAGGACATCCAGTATTTGTTCCTTGAAAAAGTTCCACTTTTCATTAGTTCCTTTCTCTGACAGTTTCTGTTCCCAACGTATGCCCCCTAATTCTTGCCTAATTGCATCATAATTACCTCTCCCCCAATTGTAAACCTTGCCCTGCCGTACGGCCCTATCCCTCTCCATTGCAATAACGAAAGACACCGAATTGTGGTCACTATCTCCAAAGTGCTCTCCCACAACCAAATCTAACACTTGGCCCGGTTCATTTCCCAGTACCAAATCCAATGTGGCCTCACTTCTTGTCGGCCTATCCACATATTGTGTCAGGAAACCCTCCTGCACACACTGCACAAAACCTGTCCCATCCGAACTATTTGACCGACAAAGGTTCCAATCAATATTTGGAAAGTTAAAGTCGCCCATGACAACTACCCTGTGACCCCCACACATATCCATAATCTGCTTAGCAATTTCTTCCTCCACATCTCTATTACTATTTGGGGGCCTATAGTAAACTCCTAAGAACGTGACCGCTCCTTTCCTATTTCTAACCTCAGCCCATATTACCTCAGTATGCAGATCCCCCTCGAAGTGCCTTTCCGCAGCCGTTAAACTATCTTTGATTAACAATGCCACTCCTCCAACTCTTTTAACAGCTTCCCTACACTTAGTGAAACATCTATTCCCCGGAACGTCCAACAACCATTCCTGTCCTTGTTCTACCCACGTCTCCGTAATGGCCCAAGTACCAATCCACGCCCCAAGTTCATCTGCCTTGTTCTGGATGCTCCTTGCATTGAAGTAGACACACTTCAACCCACCTTCCTGTCTACCGGTACCCACCCTTGACCCTGATACCTTCCCCAATACCTCACCACCCTCACTGACTTCTGGACTACAACTGCTTTTCCCACTCCCCTGACAAATTAGTTGAAACCCCCCTGAAGAGCCGTAACAAATTTCTCTCCTAGGATATTGGTCTCCCTCTGGTTCAGGTGCACCCCGTCCTGTTTGTACAGGTCCCACCTTCCCCAGAACGTGTTCCAATTATCCACGTATCTGAAGCCCTCCCTCCTACACCATCCCTGCAACCACATGTTTAACTGCACTCTCTCCCTGTTCCTCAACTCGCTATCACGTGGCACCGGCAACGTACCAGAGATGACCACATGTTTTGTCTTGGCTCTCAGCTTCCAGCCCAGCTCCAGAAATTCCTGCTTTAAATCCCCGTCCCTTCTCTTACCTATGTCATTGGTACCAATGTTTACGCGACTTGTTATTGTTTCCCCTCCCCCTTCAGAATCCGGAAAACATGGTCTGAGACGTCACGGACCTTGGCATCCGGTAGGCAACATACCATCCGTGAGTCTCTTTTGCTGCCACAGAACCTCCTATCTATCGCTCTAACTAACGAGTCCCCAATAACTATTGCCCTCCCGCTCTGCCCCTTAACCTCCCGAGCCACAGAGACGGACACAGTGCTGGAGATCCTCTCACTGCGGCTCACCACTGGTATGTCGTCCCCCTCAACCGTATCCAAAGCTGAATACTTGTTGCTAAGGGGAACGACCACAGGGGATCCCTGCACTGACTGCTTTCTCCCAGCCCCTCTCACTGTCACCCATCTGTTTTCATTCCTCGGACTAACTGTATCCCTAAAGCTTCTGTCTATGGCCACCTCTGCGTCCCGAATGATCCTAAGTTCATCCAACTCCAGCTCCAGTTCCCTAACACGGTTTTGGAAGAGCTGCATATAGGTACACTTCCCACAGGTGTAATCAGCAGGGTCACTGTCGTCGTCCCTCACCTCAAATATAGTGCAAGAAGATCATAGCACTGCCTGCACACCCATCCCCTCTAGATACCTTGCCAGTACCAGGTAGAAACAGCAAAAATGAATTAAACTTACCCCTGCTCGCCCTGTCCCCCGAAGCCCTGTGAGCCAAAGCCTTATAGCTCACACTCTGCTTCCCACTCACTCCACAGCCCGCTCCCGACGCTGCCCGCTGTATACTGCAGCCTACCTTTTATACTTCACGCGCTTAAAAAACCCTTCCCAGTCTCCTTAGCAGGCCACTTCCAGTTTTCACTTTAAACTTAAAATACTGCTGCAAAAGTAAATGCCAAAATAAAACACACACTAGCTGACTAATTAAATAAATAAACAATTCAATTAATCTCTCACCAGCACTGCTGCCTCCAATCACTCCCTCTCAGCTTGCTCCAGTGGAACAATGAGGGGGAACCTCCCAGGTAACTGACTTTTAAAGTTAAAATAATTGGGATAGAAGAAATAGCCACTTTGACCATAAGACCATAAGACCATAAGACATAGGAGCGGAAGTAAGGCCATTCGGCCCATCGAGTCCACTCCACCATTCAATCATGGTTGATTTCAACTCCATTTACCCGCTCTCTCCCCATAGCCCTTTATTCCTCGAGAAATCAAGAATTTATCAATTTCTGTCTTGAAGACGCTCAACGTCTCGGCCTCCACAGCCCTCTGTGGCAATGAATTCCACAGACCCACCACTCTCTGGCTGAAGAAATTTCTCCTCATCTCTGTTCTAAAGTGACTCCCTTTTATTCTAAGGCTGTGCCCCCGCGTCCTAGTCTCCCCTGTTAATGGAAACAACTTCCCTACGTCCATCCTATCTAAGCCGTTCATTATCTTGTAAGTTTCTATCAGATCTCCCCTCAACCTCCTAAACTCCAATGAATATAATCCCACGATCCTCAGACGTTCATCGTATGTCAGGCCTACCATTCCTGGGATCATCCGTGTGAATCTCCGCTGGACCCGCTCCAGTGCCAGTATGTCCTTCCTGAGGTGTGGGGCCCAAAATTGCTCACAGTACTCCAAATGGGGCCTAACCAGTGCTTTATAAAGCCTCAGAAGTACATCCCTGCTTTTGTATTCCAAGCCTCTTGAGATAAATGACAACATTACATTTGCTTTCTTAATTACGGACTCAACCTGCAAGTTTACCTTTAGAGAATCCTGGACTAGGACTCCCAAGTCCCTTTGCACTTTAGCATTATGAATTTTGTCACCGTTTAGAAAATAGTCCATGCCTCTATTCTTTTTTCCAAAGTGTACGACCTCGCACTTGCCCACGTTGAATTTCATCAGCCACTTCTTGGACCACTCTCCTAAACTGTCTAAATCTTTCTGCAGCCTCCCCACCTCCTCAATACTACCTGCCCCTCCACCTATCTTTGTATCATCGGCAAACTTGGCCAGAATGCTCCCAGTCCCGTCATCTAGATCGTTAATATATAAAGAGAACAGCTGTGGCCCCAACACTGAACCCTGCGGGACACCACTTGTCACCGGTTGCCATTCTGAGAAAGAACCTTTTATCCCAACTCTCTGCCTTCTGTCTGACAGCCAATCGTCAATCCATGTTAGTACCTTGCCTCGAATACCATGGGCCCTTATTTTACTCAGCAGTCTCCCGTGAGGCACCTTGTCAAAGGCCTTTTGGAAGTCAAGATAGATAACATCCATTGGCTCTCCTTGACACTGAAAAACAGAGAAGGAAAGGGGCGTGGTAGAGCTGGGGGCAGGAAAAATAGCATTTTTTGAGGAAGTGGATTTTGACAAAGGGCAATGGCAAGAGAATTTAATGGTGTGAGATAAACGACCAATGTTGATAGGAAGAAACTGCAGCAAATTTAGAAGTGCATCAAAACCAGAGATGCCAATAACACTATGCAATTAAAACGCTTGATCAGACATTTCCAGTTATCAGCATTAGACCTTATCTCTTTTAGCATATCAAATATTATCAATCAGTTTACTTCTTATATTAGTTAATTCTGAATTATGAAGTATTGTCAAATCCATTTCTCAGTTTATTCAATTCCGCTGATAAATCACAGTTGAATTATTTTATTCTTATAATTCACGAAAAAATGAACCATAAATTTAGTTGTGGAACAGAATCAATCAATAACTGAACCAATAAAATTAAATGTTAGTAAAACAGAATGAAGGCCAACTCGTAATGAACACTATTCATGAGTGCTAATAAACTAATAAAATATTACAAAGTCGTCATCACTTTCAAATTGTATTTTTCATCTTTTGTACTGAAAGGTTCAGCACTCTGTTCTCCGAATTATTCACACATCTCTTTCTCTCTCTCTACCACTCTCTTTTCTCCTGTTTTTCTCGTTCTATTTTGTTTTTGTAAGCGTCTTCATCGATCTGATCTTCGTCCACTTACACTGTCTGTGAGTTCTTTTCCAACTATCCAAGTTGTCTTTTTGATGGGATCCAGAGATCCTGCGTCAAACTCTGTCCATGATTGCCATGTTCCAAGAACGATCTTCAGAGCCATTTTGTTCAGTGGTGAAGTTATGTGTAAGCATTTCAATGCAATCAACGATCACCCAATTTTCCACTTTTTTGCCAAGAGTGCCAGTTGTCTTCGCAGAGCATCGAATGCTCTTCATACCATGGATGCATCCAGACAAATCCCTCAATAAATGAAATATTTTCTCATTACTTTTAAAGCGATGGAAGGTCAGATGGAATGACGAGGGACATGGCCATATCAGTAGAGATTTATTCATGGCATGTACCATTTACCAGGATGGCCCAGCACACAAAACGTAAATTCACTGTTGCTGGCATAATATGCGCATGAATGCAAGGACATAAGTTTCAGTCCATGCACTGTAAATGGTTGCAACGTAACATCAACGCGTTTCTTTTAACTGAAGTCCCGTTGCGTTGAATTAATCCAAATTACAAAGTGCCGACTCTCTCGTTCATTTTAGATTTCAGTTGGTGCAGTGCATTCCATTGTCATCCCAGAAACCAAAGAAAGGGACCACTTAAAAAGTATTTGGATGAGAACCTGAAAATTCATAATATTCAAGGATCTGCGACAAGTGCTGGGAAATTGCTTTAGCGCGACTTTAGTGGTAGACATTATAGGTGCAGGCTCGATGGGCCGAATGGTCTTCTCTGCGCTGGAGGACTCTATTACTGTCTGACCAATCTCATCATTCACTTCGTCATGATGTACCTAAGGCACTTTTGACCAGTTGCAAGTTCCAACACTCAGTTGCTTACGTCGTGAATAGGATTCGTTCTCACAGTTGCAGAAATCAAAGATTACAATCAAGACCCCTCAGGCGATGCCCAATGAGCAAATCACAATTATATGAAGAGGTGATTGAATTGACATCCAAGATCTACTCAAACATTTCATTGAAAGCGGGAAGACATTCCCCTCCCCTGTTGTATGAGAGCGAATTGTCTCATTCTCAATCACTGAGTTTCAATTATCTAAACAAATTCCACAAGTTAGTCCCGCAGTATATGACAATTAACCGATTGCATTCAGCTTTTTCGGAGAGGAACTTAATTCTGTTAAATTCAGTGCACAGTATAAACAAATACCAAACCTTGGATTGGATAACCAAAGGTTAGAAGGTATGCAGTACCCAGAGAAGGAAAATTATGGTGCTCGAGAAATTCCATTGCGACCATTTGTGCAGACAGGGAGCTGTCTCAAACAGGCTGCCAGAAACAGTGCTTAATAGAGTATGACTTAATCAAAGTGCACAAGTTTGATATCTGCGATAGCAGCTTACCCGGATTTCCAATCGCGGCCAGTAAAGGATAGTAAATGTGTCTTGTCTGAACCTTTAGAACGGCCATTTCCCTGAGAATATAACTTCTGTTGATCTGAAATACACAATTTCGGCAGGTGCTTTGAGTTGATTCATTCCAGTGATGCCTGATTTACACAGTGAATTAATCTCTATGATATGGCCATTACCCTGGTCATTCCAGTTACTTACAGCCAGTTGAACAAACAGATTACATTCACCTTTTTGGCCCTGCCTCTAAGTTCAGTACAACATCTTTATTACGTTCATTGGGAACAGATTTGAAAGCTGAACTTGTACAGCGACTGAAATGACTGACTGATATATAATGTTACAATTTTCCGCACTTTACAGTAATTACAGGGACAGACACCAACAAGCTGCATTCAGTCCATGCCGATTCCATTCAAACTCTGAGTTATTGCGTCACTGTTCAGGGAACAGTTAAAAGCTATGTTAAAGATTGCAACCGGGAGATCATTTTGATATTTTAATAGCCCCTGAGCAAAATCATCTGACTCTTCTATTCAGTTTTTTTTATCTCAAATGTTTATCTCCTTATTTTATTCAAAAGGGCAACTAATAAAACTAAGCATATGCGAATTCGTGGCTTCGAGCAATTAATTCACTCGAACTTGCTCAAACAACCTCCCTTTTCAAGGGGTAACGAACAAGGTAGATGAAGGCAGTGCAGTTGATGTTGTCTACATGGACTTAAGCAAGACCTTTCACAAGGTACCGCATGGTTTAACTAACAGAAAGCGAAGAGTGGGGGAAAATGGCTGTTTTTCTGGTTGGCGATCAGTGACTAGTGGTGTGCCTCAGGGATCAGTGTTGGGACCACAATTGTTTACGATTTACACAGATGATTTGGAGTTGGGGACAAAATGTAGTGTGTCAAAATTCTCAGATGACACTAAGATGGGTGGAAGAGAAAAGTGTGCAGAGGATGCTGAAAGTCTGCAAAGGAATATAGATAATCTAAGTGAGTGGGCGAGGGTCTGACAGATGGAGTACAATGTTGGTAAATGTGAGGTCATCCATTTTGGTAGGAATAACAGCAAAATGGACTATTATTTAAATGGTAAAAAGTTGCAGCATGCTGCTGTGCAGAGGGACCTGGGTGTCCATGTGCAGGAATCTCAAGGAGCTGCTTCGCAGGTGCAGCAGGTAATTAAGAAGGCAAATGGAATTTTGCCCTTCATTACTCGAGGGATGGAGTTTAAAAACAGCGAGAATATGTTGCAGCTGTATAAGGTGCTGGTGAGGCTGGAGTACTGTGTACCGTTTTGGTCTCCTTACTGGAGGAAGGATATACTGGCACTCCAGAATCAACCTAGTGAATCTCCTCTGCACCCCTCCTACTCCTGCTCCTAGTTCGTATGTTCTTATGTTCGTATGGTCGATTGTTGCATAAGGTTAGATCTCACGGGATCCAGAGTGAGGTATCTAAATGGATACAAAATTGGCTTCTTGGCAGAAGACAGAAGTGGTTGTAGAGGGATGTTTTTCAAACTGGAGGCCTGTGACCAGCGGTGTGCCTCAGGGATCTGTGTTGGGTCTACTGTTATCTGTCATTTATATTAATGATTTAGATGAGAATATAGAGGCATGGTTAGTAAGTTTGCAGATTACACTAAAATTGATAGCATAGTGGACAGTGAAGAAAGTTATCTCCAATTGCAACAGGATCTTGATCAATTGGGCCAGTGGGCTGACGAATGGCTGATGGAGTTAATTTAGAAAAATGCAAGGTGATGCATTTTGGTAGATTGAACCAGGGCAGGACTTACTCAGATAATGGTAAGGCGTTGGGGAGAGTTACAGAACAAAGAGATCTAGGGGTATGTGTTCATAGCTCCTTGAAAGTGGAGTCACAGGCGGACAGAGTGGTGAAGAAGGCATTCGGCATGCTTGGTTTCATAGGTCAGAACATCGAGACCTCTTGTTGAAGTTGTACAAGACATTGGTAAGACCACACTTGGGATACTGTGTGCAGTTCTGGTCACCCTATTGTAGAAAGGATATTATTAAACTGGAAAGAGTGCAGAAAAGATTTGCTAGGATGTTACCGGGACTTGATTGATTGAGTTATGAGGAGAGGCTGGATGGACTGGGACTTTTTTCTCTGGAGCGTAGAAGGCTGAGGGGCGATCTTATAGAGATCTATACAATAATGAGGGGCATAGATCAGCTAGGTAGTCAACATCTTTTCCCAAATGTAGGAGTTTCTAAAACTAGAGGGCATAGGTTTAAGGTGAGAGGGAAGAGACACAAAAGTGTCCAGAGGGGCAATTTTTTCACACAGAGGGTGGTGAGCGTCTGCAACGAGCTGTCAAAGAGGTAGTAGCAGTGGCGGGTACAATTTTGACTTTTAAAAAGCATTTAGATCGTTATATGGGTCAGGTGGGTAGAGAGGTATATTGGCCAAACCTGGGCAATTGGGACGATTTTAGGGGATTTTAAAAAAAGGGCGACATGGATAAGTTGAGCCGAAGGCCCTGTTTCCAAGCTGTAAATTTCTATGACTCTGTGACTGCCTGACTCCATCAATGTCAACTGACCTAATTCTGCGGTGTTAATAACCAGGCATCGGATAATCTCCATCGCCCATTACTTTCGTTCTCACTGACACTTCTTCATGTTCAGTGGCTTAAATTAACCATGGTTCTTCTTGCATTAATAAATCCACGTTACATTCTCTTCAGTCTGCACCTTGTCCTCCAAGTCGGCTGTGAATCCATTTGTCATCTCCACGTAACTTTGATATGGACCTGCTTTAGTGGGATTGATTTAGCTCGCTCAATTTTTACGCATTTAGTTTCAACTGCTGAAAATCTAAAAATGGCTATGTGTCCATCACCAGAACGGTGAACACTTCAGTACCCGACACATCCATTGCATCGCCTTGCTCTTCGTCCACCTCAAGCTGTACAGATACATAAATGGCTAATCACACATTATAAACTAGAACATCCTACAAAGAAAAGGCTATAATCCAGTTAGAGAGAGGATTATGGAACTATATTACAAATTTTTGCCATTTATCGTAATGCAACTTCTAGTTCTGAATAGCATTGCACGCTCAACGCTTTGTCAGGTTCATAGTAAATTGACCTCACGGTCATTACATTTTTTTGTCAAAATAGGAAGCTGATTTGAAATACCACAAATATGTGAAGTCTACATTGGCACAAACTATTTGCTGCTTTGCCACACATTTATGCGGACAGATTTCCAAAAGACCGCACCTGAAACATAGATGATGAAATCCTGATTAAAGCCCAGCTGATCAGTCATTAACTGGAGTCTAATTCCCTGACTTTTATGATCATTGTTCTCTTGTCAATTTACACCCTTTATTTGTAAAATAAACATATCACTGATTTGACGGGAACTTAAGAAATTCGTCACATTCCAGATTTGGTAAACATTTGAAACATCCTCAATGCAGAGATTAATAAAATCAATCTCATTCTAAATTGCATTTACCGTGATTTATAATCGATTCGTTGAAACAGCCGGGTGTTAAAAATATTTTTTTTGTTTTTCACAATTTTAATTTAGAAACTAAACAATGATCTGACCTTTAATTGCTCATCCCAGTAAAGTTGCGACCCTTATCGCCGGCTATCCCGCTGCTTTTATAAGCCGCTGTATATATGTAAGGAAACAAAATTTAGGATATGTATCAGGTTCCGAATGCGGAACCAGAAGTGTCCAGGGAGCAGTCGCAGGGCGAAGTGGAGCTGCTCAGTGAGTATAAAACTAACTTACTTTGGGGATCCGTGCCTAGTCTCCAGGGAGCAGTCGGAAGGCGGAGCCGAGCTTCACAGTGAGAACAAAACTAACGTCTTGAAACGTGACGTCACAGAAAAACCATGACCTGATCGGCTGGTGGGAAAAGAACACTGCAAAACTAATTCACAAATTAATTACCGAAAAAGAGATGGCTGGAGAGGTGATGTGCTGCAGTTGTATGATGTGACAGATCCCATTGCGAGCTCCTGTGACCACATCTGCAGCAAGTGTTGGTTGCTCGAAGAGCTTCGGCGCAGAATTAGTGAGCTGGAGCCTGAGCTTCAGATGTTGCGGCACATCCGGGAGGGGAAGAGTTTACCAAGACACTTTGTTTCAGGAGTGGGCCACAAAGAATAGATTGGCCTCCTTCTACACTGTAGGGATTCTGTGATAAGTGCATCAAATTTGGCCCGTGGTCAGGGACAGCAGGGTGTGACTGCAAGTGAGGCCGGGAGGGAGATCCTAAATTCGGGAACAGAAAAACCTAGCTCTTGACCTTGTCCAACTGCTACGGGGTACTTGCCCCCTGTGTGGATGAGGAAATGTACTGTTGGGAGGATGAGGCAGCCGATCCCGGAGCAGGAGGCCATTCAAGAGGGGAGAACAAAAAAAACAACTGGTAATTGAAGGGGACTCTATAATTAGGGGGATCAATAGTGTCCTTTGTGAGACAGATCATGAGTCCCGCATGCTATGTTGCTTGCCTGGTGCGAGCGAGATGGATTTCTCTGACTAACTTGAAAGGATATTAGAGTGGGAGAGGGGAGGGTCCAGTTGTTGTGGTTCAAGTTGGGGCAAACAACATCAGCAAGACTAGGAAGGAAAAACTGTTTGAGGATTATCAGGTATTAGGGGCTGAATTAAATAACAGGTCTTCAAGGGTTATAATCTCTGGATTACTACCCGAGCCTCGTGTGAATTGGCATAGGAATGAGAAAATTAGGGAAGCGAACACGTGGCTAAAGGAGTGGTACAGGCAAGAGCGGTTCCATTTCATGAGGCATTGGCATCAGAATTGGAACAGGAGGGATCTTTACCGTTGGGAGTGTCTTCACCAGAACCAATCCGTTACCAGTGTTCTCGCGGTAAGGATAAATAGGTGGTCACAAGGACTTTAAACTCGCAAGTGAAAGAAAGGGAAGGGTGAAACTATGGGAAGTAAAATGGTGAATAGGAAGCAAAGCAGCAGGTTAGCATGTGGTGAGAGAGTTTCAATTCCATGGAAAATTACAAAAAAAAGTTAAAAGGGAGAGGCACTCAGGAGATGTTGTGAATGGAACTTTTAGAATGCAAAATGAAGGTGTAAAAATTAGCATACCTGCATTTTACCTAAATGCTCGTAGTATTTGAAACAAGGTTAAAGGGTAGATAGCACAAATCACTGCGAATGAGTATGATTTAGTAGCCATTACAGAGACATGGTTGCAGGGTGGCCATGAATGGGAGTTAAATATCCAGGGCTATCAGACTATTCGAAGGGACAGACAGGGAGGTAAGAGAGGTGGTATCGCTCTGACATTGAAGGATGACGGCAGGGCGGTAGTGAGGGATGATATAGATTCTATGAAAAAATTGTTGAATCCATATGGGTGGAAATTAGAAATATAGATGTATTAGAAATAATCGAGTCACTAAAGTGAATGTTTGTCCCTTGGAAGATGAAACCGGAGAGTTAGTAGTGGGGAACACTGAAATGGCAGAGATGTTCAATCAATATAGTGCCTCAATTTACATTCTTATTCAAAAATGTGGGCAATTACAGGCCAGTTAGTTTAGCATCTGTTTTCGAGAAAGTGTCAGAATTACTTATCAATGAATCAATATCAGGGCATTTGGAAAGTCAAAACGCTCTGAAGGGCAAACCATGTTTGACCAATTTGCTGGCCTTCTTCGAAGATGTAGCAAGCAAAGTGGATAATGAGGATGTTGTAGTTGTATATCTGGACTCCCAGAAGGCATTTCATAAGGTGCTGCACAAAAGGTTAATTGACAAGGTCAGATCACATGGGATTAGGGGTATTTAATACATTATCTTGGATAGATGTCAGGCTAATGGACAGAAGACAGAGAGTCAGGATCAATGTTTTTTTCTGGATGATAAAGAATAACTAGTGGGATGCCAGAAGGTTCGCCCTTGGGCCCCAGCCATTTTATAATCTATATTAGCGACTTGGATCAAGGCATAGAAATCCCTAAAGACAAACCTTTAGATGACACAAAAATAGGCGGGGCAGTAAATTTCAATCTGGAAATAAAAACCTTACAAATGGATATAGATAGAGTAGAAAGTAGACAAAAATGTGGCGGATGGAGTATAACGTGGATAAGTGTGAGGTCATGCATTTTGATCGGAGAAATGGGAAGGTGACTTATTATCTAAATGGGGAGAGACTTCGGGGCACTCCAGTGCAGAGGGATCTGGGTGTCCTCGTTCATGAGTCACAGAAACGAGCATGCAGGTACAGCAGATAATAAATAGAGCGAATAGAATATTAACATTTAAAGCTAATTGTTATAATATAATATGTAATATAATAATAAGGAAGTACTGTTGCAACTATACAAGGCAATGTTGAGACCACACCTGGAGTATTGTGCACGGTTTTGGTCCCCTTATATGAGGAATGATGTAGTCGCAATGGAGAAAGTTCAGAGGTTGTTTACCAGGATGATTCCAGAAATGAGGGGCGTGTCGCATGAAGAGAGACTGAACAGTTTTGGTCCATACTTTCTGGAATTTGGAAGAATGAGGGGAGATCAAATATATGAGATGATAAAAGGCATGGATAATGTAGACGTGGAGCGGATGCTTCCTCTTGTGGGGCAATCTAGGACGAGAGATCATAGTCTTGGGATAAGGGGAAGCAAATTTAAAATAGAGTTGAAGAGAAACTACTTCTCCCAAAGGTAGTTAAGCTGTGGAATTCGCTACCCCAAAGAGCGGAGGATGCTGGGACAGTGAGTAAATTTAAGGAGGGCTTAGACAGATTTTAATTGGTAAGGGGTCGAAGGGTTATGGGGAGAAGGGAGGAAAATGCGGATGAGGAACATATCAGTCATGATCAAATGGTGGTGCAGACTCGATGGGCCCAATGGCCTAATTCTGCTACTATATCTTATGAACTATTAAGGAGAAAAAGTCACCGATAGGTGTAGTCTATAGGGCGCCAAAAATAACATCATAGTCGGGCGAACAATAACCAAGGAAATAACTGATGCATGTAAAATTGGCATCGCAGTTATCATGGGAGACGTTAATCTACATGTCGATTGGACAAACCAGGTCGGTCAAAGCATTCTTGAGAAGGACTTCTTAGAATGCATCCGTCATAGTTTCCTCGAACAGTATGTAACCGACGGTGGAGCAAGTTATCCTCGATTATTCCAAGGTCATGTGTAATGAGAGAGGATCAAATAATGATATCTGAGTTAACACTCCATTCGGAAGGAGCGATCACAGTATGGGGTTGAACGTAAAATGCAGATGGAGCGTGAGAAGGTAAAATCCAATACCAGTGTCTTGTGCTTAAACAAAGGAGACTACATTGGGATGAGGGAGGAGTTGGCTGAGGTAGACTGGGAGCAAAAACTTTTCTGTGGGACAATTGAGGAACAGTGGAGGACTTTGAGGCGATTTTTCACAGTGCTCAGCAAATAAAGGAGGTGAACGAATTGAAAGAAAATGTGTACACATTTGCAAAGTTTAGAGGGAAACTAGAAGATTGGGAAATCTTTAAAGATCAACAGAAAACCACAAAAAAGTGATAAAGAAAAGTAAGATATATTATGAGAGTAAACTAGTTTAGTAAATAAAATCAAATAGTAAAAGTTTCTGCAAATATTTAGAAAGAAACAGAGTGGCTAAGGTAAACATTGGTACTTGAAAGGATGAGTAGGAAGAATAAATAATGGGAAATGAGGAAATGGCCAAAGCATTTTCCATAGAATCCACGGAATCTCTACAGTACAGAAGGAGGCCATTGGCCCTGCGGGTCTGTACAGTCGACAATCCCATGCAGGCCCTATTCCTGTAACCCCACACATTTACCCTGCTAACACCCGTAACGCTAGGCCCAATTTAGCATGGCCAATACACCTAACCCACACATTGTTTTACTGTGCAAGAAGCCAGAGCACCCGAAAGAAACGCAGACACTGGGAGAATGTGCAAACTCCACACAGACCGTGGCTCGAGGCCAGAAATGAACCTGGGACCCTAGGGGTTGTGAGGCAGTAGCTGCACCCACTGTGCCACCGTGCCACCCTTTTAACAAGGACTTTTGTGCCGGTGTTCACAGTGAAAGACACAAATAACACGCCAAACATTGATGACAGGGCGGCTACGGCAGGTGAGGACATAACACCAATCATTATCAGTAAAGAAACAGTGTTAGGTAAGCTAATGGGGCTAAAGGTAGAAAAGCCTCTAGGCCCTGATGGAATGCATCCCAGGTTACTAAAATAAATGGTACGGGAAATAACAAATGCCCTCGTGCTAATTTACCAGAATTCGTTGGGCTCTGGGGCGTTTCCAGCAGATTGGAAAACAACAAATATAATGCCACTCTAAGAATAGGAGGGAGACTGAAGCCAGTAACTATCGGCTGGTTAGCTTAACTTCTATAGTGGGATATAGTGAAAAGTATTGTTTCTAGTGCACTATGCAGGCAAAATATACAGTTCAATAGAGTACATGGCCGGGGGGATGAAAGCAGAGGTGCAGAATATAGTGTTACAGTCATAGCTATTGTGTCAAAAAGGATCGGTTTAATAGAACAGTACAGCACGAACAGGCCCTTCGGCCCACGATGTTGTGCCGAGCTTTATCTGAAACCAAGATCAAGCGATCCCACTCCCTATCATCCTGGTGTGCTCCATGTGCCTATCCAATAACCGCTTAAATGTTCCTAAAGTGTCTGACTCCACTATCACTGCAGGAAGTTCATTGCACAGCCCAACCACTCTCTGCGTAAAGAACCTACATCTGATATACTTCATATATCTCCCACCATGAACCCTATAGTTATGCCCCCTTGTAATAGCTCCATCCACCCGAGGAAATAGTCTTTGAACGTTCACTCTATCTATCCCCTTCATCATTTTATAAACCTCGATTAAGTCTCCCCTCAGCCTCCTCCGCTCCAGAGAGAAGAGCGCTCGCTCCCTCAACCTTTCCTCATAAGACCGACACTCCAAACCAGGCAGCACCCTGGTAAATCTGCTCTGCACTCTTTCCAGCGCTTCCACATCCTTCTTATAGTGTGGTGACCAGAACTGCACCCAATATTCCAAATGTGGTCTCACCAAGGTCCTGTACAGTTGCAACATAACCCCACGGCTCGTAAACTCCAACCCCTTGTTAATAAAAGCTAACATACTATAGGCCTTCTTCACAGCTCTATCCACTTGAGTGGCAACCCTTAGAGATCTGTGGATATGGACCCCAAGATCTCTCTGTTCCTCCACAGTCTTCAGAACCCTACTTTTGACCCTGTAATCCACATTTAAATTAGTCCTACCAAAATGAATCACCTCACATTTATGAGGGTTAAACTCCATTTGCCATTTTTCAGCCCAGCTTTGCATCCTATCTATGTCTCTTTGCAGCTTACAACAGCCCTCCACCTCATCCACGACTCCACCAATCTTGGTGTCATCAGCAAATTTACTGATCCACCCTTCAGCCCCCTCCTCTAAGTCACTAATTTAAATCACAAAGAGCAGAGGACCAAGCACTGATCCCTGTGGCACTCGGTCAGCAAACTGCCTCCAATCCGAAACTTTTCCATCCACCACCACCCTCTGTCTTCGATCAGACAGCCAGTTACCTATCCAATCGGCCAACTTTCCCTCTATCCCACACGTCCTCACTTTCATCATAAGCCGACCATGGGGGACCTTATCAAACGCCTTACGAAAATCCATGTATATGACATCAACTGCCCTACCTTCATCAACACACTTAGTTACCTCCTCAAAAAATTCTATCAAATTTGTGAGGCACAACTTGCCCTTCACGAATCCGTGCTGACTATCCCGGATTAATCCACATCTTTCTAAATGGTCGTAAATCCCATCCCTAAGGACGTTTTCCATCAATTTACCAACCACCGAAGTAAGACTAACTGGTCTATAATCCCCAAGGTCATTTCTATTCCCTTTCTTAACCAGAGGAACAACATTCGCCACTCTCCAGTCCTCTGGCACCATCCCTGTGGACAGCAAGGACCCAAAGATGAAAGCCAAAGGCTCTGCAATCTCATCCCTTGCCTCCCAAAGAATCCCAGGACATATTTCATCAGGCCCAGGGGACTTATCGACCTTCAGTTTATTCAAAACTGCCAGGACATCCTCCCTCCGAACATTTATTTCCTCCAGCCTATTAGCCTGTAACACCTTCTCTTCCTCAAAAACATGGCCCCTCTCCTTGGTGAACACTGAAGAAAAGTATTCATTCATCACCTCGCCTATCTCTACTGACTCCATACACAAGTTCCCACTACTGTCCCCGACCGGCCCGAACCTCACCGTGGTCATTCTTTTATTCCTCACAGAAGAGTAAAAAGCCTTGGGGTTTTCCTTGATCCGACCCGCCAAGGACTTCTCATGTCCCCTCCTAGCTCTCCTAAGCCCCTTTTTCAACTGGTTCCTTGCTAACTTGTAACGCTCATTCGAGCCATCTGAACCTTGTTTCCTCATCCCGACATAAGCTTCCCTCTTCCTTTTCACAAGTCATTCCATCTCTTTCGTGAACCATGGTTCCCTCACTCGGCCATTTTCTCCCTGCCTGACAGGGACATACATATCAAGGACACCCAGTATTTGTTCCTTGAAAAAGTTCCACTTTTCATTAGAGCCTTTCCCTGACAGTTTCTGTTCCCAACCTATGACCCCTAATTCTGCCTAATCGCAACATAATTACCTCTCCCCCAATTGTAAACCTTGCCCTGCCATCCGGCCCTATCCCTCTCCATTGCAATAACAAAAGACACCGAATTGTGGTCACTATCTCCAAAGTGCTCTCCCACAACCAAATCTAACACTTGGCCCGGTTCATTTCCCAGTACCAAATCCAATGTGGCCTCACCTCTTGTCGGCCTATCCACATATTTTGTCAGGAAACCCTCCTGCACACACTGCACAAAAACTGCCCCATCCAAACTATTTGACCTACAAAGGTTCCAATCAATATTTGGAAAGTTAAAGTCCCCCATGACAACTACCCTGTGACCCCCACACATATCCATAATCTGCTTAGCAATTTCTTCCTCCACATCTCTATTACTATTTGGGGGCCTATAGTAAACTCCTAAGAACGTGACCACTCCTTTCCTATTTCTAACCTCAGCCCATATTACCTCAGGGTGCAGATCCCCCTCGAAGTGCCTTTCCGCAGGTGTTAAACTCTCCTTGATTAACAATGCCACTCCTCCACCTATTTTAGCAGGTTCCCTACACTTACTGAAACATCTATACCCCGGAACCTCCAACAACCATTCCTGTCCTTGTTCTACTCACGTCTCCGTAATAGCCACAACATCGTAGTCCCAAGTACCAATCCACGCCCCAAGTTCATCTACCTTGTTCCGGATGCTCCTTGCATTGAAGTAGACACACTTCAACCCACCTTCCTGTCTACCGGTACCACCCTTGACCCTGATTGCTTCCCCAATACCTCACCACCCTCACTGACTTCTGGACTACAACTGCTTTTCCCACTCCCCTGACAAATTAGTTTAAACCCCCCTGAAGAGCCGTATCAAATTTCCCTCCCAGGATAATGGTGCCCCTCTAGTTCAGGTGCACCCCGTCCTGTTTGTACAGGTCCCACCTTCCCCAGAATGTGTTCCAATTATCCACGTATCTGAAACCCTCCCTCCTACACCATCCCTGCAACCACATGTTTAACTGCACTCTCTCCCTGTTCCTCAACTCGCTATCACGTGGCACCGGCAACGCACCAGAGATGACCACATGTTTTGTCTTGGCTCTCAGCTTCCAGCCCAGCTCCCGAAATTCCTGTTTTAAATCCCCGTCCCTTCTCTTACCTATGTCGTTGGTACCAATGTGTACCACGACTTGTGACTGTTTCCCCTCCCCCTTAAGAATCCAGAAAACACGGCCTGAGACGTCACGGACCTTGGCATCCGGTAGGCAACATACCATCCGTGAGTCTCTTTTGCTGCCACAGAACCTCCTATCTATCCCTCTAACTCACGAGTCCCCAATAACTATTGCCCTCCCGCTCTGCCCCTTACCTTCCCGAGCCACAGAGACGGACACAATGCTGGAGGTCCTCTCACTGCGGCTCACCACTGGTATGTCGTCCCCCTCAACCGTATCCAAAGCTGAATATTTGTTGCTAAGGGGAACGACCACAGTGGATCCCTGCACGGACTGCTTCCTCCCAGCCCCTCTCACTGTCACCCATCTGTTTTCATTCCTCGGGGTAACTGTATCCCTAAAGCTTCTGTCTATGGCCACCTCTGCGTCCCTAATGATCCTAAGTTCATCCAACTCCAGCTCCAGTTCCCTAACACGGTTTTGGAGGAGCTGCAGATGGGTGCACTTCCCACAGGTGTAATCAGCAGGGACATATATACGGAAGGTCAATAATATACGGAAGGTCAATTCAAAAGTCTGATGGCAGCAGGGTAGAAGCTGTTCTTGAGTCGTTTGGTACGTAATCTTGCATCGTTTTCCCGATGGAAGGAAATCCTCCGAAATAGTTCCAGAAGTTGCTCACTTGTATTCAACCGCCACATGTGGATCAAAAAGGACGGAATACCTGGCATTGACCTCGGCACCTGAAATGACTACGGCTACGCCAGCACTTTCGGAGTTGTATACTCATTCTTACTAACATCTGGACCTTTATTCTCCATTTGGGAGAGCTGTCTTACCATTCCTTGATTAAGTCGTATCACCAGCAGGACAGAGCCAGCAGAGGTGACAGTACAGATATATGCAGTTAGGAGGGATTTGCCCACATTCATATTGAGGATGCCCTCCATCGTGTTATTGGTCACTACCACCCTGCTAAATTGGACTGGCTTCAAACAGATCTAGCAGCTCAAAACAGAGCATACTTGAGGTGCTGTGGGCCATCAGATACAGCAGAATTGTACTAAAACACAATCTGTAACCTCATGGCCAGGCATATCCCACTCTACCATTATCATCAAGCCAAGGGACCCACACTGCTTAAAGAAAGAGCACAGGAGGGCATGCCAGGAGCAATGCCAACTATACATTAAAATGAAGTGTCAACTTGGTGAAACTGCAAACGAAGATTACTTGCGCATCAAACAGCATAAGCAGCAAGAAATGGACAGCGCTGTCTCTCAGAATAGTCAAACAACAGCCTGACATAGTCATTCTCACGGAATCATACGTTAAAGGTAGCATCCCAGACATCACTATTACCATCCCAGCGGCAGGACAAAACCTGCAGAGCTGGTGGCACAGAGGTATACAATCGGGAGTGAGTTGCCCTGGGAGTCCTTAACATCAACACCAGACCACATGAAGTCTCATGCATTCAGGTTAAACATGGACGGGAAAACTCTCATTGGTTTACATGTACCGTCCTCCTTCGGCTGATGAATCAGTACTCCTCCATGTTGAACAACACTTGGAGGAAGCACTGAGGGTAGCAAGAGACAAAATATACTCTGGGTGGGGGATTTCAATGTGCACCACCAAGCGTGGCTCGGCAGCAGCACTACTGATTGAGCTGGTCGGGTCCTTATAGATATAACTGCTGGACTCGGTCTGCAGCACGTTGTAAAGAAACCAACAAGAGGACTAAAACAAACTTCACCTCATCTTTACCAATCTGCCAGCTGCGGGTGCACCTGTCCATGACAGGACCGGTAAGAGCGACCAACGCACAGTCCTTGTGGAGACTAATTCCGGCCTTTACATTGAGAATAACCTCCATTGTGTTGTGTAGCACGATCACCGTGCAAAATGGGACATATTTCGATCAGATTAAGCAACTCAAAACTGCGCATCCATGTGACGCTGTGGGCCATCAACAGCAGCGGAATCATACTCCAGCACAATCTGCAACCTCATGGCCCAACATATCCCTCACTCGACCATTACCATCATACCAGGGGATTAACATTGGTTCATTGAAGAGTGCAGGAGGACATGCCAGGAGCAGCAACAGGCATTGCTAAAAATGATGTATCAACCGGGTGAAGCAACCGAAGAGGACGACTTGCATGCCTAACGGCAAAAAAGAGCAAGTGAAAGGCGGACTAAGAGATCCCACAACCAGCGGATCAGAGCTAAGCTCTGCAGTCTTTCCACATCCAGTCGTGATTGTGGTGGACAATTAAACGACTTACTGGAGGAGGAGGCTCCACAAATATCCCCATCCTCAGAGATGGACGAGCTCAGCACTTCAGAGCAAAAGATAAAGCTGAAGCAATCGCAGCAATCTTAAACCAGAAGTGATGAGTGGATGATCCATTTCGGCCTCCTCCAGTGGTCCCCAGCATTTCAGATGCCATTCTCTCGCCAATTCAATTCACTTCACCTGATATCAAAAATCGGTTGGAGGCAGTGGATACTGCAAAGGCAATGGACCCTGATAACATTCCATCAATCGTACAGAAGACTTAACCTCCAGAACTTGCTGCTACCTGAGCCAAGCTCGTCCAGTACAGTTGCAACACTGGCATCTACCCAACAATTTGGAAAGTTGCTCAGGTATGCCCTGTACACAAAAAGCAGGACACATTCAACCCAGACAATTACAGACCAATCAATCTAATCTCAATCATCAGTAAAGTGATGGAAGGTGTCATCAACAGTGCTTTCAAGCAGCACCGCTCAGCAATAACCTGCTCAGTGACACGCAGTTTGGGTCTCGCCAGGGTCACTCAGCCCCTGGCCTCGTTACGGCCTTGGTTCAAGCATGGACGAAAGAGCAGAATTCCAGAGGGGAGGTGAGAGTGACAGCCCTGGACATCAAGACTGCATTCGACAGAGTGTGGCATCAAAGGGCCCTAGAAAAAAGTGGAACCAATGTGTATCAGGGGGCAATCATTCCACTGTTCGTAGTCATAGCTGGTACATAGGAAGATGGTTGTGGTTGTAGAGTGTCAGTCAACTCAGCTCCAGGACACTTCTGCAGGAATCCCTCAGAGTAGTGTCCTGGGGGTGACAATCTTCAGCTGCTTCATCAATGAGCTTCCCTCTGTCATCAGGTCAGAAGTGCGGATGTTCACCGATGATTGCACAATGCATAGCACCATTCTCGGCTCCTCAGATACTGAAGCAGTGCGCAAATGCAACAAGTTCTGGACAATATCCAGGCTTGGGCTAACAAGTGGCAAGTAACAGTTGCACCATCCAAATGCCAGGCAATGAGCATCACCAGTAAGAGATATTCTAACCATTGCCCCTTGACACTCAATGGTGTAACCATCATTGAATCCCCCACTGTAAACAGCCTTGGAGTTACCGTTAACAAGAAACTAAGCTGGAGTCACCACATAAACACAGTGGCTACAAGAGCAGGTCAGAGTCTAGTAATACTGCGGCGAATAACTCACCCCACCTGGCTCACCAGTGCCTATCCAGAAGGCACAAGTCAGGAGTGTCGTGGAATAATACCCACTTGCCTGGATGGGTGAAGCTCCAACAACACTGAAGAAGCTTGACACCATTCAGGACAAAGCAGCCCGTTTGGTTGGCACCACAATGACAAACATTCAATCCCTCCATCTCTGGCGTTCAGTAGCAAAAATGTGTTCTATCTACAAGATGCACTGCCGCAGTTCACCAAATATCCGTGGAGAGCATCTTCTGAACCCACGACCACTTCCATCTAGAAGGACAAGGACAGCTTTTACATGGGAACAACGTCACCTGCAAATTCCCCTCCAAGCCACTCACCGTCTTGAATTGGAAATATATCGCCGTTCCTTCGCAGTCACTGTGTCAAAATCCTGGAATTCCCTCCCTAATGGCACTGTGGGTCAACCCACCGAACATGGACTACAATGATTCAAGAAGACAGCTCACTACCACCTTCTCAAGGGCAAGTAGGGATGGACAATAAATTCTGGCCAGCCAGTGACGCCCGTGTTCCGCGGATGAATAAAACAAAAACTAAACAAACCCACAACCAAAATGTCAGGTCTAATTTCTACAGTCCTGCCTCTTGCAGCCATGAATAGTGTTGAAAAATTGAACACTTTCCTTGAGGAAGGGGCTCCACAAATATCTCCATTCTTAATGATGGATAAGAATGAGTGGAATGCATCAAGCTGAATACTTAGCAATAATCTTCAGCTAGGTGTTCTGAGCCAATTATCCATCTTGCCTCCTCCGGAGGTCCCCAGCAACACGGGGATCAAGAAAAATGTGAAGGCACGAGACATAGTAAACGCTATGGATCCTTACAATATTCCAACAATATTATTGAAGACTTGCACTCCAGAAATTGCCGCACCACTAGTCAAGCTGTTGCAGTACAGCGACAACGTTGGCATCTTCCAGACAATGTGGAAAATTACTAAGGTATGCCCGGTCCATAGAAAGAGGACAAATCCAATTTGGTCAATAACCGCCCAATTATTCTACTGTCAATCATCAATAAAGCAGTGGAATGGGTGATCAAAAATGCTATCAAGCAAAACTTATCCATCAATAACCTGCTCATGGACAATCAGTTTGGATCTCGCCAGGCTGCAGCAACTCTTGACCTCATTGCAACTTTAGTTCAGACAGGAACAAAAGAGCTTATTGCAGAGGTAAGGTGAGTGTGAATGCTCTTGATATCAAGGCAGGATTTGACCGAGTATAGCATTAAAGAGTGCTGACAAAACAGATGTATATGGGTATCAAGTGAAAAGTCTTCACTTTTTGGAGTGAACCCTGACACAAAGGAAGATGGTTGCCGTCGTTGGAGGCCGGTTATCTCAGCTCCAGGTCAGCCTGTGGTTGTTCATTTAGGCAGTATCTTAGGCCCAAACATCCGCTGCTGCTTCCTCAATGACCTTCCATCCATCATAAGTTCAAAAGTGGACATGTATGCTGAGGACTGCACCGTGTTCACTATCATTCATTGCAGCTAAAATATTGAAGCCGGCCATGTGCATATGCAACAAGACCTGGGCAATACCCAAGCTTAGGCTGACAAATGGCAAGTAACATTTGTGCCACACAAGTGCCAGGCAATGACCAGGCAAAGAGAGGATCTAACCATCGCACATTAACATCCACTGGCATTACCATTGCTGAATTCCTCATATATAGAAACATAGAAACATAGAAAACTACAGCACGAAACAGGCCACTCGGCCCCACAAGTTGTGCCGAACATATCCCTACCTTTTAGGCCTACCTATAACCCTCCATCCTATTACGTCCCATGTGCTCAACCAGGAGTCTCTTAAAAGACCCTATTGAGTTTGCCTCCACCACCACTGACGGTAGCCGATTCCACTCGCCCACCACCCTCTGTGTGAAAAACTTCCCCCTAACATTTCCCTTGTACCGACACCCCAGCACCTTAAACCTGTGACCTCTCGTAGCAGCCATTTCCACCCTGGGAAAAAGCCTCTGAGAGTCCACCCAATCTATGCCTCTCAACATCTTCTCTACCTCAATTAGGTCTCCTCTAATCCTACGTCTCTCCAAGGAGAAAAGACCGAGCTCCCTCAGCCTATCCTCATAAGGCATGCCACTCAATCCAGGCAACATCCTTGTAAATCGCCTCTGCACCCTTTCAATCCTTTCCACATCCTTCCTGTACTGAGGCGACCAGAACTGAGCACAATACTCCAAGTGGGGCCTGACGAGTGTCTTATATAGCTGCATCATTATCCCCGGACTCAATCCCTCGATTGATAAAGGCCAGCACACCATACGCCTTCTTAACCACCTCCTCCACCTGCGGGGCCGATTTTAGAATCCTATGGACCCGGACCCCAAGGTCCTTCTGATCCTCTACAGTACTAAGAGTCTTTCCCTTCATATTGTACTCCTTCATCCCATTTGACCTGCCAAAATGGGCCACTACGCATTTATTTGGGTATATTCAACCATATATTCCTATATATAATCATCCCCATATCTTGGAGTTACCATTGAACAGAACGTGAACTGCACTGGGGGTCCTTGTGCATGAGACGCAAAAGCCCAGTCTGCAGGTACAACAGGTGATCAAGAAGGCAAATGGGATGTTGGCCTATATTGCGAGGGGGATAGAATATAAAAGCAGGGATGTCTTGATGCACCTGTACAGGGCATTGGTGAGGCCGCAGCTGGAATACTGTGTGCAGTATTGGTCCCCTTATATGAGGAAGGATATATTGGCATTGGAGGGAGTGCAGAGAAGGTTCACCAGGTTGATACCGGAGATGAGGGGTTTGGATTATGAGGAGAGGCTGAGGAGATTGGGTTTGTACTCGTTGGAGTTTAGAAGGATGAGGGGGGATCTTATGGAGACTTATAAGATAATGCGGGGGCTGGATAGGGTGGAGGCGGAGAGATTATTTCCACTTAGTAAGGAAGTTAAAACGAGAGGACACAGCCTCAAAATAAAGGGGGGTCGGTTTAAGACAGAGTTGAGGAGGAACTTCTTCTCCCAGAGGGTGGTGAATCTCTGGAATTCTCTGCCCACTGAGGTGGTGGAGGCTACCTCGCTGAATATGTTTAAAGCGCGGATGGATGGATTCCTGAGCGGTAAGGGAATTAAGGGTTATGGGGATCAGGCGGGTAAGTGGTACTGATCCACGTCAGATCAGCCATGATCTTATTGAATGGCGGGGCAGGCTCGAGGGGCTAGATGGCCTACTCCTGCTCCTATTTCTTATGTTCTTATGTTCTTATGTTCTTATAAATAACATGGCCACAATAGCAGGCAAAATGCTAAGAATCCTGTGGCGCGTGACTCAACTCCTGTCTTCCCAAAGGCTATCCACTATCTACCAGGCAGAAGCCTGGAGTGTAATTGAATACCTTCCACTTGGCAGGATGAGTGCAGTTCCAATAACACTCAAGAAGCTTGACACTATCCAACATAAAGCAGCCCGCTTGATTCATATGCCTCCCATAAATGTTCAATCTCTCCAGCACAGACCAAACGTGGCAGCCATGTGTACCAGCTTCAAGAGTCACTGCAGGAACTCACAAATATTGCTTAGGAAGCATCTACCAAGCCCACAACCAGTGCCATCTCGAACAAGAGTAGCAGATACCTGGAACATCATCTGCTGGAGGTTCCCCTTCAAGTCATTCACCATCCTGGAACGCCCTCCGTAACAGCACTCTAATTACACCTACACATCAGTCCTCCACCACCTTAGCCAGGGCAACTAAGGATGGACAAATAACTCAGGCATAGCCAGCGACGGCCACCTCCCGTAACTGAATTTAAAAAAAACATTTCCTTTGTCACCCACACACAAGTACATGTTTTGAAAGGAAGTGGCAAGGACTGCATGGTATATATTGACATGTCTCCCTGTGTTTATCGTAAATTCCGGAAAAAATAATATTATTTATAAATGATTCAAAAAGAGAAAATATGGTCATTACAGTTATATGCTATCTGTAACTTAAATTACAGGATTGTGTTCTTAACTCCTGAGTGTGAAGCTTTCAGATGTGTTCCCAATGAAAGTAATTAAAATGGTCTGAAATTTGAGACAGAGCCAAATGGATTGATGTAATGTTTTTGTTAAACTGATTACAACCAATGGGATGATTAGGGGGATTGCTATTTCAGTACAAACGTATTCCCTCTATAACTCAGGTATAATTGGAATGGATTAAGTCAAAGTATCTGTCAGAGTTTTAGGTTTGAGAGCAACAGACGTTCTTCTTCCAGCGAAATGGGCTATCTAATTGTTCAGATAGTACGCATTTACTCTCATTTCCTGGCCGCTTTTGGAATTTTGGGTAAGTTGGGATTTCAGTTATCAAATGCGTTTGGTGATGTAACTGATTTTCAATTAGGCGTTGTTTCTGGTAACATATGCTACAACATCCTACTGTGCGCCAATCGTTGCAAGGAATGTTCTCGATCACCACAACTATAGTTCTTGGGGAGCGACTTAATACATACAGCGACTTTTGCTTTTCCAATCTTACTGTCGTTATGATTCTCTGTACTGATCTTAACGGAATTAAGTGCCTGTGCTAAGAACCAGAAAGACAATTTGTTTTGCCATGTACTGTGAGACATAATGGTGGATTCTGTTTTGCATAATCGATGCTGAGTGGATGGGAATGAGACAACTATCGATCTTACAAGTAGGGAGCGAAGTATGCTCCTTTCCCAAAGATATGTTTGAGTTTATGAAGCTGTGAATGCCTTAACCTCTTCACGTTGTTCTGAAAATTATGCGTGAATGTGACACAGGCTGAGAGGTCCGGCCTCGAAACTAAGATTTCTGAGGCATTTCAGAACTATTCCTCGTCATTATATTACCAACAAAGAGGCGCTACAGGAGCGCCTGCAGGACAACTTGACAGAGAGAATGTCTTTCAGGTGACAATATAATGCATTCCCCAGAAAGAGAAATAAAGAGAAATGCAGAGCCGTTACATTGCAGTGTAGATAATTCAGTGCCACGGGAATTGAGTTAAAATGAAATCTATTGACGGTGTGCCGCGTCAGCTCACACTGACTGAAGTGGATCTTCAGTTTTGGCCGATATACATATGTTGTAGCAAGCAACCGTGATTTCACTTTTGCTGATTGAGCAATCCAGCTAAATGCTACAATTGATCTTCTATCGAGTTAACACTGTTATCGCTGATTTCTTACGAACTAACCACAGAAGACTCATGACATGTTATGTCAGCTGCATTCAAGCAGATGCAGTAATCGCAGTACTTCAAAGAAAGACCACTGAAGCAGACTCTGAAATTTACAGGGAAGCTGCGTATTTGCATTCTGCTGCTTCACACGTCCCTAGACATTGTAAAAATTTCAATCCAACAATATATGCAGGTTTTACGAAAATATGAACGCATTGCACTAATCACATACTTACTCTTGCATGCCTTCCAGAGGCATTTAACGCATCTTGCTATAACTACCCCCTATCTCTTACTATATTCTGCACTCTGACTCCACAACTTGTTATTACTAAGAAGGTCGGCTTGTGCAGTCCTTGCAAGTTGTACAAACATGCTGACCTTTGTAACACAGAGAAAGTTGGTTTTCTGTAATAAGGAATCTGTAACAATTTTTGATTATTTTTTTTAGAAATTATTAATTCGTAAACCTCACTTTACATTCATATTAAAACTTCAACATTTTTGGTATTTTTAGTCCTTCACCTCCAACAAAATTAATGACAATATTTAAATTGTTTGATTTGATTTATTATTGTCACATGTATGAACATACAGTGAAAGGTATTGTTACTTGCTCTATACAGACAAAATATACCGTTCATATAGAAGGAAACGAGAAAGTGCAGAAGGTACAATTGCAGACATAACGAGAGTGTAGAGAAAAAGCAACTTAATGCAAGATAATTCCACTCAAAAGTTTGACAACAGATGGGAAGAAGCTGTTCTTGAGTCGGCTGGTACGTGAACTCAGGCTTTTGTACCTTTTTCCCGAGGGAAGAAGGCGGAAGAGAGAATGTCCGATGTGCACGGGGTGCTTAATTATGCTGGCTGCTTTACCGAGGGAGCGGGAAGTGTAGACAGAGTCAATGGGTGGGAGGCTGGCTTGCGTGGTAGACTGAGCTACATCCACGACCTTTTGTAATTCCTTGCGATCTTGGGCAGAGCAGGAACCAAGCCAAGCTGTGATGCAACCAGAAAGAATGCTTTCTACGGTGCGTCTGTAAAAGTTGGTGAAAATCGTAGCTGATATGCCACATTTCCTTAGTCTTCTGAGAAAGTAGAGGCGTTGTTGGGCTTTCTTAACTATAGTGTCGGCACGAAGAGACCAGGACAGGTTGTTGGTGATCTGGACACCTACCAATTTACTTGAAGGTCTCGACACTTTCTACTTCGTTTCTGTTGACGGAGACAGGGTATGGTCTCCTTCACACGTTCTGAAGTTGATGACAATCTCCTTCATTTTGTTGACATTGAGGGAGAGATTATTGTTGCCGCACCAGTTCTCCAGATTCTCTATCTCATCATTGACAGATTCTCTGTGTCGTCATTATTTGAGATCCGATCCACTATGGTGGTGTTGCCAGCAAACTTGAAAATCGAATTGGCAGGAAATTTGGCCGTATAGTCACAGGTGTATAAGCAGTAAATTATCGATAGCTTTATATGGAAGCATCATTACGTTTATGTGTATTCCATAAATAGCAGAAGAAATTGATAAATGTAAAGAGGAGACTTGGATGGTCGTTGAATGCACTGAAGTATTCACCCTTACCTCATCATTTAACGGAATGACTCTGAGTAGGATTGGTAAACACAAAAATCATGTACTGAATGCCTTTGCAATATATGCATTGTTTCAGACAGAAAATATGGATAATTATGAAAGGGCATACAGATCCTTTAAAATGATAAGGATGAAGAAGCTTACAAGGAAAATTAGAATAAGAGAGCGCAGGAGAGATGGAGAGAGATGTGTGAACAATTCGCTGAATGAACTACCGAAGCCTTCAGTACATAAGATGGAAAATGGTATTTGAAAGTGTTTATCTAACATTTTAATATTGTGATTGCTTAATAGTGCTCGTGGTAGTACTGTTTATTGCACTTCTATATGATAATCAAACGTTGATTTCAATCGATTAATTATTAATAGATGTGGCTGTGGAACAGAATCAATGGTTCATTTTTTAGTGAGTTACAAGAATATTGTAACTTAAAAGCCCTGCATAGGAGAAATTCAGTAAAGTGGGAGATGGTTTTGTTCCAATATATTTTAATTCAGTATTAACAGACATAGGAAGTAAAATGTTGAACAATATTGTACACGTTGAGCGAGCTGGATTCTAATACTGATAATGGGGATATGCGGTCGCATATATTTCTTGCATGGTGTTCTTGGCAGCTCTAGAACAAAGAACAAAGAACAGTACAGCACAGGAAACAGGCCCTTCGGCCCTCCAAGCCTGTGCCGCTCCTTGGTCCAACTAGACCAATCGTTTGTATCCCTCCATTCCCAGGCTGCTCATGTGACTATCCAGGTAAGTCTTAAACGAAGTCAGCGTGCCTGCCTCCACCACCCTACTTGGCAGCGCATTCCAGGCCCCCACCACCCTCTGTGTAAAAAACATCCCTCTAATATCTGAGTTATACTTCGCCCCTCTCACCTTGAGCCCGTGACCCCTCGTGAACGTCACTTCTGATCTGGGAAAAAGCTTCCCACCGTTCACCCTATCTATCCCCTTCATAAGCTTGTACACCTCTATTAGATCTCCCCTCATTCTCCGTCTTTCCAGGGAGACCAACCCCAGTTTACCCAATCTCTCCTCACAGCAAAGACCCTCCATACCAGGCAACATCCTGGTAAACCTTCTCTGCACTCCCTCTAACGCGTCCACGTCCTTCTGGTAGTGCAGCGACCAGAACTGGACGCAGTACTCCAAATGTGGCCTAACCAGCGTTCTTATACAGCTGCGTCATCAGACTCCAGCTTTTATACTCTATACCCCGTCCTATAAAGGCAAGCACACCATATGCCTTCTTCACCACCTTCTCCACCTGTGTTGCCACCTTGAAGGATTTTGTGACTTGCACACCTAGGTCCCTCTGTGTTTCTATACTCCAGATGACTCTGCCATTTATTGTATAACTCCTCCCTACATTATTTCTTCCAAAATGCATCACTTCGCATTTATCCGGATTAAACTCCATCTGCCACCTCTCCGCCCAATTTTCCAGCCTATCTATATCCTGCTGTATTGCCCGACAATGCTCTTCACTATCCGCAAGTCCAGCCATCTTCGTGTCATCCGCAAACTTGCTGATTACACCAGTTGCACCTTCTTCCAAATCATTTATATATATCACAAATAGCAGAGGTCCCAGTACAGAGCCCTGCGGAACACCACTGGTCACAGACCTCCAGCCGGAAAAAGACCCTTCGACCACTACCCTCTCTCTCCTATGGCCAAGCCAGTTCTCCACCCATCTAGCCACTTCTCCTTGTATCCCATGAGCCTTAACCTTCTTAACCAACCTGCCATGTGGGACTTTGTCCAATGCCTTACTGAAATCCATAGAGACGACATCCACGGCCCTTACTTCGTCAACCTTTTTGTCACTTCCTCAAAAAACTCCACCAAATTTGTAAGGCACGACCTCCATCTTACAAAACCATGCTGTCTGTCACTAATGAGATTGTTCCGTTCTAAATGCACATACATCCTGTCTCTAAGAATTCTCTCCAACAACTTCCCTACCACGGACGTCAAGCTCACCGACCTATAATTTCCTGGGTTATCCCTGCTACCCTTCTTAAACAACGGGACCACATTCGCTATCCTCCAGTCCTCAGGGACCTCACCCGTGTCCAAAGAAGTGACAAAGATTTCCGTCAGAGGCCCAGCAATTTCATCTCTCGTCTCCCTGAGCAGTCGAGGATAGATGCCATCAGGCCCTGGGGCTTTGTCAGTTTTAATGTTCCCTAAAAAACCTAACACTTCCTCTCTTGTAATGGAGATTTTCTCTAACGGGTCAACACCTTCCTCCGAGACACTCCCGGTTAACACGCCCCTCTCCTTCGTGAATACCGATTTAAAGTATTCATTTAGGATCTCCCCTATTCCCTTGGGTTCTAAGCATAATTCCCCTCCTTTGTCCCTGAGAGGTCCGATTTTCTCCCTGACAACTCTTTTGTTCCTAACGCATGAATAGAATGCCTTAGGATTCTCCTTAATCCTGCCTGCGAAGAACATCTCGTGACCTCTTTTTGCCCTTCTAACTCCCCGTTTGAGTTCTTTCCTACTATCTCTGTCTCCCTCCTCTACTTCTAATATTTTCCAAACATCTGCTGCAGTTTGACTTTATCAATCGTGGTCTTTTTTTCTTACATCATCGAACACTATGTTTCTTTGTCCCTTTGTCCAGAGTTTACATTTTCCCAAAACCTGTACTGTTGCCTGCCTCCAGCTCTTCCATGTCTCTTTCCATATCGGCCTTTCAGACTCATTTAGGTTATCTCTGCAATCACAATCCAATGCTTCAAACCCAAAAAGATGCATTCAGCTGTTTGTTGCTTTGTACCAAGTTCCGTATCATCTAATCAACTGGACAACTAGTCATCAACTGCACTTACACCTATCACCAAACTTTGCAGGTCAGAAATCAACAGCATGGAGCAAAACCCTACGAGATGTTCCTTGTGTAAAGTCTTTCACATTTCCTTTGCATGACCTCACACAACACTTTCACAATAGCTGATGCTGACTTTATGCTTTCATTGAATATATCATTAATACATCATTGATAATTATGTTTAGAACATAGTTTTCTTGCTAGCGATACCCAGGGAATTAATACTTCAACTGGGAAGGTTATCCTGCAGTCAGCTTCACGGAGAGGCAACCTGGGAAAATCGTTCCGCAGATGGCATCACTGTGAAGCTGTCTGGGAAGAGTGTCCTGCAATCAGCATTACAGTGAAGTAATCAGAGAAGAATGTGCTTCTGAAAGTTCTTGTTCTTGTTGAAAAACGTTCTTGTTGAAAAAAAGAGTGACATTACAGGTAAGCCATACGTTCATCGGTTGGTGAGAAGCTTTTGTCTAAGTTGCTGCAAATTAGAAAGCAGAAAGAAGCCATTCAGATCATCACGCTTGCACCGACAAGAATTCCACCCAGACCCTGTTCCCATAAACCAACAAATTTACCCTGCTAATCCCCCTGAAGGTAAGGAGAAATTTAGCATGGCTCATCAACCTAAGCTAACCAAATATCACAAGGCAACAAAGATAACGTAAAGGAAATACAGATAACACTCAAAATAAGGCCTTCAAAGACTGAATGTAAGGTCTTTGCATTGCAGTGAAGTGAAATAAGGTCGCCAGCAAAATAAATATCCTGTAAGCAGAGTATCTAACAAATGTAATCGAACAGCAATTCATGGCAGTAGAGCTCACACACAATTTGTGTTCCACCTGAGCAATGTGTGAATTCATTGTCCCTTTCAGGTTCCCTGGCTTCCACATGTGCAGGACATGCGTCCAATTGCAGCCACTGGCTACCGTCATTTCATATCTGGACAGGTGGTAAACTCACTTGCATGCTTTTGTGATGCTGGAATTGTCGTGGAGAGCAGGTTCAGTACACTGGTTACACAGCAAGAAAAGACGAAACAGGCAGAAGGGGATGTGTGGACACCAGTCAGAGCAGAGGATGGCAAGTAATGTTGCTACCCCTTTCTAGCAGATGTAACATTTTAAATAACGTTGGGGGACGACTTATCGGTTGGCAATAGTAGAAATCAAGTCTATAGAATAATGGCTGGCTGTGCTGCGCAAGATGGGAGGAAAAAGAACGCCATGGATATTTTGATAGGGGATTCACGAGGAACAGGGAGGAGCTTCTGCGCCCGTAAAATAGACTACATAACGTTTTGTTGCCTCCCCGGGTTCCAGAATAAAGCACGTCTTGATATTCTGAAGTTGGGAGTTGGGGGGCGGGGAGGGGGGGGAGGGGGTTGGTTGGGGGCGGTCGGGTAGGATTGTGGTGTGAGGAGACTGGGATCATGGTCCCGGTCAGTACTGAAGAGACTGTTAGAAATTAATGCGATCCTACAAAAATAATCTAGGGATTTGAGATGTGCGTTGAATAGCAGGGCATCAAATGTAACCTCAAATGTAATCAGTACCACTTGTTACTGAGAGTATACGAAATAACAGGACACAACAGTTGAATACATGGCGGCAGAAATGGTGCAGGAGGGAAGAATTGTAATTCCCGAGATATTGGGACCGGTTCTGTGGAAGGTTGGACGGTGCAAACGGTTTAGGTTGCACCTGGGCAGGAACAAGACGATTGTACTGCAGTTGGGGCAGGGATGCAGAGTGGGGTGAGGGGGTGGCTTGCGAGTGATGCCAACAGGGTTTACAATAGAAGCACAGGGGGAGGGGGGTCGGGGGTGGGGGTGGGGGGCGGGGGGGGGGGTGGTTGGGGGGGGGGACCTGAGTAGAGAGAGAAAGGACGGTGAAGCAAATATAGAAACAAAAAATAGCAAAAGCGGAAGGCAGAAAAAAAACAAGGGCGGAAGAAACTGAGGAGATAATGAAAAATAAATCTAACATGAATTAGACAGATAAAAAGACAGGTCAAAAGTAGTTGTGTCTTTGTGTCTTAATGCAAGAGGATTTGCAATAATATAGTTGAATAAACGATGCAAATAGTTATCAACGGCTATGATATTCTTGCAAATAGAGAGGCAACGCTGTAAGATTACCAAGGATGGGAATCCAGGGCTATTTACTGTTTCGGAAGAGAAAGAAGAAAGGTAAAGGAGTTGGTGAAGCAATGTTATTAACATTTGATATCAGTCCAACACTGAGGAACGATATTCGCTCGAAACGTCATGATGTGGAATTTGTATGCAAGGGGTTCGGAAAAATCAAGGAGCAGTCAACCCTTTTGGGGTTGATTATATAGCCTCAAACAGCAGCAGAGATGTGAGCGAAAATATCAAGCAAGATACTAAAGATGTATGCAATTAGAGTACAACTGCAATCATGGCTGACATCAATTTACATACAGATTGGAGAAACCAAGTTCGCTATAGTAAAGGAATAGTTCCTGGATAAGGACACCAAATGTGACATTTTCAGGCTTTCTGGCGACACAAAACTGGGCGAAATTGTGAATTGTGAGGAACATGCAAGGAACTTTCAAGGGAATCTGGTCCATTTGAATGAATGAGCAACCACATGGTAGATACAGTGCAACGTGGTTAAATATGTACTTCGGTGTGAAAATACTAAAGGAACACAATTATTTAAAAGTTATGCATTCGGCAATGTGGGTGCACAAATGAATCTGGTTGTGAACATCCTTGGCTGTCAACAGAAGTGGAGAGACAGATGTAGCAAGCAATTAGGAAGGCAGATGGTAGGTTCGTGAAAATTGTTAGAGTATTTGGGAACAAAATAAGAATATCTTACGGCTGTTATACAGGGTCTCAGTGAGGCAACACCTGGAGTATTTTCAGTGTTCGTATCCATACCTTAGAAAGGAGATCCTTGCCCGAGAGGGAGTGCACTGGAAGTTCACTCAGCTGATACCGGCTTGACAGAACTGCTCTGCGAGGAGAGATGAGTTAAACTGGGCATTATTCGCAGAATTTTAAATCATGAAAGGACATCAGATTGAAAATTGCATAATATTCGCAAAAATGTACAGACTGGGTGGAGGGAGGATGTGTTCCCTGTTTGAGGAGTTTCGAACCAATGGCACAGTCTCAGGGTATGGGATGGACCATTCAGGAGTGAGATGAGAAAACATTTATTCAACCATAGTATAGTGAACCTGTGGAATTCATTACCAGCGCGACTGTGGAGGCGAATTGATTAAATATACGCAAGAAAGAGACTATTCTCTTTTATACTTGGATGGAATCAATGAGCATGATAAAACAAAACAACGAAAATATGGCATTGAATAACTAATCCACCTTGATCATGTTGAATGGCGGACCTGTCTCGAAGTATTGAACAGCCTAACACTGCTCCGAGATTCTATGTTTATACTTTTTCCTGCATAGCTTTTAACATATTCTGCAATAAATAATCAAGGCTTGGTATCCCATGTCCATTCAAATAGCAGACCTTTTTGAATGTATGGCAAGTTATTTATCTGTATAACTTTTTCCTCTTACAGTTAACATGATAGCGATTGTAATCCTCTCGCGGGGAAAGTGTGGTCTCACCAAGTGCATCACACGCTATCTGATGGCAATGGCAGTGGCAGATCTCCTTGTCGTCATCATTGGTCCACTATTGAAGGGAATTCTCGACAGTAATTCGCGATTCACTACACCTCTGTGCAGTTTCATCAATGTGCTGAATTTTGCAGCAACAAACAGTTCTGTCTGGTTCACAGTTTCTTTCACATTTGATCGATTTGTGGCTATTTGTTATGAGAAGCTGAAATTAAAGTACTGCACCAAGAAAATAGCAGTAGCAGTTATTGGAACAATAAGTGTGTTGGGTTTCTTCGAGGCAATCCCCTGGTACTTTACATATGTACCACGGAAAATAGTTGGAAATGTTCCCTGGTATTGTAAAACGGATCAAGCCTTCTTGACGTCACCCGCTTGGGGAGTATTTGAATTGCTACATCGAATATTAACACCATGTTTACCATTTTTTCTAATGTTGCTCCTCAATATCTTGTCAGTCAGGCAGATTTTAAAGGCGAGTAGAGTCCGGAAGCGACTCCGAAGCTGCAGTAATAGAGTTAATCAGAGGGACCCAGGGATGGAGAACAGACGGAAATCCATCATTTTACTCTTCAGTGTTTCCGGCAGTTTTATGTTATTGTGGGTAACAGTGGTCGTCTATCACATTTACCGTCGAATTGTTGTTGTTACGAGATATTACTCTTACTATGACCCTCATTATATCACCAATGAGGTAGCAAGAATGCTGCAATTCCTAAGTACCTGCACCAACACTTTTATTTACGGTGTAAGTCAGTCAAAATTCAGAGAGGACCTGAAGAACCTGATGAAATACCCTTTATATCGCATTATTACACTTGTTAAGTGATTGTCACTCTGTTGCATTCACTTTGAACTAAGTCGAAAATCCATTTTATGTCAGCAGCACAGTGCCTTGCCTTGAGCTTAGTGCGAATGGTAATATCATAATTGGTTGAAACATTGACCTGGGGCTGCACTTATACTTCAGAAGATTGACGAAATTGCGTTTCAAAACGGCTGCACAGAAGAGTTTGTCTGGCGTTCAAGTAGTCCAAATGCACAAGAGGGATAACCCAATACCATAGTTCAAATCCAGCTATTCCTCTTCAGTGCAGCCACTTTGAGAAACTGTTCGTCAATCATCTGAGAGTAAGTTTAGCCTCGTTCTGCACCTAGTATTTAAGTTGCTATATATGGACCTATAGTTTGCCTGCCTCCCCGTTTCTCTGTCATTCTTTCTCTTTCAGTGACATTTAACTTTCTCCATCTTGACAACCTGTGTCTTTCGCTGTCCTTCTCTGTGTATTTCTTTTCAATTTCACCCATGTCCTGGCAATGATTGTAACTTTTCTCTCAATGGACAGGTATGTCTTATTTCTTCACCTTCCCCTTCTCTTATGTAATAACCTGTAACGTGTCTCACAGAGAGGTGGATGGAGATATCTCGGAATCGATGTGGACGTACAGATGGAAAATCAAATGCGCCAGATATGTTAGGCTATTAGTATATATCGTTGGGGCTCCAAATCTAGTGCCTCGCATTATTTCTGCCCTATTTTAAATGAACATTGTCTGAGTTTCTGGTTTTGACTCTCCTCTTCAGTTTCATGCATTTGCACAGAATTGGACTGGACGGGTTTTAATTCATTTAATTTTGATTGTGGAATTTAAAGCATTTTTGTAATGCCCTGCTTGATGAGAACGCATCTTCGTTCCAGACACGAGGGAATAAAATTCCTGGTGTCGTCCAATCGGCTTCCAGCAATTATTGGCATTTCGCCTTTCAAGAAAGATATAACATTTTAAATCGAAAACTTTTGTCAATTCCGCTTAAGCAAGCAATGCATGAACAAACTTTCGTGCAAACCATAAGCATGTGTTTGACAGTAATATTCCAACCATCCACATTGGCCCACATTTAGTAATGTCGGTGCCAGATCATTTCAGGCGACTGTCAAACTGTTGACCAAACTACAGTGACATTGTGGGGAAATTTGAAGGTGACCAGCTTTGTCTTAACTTAGACAATTCAAAGCTCGCAAGGCAAATATCTCTGTGCAAAGACGTAACAAAATTTATTTAACAAACAAATAAGACATAGGAAAAACAAAACAAACGTACAGCTGACCGGAGAATTTCAAAGGGTTAAGTAGCCCTGGGAATAGAGCGACAGAACCTCTCCGAAAGATCTGACGGACAGTCAAATACAGATAATAATATATTTTTTCTAATCAATAATTCAGCCTTTCATTAGTTTTAAATCAATTGCAGATCACAGTCGCACATCAAAACAAATTTCTGTCCAGTTCCTGAGCCAACCATATGATATTTAATAGCATTGTGATATCTCATTCGTCCAACTAATCCGGACGTAGTCTCCCTTCTTGGATCCAATTATTTCCCTGTTGCCTGGTAATGGCAGATGCTACTATAAGCTCAAAATGGACGTTCCCACCAGTTCACTGCTAAGTTGTGTGGCCAAACGGGACATTTAAAATGGCGATTTGCAAATCACTCTGCGACAATTGGGCATGAACTAAAACGACAGGCTGCACTTCAAAAGACAGAGACAAACAGGCTGCAAACCTGACAAGTGAACAAACAGGATATGTTCCATCTCCAGGATGAAAGATACTTTATGTTCACACTGGTTTGTTTCATCTCCAGGATGAAAGAGACTTTCTGGTCACACTCGGTTGTTTACCCCACATAAGGGCACCGTAGCCCCTTACGTAGGAGGGAGGTATGTGACATATGTGCCTCCAGCACCTACAGGCATGGCCGTTGGGGACACACCCAAAGATCGGTGTGGATTCTTATCGATCAGGGTGATCAAGTCCTGATCGATTGATTGACAATGGCCAAAAGGGGCGTGAAACTCAACGAGGTATAAAGGGTGCTGCGCAACCAGGAATCTCTCTCTCTCTCTCTCTCTCTTTCTTTCGTTCTCTCTCTCTCTTTCTTTCGCTCTCTCTCTCTGACCCCACGAACGAGCTACCACAACGGTGACCATCGCCAGCGACGACCAGCACGAGGAGAGCCACCACACCCGAGAAGGAAGGAAGGAAGACCAGAGACAGAGTGCCAGATCAGACCAAATGATCAGACTGCGCGGAGAACAACCGAGACCAACGCACAGATAAAGGCCAACATCTGCTTGGGTACTTGCCCGTCACTCAAAGTGACGTCACCGTCTTGTTTTGGACTTGAATTCTCGTATTTTACTGTAAGATAACTTATTGTTGGTTGTGAGGGTGATTATTGATTGTGTGGGTTTAAATAAATATTGGTTGTACTAATAAAACGTCTACTGTGGTTATTTGTCCACCGTATATAGGTTAAAGCAGACTGTGCGGCAGATAAGAGTCAACATTGGCGTCCCTGGGTGGGCTCGATAAGAAGTAACTTTGTTGCTCCTGTATCAAACCCCACACAATCTATTTTGAACGGTTATTTAAAACTCAGAGCTGACCGGTGTAAACTCCTTATTGGACAAATAATTGCTTTCGGGAAATTGTGTATTGTGCATGTATTGTTACTAACAAGGAGGATAGGGTAAACTCTGTAAGTTTGTATTAGAACCCAGAGGGATTAGGACCGGAACATAGCCCAAAGCCGTACCCGCAGTAAGATCGACGCCCTACCTCTTGTCGTTAAATATAGAATGGCAGGAAACAGTATCGAGGCACAGAGAAGTGTCCCATATGGGAAAAAAGAATCAGGGAATATATTAAGAAGAAAGGGTGGCCCCTATGGGCAGAATCTTGTTCCAATACTGAGACGGGAATGGGATCCCTAGGGCAGAAGTATTGGGATGATCCTTAGTTAATCTAGAAGTGAGATTTTGAAGTAAGGTTCGTCAAGGGGAAGGGTGGACTCTATTGTCGACCATGAGACAAGGCTCAAACGTAACTCTGGAGTAGAGAGGGGCTGTTCATCATACCCTTGATACCAACTGACTTAGAGGGACTGATTGGTAAATTAGCAGGCACTGTACCCTTTCAGTCACTTCTTGTTCTCCTGGGACGACGCCTGGAGAAATGGGTAGAATACTACAGTGAGTAGTACTACAGATCCGTGAGTCAGAGATGTTTTAATGAGAGAAACAGAGATAAAGGAAGATGTTTGTTGAAATTGAGTAAAGTTGTTACGATTATTAGTTGAGAAGAGTTCCAGAGTGAGAAGTCAGAGAAAATGGAGTTAAAAGATTAGAAATTATGAGAGTTAGTTGAGAAGTTAAGAGAAGAAAATAAGTAGTTTTGTCGAAAGGTAGACAAGCAGGAACAAATCAATGAAGTAAATATATTGTCTATGAGTCAGTTAAAAGTGTATCAAGTTAGTGAAAATAATCAAAGTTCTAATTATTCCAAGTTCCAGCAGGAGATTAATCAATTAAAATCTCAGTTGCCAATGCAGATAGGGATGTTGTCTGTATTTGGGAGAGATGAGTCTGAGGGAGATTGTGTTTATGGATTGGGTTGTGGATTGTATCTGGGAAAGAATGCACATTTTGCATGTGGCATTGTCTGGAGACCCCCACCTTATTTTCCGGAGGCCCCTAATTCAACAGTAAGTTTAGAATTTGCCCCTGGTCTGGTGAATCCTGTGACTTTCAGTTGCAAGGAGGGCACATGATTACCAGGAGATATTGATTGAGAAGGACGCCCGTGAACCCCATTAAAAGAGACCATTAAAAGAGCTTACACTCTCACTAACATCACAAAGAACCCAAGTGGTCTTTTGTTTTTTTTTTAAGGAGGGAGTGTGCAACGTGTGTTACAAGAATTTTGAGAGAAAGAAACTATGTTCTCTCAACTTACTAGGGAAATATTATAAATTAATTGGCAAGGTGGAAAATTGATTAGAGAAAATCTAAGGTTGAGCTAATAATTTGAATAGTTTTTGTATTTAGGTGTGTTTGTGTGGTCTGGTTGCTTGTCGAATGTAGGTGGTTGTTGTTGCATTAGATTGGGAGCAGGTGTTAGAACCATAGAAACATAGAAAATTACAGCTCAGAAACTTTTGGCCTTTCTTGTCTGTGCCGAACCATTTTATGCCGAGTCCCACTGACCTGCACTTGGACCATATCCCTCCACACCCCTCTCATCCATGAACCCGTCCAAGTTTTTCTTAAATGTTAAAAGCATTTACCACTTTATCCGGCAGCTCATTCCACACTCCCACCACTTTCTGCGTGAAGAAAGCCCCCCCCCCGCCCCCCCCCCCGCCTAATATTCCCTTTAAACTTTTCTCCTTTCACCCTTAACCCATGCCCTCTGGTTTTTTTCTCCCCTATCCTCAGCGGAAAAAGCCTGCTTGCATTCACTCTATCTATACCCATCAAAATCTTATACACCTCTATCAAATCTCCCCTCAATCTTCTACGCTCCAGGGAATAAAGTCCCAACTTATTCAATCTCTCTCTGTAACTCAGCTTCTCAAGTCCCGGCAACAGCCTTGTGAACCTTCTCTGCACTCTTTCAATCTTATTTACATCCATCCTGTAACTAGGTGACCAAAACTGTACACAATACTCCAAATTCGGCCTCACCAATGCCTTGTATAACCTTACCATAACACTCCAACTTTTATACTCGATACTCAGATTTATAAAGGCCAATGTACCAAAGGCACTCTTTACGACCCTATCCACCTGTGACGTCACTTTTAGGGAATTCTGTACCTGTATTCCCAGATCCCTCTGTTCAACTGCACTCTTCAGAGTCCTACCATTTACCCTGTACGTTCTTCTTTGGTTTGTCCTTCCAAAGTGCAATATCTCACACTTGTCTGCGTTAAATTCCATTTGCCGTTTTTCAGCCCATTTTTCTAGTTGGTCCAAATCCCTCTGCAAGCTTTGAAAACCTTCCTCACTGCCCCCTACACCTCCCATCTTTGTATAATCAGCAAACTTGCTGATCCAATTGACCACATTATCATCCAGATCATTGATATAGATGACAAACAACAATGGACCCAACACCGATCCCTGCGGCACACCACTAGTCACAGGCCTCCACTCAGAGAAGCAATCCTCCACAACCACTCTCTAGCTTCTTCCATTGAGCCAGTGTCTAATCCAATTTACTACCTCCCCATGTATACCTAGCGACTGAACCTTCTTAACTAACCTCCCATGAGGGACCTTGTCAAAGGCCTTGCTGAAATCCAGGTCGACAACATCCACCACCTTCCCTTCATCCACGTTCCCGGTAACCTCCTCGAGAAACTCTAATAGATTGGTCAAACATGACCTACCACGCACAAAGCCATGTTGACTCTCCCTAATAAGTCCCTGTCTATCCAAATATTTGTAGATCCTATCCCTTATCACACCTTCCAATAACTTGCCCACCACCGACGTCAAGCTTACTGGCCGATAATTTCCCGGATTTATTTTGGAACCTTTTTTAAACAACAGAACAACATGAGCCACCCTCCAATCATCCGGCACCTCCCCCGTGAATACTGACATTTTAAATATGTCTGCCAGGGCCCCTGCAAGTTCAACACTAGCTTCCCTCAAGGTCCGTGGGAATACCCTGTCCGGTCCTGGGGATTTATCCACTCTGATTTGCCTCAAGACAGCGATCACCTCCTCCCCTTTAATCTGTAAAGGTTCCATGGCCTCCCCACCAGTTTGCCCTATTTCCGTCGACTCCATGCCCGTTTCCTCAGTAAATACGGAGTTGTTAAAGGCTTTGCTTTGTCCTTGTGGAGTAGTTATTGCAGGCAATAAATGCAATGCTTTACACTTTGGTTTAACTTCAAAGGGGTTGAGGAAGTGTTAAAACTGTTAAAATTTAAGTATAAGATTTCTTGAATTTGCTTCTGTTTTTGAGTTTAATTATAGTTTGGAAGAAACAAGAATGAAGGCGAATGTCTCAATCAATTTTCTGTATTTCCTTTAAATGTTTTATTTTCATCCCAGTGTACAATGTTAATTTTGAATGAAAGAGGACGTGCTATGGAATGAATGTTGGAAGCATCCATGTGTGTCTGTATGTGTTTAATAAAGTGGTTGCGTGAATGTTTTTGATGTTGTTTGCTTTAATGTTTCAATGTTCTTCTCCTAATTGTGATTTTGCAACAGTGGGTTTGATACAGAGTTTAAATAAAAATTGGAAATTGGATTGGATTAAATTGAAATAAATCTTTGGAATTTCTGAACCTCTTAAGCACAATCATGGCCATTGATTATACTCAAGAGATGTAGGATATAAATAC
This sequence comes from Mustelus asterias, assembly GCF_964213995.1. Lineage (NCBI taxonomy): Eukaryota > Metazoa > Chordata > Chondrichthyes > Carcharhiniformes > Triakidae > Mustelus > Mustelus asterias. The sequence goes on from NC_135816.1 coordinate 93,149,616, forward strand.
ACATGTGATATATATATATATATATGTGGGACGTTACTTTGAACACAATTTTTCAAAGTAAATTGAAATTTCAAAATCAAAGTACATAAATTGAAGTTTGAAATAAACAATTTGAATTTTGAATAATCCTGGGTTCAAATTTTATTAAGAAAGGATTTAAACCTTGGAGGGAACCATGTGCTCTTTCCTCTGTCTTGAAGAAATCGTGACATCATCACATTGGAATGTGTTTTATTTTTTGTGCTTTTTTTTAACTGGCAGAGATTTCACCATCTTCTGTTCCTAATTTGGCAATTAAAAAATTATATACATTGGAGGTTGTAAATTTTAATCTTTGTTTTTGTTTTTAATTTGACAGAGTTTGAGACCAAATTAATTCATTTGGCTCCAAGCCGAATGTATTTTTGTGTTGTAAGTAGATGGCTCGTGAACAACAAGTCTGGCAGCCTCAAGACTCCAAGATTGTTTATCACAACCTAGTAATAATTGAGACTTGAAGAGTTTGGCTCAGTCAGATTTTCTCACTGTTAACTTTCAAATTAAAGTGATTGGTTACGCTTAAGCATTACAGTTTCTGACATTTAATTGATAGAATAAATTGAGCGCACAAAATTACCAACTTATAAATGGGAAGTTGCCTAAATTCTAAAGAGGTAAATAACTTTAATTTTGACAAATAAAGGGTAATGGAAAGGGAGTCTGTCTGGGTTTTGTGTTTCAAAAGAGGGATGCATTTAAACATATCCTGTTTATCGTGTAACCATTTGAATGTGAGATAATTTTATAAAGTAATATCTGTTTGTTTTGTGACTTTCTTATACTGAGTAAATGTTATCTGTGGTAATCCTCATGTTCACATGTAAAGTTTGTTCGGTTCAATGTATGTAACTGCTAATAAGTTGGGAGTTAATTTTTCTGAAAAGTTAAGGGCTCTGCAGAGTGTCAATGACTTTACAACGGATGACAGGATTTTACCTAGTACTTAATTATTTGGGGTTACAAGACTTAAAATGATTAAACGAGGAACAAATAAACCATTTGTGCAAATCATGTTATTCAGAAATAAAATTGGCAAAGTAGACAGAATGATGGAGGAGTTTCCTCTATAATTTGTTAAACTGGTAGAAAATCATTTGAATTACTTCTAACTGTACTTTGGTTACATTGTGTTAATTGGTTCTTAAAAGAACATAACATGTGTATGCTAGAAGGAGATAGATTTTGAGCTGCGACTGTGGAAGTTTAAATCTAAAATGGTTACTGTGACACAAACTGTTTATTATGCAAATTTGGATCATTTTTAAATAGCAAATACTTTGGAGAGTTAAACATACCTCTTCAGCATTTTTGGGGCTTGACCCTCCAAAATGCAAATTTAAATGATATTTTCCTTTTGTATCTGTATCAATGATTTATTATTGTCCAGTGCTTAACTCTGTACCTAAAATGGGGTTTGGAATATCCGATTGTCTGTATTTGTGGGTAAATAGCTTATTGTAATAATGGTGCTCAGAATATGTAGATGTTTGTATTTGTGGAATGTTGTTGTCTGTAGCTTCTGAAATATGTTGTCGGAATGTATTATCGCTGTGAATGCCAATGCCTGGACCGTGCTTGACTGTTGAGTGACTGGGGAATTCCTGACATATACTGGCTCTGAGTTTGTGATCCATCACGCATCGCGTTCAGGATCAAAGAGGGGACTGTGGCCAAACGGGCCTTCTAAAATGGCGATTGGCAAAGCACTCTGGGACACTTGGGCAAGAACTAAAACGACAGGCTGCAGTTTAAACGACAGAGACAAACAGGCTGCAACCCTGACAAGTGAACAAACAGGATCTGTTTCATCTCCAGGTGAAAGAGATTTTATGGTCACACAGGGTTGTTTCATCTCCAGGATCAAAGAGACGTTCTGGTCACACTGGGTTGTTTACCAGACATAAGGCTACCATGACCCCTTATTTACGATGGAGGTATGTGACCGATGTGCCTCCAGCACCTACAGACATGGCCGTTGGGGACACACCCAGAGATCAGTGTGGCAGCACCTGATTGACCTATTATCGATCAGGGTGATCAAGTCCTGATCGATTGACTGGCAATGGGCAAAAGGGGCGTGAAACCCAACGAGGTATAAAGGGTGCTGCGCAACCAAGAATCTCTCTCTCTTTCTTTCGCTCTCTCTCTCTCTCTTTCTTTCGCTCTCTCTCTCTCTTTCTTTCGCTCTCTATCTCTCTCTCTCTCTGACCCCACGAACGAGCTACAACAACGGTGACCATCGCCAGCGACGGCCAGCACGAGGAGAGCCACCACACCCGAGAAGGAAGGAAGGAAGACCAGAGCCAGAGTGCCAGATCAGACCAAATGACCAGACTACACAGAGGACGATCGAGACCAACGCACAGATAATGGCCAATATCTGCTTGGGTACTTGCCAGTCACGCAAAGTTAAGTCAAGGTCTTGTTTTGGGCTTGAATTCTAGTATTTTCCTGTGAGAACTCATTGTTGGTTGGGTGGGTGATTATTGATTGTGTGGGTTTTATTAAATATTGGTTGTACTAATAAGACGTCTACTCGTGGTTATTTGTCCACCGTCTAAGGGTTAAAACAGACTGTGCGGCAGAAAAGAGTCAACAGTTGAATAGTCATGTGTTGCTGGGGCAGGGGCATATTTATCGTTGTATCTGGGAAGTGAATGCAACTATTTATTAATATTGCAACATCTGTTCCCTTGTAGGGATTCTCCCGATACGACTACTGCTGACTGGCCGGTTGCCAGACCTCTGAATTTAAACTATTGACATTTACCATCATGCCTTTCGGTAACTCTGCCTGGCCAAAATGAACAATACATTTAAAATATCAAGATATATGTTTTAAAATCGGACAAACTTATTTTGATTGTCTTACTGTAGCCACATATGTCTAAACTGTTTGTATGAGCTTGCTTAATAATCATTTAACTCTTACTGATCTCTGTCCTCTGAAAGACAGCATTCTGCCTCTAAATATTATTAGCTGGTTATTAATCACGTCCGATAATCCCTGCTCCTGGCCATTGGCGAGCACAATACTAGGCCAGTAAATAAAAACTTAAATCCTAAAAAGTGATTGATTTCTTAATTGCTCCACACTCATCCTGATTACCATCACTATCTCTGCATTGATTGTTTGTAATTGTATCTGAGTCTTGATCTTCATTAATGCTAAAAGTCAAAAGGAAAAGTAATCTCATCTCATGTATATCACTAAATGAATGTCTGACAGTGCATATTCGCATACGTTAGAGGAGCGTATGGTCATGTAGTATCTCCTGAATCGATCCCACTGCTGCTGCATTCGTCATTGACTTTGTTGCTCAGGAAGAACAACACTTGAATATCTGCACAATCACAATGATCGTCAGATTGAAAATGAAGAACAGCACGATTACTTGCACTATACTCGTTTCTAGTGTCCCCATTCAGCCTGTTGCCGAATTGCACAGAGAAAAAGATGTTGATTGTTGAACTTTCTCGACCTCCTTCCGAAAGTGTGTAAAATATGTTCTCCGAAGTGTCGGTATATATGTGCAACATTTTAGTCCCATTAAAGCCCATATTCCAGCCCGAGCGGCAAAGATGAAGTCTGATGCCATCTGATTCTGTTGCGCAACAGTGCGCATAGCAACCATCTCACCACTGACCTCCGTAAGGGCTGCAGCAGTATTATTGGCAACTCGTTCCAAACTTGAGATAATAGCTTCAGTCTCAATTGATGTGCTGATATATGAATACGGCGGCATCATTATAACAATGAAAGCGTCTAATCACACAAGGGCACGTCGTTTTCCCCCATTTGGAAGCTGGGAAGAATGGTACATATATGGAACTGCATATCGAAGGTAAGATGGCCCCTTTCAACTGAAAGGCAAATTCGGATATGCCCTATTTCGACAAATTGAATACGTAGTATTGAGAGTGGGATACATGCGTTCTCCTTTGAAGCAAAATGTAATATTGCAAGATCGATATTCACTGGGTGGATTCAGACAAATTTGGTTGGTTACATCTACTGAGTGTTGACAGTTTCTGGTGCCCAAGTTCTCTCCAGGGCCTCTTTTATTTTCAACACGCAACAGTCCTTGTGGCTCCGATTCTGTTTAATTTAAAACAAGGCTGGAAGCTGGACTTGATGTGTTGAAAATGGGTGAATAGCTATTCACGTGACCTGGCCCACCTGTCAAGGATCCATTAATGTAAAAGTCTACTCTGTCACATTCCCTAGGCAAACCTGTTGCTCTCGCCATATGATCTCTAAAAGACTGAATAAGCTGATTCCACATAATTAAATCTGCCCATAATAAAGATACTGGGCGGGAACGTTTCCCTCTCTCAACATGTGTAGGAATGTATGAGCATACTCAATCTTGAGATATATCAGCAGTTTTAGCAGATGTGCATGCCATATACAGATAGCTATTAATATGCAGTTCACGAAGCACTGTCTGGTAAACTCAACATTAAAATAAGATGAAAGTTTACAATTAATTTGCTATTTTTCAATTAATAACTTCAATATTCTCTTCCCTTGTCTCCTGGCCGCTTGCTAATATTGAAGAAAAAAGATAAGCGTTCATTTACAGGACTACGCTATAACTTTGTTGCCTTTAACTTCAAGTCTCCCAGCTTGACAACCAACCTTTAAGCTTGATTGTTGTAATCAATGTTACATTCCTGAGTTTAGGTGGTACCCTGAAAATGCCACGCATGTAATGTCTTGTAAGTTAAAACAGGGTGGCCCTAAGGCCAAAGATGTGCGGGTTAGGTTGATTGGCCAGGTTAAAAAAAAATTGCCCCTTAGAGTCCTGGGATGCGTAGGTTAGAGGGATTAGCGGGTAAATATGTGGGGGTAGGGCCTGGGTGGGATTGTCGTCGGTGCAGACAAGATGGGCCGAATGGCCTCCTTCTGCACTGTAGGGTTTCTATGAAGGCCCTTGAATGAGTAACATAATAACTAAATTATTTACTTTTTACTTATTTTAACATTATTCTGATTACAGTACCATAATTCGGTCAAATCTCTTAATTTTGTCTAAAAATTCAATTAGCTCTTTTATCAGGCATGTGACTGCTGAAGCCATATTGATTCTATGGCCCCCATTATCTGGGACAACTTGGTTCTTGCTGGCGTGACCACGAGGAAACGATTTTAGCTGCGTCCAATGTCGCCATCTTGGATCATACTTTTCACCAACTGTGGCACATTTCTGTCCTATTACAATAACATTGAAAGTCTCCTTCCGTCGAGTTCCTAACCCCTTCTTGTCCGTCATGAGCTGTACTATTATCTTATTTCCAGGTGCAGGTAGCTTTGTGCTGTTTTCCTTTGCTAATTTCATCCAATCTCCATGCTGCTGTTGAGTGATCACCTCTCTTTTAAGATAATGCAAACGGTCCATTAAGTTTCCCATACACGGGAACACTGCCTCTGTAACAATCTCAGGTTCACCGCCTCCTACTATCACATCCTCTGGGAGGTGCATTGCTCTACCAGTTATCCGTTCAAAAGGGGTTAACCGTGTTCCTCGAGATCGCATGGCTCTCTGTTGTAACAATATTGTAGGCAAGGCCTGTACCCAATTGTTTACTTCATCCCAACTGGCTTTGGCTCAGCTGTTCTTCAGTACTCTGTTCATTTGTTCTACCATTCCTGAGCTCTGTGGGTGGTATGCTATGTGAAATTTTTGTCTTTTCCATAATAATCTGCAGACTTCTCTTAAAACTCTCCCTGTGAAATGAGTTCCGTGGCCTGAGCCTAAGTGAAGAGGCATTCCCTATCTAGATAGTATCTCATTTGCCTGTACGAAAGCTACAGCTCTGGCTGTTGCACTTCTACATCTGTTAAACTGATCAGTGATAACTAAACAATAGTTTTTTACCTCTCACTTTAGGTCATGGTCCTGTGAAACCAATTCGCAAACGTTTCCATCGTCCTTTGGGCCTTGGCTGGTTCCCCATCTTTACTTTACAATGGAGTCCTGGTTCTACTTGGGCATACTGTATACACCTTTGATAAAATGTAGCTATCGTTTCTCCGATTCCCTTTCAATACCAACGATTTCCAATTAAAATGGTCATTTTGTCTCTGCTTGTGTTTGCTGCACCATGGTACAACTTTTCCAATGTCTGTTGCAGTTTCTGGTGCTATTATTCTCCCTTCACTTTTCCATACACCATCCCCAATCTGTATTGTTCTTCCCGCATACTTTCTCCCCTCCCGTACAACAAAGCACTCCGTGGTGCCGAAATCAGTGTTCTCTTTCTGCGGCAAAAAAACTCTTAACGGTATTCAAAACAGAAAAGGGCTCAGTTTCTGATCTGCGTGCAAGGATACATCAGGAAAAATCCAGCCAGCAAACGCATTCTTGCGAATCTTATCTTGAAGGGTGGTTTGTATTTCAGGCATTGATTACGGATGTGAAGTTGAAGCTAAGCCTGACATATTATGGCTTTCTGCACATTTCACAAAGGAACTGAACTGTTTTGTAAATAATTGGAAGATGTTACATGGCCAAAGTGCCATTGATAGCGCTTATTTTACCATTAAAGTCAACCGTTCCGAAATGATAAAAAGGTGGGAGCTAGAAATATTTATCTTCTGTATTTTCAAATACACGTAATGATTTCTCTATCTGCCTTTAAATTTACAACATATATTTGCAGGCGTATTTATTGTGAACCCAATAAATCTTTCAGAGTGTGAAAGGCTGTCTTTGAATGTAAACAGTTCAACGTTCACAAGGGTCTTGACGTTTAATATGATAGTCAGAGATAATATCACGGAAGATGAAAAAACCGCTCAACCAATTGAGTTTGTATTATGGTATACCACTAATTAACTAAACGTCTTGCCATTTGCTTATCCTCTGTATTTTGGGAAAGTGCATGATAATTTTATTTTGTTAGTGAGATTGCCATCAATAGCGTTTTCATCAAAGGTTAAATCTCAATTGACTGACATATATGGAATGGACATTCTCACTTAGATGTCATTAATAAAACTAACAGGAGAAACTGCGGTTGATTAAATTTACCTTCAGTGGAGTGCTACAGCCCCAAACGACTTGCTGCTTGCAATAATGCCTCATAGTCAAGCTGCTGAAACAATTAACGTTTCTAAGATTTTTTACTCCGCTGTTCATTTCATTGGATAGAGAAAGTAAATGAGCGGGATGCTCAATGGAATAGAAAAGTCAATGGATGAAAATCATTAAAATAGAGGGCGACCGTCAATGGACTGGGAACGTCAATGCATGATAACCAACACTATGCACAGCCCACGTTAGTGCTTTTCTCAAAGTGATACTGAGATAATGCAGTGCCGCTCATAGGGGCATTCTCTAAAATACTTAATATGAAGTGAACAGCATTTATTCTTTAAGAAGAATGATTGGTGATTGATTGGGCATTGGGCTCAGAATTTCAGCGTTCCTGCACGTCTAGTTACCTCAGCCACTAGTCGCAAATACTAATGGATCTCATACAACAACATCTTCCATCAACGCATTGATTGCACCTAACCAACCTTTACGTTCTCCCTATGTCTGTCTGGGATTCCTCCGGGTGCTCCGGTTTCCTCCCACGATCTGAATGACGTGTTGGTTAGGAGCATTGGCAGTGCTAAATTGTCCCTCAGTGTACCCAAACAGGCGCCAGAGTGTGCAGACGAGGGAATATTAATGAACGAATCACGTTTTAATTCTTCCTTAGTTCACAGTTACATTGTTCAGCATGCAACGTTTAAACCTGAGGAAAAAAAGTCAACGACCCCATTATTGAGACAGAGAAAATCAGAGCTCAAATTAAAGAAATTCGTTCTCCACTTGTCCATCTTCTTCTTAAATTTCGCCAGAGCTACTGGCGCAGTACGAATCCCCTGAATATAGGAAAAGGCTTCGTGGAAAGTATCCTTATGCTTCCACTGTAACTGTCCAAGTGACCAGAAACATTATGCAATACGTCACCCTGTGTACAGTGATGCACCCCTTCATTGAGGACGCGACGAGGGTGGCTCAGTGGCACAGTGATTAACGACTTCTCCCCGTGCCTGTGTGGGTTTCCTCCGGTTGAATCGGTTTCCTCCTCCGTTCCCAGGATGTGTGGGTTACTTTGGCCGGTCCATGTTAAACTGCTCCTAACTTTCAGGGTGATTTGCAGGGAAATGCATGCCCCTCTAGCCAGTGCCTGCACCGTCCAATAAATAATTGAAACCTGAAGTGACGTCTTACCTTAACGCCAGACGCAGAACAAGGTGGTTCATGTTTAATTGTTGCCTTTGGAAGCAAAATGTTTTGGAAGCAAAACGTTTAACATTTAACAGTTGCGCATTTTGCTTCCAAAATGTTTTGGAAGCAAAATGTTTCACTGAGCCTTTGGAAGCAAATGCTGTCCTTGCCAGTGACATGAACCAAAACATAAAAACTCGTGCAGCATTAGCATGTTAGCTTTCTCTGCTTTTTTCAAAAATACAAATTCACCCTTGTCTCTTGAAACATAAATCTTCAACAGAAAGTGATTGATCACCTCCCAAAATAATTTCGAGGAAGACAGGAAGTTTCAGTTTCAATTCACCAATTATCTACTTCATTTATGGCTTCAGTCAACTAGACTTGAATGTGCTTCACTTGAAATGTGTCAAATACGTTCTCAAACAACAAAATAAGATGTGAAGGAATGTCAAAACAGGACGCCTTGCTTTCTACCTGCCTAAGGTTATTTACAACGTGAAGTGTTCCTTTAAATTTCGACTTGTGTCCATTTCATTAGTTCGTTACCTCTATTGCTACGTCCAATTTTTACGTATAACTTCCTTATCTGCACAAAATTATTTGTGACCACATCTTTTTTCTTGCCATACACTATCGCAATGGGCACTTTTCCAGGGCCAGTCAATCTAATTTGCACATCTTTGGAGTCTGGGAAGAAACCGGAGCACCCGGAGGAAACCCACGCAGGCTGGGCAGAACGTGCAAATATGATGCAGGCAGTGACCCGAGGCCGGAATTTATCCAGGCTCCTGTCATTGTGAGGCAGTAGTGCTAACCACTGTGCTACCGTGCCGCCCCACTATCAAGTATGTTGCCAATTTTGTTGTGTTCCGCAAATTGCCCGAACTTACCAATTCCATTACGATCTCAATCATTGATATGAATCATTCAACAAGCGCTCAAACACTGACCCCTGTGGACCACCAACACTGCGCCCTGTGACGCACCAGTGAAAACTGTTTCCATTAGAAAAAAAACAGCCACCCAACATCTTTGTTTCCTATCACTGAGCCGATATTGGATAGAAGCTGCCGCATTCCTTTGCATATCATGAGATCTCAGTTTTCATACCATGTTGAAAGTCGTAGTAAAATCCATTTGCACAATAGCTACTACTCTATTCTCATGAGTCTTCCTTGTAATGTCCTTATAATGTTAGAATTAAGATCTCTATTAAGTTATTAAGAGAGCATCTTCCCACTGCAAAGCCATACTGACTGACCGATCAATCCGTGACTTTCTAAATAACGGTATAACCTGTCTTTCTGAATTGTTTTCAAGAAATTCCCCTTTGAAATCAGATCTATCAGCCCGTAGTGTCCCGTCCTATCCATCACAAACTTCCTGAATGATGGTCCTACGTTTGCGGATAACTGGATCATCAGGCACCTCATCCGCATCTCGTGGCGTCTGAAAATAATCCAGTGCCTTCCATGTTTCCTCGTCAGCTTCCTTGAAAACCCTGGGGTGCAATCCACCTTACCCTCATGATTTATCCATATTGAAGGATTCCGCCCCTCCTCCATTTCTTGGCCTTGCACCATGAATGAACATTCTGATACTTCAAACTCCTCCTCCTTAGCTGGAATTCCTCTTTCTTAGTGAAGACAGGGACAAAATACTCATTGAACCGCCGGCCCACATCTTTTGAATCAACCTACAAATTGTCATGTACATTAACGGTAGACCCTAACTCTTTCTTAATTATCATCATGCTGTCAAGATATTGGTAAAGCACCTTCGGGTTTTCTTTGATTTTACTTGACAAGATGTTTTAGTTATTTCTATTTGCTTTGCTAATGTCTATTTTTATTTCTCACTTGTACATTTTAAGCTCTTCTAGGCTTTCTAAAGTGAAAACTTGTATTCGTCATAAACTTTCTTTGTCTGCCCTTGGTCTGTGTAGAATGCAAATCATCCCCAGAGTGTGGAAGGGGGCCAGTAGCCCCAATGAGTCTGCACTGACACAACGAAGTAGCATCTTATCCAGTCCCAACTGCCGCCCCAGCCACATAAACTTGCACGTTCACCACTTCACTTACACATCATTGGACATGAAAGGAGACTTTGTCATGGGCAATCCACCTAACCTGAACATCTTGGAACTGAGGGAGTAAACCAAAGCACCCGGAGGAAAATCCGGAAAATGTATGCTTCACATAGACATTCAGGTACGGCCAGAATAGATCCCGGGTCCCTGACGCTTTGAGGCAGAACTGCCAAACTGTTTTCTGTAGTTGTTCCAACATTTGAAACATAAATGTAGAGGCGCTAGTAAGTGAGATTTCAATAAATCTTTCAGACCTTGGACGAGCTTCCGTTCAATGTGAAGTTTACAAAGCTCACGAGAGCCTTGACGTTTTATTTGATAGTCAATGATATGAGTAAAGATGGACACGGTTTAACCAATTGAGCTTGATTTCTGATTAATGACTAATTAATGAAGCGGATGCCTTCCCATTTGATTACGCTGTACATTTTGGCATGGTACACAATGCCCTTCAATATGGAGGTTCACATCAGCAGAGTCTGTGCTGCACATTGAAACTCGATGAAATCATGGACAACGGATGGAATTTCTCACTGAGACGCCACGAATAACACGTTTATGAAGTCTCGGCTTAATAAAATTGACCTTCAGTGGCGGATTACAGAGCAAAAACTCTTACTGCTTGGAAGGAGGCCTTGGAACAAAACATTGATATAATTACATTTTCCTAGATATGTTAAAGCTTATGTTCGTGTAAGTGGATAGAGGAATAAAATTGGAGGGGTGATCAATAGAGTAGCAAAGGCAACGTGTGAAAACCATTCGCACCAAGATACAAAGCCCAGATTGCGAATGTTAATGAGTGGGATCCGTGCATAAACTGGGAAATTAATTGGATTGGATACTCAATTTACTGGGCACATAAACGTCTTTATTGGAAAGGAAAGGAAAGGAATGAAAAGAAAGGGTGACCAACTATGTATTGGGAAGATCAATGCATACTGACCAACATTATGTTAAGCTTATTTTCTCGACTCTAAAAGTAATACTGAGATATTGCAATGCCAATCATCGGGGCATCCTGAAGACTATGAAATGAAAAGGGAACATTTACAATTCATGAAAACAGAATACTGATTGACTGTTAATTGGGCTCTGAATTTCAGGCTTAGTTTACGGATAGGTGAAAGAAAATAGTTAAAGTATGATTCCTCATTTACTCGTGCAATGGAGCATTGTGAAATGACAAATGGCCAGATTGATAATGTTGGACAACTCCTGGCAAGTGCGTGATAAAAGTAGTGTGTTGATCAGATTAACCTCAAATGTGTTCTTGAGATGACAAGGTTAACCACATGAGTTTCCAGATCTGAAAAAAAAAACATATAAGAAGAGAACATCAGATCTCAGGTTGCAAATCGGACTGGCTCGCGACCAGTGCCAGGCGAACAGATGAAACAAGAAAATGCAGAAGCGACCATGGGCTCCCCCAGCACAGATTAAGTAAACTTCTGATAAGTATATATTTTCCTTTGTTAAAACAATAAACAACTTTTGTGATTGAAACGTCAGTTTGTCCTCCTTCTGTTGGCGAATACCTCTTGTTTGAATCTGACAGAACAGGTAAAGGCGAGCTTGAATTTATCTCGCAACACAAATTTGCGTCGTAGGCAGGATTCAACACAATGTTTCGTAAACAGTAGGACGACCTGCAGTCGGGGAAGAATATAGAATACCAGGTTGGACAGTATCAGTGGGTTTGGTAGTTTGGCCAAAATCGTATCCACTTATTGTCCTCTCCCAAATGTCGTGATCCCGACAGCTTTGACAGCTAGGCCGGAATGTTCGCAGGATTATTGCGAAAGATGGGATTCCCAAAGAATAACCAAACCAAACGGGTGGCAATCTGCGCGATGACATCTGCATCGAAAAGGAAAGAAGACAGACGACGGGCGGTGAAAAACAAATAAGTGTGCTTCGGGCCAAAATTAATAACCTTCAACAGCAGAATATTGCTCTTACTGAAGTGTCCATGTCTGCCCATGCCCGTGCACAGAAGGCCGAGGATCATCAGGCTTGGACTGTGGGTGTTGCCGCCGTGGGTCCGGGATTATGAGGTCAAAGGTGGGTGGGTCCGGGATTATGAGGTCAGAAGTGGGGATGTTTGCCGATGATTGCACAATGATCAGCACCATTCACGACTCCACAGATACTGAAGCAGCACATGTTCAATTACAACAAAATCTCGACAATATCCATAATTGGGGTAACAAGTTGCAAGTAACATTTGAGCCACACAAATACCAAGCAATGACCATCACCAATACGAGAGACTCCAACCAACGCCGCTTGACATTCAATGGAGTTACCATCATTGAATCCCCCACTTGCCATTGACCAGATCCTCAACCGGGCTCACCACATGAGCACAGTGGCGACAAGAATCGGTCAGAGGCTCGAACTACTGCGGCGAGTAACTTACCACTTGACTCCCCAAAACCTATCCAGCACCTACGAGGTACAAGTCAGGAGTGTAATGGAATCTTCCCCACTTGCCTGGATGGGTGCAACTTCAAAAACACTCAAGAAGCTTGACGCCATCCAGGACAAAGCAACCTGTTTGATTCGCACTACATCTACAAACATTCAATCCCTCCACCATGGACGCTCATCAGCAGCTGTGTTTAAAATCTCCAAGATGCACTGTAGCAATTCATCAAAGATCCTTCGACAGCACTTTCCAACCACGCGACCACTTCCATCTAGAAGGGTAAAGGCAGCTTTTACATGGTAACATCACCACCTGCAAGTTTCCCTCCAAGCCATTCACCGTCCTGTCTTGGAAATATATTGCCACTCCTTCGCAATCGCTGGGTCAAAATCTTGGAATTCCCTCCCTAACGGCATTGTGGGTCAACCCACAGAAAATGGACTGCAGCGATTCAAGAAGGCAGTTCACCACCACCTTCACAAGGGCAATTAGGGATGGGCAATACATGCTGGTCGGTCTGTGACGCGCATATATCACGGTATCCCCGACTGCCATACGGGTCCGACTGTTTCGATTCAGGGGCTGGGAGGATCGACAGTGCATGATAAAGAGACCGCCATGTGATTGGCAATTGGGGAAGAACCACCAATGGAAGCTCAAGTATTGATAGCTGCTTTACTTGAAAATATAATTGGCATGCATATGATATGTCGGCAAACTGTGCGCACTACACTGAAACAATTTACTTTTGGAATTCGTTAACTGACTGTCCTTGTGGGGTTAGCACAATGGAAATCTCTTGTAGTTCCACCGCCGGCGAAGGTGGTGTGTAATCAGCTTTAATGAATCTCCAGAGGACATCGGGATATATCTGAAATGATAACAGAACCACTGCAACAAGGTGTTATTAGGTATGCAACATCAGCCTGTAATACCGCGGTTTGGCCTGTGAAGAAACCAGCTGGCACTTGGAGAATGACGGTCGGTAAACATCAGTTGAATAAACATGCTCCTCGGTTGACTGCTGCTGATGCTGAAGCTGTTAGACTGGTGGATGAAGTGTCCCAAGGATATCAGAAGTGGTGGACTGTCACAGATTAAGCAAATACCTTATTCCGCATACCTTTCGCTCCCAAATCATATGACCACTTTGTTTTTACATGGAAAGGTCGCCATTACAACTTTACCAGACTACCACAGGGTTATGTACACAGTCCCACATTATGTCATGGACTGATGGCACGGGATCTTGAATCCTGTACACTGCCACCCCATACTTACTAGATTGATGAGATACTGTTAGAAGGGCCCACAGGCGTGGGAGTGGCTGAAGCACTGGACGCGTCAGTAAAGTACATGAAGAATTAGGGATGGGCAATCAACGCCCACGAAGTACAGGGATTGATTCACACAGTACACTTCTTGGGCATACAATGTATCTCGGGCCATCGAATAATCAGTGATACAGTTCGCAATGAGATTACGGCATTGACCACCCCCATTAATAAAGAGGAGACTCAAAATCTTTTGGGTTTTTTGGGATACCGGCGGTGACATATTCTTTATCTGGCTGATCTCCTGTTACCGCTATTTTCGATTACCAATGAAAAGGCAACCTTTGAGTGGGGACTGGAACAGCAGCACGCCTTTACGGCTGCCGAAGAAGCGGTAGCACCAGCGTTACATCTCGCCTCCCGGCTACCAGGACTACAGTCCAAATTAGAGGTTTCTGTCCATCACAGTAACACTGTCTGGAGCTTGCGGCAAAATTAAAATGATGTGAATACACCTTTGGGTTTCTGGTCCCCCATTCTGCCTGATGCTGCTGAGCGCTAAACGCCCTTTGAGAAACGACAGTTGGCCTCGGACGATGCCATAGTAGAGACTGAGGGTTCTACTGAGGGTAATCAGGTGACAATGCAACCCGACATCCCCATAATGACATGGGTTCTCTCCGATACATCAATTAATTGGGTTCGGGGAGCACAATATAAATGGGGACAAGTAGAAATGTTCGAGAGCTTCAAGCTTTAGGTGTCCAGATCACCAACAACCTGTCCTGGTCCTCCAATAAAGGAGAACCTAGATATAGTTCCTCTATATATGGACACTATAGTTAAGAAATCCCACCAACGCCTCTACATTCTCAGAGGATTCGGGAAATTTGGCATAACTCTCACCAACAGTCACAAATGCACCATAGAAAACATATTTCTTGTTGTATCGCAAATTGGTATGGCTCCTGCCCGGTCCAAGACCGCAATAAACTATTAAGGGTCGTGAGTATAGCCCAGCCCATCACTCAAACCAACCTCCCATCCATTGATACTGTCTACATTTCCTGTTGCCTTGGAAAAACAACCAGAATAATGAAGTACCCCCGCACCCGGCACATACTCTCACCTTCCTCTGTCGGGAAAGAGAGACAAATGTCTGAGGATTCGTACCAACCGACTCAAGAACAGCTTCTTCCCTGCTGCAATCAGACTTTTGAATGTACCTACCTTGTATTAAGTTGATCTTTCTCTACACCCTAGCAATCGCTGTAACACTACCTTGTGCATTCTCTCCTTCCCTTCTCCTTGTCTGTGTAGCACGCAAGAAACTATTTTCAAAAGGTACATATGACAATAATGAATCAACTCAAATCAAAATCAAATCAGTTATAATGTACATCTCTGATGGAACCTTCTAAAGATTGATATATTTAGGGTTGCCGGTTTTTATGCTGTGTTGGAGTGCTTCAATACTTCAGCTAACTTACTAAGAGTTACAATATTCATTATGTTTAACACTTGCGATGAAGAGCTATAAGTGTAAAAAAGATAAATGCAGCTTAAACAAAGGCCAAATAATTGAAGGTTGCCTGTTTCACTCGACTTAACCCAGCCTCCTAAACAATCGTGCAAGAATCAGAGCAGTGCAACCCCGCCAATCGGAAGCTTGAGCTCCATGCGTAAGCAACGTGCATGGGCGCGCGACAGGATTTTCTCAGGGTGCAGGCATGTATCAGTGACTGATGTTCACTCATCCTCCATTCCGCGCAGAGCAAAACTTTTGCCAATAATGCATTCTGCATGAAAAGACTTAACCTGATGTCGTAATGTGTTCACTCAAAACGAAATCAAGAACGATGTTGCAATATCAGTATTCCCCTGGAGATCCGATAAGGTATAAATTATTGGTTCAGTGAATTTTCAGAGCTTTGTGGAGAGTGTTGCACTGCAGAAGGAAAGATCACTGCAAACAACAATGCCTGAAACTTTTAACGAAATTGCTAAAATATATTTCATGATTCTCCCCATTATTGGTGTTCCTGGTAAGTGACTCTAACCATTGAAGTTCTATAAATCTGCACGAAAATTTGTTTCCGGTTCTATTCTGTAAGTGATAATATTGCATACTGCTCTTGTGTTCACAATAATACAGGTCATCTATTTAAGCCATATGTCTTGATTTATCCTGGCAGTTTGATTCAATTGCATCAAATGATAATAAATCTTTATCAGTCACTCACGGGCACTCTGGACTTTCAAGTTCACAGTTTTGGTTGAAACTCGTGTCATACTCAAACTTACTTCAGTGCGCGGAATTCACTAGTGAGGTTATCAGTGAGTACAAAATCATACCAGGTAAGCAGCACAAAGAGCGGAGGAGCATGTGACCATGGTCATATATCACAGGGTGTACGTGTCACTGTAGAATGCTAAATAGAGTGGGGCCTTAAGTGAAACGACCCACAATCCGGTTTGATATCAAAGTCATTAGTTTAGGCAAGTTATCACTCCATTCCATTCAACTGTTCTTTGTTTTGTGGATTTAATCAGATGCAAAGTTGAATGCTTTCTGATCAATGATGAGTCTAGAAAGTGAAATATATTAATTATTATGTGTGGTAATGAACTGCAGCAACAGAAACACATATTGAAAATTTCCTGACAGGAACATCCTGCCACAAAATTGAATATTGAAATATTCTTACTCTGGGTACAGATGTAATCACGATCTACAGTTTGCGGATTACCGCACTGTCATTGCTCACTCTCCATCAGATTTGCAAGCCACCAGCAATGTTTTCAGTTCTGTTTGCATTAAGCTCGGCCTGTCCTTCAACTTTTCAGAAATAAAACTAATATACATAAAGACATACCTGGTCAGTCAAACAGTGCACTTCACATAAACAATTATCAGTGGCTGAGGACATTATTGAGCACTTCCGATACATTGGCTGCCGCAGCTCTCAAAAGACCATCCTGTCTTGGGGGAGAAACACACCAAATCTGCAGTGTTGTTTCAACATTTTCTAAACGACAGCAGCTAATATGATACATGGGCAGATCAGTCCCAATATACATGGAAGTTGTTGTCGCTCAGCGCGGCTCATGATGTGTATCCGTGTTACATACATGAGCTGGGAAAATTGCATCTCGAGCAGCTCCGGACTCACTGGGAAAACCGTTCAATTAATGTTTAAAGTCCGTCATCTCGAAATGTATTCAGGTAATATACCTGCAAACTAAACATTTTTTGGATTGAACCTCCCGAAATCCGAATATATTAGATTCCCCACCAGGTTCGGCTTTCATAACTCTCAGTTATCCAACGTTCTCGGGAAGGACAAACAGAACTCGATAATGTCAATTTGAAGTTCGACATGAATCTCCGAAAAACAATAATGCACCGGAGCAGCTTCCTGGAAGTCGGAGCGAACAGGGACAACTTGTCCATCATGCTGCACTACGCTTGAATTCATAACATGCAAATAATGCGGCGGAACTGCAGCACAGATGGAAAGGAAGCAAATCGGGCAATCCCAATTCAAGAGTAGAGGATCAGCATGTTCAATCAAATGAAACCACGTTCCAACACTTTGAGACCCGAGGACAGGCCTCCTTCCAATCGATTACAGCAAACACTATGTTTATTTCTGGCTGATCTATCTCGTTGTACCAATATGGTCCTCAGAATTTGTAGGTCAGGCGCTTTTTCTTGAGACACATGGATATTTGTAGGTCTTTCTGAATCACCATATTATGGAATTGGTTAAATTTTGATGGTTCGGTTCTTGTTTATCACTAGAGATTTTTTTTTACAAATATTATCCGTACATGTAATGACTTTTGATCAGTTAGTTATTCCTCAGAGGAGAGACATTCGTAGCCTGTTGTCAACATGCGTTTATCAGCCGAAGGTCACGAAAAATAACAATGTCAACTTTTTAAGATTGCATTATTTGCAATTCAATTATAATTTCCGTAAAATATTTACGCCCTTTCCAATCAATGATTCCTTATGGATTCCCATTTCATGTGGAGACCTGAACTGCGCACAGTATCCAAATTGCAGCAAAACTAAGGTTTGATGTTCATTTATCTTCATTTCTTTGAGTTTGTTCTTCCATCGTATTTCTCCAGAATGTATCTCCAGTACCTTGTTTCAACTTTGATTACTGTGCCAAACTGTGTTGCTTCTGTAAATGAAATTGAACGTTTACCGTGGCCCAGTTTACCATTCAATGCCATTCTATGCCATTTCGCAAACGTGTTCTTCCCTGCAGATTGCCAAGCCTGCCAAGTAACCCCAGCGAAAGCATTGGTCATTAAAAATCGATTGAGCAGTTTATCCATATTATTACTATCTTCATATATTTCTTTGCATTCTCCGCCATATTAATTACACTCGCAATTTGACATTGTATGTCAATTTTAAAATCCTTTGCCTGCTTCAAGTTGGCGTGTACTGGCCCTAACGCTGACCATTTGTGGAAGATGACTTTCCACCTTCCGTTACCTAAGTAAAGGCCATTAACCCTTTCCAATGTTTGATTACTTTATAAAACATACCGTTCATTCTCTTGCAAAATCTTGATTTTTTGAGGAATTTCTTCACAATTATTTGTTTTTTGCTCTCAACTGTGTTATCCGTTTTCTATATTCTTTCTTCAACCAATGATAATTCTGGTACAATTATACACAGCAATGGGCCCCAGAAGTTATATTACATTTAAATCCATTAAATTCTGATTTACTGTTCCCAAAATTCGAGTTGCCCTTAAAAATCATTGTGGAAGGTCTTTCCCAGATGGACAGATGAGATCATGCCCCGACCAGTGTCTCTCTGCTATCTCCTGTTGCAACATTGCGAGAGTCCCATTTGGGACTGATTTTTTAAAATGTTAAATCACTCGCCATTCCCACTGAATACTTTCCCTTACTCCCGTAAATTGGGCTGGAATGACAATTCTTGGAGACTCCACATCCTAATCCCTGTGCATGGATGGTGTTGTAAAGTTTATGTGTCAGGAACTCAGGTATACATTTTGGGTATTGCATGTCCCAGTTTTTGAACTTTTAACGTTTATTTATTCGTGTCATAAGTCGGACTACATTAAAATTGCAATGAAGTTATTGTGAAAATCTCCTAGTCGCCACACTCTGGCACCTGGTCGGGGCCACTGAGGAACAATGCAGCATGGCCAATGCACCAGTACGTATTTCAGACTGGGGGAGGAAACTGGAGCACCCGGAGGAAACACACGTAGACGTGGTGAGAAAGTCGATTCCACATAGACAGGGATTCAAGTCGGGAATCGAACCTGGGTCCCTGGCACTGTGAGACAGAAGTGCAGATCACGGTGCCACCATGCCGCCCTAATGTTGAGTACATGAGGAACTGCAAGGGCCTTATATATGCTGCATTTGTGTAAGTTACTTGGATCATTCGTTGTCCATTCTATTCTTATTCGGTTCTATCTTATTCTTATTCTGCATTCTATCGCTTCAATCGATGACATCTTCAACATAAATGCTTCTGAAATTTCTTCATTGTTCCTCAGCTATCGCTTATACACCACAGAGATTAACATTCAACAGTTGGTTTCATCCATTATTATGATCCATGTTATAACTGGACGAGAAGATCCCAGAATGTAACGCTGAGTCAAAAGACCGTGATGCTTTACTTTATTAGAAAACATAGATGAACAAAGTCACAGTATTTCCAAGGAGTTTTAACAACAATGGAATACATTTGTTAAACAGGAAAAAGTTGGATAATGATACAATACTTCTTTACTCCCCCGTGAGCTTCACAAATGTACATAGGTATTAAGGTAAACACGATTTAAACAGTTTGTTGGAGGCAAAAATGGCCTTAGTAGCAGAATATCCCTTTCAGCACAAAGACGGCTGTTCCTGCACAAACACTCCCACTTGAGCACAAGCGAACGCCAGCAAATTTCTCCTCAGAATCCTCCCAGATTATTGTCATTTTGCAGTTTCCAAACTCCACTCCGAAAACAAAACAAAACACATGCTTGATAATCGTTTCTCACAGCAATGCTTGCTATCAGCAGTTTGCATTCCTAATCCAGTTCATGAATTCCAGATTGCACTTTCAAAGAAAGCGTTTTTATCTACTTGTAACGACGAATACAGCATCTAGGTTTCAAACTCCCATTCAGTATTTCTTGGACTTGACTGTTACACAAACTGTTCACAATTGCTTTAACTATTGATTCGCAAATTCTGTTCAAATGGCCTCAACATTTCCATTTATCTCTGAGGTCTGCTTTCACATTTAAATCTGGTTACTGCATCGTGCTCTTTAACTGCGAACACTTCAGCCACGTGTCCCTTGAATTGCCCTCCAAGTATTGAGTTCAACTTAACGCCAAACTTACCAAGACATTCTTTTGTCCCAATTTCCTGCTTGCCTGGACTTCATGATTCTGTATTGTTTCTTTCATGCAAAGATGAGAGCAACTCACTTCTGGTTTCCAAGTTTGAACTCAATATATTCAATTAAAAGTATGAAGAAAACATCTTTCTACCTCAAAATAGTCCCCACTTGATGAGCAATAACTTTATATCTCTTCCAGCATGTTGATTTTCATGGCGTGGCCTTCTTTAAATGCAAAAAAGGCACAGTTGTCTCTGCAAACAACAACCAACCGCACAACCCCTCCCCCTTCCCCAATGCTAACACATTCGTTGAGCATGTAACTTCCTATGGGTTTACCCATTATTGCACAGAATCACTAAATTAGCACCAATTAAACTGTAGCTTATTTCTAATACATTATTAATTCGTAAACCTCACTTTACATTCATGTTAAAACTTCAACTTTTTTGTTATTTTTATTCCCTCACCTCCAACAAAATTAATGACAATATTTAAATTGTTTGATTTGATTCATTATTGTCACATGTATTAACATACAGTGAAAAGTATTGTTTCTTGCGTGCTATACAGACAAAATATACCGCTCATAGAGAAGGAAACGAGAGAGTGCAGCAGGTACTATGACAGGCATAGCTAGGGTGTAGAGAAAGAGCAAATTAATGCAAGATAAATCCATTCAAAAGTTTGACAACAGCAGGGAACAATCTGTTCTTGAGTCGGTTGGTACGTGACCTGAGAATTTTGTGCCTTTTTCCCTCAGGAAGAAGGTGGAAGAGAGAATGTCCGGTGTGCATGGGGTGCTTAATTATGCTGGCTGCTTTACCGAGGCAGCAGGAAGTGTAGACAGAGTCAATGGGTGGGAGGTTGGCTTTCGTGATGAACTGAGCTACATCCACGACCTTTTGTAATTCTTTGTGGTCTTGGGCAGAGCAGGAGCCATACCAAGCTGTAATACAACCAGAAAGAATGCTTTCTATGGTGTGTCTGTAAAAGTTTTTGAGAGTCTTAGCTGACATGCCAAATTTCCTTAGTCTTCTGAGAAAGTAGAGACGTTGTTGGACTTTCTTAAATATAGCTAGCGGAGTGCCACAGGGATCAGTGCTTTGTCCTCTGCTCTTTGTGATTTTTATTAATGACTTAGAGGAGGGGGCTGAAGGGTGGATCAGTAAATTTGCTGATGACACCAAGATTGCTGGAGCAGTGGATGAGGTGGACGGCTGTTGTAGGCTGCAAAGAGACATAGATAGGATGCAAAGCTGGGCTGAAAAATGGCAAATGGAGTTTAACCCTGATAAATGTGAGGTGATTCATTTTGGTAGGACTAATTTAAATGTGGATTACAGGGTCAAAGGTAGGGTTCTGAAGACTGTGGAGGAACAGAGAGATCTTGGGGTCCATATCCACAGATCTCTAAAGGTTGCCACTCAAGCGGATAGAGCTGTGAAGAAGGCCTATAGTGTGTTAGCTTTTATTAACAGGGGCTTGGAGTTCAAGAGCCGTGGGGTTATGCTGCAACTGTACAGGACTTTGGTGAGACCACATTTGGAATATTGTGGCAGTTCTGGTCACCTCACTGTAAGAAGGATGTGGAAGCGCTGGAAAGAGTGCAGAGGAGATTTACCAGGATGCTGTCTGGTTTGGAGGGTAGGTCTTATGAGGAAAGGTTGAGGGAGCTCGGGCTGTTCTCTCTGGAGCCCTAGAGAGAACAGGGGAGAGTTAATAGCGGTTTATAAAATGATGAAGGGGATAGGTAGAGTGAACGTTCAAAGCTATTTCCTCGGGTGGATGGAGCTATTACAAGGGGGCATAACTATAGGGTTCGTGGTGGGAGATATAGGAAGGATATCAGAGGTATGTTCTTTTCGCAGAGAGTGGCTGGGGTGTGGAATGGACTGCCTGCAGTGGAGTCAGACACTTTAGGAACATTTAAGCGGTTATTGGACAGGCACATGGAGCACACCAGGATGATAGGGAGTGGGATAGCTTGACTTGGTTTCAGATAAAGCTCGGCACAACATCGTGGGCCGAAGGGCCTGTTCTGTGCTGTACTGTTCTATTCTATTATCTGTTATAGTGTCGGCATGAGGGGGTTAGGATAGGTTGTTGGTGATCTGGACGCCTAACAATTTATTTGAAGCTCTCGACACTTTCTACTTCGTCCCCGTTGATGTAGACAGGGGTATGTTCTCCTTTATGCTTTCTGAAGTCGATGACAATCTCCTTCATTTTGTTGACATTGAGGGAGAGATTACTGTTGCCGCACCAGTTCACTAGATTCTCTATCTCATCATTGACAGGTACTCTGTCTCGTCATTGTTTGAGATCCGATCCACTATGGTGGTGTTGCAGGCAAACTTGAAAATCGAATTGGAGGGGAATTTGGCCGCATAGTCATCGGTGTATAAGGAGTAAATTATCGAAAGCTTTATATGGAAGCATCATTACGTTTATGTGTATTCCATAAATAGCAGAGGAAATTGATATAGGTAAAGAGAAGGAGACTTGGATGGTTGTTGAATGCACTGAAGTATTCACCCTTATCTCACCATTTAACAGAATGACTCTGAGTAGGATCGGTAAACGCATAAATCGTGTACTGAATGCCTTTGGAATATTTGCATGGTTTCAGAAAGAAAATATACATAATTGTGAAAGGGCATACAGACCCTGTAAAATGATCTGCGAGGAGAGATGAGTTCAACGGGGCCTTATTCGCTGAATTTTAAATAATGAAAGGACATCAGATTGAACATTGCATCATACTCGCAAAACTGTACAGACTGGATGGAGGGAGGATGTGTTCCCTGTTTGAGGAGTTTCGAACCAATGGCACAGTCTCAGGATATTGTTAAAAAGAAGGATAGGAAGGGTAGGATTCGAGAACCGTGGATAACCAGGGAAATTGAGGGACTGGTCAAAAAGAAAAGAGAGGCGAATGGTCGGTCCAGGCAGCTAAAAACGGAGGGAGCTCTGGAGGAGTACAAAGAAAGTAGGAAAGAACTCAAACGGGGAATTAGAAGAGCAAAAAGGGGTCACGAAATGTTCTTGGCAGACAGGATTAAGGAGAGTCCCAAGGTATTTTATTCATACGTTAGGAACAAAAGGGTTGTCAGGGAAAAAATCAGACCTCTCAGGGACAAAAGTGGGGAATTATGCTTGGAGCCCAAAGAAGTAGGGGAGATCCTAAATGAATACTTTGCGTCGGTATTCACAAAGGAGAGGGATGTGTTGACTGGGAGTGTCTCGGAGAGGAGTGTTGAACCGTTGGAGAAAATCTCCATTACAAGGGAGGAAGTGTTAGGTTTGTTAGAGAATTTAAAGACTGACAAATCCCCAGGGCCTGATGGAATCTATCCAAGGCTGCTCAGGGAGACGAGAGATGAAATCGCTGGGCCTCTGACGCAAATCTTTGTCACGTCACTGGACACAGGTGAGGTCCCAGAGGATTGGAGGATAGCTAATGTGGTCCCGTTATTTAAGAAGGGTAGGAAGGATAACCCAGGTAATTATAGGCCGTGAGCTTGACGTCCGTGGTGGGGAAGTTGTTGGAGAAGATTCTTAGAGATAGGATGTATGCGCATTTAGAAATGAATAAACTCATTAACGATAGTCAGCATGGTTTTGTGAGAGGGAGGTCATGCCTCACTAACCTGGTGGAGTTTTTTGAAGAAGTGACCAAAATGGTTGACGAGGGAAGGGCTGTGGATGTCGTCTATGTGGACTTTAGTAAAGCGTTTGACAAAGTCCCTCATGGCAGGCTGGTGAAAAAGGTTGGATCTCATGGGATAAAGGGGGAGGTGGCTAGATGGGTGGAGAACTGGCTTGGTCAAGGAAGACAGAGGGTGGTAGTGGAAGGGTCTTTTTCCGGCTGGAGGCCTGTGACTAGTGGTGTTCCGCAAGGCTCTGTATTGGGACCTCTGCTGTTTGTGATTTATATAAATGTTCTGGAAGAAGGTGTAACTGGGGTGATCAGTAAGTTTGCGGACGACACAATATTGGCAGGACTTGCAGATAGTGAGGAGCATTGTCAGAAGCTACAGAAGGATATAGATATGCTGGAAATTTGGGCAAAGAAATGGCAGATGGAGTTCAATCCTGATCAATGCGAAGTGATGCATTTTGGCAGAAATAATGTAGGGAGGAGCTATATGATAAATGGCAGAACCATAAAGGGTGTAGATACGCAGAGGGACCTGGGTGTGCAAGTCCACAGATCCTTGAAAGTGACATCACAGGTGGAGAAGGTGGTGAAGAAGGCATCTGACATGCTTGCCTTTATAGGACGGGGCATAGAGTATAAAAGTTGGGGTCTGATGTTGCAGATGTATAGAACGTTGGTTCGGCCGCATCTGGAATACTGCGTCCAGTTCTGGTCGCCACACTACCAGAAGGACGTGGAGGCTTTGGAGAGAGTTCAGAGGAGGTTTACCAGGATGTTACCTGGTATGGAGGGGCTTAGTTATGAGGAGAGATTAGGTAAACTGGGGTTGTTCTCCCTGGAAAGACGAAGGATGAGGGGAGACTTAATAGAGGTGTATAAAATTATGAAAGGCATAGATAGGGTGAACGGTGGGAAGCTTTTCCCCAGGTCGGTGGTGACGTTCACGAGGGGTCATAGGTTCAAGGTGAAGGGGGGGGGGGGAGGGTTAACACAGATATCAGACGGACATATTTTACACAGAGGGTGGTGGGGGCCTGGAATGCGCTGCCAGGCAAGGTGGTGGAGGCGGACACACTGGGAACGTTTAGGACTTATCTAGACAGCCATATGAACGGAGTGGGAATGGAGGGATACAAAAGAATGGTCTAGTTTGGACCAGGGAGCCGCGCGGGCTTGGAGGGCCGAAGGGCCTGTTCCTGTGCTGTATTGTTCTTTGTTCTTGTTCTTTGTTCTTTGCTCTTTGATGGACCATTTAGGAGTGAGATGAGAAAACATTTCTTCAACCACAGTTGAGTGAACCTCTGGAATTCTTTTCCACCGCACACTGTGGAGGCGAATTCATTAAATATACGCAAGAAAGAGACTATTCTCTTTTATATTTGAATGGAATCAATGAGCATGATAAAAAAAACAACAAAAATATGCCATTGAAATAACTAATCCATCATGATCATGTTGAATGGCGGACCTGTCCCGAAGTGTCGAATCGCCTCTCACTGCTCCGAGGTACTATGTTTATATTTTTTCTAGCATAGCTTCCAACATATTCTGCAATAAATAATCAAAGCTTGGTATCCCATGTCTACTCAAACAGCAGACCTTTTTGAATGCATGGCACGTTATTTATCTGTATAACCTTTTCCTCTTACAGTTAACCTGTTGGCGATTGTAATCCTCTCGCGGGGAAAGTGTGGTCTCACCAAGTGCATCACACGCTATCTGATGGCAATGGCAGTGGCAGATCTCCTTGTCGTCATCATTGGTCCACTATTGAAGCGAATTCTCCACAGTAATTCTCGATTCACTACAACTCTGTGCAGTTCCATCAATATGCTGTATTTTGGAGCAACAAACTGTTCTGTCTGGTTCACAGTTTCTTTCACATTTGATCGATTTGTGGCTATTTGTTATGAGAAGCTGAAATTAAAATACTGCACCGAGAAAATAGCAGTAGCAGTTATTGGAACAATAAGTGTGTTGGGTTTCTTCGAGGCACTCCCCTGGTACTTTACATATGTACCGTTGAAAATAGTTGGAAATGTTCCCTGGTATTGTATAACTGGTCAAGCCTTCTTTACGTCACCCGCTTGGGGAGTATTTGAATTGCTACATCGAATATTAACTCCATGTTTACCATTTTTTTTAATGTTGCTCCTCAACATCTTGTCAGTCAGGCAGATTTTAAAGGCGAGTAGAGTCCGGAAGCGACTCCGAAGCTGCAGTAATAGAGTTAATCAGAGGGACCCAGGGATGGAGAACAGACGGAAATCCATCATTTTACTTTTCAGTGTATCCGGCAGTTTTATGTTATTGTGGGTAACAATGGTCGTATATAACATTTACCGGCGAATTGCTGTTGTTACGACATATGACTCTTACTCTGACCCTCGTTATATCGCCAATGAGGTAGCAGGAATGCTGCAATTCCTAAGTACCTGCACCAACACTTTTATTTACGCTGTAAGCCAGTCAAAATTCAGAGAGGACCTGAAGAACCTGATGAAATACCCTTTATATCGCATTATTACATTTGTTAAGTGATTGCCACTCTGTTGCATTCACTTTGAACGAAGTCGAAAATCCATTTTTTGTCAGCAGCACAGTGCCTTGTCTTGAGCTTAATGCGGATGGTAATATCATAATTGGTTGAAACATTGACCTGAGGCTGCACTTATACTTCAGGAGATAGACGAAATTGCGTTTCAAAATGGCTGCACGGAAGAGTTCGTCTGGAGTTCAAGGAGCCCAAATGCATAAGAGGGATAACCCCATACCATAGTTTAAATCCAGCTATCCCTCTTCAGTGCAGCCAGTTTGAGAAACTGTTCGTCAATCATCTGAGAGTAAGTTTAGCCTAGTTCTGCAGCTAGCCTTTCAGGTGCTATACATGTACCTATAGTTTGCCTGCCTCCCAGTTTCCCTGTCATTCTTTCTCTCTCAGTGACCTTTAACTTTCCCCATCTTGACAGCCTGTGTCTTTCGCTGTCCTTCTCTGTGTATTTGTTTTCATTTGCACCCATTTCCTGACAATCATTGTAACTTTTTTCTCAATAGACATGTATGTCTTATTTCTTCACCTTCCCCATCTCTTATGTAATAGCCTGTAAAGTGTGTAACAGAGAGGTGGAGGGAGATATATAGGAATCGATGTGGACCTACAGATGGAAAATCAAATGCGCCAGATATGTTCGGCGATTAGTATATATCTTTCGAGCTCGAAATCTAGTGCCTCGCATTCTTTCTGCCCTATTTTAAATGAACATTGTCTGAGTTTCTGGCCTCGACTCTCCTCTTCAGTTTCATGCATTTGCACAGAATTGGACTGGACAGGTTTTAATTCATTTAATTTTGAATGTGGATTTTAAAGCAATTTTGTAATGCCCTGCTTGATGAGAACGCACCTTCGTTCCAGACACGAGGAAATAAAATTCCTGGTGTCGTCCAATCCGATTCCAGGAATTATTGGTATTTCGCCTTTAAAGAAAGATATAACATATTAAATCGAAGACTTTTGTCAATTCCGCTTAAGCAATCAATGCATGAATAAAAGTTAAGTCGAGGTCTTGTTTTGGACTTGAATTCTACTATGTTCCTGTAAGATAACTTATTGTTGGTTGGGTGGGTGATTATTGATTGCGTGGGTTTGAATAAATATTGGTTGCACTAATAAGATTATTTGTCCATCGTATAAGGGTTAAAACAGACTGTGCAGCAGAGAAGAGTCAACAGTTGAATAGTCACGTGTTCCTGCGGCAGGGGTATATTTAACGTTGTGTCTGGGAAGTGAATGCAACTATTCATTAATATTGCAACATTTGTTCCCTGATAGGGATTCTCCCGATACGACTACTGCTGACTTGCCTGTTCCCAGACCTCTGAATTTAAACTATTGACGCTTACCACCATGCCTTAAGTAACTCTGCCTGGCCAAAGTTAACAATGCATTTAAAACATCAAGATATATGTTTTAAAATCGTACAAACTTGTTTTGATTGTCTTAATGCAGACACATATGTCTAATCTGTTGGCATGAGCTTGCTTAATAATCATTTGACTCTTACTGATCTCTGTCCTCTGAAAGACAGCATTCTGCCGATAAATATTATTAGCTGATTATGAATCACCTTCTATAATCCCTCCTCCTGGCCATTGGCTAGCACAATACTAGACCAGTAAATAAAAGCTTAAGTCCTAAAAAGCGATTGATTTTTTAATTACTCCACAGTCATCCTGATTACCATCACTATCTCTGCATTGATTGTCTGTAATTGTATCTGTGTCTTGACCTTCGTTAATGCTAAAAGTCAAAAGGAAAAGTAATCTCATGTCATGTATATCACGAAATGAATGTATGATAGTGCATATTCTCATACGTTAGAGGAGCGTATGGTAATGTAGTATCTCCTGGATCGATATCACTGCTGCTGCAGTCGTCATTAACTTTGTTGCTAAGGAACAACAACACTTGAATATCTGCACAATCACAATGATCATCAGATTGAAAATGAAGAACAGCACTATTCCTTGCACTATACTGGTCTCTCGTGTCCCCATTCAGCCTGTTGCCGAATTCCACAGAGAAAAAGATTTTGATTGTTTAAGTTTCTCGACCTCCTTCCGAATGTGTGTCACCAAATTAGTTATGTTCTCCGAAGTGTCGGTATGTATGTACAACATTTTAGTCCAATTAAAGCCCATATTCCACCCCTAGCTGCAAAGATGAAGTCTAATGTCATCAGATTCTGTAGAGAAACAGTGCGCATTGCAACCATCTCACCACTGACCTCCGTAAGGGCTGGAGCAGTATTCTTGGCAACTCGTTCCAAACTTGAGATAATAGCTTCAGTCTCAATTAATGTGCTTATATATGAATACGGAGGCGTCATTATAACAATGAATGTGTCTAATCACACAAGGGCACGTCGTTTTCTCCAATTTGGAAGCTGGTAAGAATGATACATATATGGAACTGCATATCGAAGGTAACATGGCCCCTTCCAACTGAAAGGCAAAATCGGATATGCCCTATTTCGACAAATTGAATACGTAATATTGAGAGTGGGATACACGTGTTCTCCTTTGAAGCAAAATGTAATATTGCAAGATCAATATTCACTGGGTGGATTCAGACAAATTTGACTGGTTACATTTACTGAGTGTTGACACTTTCTGGTGCCCAAGTTCTCTCCAGGGCATCTTTTGTTCTCAACACACAACAGTCCTTGTGGCTCCGATTCTGTTCAATTTAAAACAAGGCTGGACTGGATGTGTTGAAGAAGGGTGAATACCTATTCACGTGACCTGGGCCACCTGTAAAGGATCCATTAATGTAAAAGTCTACACTGTCACATTCCCGATGTAAACCTGTTGCTCTCGCCATGTCATCTCTAAAAGGCTGAATAAGCTGATCCCACATAATTAAATCTGCCTATGATAAAGATACTGGGAGGGAACGTTTCCCTCCCTCAACATGTTTATGAATGTATGAGCATACTCAATCTTGAGATATATCAGCAGTTTTAGCAGATGTGCATGCCATATACAGATAAGTATTAGTATGCAGTTCACAAAGGACTGTCTGGTAAACTCAACATTAAAATAACAAGAAAGTTGACAATTATTTTGCTATTTTTCAATTAATAACTTCAATATTCTCTTCATTTGTCTCCTGGCCGCTTGCTAATATTGAGGAAAAAAGATAAACGTTCATTTGCAGAACTACACTGTAATTTTGTTGCCTTTCACTTCAAGTCTCCCAGCTTGACAAACCTTTAGGTTTGATTGTTGTAATCAATGTTACATTCTTCAGTTCAGATGGTTCCCTGAAAATGCCACGCATTGTAAGTTAATGCCACGTCTTGTAAGTTAAAACAGGGTGGCCCTAAGGCCCTTGAATTAGTAACATAAGAACTAAATTATTTACTTTTTACTTATTTTAACATTAATCTGATTACGGTACCATAACTTGGTCAAAACTCATAATTTTGTCTGAAAATCCCATTAGCCCTTTTATCAGGCATGTGGCTGCTGAAGCCATATTGATCCTATGGTCTGCAGATTATCCATTCTCTGGGACAACTTCGTTACTGCTGGCGTGACCACGAGGAAACGATTTTAGCTGCGTCCAATGTCGCCATCTTGGATCATACTTTTCATCAACTATGGCACATTTCTGGCGTCTTACAATAAAGTTGAAAGACTCCTTCCGTCGAGTTCCTAACCCCTTCTTGCCGGTCATGAGCTATACTATCATCTTATCTCCAGGCGTAGGGAGCTTTGTGGTGCTTTCCTTTGCTAATTTCATCCAATCTCTATGCTGCTGTTGAGTGATCACCTCTCTTTTAAGATAATGCAAACGGTTCATTAAGTTTCCCATACACTGGAACATTGCCTCTGTACCAATCTCAGGTTCTCTGCCTCCTACTATCACATCCTCTGGGAGGTGGATTGCTCTACCAGTTATCAGTTCAAAAGGGGTTAACCCCGTTCCTGGAGATTAAGTGGCTCTCTGTCGGAAGAACATTGTAGGCAAGGCCTGTAACCAATTGTTCACTTCATCCCAACTGGCTTTGGCTAAGCTATTCTTCAGTACTCTGTTCATTTGTTCTACCATTCCTGAGCTCTGAGGGTGGAAAATATGTGAAATCTTTGTCTTTTCCATAACAATCTGCAGACTTCTCTTAAAACTCTCCCTGTGAAATGAGTTCCGTGGTCTGAGTCCAACTGAAGACAGTAAGACGTTTCACAACACCAGGTTAAAGTCCAACAGGTTTATTTGGTAGCAAAAAGCCACAGATCCTCTCCACCTTCCAACTGAAGAGCCATTCCCCATCTCGATAGTATCTCATTTGCCTACACGAAAGCTACAGTTTTGGCTCTTGCACTTCGACATGGAGATGATTCAACCCATCTGTTAAACTGAGCAGTCCTTGTTGCTCAGAAGGGAAGGGGGGAGAGGAGTAGAGGCTTCATCATTGGGGACTCCATTGCGAAAGGGACGGATAGGAGATTTTGCGGGAACGAGCGAGACTCGCGGTTGGTGTGTTGCCTCCCAGGAGCCAAATTCCATGATGTCTCGGATCGTGTTTTCGAAATCCTGAAGAGGGAGGGGGACCAGCTCCAAGTTATGGTTCACAAAGGTATTCGAGACATAGGTGGGAAAAGGGATGGGGATGTACGGTAGAAATTAAGCGAGTTAGGGTGGAAGCTTAGGGCTGGAACAAACAGAATTGTTAGCTCTGGTTTGTTACCCATGCCACGTGATAGTGAGGAGAGGAATAGGGAGAGAGAGCCGTTGAAAACGTGGTTACAGGGATGTTGCAGGAGGGAGGGTTTCAGATACCTGGACAATTGGGGCTCTTTCTGGGGTAGGTGGGACCTCTACAGACAGGATGTTCTGCACCTGAACCAGAGGGGTACCAATATCTTGCGGGGGGGGGGGGGGGGGGTGGGATTTGCTAATGCTCTTCGGGAGGTTTTAAACTAATTCAGCAGGGGGTGGGTACCTGAATTGTAGCTCCGGTGTACAGGGGTTGAGAGTAGTGAGGGCATGGATGAGGTTTCAGGGTCGCAGGAGTGTACTGGCAGGCAGGAAGGTGGACTGAAGTGTGTATACTTCAACGCCAGGAGCATCCGGAATAAGGTGGGTGAGCTTTCAGCATGGGTTGGTACCTGGGATTTCAATGTTGTGGCTATCTCGGAGACATGGATAGAGCAGGGACAGGAATGGTTGCTGCAGGTTCCAGGGTTTAGATGTTTCAGTAAGTGCAGGGAAGGTGGTAAAAGAGGGGGAGGTGTGGCATTGTCGGTCAAGGACAGTATTACGGTGACAGAAAGGACATTTGATGAAGCCTCGTCTACTGAGGTAGTTTGGGCTGAGGATAGAAACAGGAAAGGAGAGGTCACCCTGTTGGGAGTTTTTTTATAGACCTCCGAAAAGTTCCAGAGATGTAGAGGAAAGGATTGCAAAGATGATTCTGGATAGAAGCGAAAGTAACAGGGTAGTTGTTATGGGGGACTTTAACTTTACAAATATTGACTGGAAAAGCTATAGTCCAAGTACTGTAGAGGGGTCAGTTTTTGTCCAATGTGTGCAGGAAGGCTTCCTGACACAGTATCTAGATAGACCAGCAAGAGGCGAGGCCACATTGGATTTGGTACTGGGTAATGAACCAGGCCAGGTGTTAGATTTGGAGGTAGGTGAGCACTTTGGTGATAGTGACCACAATTCGATTACGTTTACCTGAGCAATGGAAAGACACAGTTATATACCAAAGAGCAAGAGTTATAGCAGGGGGGAAAGGAAATTATGATGCTATTAGGCGAGATTTAGGTGGCATAGTTTGGGGAAGGAAACTGCAGGGGATGGGCACAATTGTAATGTGGAACTTGTTCAAGGAACAGCTACTACGCGTCCTTGATAAATATGTACCTGTTAGGCAGGGAGGAAGCAGTCGTGTGAGGGAAGCGTGGTTTACTAAAGAGGTTGAATCTCTTGTGAAGAGGAAGAAGGAGACGTATGTTAAGATGAGACGCGAAGGCTCAGTTAGGGCGCTTGAGAGTTACATGTTAGCCAGGAAGGACAAAAAGAAAGCGTTAAAAAGAGCAAGGAGGGGACATGAGAAGTCTTTGGCAGGTAGGATCAAGGAAAATAGATAAATAAATCAAGTAGATAAGGTTGTTAAGAAGGCATATGGTGTCTTGGCGTTTATTGGTAGGGGGATTGAATTTAGGAGTCGTAGCGTTATGTTGCAACTGTACACAACTCTGGTGCGGCCGCACTTGGAGTACTGTGTGCAGTTCTGGTCCCCACATTACAGGAAGGATGTGGAGGCTTTGGAGAGGGTGCAGAGGAGGTTTACCAGGATGTTGCCTGGTATGGAGGGGAGATCCTATGAGGAGAGGCTGAGGGATTTGGGATTGTTTTCGCTGGAAAGGCGGCGGCTAAGAGGGGATCTTATTGAAACATATAAGATGATTAGAGGTTTAGATAGGGTGGATAGTGATAGCCTTTTTCCTCTGATGGAGAAATCCAGCACGAGGGGGCATGGCTTTAAATTGAGGGGGGGTAGTTATAGAACCGATGTCAGGGGTAGGTTCTTTACCCAGAGGGTGGTGAGGGATTGGAATGCCCTGCCAGCATCAGTAGTAAATGCGCCTAGTTTGGGGGCGTTTAAGAGATCCGTAGATAGGTTCATGGACGAAAAGAAATTGGTTTAGGTTGGAGGGTCACAGTTTTTTTTTTTTTTTAACTGGTCGGTGCAACATCGTGGGCCGAAGGGCCTGTTCTGCGCTGTAATGTTCTATGTTCTATGTTCTATGTTCTAAAACCCTAAAGCTTTCTATAGGTATGTCAGGAGTAAAAGAATGACTAGGGTAAGATTAGGGCCAGTCAAGGACAGTAGTGGGAAGTTGTGCATGGAATCTGAAGAGATAGGAGAGGCACTAAATGAATATTTGCCGTCGGTATTCACACCGGAGAGGGACAGTGTTGTCGAGGGGAGTACTGAGATGCAGGTTGATGCACTGGAAGGGATTGTGGTTCATAAGGAGGAGGTGTCAGCAATTCTGGAAAGGGTAAAAATAGAACAGTTCCCTGGGCCGGATGGGATTTATCCTAGGATTCTCTGGGAGGCAAAAGAGGAGACTGCAGAGCCTTTGGCTTTGATCTTTGTGTCGTCATTGTCTACAGGAACAGTGGCAGTAGACTGGAAGATAGCAAATGTTGCCCCCTTGTTCAAGAAGGGGGGTCGGGACAACCCTGGTAATTATAGACCTGTGAGCCTTATTTCTGCTGTGGGAAAAGTTTTGGAAAGGATTATAAGAGATAGGATTTATAATCATCTAGAAAGGAATGATTTGATTAGGGATAGCCAGCATGGTTTTGTGAAGGGTAGGTCGTGCCTCACAAACCTTATTGACTTATTTGAGAAGGTGACCAAAGAGGTGGATGAGGGTAAAGCGGTTGATGTATTGTATATGGATTTCGGCAAAGCTTTTGATAAGGTTCCCCATGGTAAGCTATTGCAGAAAATACAGACACATGGGATTGAAGGTGATTTAGTGGTTTGGATCAAGAATTGGCTAGGTGTAAGAAAACAGAGGGTGGTAGTTGCTGGGAAATATTCATCCTGGAGTTCAGTTACTAGTGGTGGACCACAAGGAACCGTTTTGGGGCCACTGCTGTTTCTCATTTTTTTTAATGACATGGATGAGGGCGTGGAAGGATGGATTAGCAAATTTGCGGATGACACTAAAGTCGGTGGAGTTGTAGACAGTGCGGAGGGAAGTGGCAGGTTACAGAGGGACATGGATAAGCTGCAGAGCTGGGCTGAGAGGTGGCAAATGGAGTTTAATGCGGAAAAGTGTGCGGTGATTCACTTTGGAAGGAGTAACAGGAATACAGAGTACTGGGCTAATAGAAAGATACTTGGTAGTGTGGATGAACAGAGGGATCTGGTTGTCCATGTGCATAGATACCTGAAAGTTAGCACCCAGGTTCATAGCGTTGTTAAGGAAGCATACGGTGTGTTAGCTTTTATTGGTAGAGGGATTGAGTTTCGGAGCCATGAGGTCATGCTGCAACTGTACAAAACTCTGGTGCGGCCGCACTTGGAGAATTGTGTGCAGTTCTGGTCGCCGCATTATAGGAAAGACGTGGAAGCATTGGAAAGTTTGCATAGGAGATTTACCAGGATGTTGCGTAATATGGTGGGAAGATCATATAAGGAAAGGCTGAGGGACTTGAGGTTGTTTTTGTTGGAGAGAAGAAGGTTAAGAGGTGACTTAATAGAGGCATACAAGATGATCAGAGGATTAGATAGGGTGGATAGTGAGAGCCTTTTTCCTCGGATGGTGATGGCTAACATGACGTGACATAGCTTTAAATTGAGGGGTGAGAGATGTAGGACAGATGTTAGAGGTCGGTTCTTCACTCAGAGAGTAGTAAGGGCGTGGAATGCCCTGCCTGCAGCAGTAGGGGACTCGTCAACATTAAGAGTATTCAAATGGTTATTGGATAAACATATGGATGATATTGGAATAGTGTAGATTGGAGGGGCTTTAGATTGGTTTCACTGGTGGGCGCAACATCGAGGGCCGAAGGGCCTGTACTGCGCTCTAATGTTCTATGTTCTCTGTTCTAACTAAACAATAGTTTTTTACCTCTCACTTTAGGTCATTGTCCTGTGAAATGCATTCGCAAACGTTTCCATCGTCCTTTGGGCCTTGGCTGGTTCCCCATCTTTACTTGACAATGGAGTCCTCGTTCTACTTGGGCATACTGGATACACCTTTGATAAAATGTAGCTTTCGTTTCTCCGATTCCCTTCCAATACCAACAATTTCCAATTAGAATGGTAAGTTTGTCCCTGCTTGTGTGTACTACACCATGATACAACTTTACCAATGTCTGTTGCACAGTTTCTGGTGCTATTATTTTCCCTTCACTCTTCCATACACCATCCCCAATCTGTATTGTTCTTCCCGCATGCTTTCTCCCCTCCCGGACAACAAAGCATTCCGTGGTGCCGAAATCAGTGTTTTCTTTCTGCGAGAACAATGCTCTTAACGGTATTCAAAACAGAAAACGGCTCAGTTTCCGATCTGCGTGCAAGGATACGCCAGAGGAAATCCAGCCAGCAAACGCATTCTTGCGAATCTTATCTTGAAGAGTGATTTGTATTTCAGGCATTGATTACGGATGTGAAATTGAAGCTAAGCCTGACATATTATGGCTTTCTGCGCATTTCACAAAGGAATTTAACTGTTTTGTAAATAATGGGAAGATGTTACATGGCCAAAGTGCCATTGATAGCGCTTATTTTACCATTAATGTCAACCGTTCCGAAATGACAATAACGATGGGAAGCTATAAATATTTATCTTCTGTATTTTCAAATACAACTAATGATTTCTCTATCTGCCTATAAATTTACAACAATATTCTTTCAGATTGTAAAAAGGCTGCCTTGGAATGTACACAGGTCAACGTTCACAAGGGTCTTGACGTTTAATATGATAGTCAGAGATAATATCACGGAAGATGAAAAAACTGCTCAACCAATTGAGTTTGTATTATGGTATACCACTAATTAATGAAACTGACGCCTTCCCATTTGCTTATCCTCTGAATTTTGGGAAAGTGCATGATAATTTTATTTTGTTAGAGAGATTGCCATCAATAGAGTTTTCATCAAAGATTAAAACTCAATTGACTGACACATATGGAATGGACATTCTCACTTAGATGTCAGTCATAAAACTAACAAGAGATACTGGGGTTGATTAAATTTACCTTCAGTGGAGTGCTACAGCCCCAAACGACTTACTGCTTGCAATAATGCCTAAAAGTCAAGCTGCTGAAACAATGACCGTTTCTAAGACTTTTTTAAATCCGCTGTTCATTTCATTGGATCACACGGATGATCCCAGGAATGGTAGGCCTGACATACGATGAATGTCTGAGGATCGTGGGATTATATTCATTGGAGTTTAGGAGGTTGAGGGGAGATCTGATAGAGACTTACAAGATAATGAACGGCTTAGATAGGATGGACGTAGGGAAGGTGTTTCCATTAGCAGGGGAGACTAGGACGCGGGGGCATAGCCTTAGAATAAAAGGGAGTCACTTTAGAACAGAGATGAGGAGAAATTTCTTCAGCCAGAGAGTGGTAGGTCTGTGGAATTCATTGCCACAGAGGGCTGTGGAGGCCGAGACGTTGAGCGTCTTCAAGACAGAAATTGATAAATTCTTGATTTCTCGAGGAATTAAGGGCTATGGGGAGAGAGCGGGTAAATGGAGTTGAAATCAACCATGATTGAATGGTGGAGTGGACTCGATGGGCCGAATGGCCTTACTTCCGCTCCTATGTCTTATGGTCTTATGGTCTTAAATGAGCGGGATGCTCAATGGAATAGAAAAGTCAATGGGTGACAATCATTAAAACAGAGATAAAACAGATAGGTTGCGAAATTAAATGAATGGAAACGTGCACAACTTGGGAGAATCAATCGATAAGATTCCCAATTAATTGGGAAAATTGATGAGTTGATTGAAAAGATAAATAGCGGGCGACCGTCAATGGATTGGCAACGTCAATGCATGATAACCAACACTATGCACAACACACGTTCGTGCTTTTCTCAAAGTGATACTGAGATAATGCAGCGCCGCTCATCGGGGCATTCTCAAAAATACTGAATACAAAGTGAACAGCATTTATTCTTCAAGAAGAAAGATTGGTGATTGATTGGGCATTGGGCTCAGAATTTCAGCGTTCCTGTACGTCCACTTACGTAAGTCACGAGTCGCAAATACCAATGGATCTCATACAACAACATCTTCCATCAACGCACTAATTGCACCTAACCAGCCTTTACGTTCTCCCTATGTCTGTGTGAGATTCCTCCGGGTGCTCCGGTTTCCTCCCACGATCTGAATGACGTGTTGGTTAGGAGCATTGGCCGTGCTAAATTGTCCCTCAGTGTACCCAAACAGGCGCTAGTGTGGGCAGACGAGGGAATGTTAATGAACGAATCACGTTTTAATTCTTCCTTAGTTCACAGTTACATTGTTCAGCATGCAACATTTAAACCTGAGGGAAAAAAGTCAACGACACCATTATTAAGACAGAGAAAATCAGAGCTCAAATTAAAGAAATTCGTTCTCCACTTGTCCATCTTCTTCTTAATTTTCGCCAGAGCTACTGGCGCAGTACGAATCCCCTGAATATAGGAAAAGGCTTCGTGAAAAGTATCATCATGCTTCCACTGTAACTGTCCCAGTGACCAGAAACATTATGTAATATGTGACCCTGTGTATAGTGATGCACCCATTCATTGAGGATGCGACGAGGGTGGCTCAGTGGCACAGTGATTGACAACTTCTCCCCGTGCCTGTGTGGTTTTCCTCCGGGTGAATCGGTTTCCTCCTCCGTTCGCAGGATGTGTGGGTTACGTTGGTTGGCCATGTTAAACTGCCCCTAACTTTCAGGGCGATTTGCAGGGTAAATACATGCCCCTCTAGCCAGTGCCTGCACCGTCCAATAAATATTTGAAACCTGAAGTGACGACTTACCTTAACTCCAGTCGCAGAACAAGGTGGTTCATGTTTAACTGTTGCCTTTGGAAGCAAAATGTTTTGAAAGAAAAATGTTTAACTGAGCCTTTGGAAGCAAATGCTGTCCTTGCCAATGCCATGAACCAAAACATGCAGCATCAGCATGTTCGCTTTCTGTGCTCGTTTAAAAAATACAAATTCACCCATGTCTCTTTAAACATAAATCTTCAACAGAAAGTGTTTGATCATCTCCCAAAATAATTTCGAGGAAGACAGGAAGGTTCAGTTTCAATTCAATTGCATTATTTACTTCATTTATGGCTTCAGTCAACTGGAGTTGAATGTGTGTGGTGAACCAGAGATGGTTACCACTATGGGTATTTGTACATATGTCACTCTTGTTACTGTTGGGGTTAGGGTTGGGGTGTTCCACCTGTTAGCATTGTTCTGTGGTACACTCCGTTTGGCTCCGCCTCCGTACAGGAGTATAAAGTTCACTGCTACTTCCTAGTAGCCCTTAGTCTGGGATAGTATTGTTAAGCAGTATGCTCTATTCTTGTTGTGAATAAAAGCCTTTATTCCCGGGTATGTCCTAGCCTCCCATGTGAATTAATCACGCATCAATTTTATTCACAACAAAATACCGAAAATTCTGTTCGAAGAAAAATGGAGCAGATGCTGAAACCCGATCGGCTAACCTTGTGCCGCTGGAGCGTCGAATACTTTTGACCATTGGTTGAAGTGTTTCGTGGATTACATCGATGCCTCGACAGCAGTCCAGGCCGATGCCAACAGATTATGGGTCCTCCACGCAAGGGTGAGCGACACCGTGAATGCAACAATCCGTGATTTCCAAAATTACAAAGAGGCCATCGAATTACTCAAGAAGCTGTACCATAAACAGCCGAACGAAATTCATGCTCGTCACCTATTAGCCACTCGACGGCGGCAGCCCGGCAAAACTACGGGACAGTACCTGCGTGAACTTCAACAGCTAGCCAGAGCCTACAATTGCAAGGAGGTGTCGGCCACTCAATACACCAACGATCTGATCCGAGATGCGTTCGTGGCGGGAATCGGCTCATCCTATATTGGCCTGCGGCTGCTAGAGCAGGGTAACTTGGACCTGGCTAAGGCGGTAGAATTGTCCGATGCAGTGGAAACGGCCTCCAGAAGTCTTGAAACCTACCCCTCCGACCACGTGGGAACATCGTGGCAAGTACAGCCACCGCCTCAACTGTACCCGACGGCTCCTCGGAACTGCGCGATAATGCTCTCAACTTCAGACCTGACAGCTGCGGCAGCTCCTGGAGGCTCACGGTGCTATTTCTGTGGATTGGCGAAGCACCCTCATCAGAGATGTCCGGCCAGGACGGTGTTTTGCTCCGCCTGTGGGAAGAAACGGCACTATACAAAAGTGTGCCAAGCAAAGACCCCTTGCAAGCCCAGCAGTGCTGCGTGTGACTCCCCAGGATCCATCTCCTCGTCTCTGGCCTCGTCGATGTCTTCAGCCACGTGAGATTTACGGGCGCCGCCATTTCCTATGACAACGATGCAAGCCGCGTGCGACATGCGGGTGCTGCTGCTTTCAACATCATCGACCATGTGCGATTCGTGGGCTCAGCCATTTTGGTCGACACCGGCCCGCAGAAGACCAGCAGGGTTCCTCGTCGTTGGCTATCTCAGCTCCCTGCAGTTACACTCGGGATCCAACAGTGGCGTCAATCATCCTGGACCAGGCCAAGCCTCACACACTCGACAAGTCCATGATGGACATAGAGGTAAACGGGCGCCTGGCGCATTGCCTCTTTGACAGCGGGAGCACGGAGAGCTTTATCCATCCGGATACAGTGAAACAGTGCGCTCTCCGTGTGCAAACTGTCAGGCAGACAATCTCCATGGCGTCGAGGTCCCGATCTGTTATCATTCTTGGGAGCTGTGCGGTAAACTTGAAGGTGCGGGGCACAGTGTACGAGAACTTCAGGGTCCTCGTGTTACCGCACCTTTGTGCTCTGGTACTCCTGGGGCTAGACTTTATGGTCCACCTGAAGAGTGTGACCCTGTAGTACGATGGGCCACTCCCTCCACTTTCAGTGGGAGAACAGCAGCCTCCAAATTGTCCAGTGCACTCCACATGCAGTCTCTCGACACTCAAAATTACCCCGCCTTCCCAATTCGAAAATCTCATGCCAGGCTGCAAGCCCATCGCGACTAAGAGCAGGCGTTACAGCGCTGAGGATCGGATCCTTATTCGATCTGAGGTTCAGCAGCTCCACAGGGACGGGCTCATTCAACCTAGCACTAGCCCATGTAGAGCACAAGTCGTGGTGGTTAAGACTGGAGACAAGCCCCGGATTGTCATAGACTATAGTCAGACCATTAATAGCTACACGCAGTTGGACGTGTACCCTCTCCCGCGCATATCTGACATGGTCAACCAGATTGCGCAGTACCGGATGTTCTCCACCATCGACTTGAAGTCAGCCTACCACCAGCTCCCCATTCGCCCAGAGGACCGCAAATACACGGCCTTTGAGGCGGATGGCCGTCTCTACCACTTTTTAAGAGTCCCTTTCGGCGTCACTAATGGGGCCTCGGTCTTCCAGCGTGAGCTGGACCGAATGGTGGACCAAAACGGGCTACGGGCTACCTTCCCGTACCTGGACAACGTCACTATCTGCGGCCATGACCAGCAGGACCACGACGCGAACCTCCAGAAGTTTTTAGGCACTGCGACTCTCCTGAACCTGACCTATAACAAGGAGAAGTGCGTATTCAGCAAGCACCGCCGAGCAATCCTCGGATACTTGGTGGAAAACGGGGTCGTCGGCCCCGATCCAGACCGTATGCGTCCCCTCCTTGAACTTCCCCTACCCACTAGCATCAAAGCACTGAGAAGATGCTTAGGCTTCTTCTCGTACTATGCACAGTGGGTTCCCAATTACGCGGACAAAGCCCGTCCGCTCATAAAATCTACCTCTTTTCCCCTGACAGCAGAGGCTCGCCTAGCCTTTGAAGGGATAAAAGCCGACATCGTGAAAGCCACGATGCACGCTGTCGATGAGTCCATCCCTTTCAGGTGGAGAGTGATGCATCTGATTTTGCCCTGGCCGCCACACTTAACCAGGCGGGCAGGCCCATCGCCTTTTTCTCTTGCACCCTCCAAGGCCCTGAAATTCGGCACTCCTCTGTGGAGAAAGAGGCTCAGGCCATTGTGGAGGCCGTACGGCATTGGCGCCATTATTTGGCTGGCAAACGGTTTACCCTGCTCATGGACCAGTTGTCCGTAGCCTTCATGTTCAACAACACGTTAAGGGGAAAAATTAAGAATGATAAAATCTTGAGGTGGAGAATCGAACTCTCCACCTACAACTATGATATCTTGTACCGTCCGGGGAAGCTCAATGAGCCCTCAGATGCCCTGTCGCGTGGAACATGTGCCAGTGTGCAGCAGGACCGGTTACAGGCCCTCCACAATGATCTCTGCCATCCAGGGATCACTCGGCTCTTCCACTTTGTAAAGGCTCGAAATCTGCCCTACTCTATAGAGGATGTCAGGTCGATAACTCGAAGCTGCCAGGTATGTGCAGAGTGCAAGCCGCACTTCTACCGGCCTGACAGGGCACACCTCATTCAGGCCACTCGCCCTTTTGAACGACTGAGTGTCGACTTCAAGCCCCCTTCCTTCGACAGATCGGACTGAATATTTCCTCAACGTGGTTGACGAATACTCCCGATTCCCCTTTGCCATCCCCTGTTCTGACATGTCCTCTGCCATGGTCATCAAAGCCCTGCGGAGTCTTTTTGCCCTGTTCGGCTACCCCAGTTGTATCCACAGTGATAGGGGTTCGTCGTTTATGAGCGACGACTTGAGGCAATACCTGCTCTCTAAAGGAATTGCCTCAAGTGGGACTACGAGTTATAATCCCAGGGGTAACGGACAGGTCGAGAGAAAAAACGCTACAGTCTGGAAGGCTGTTTTACTGGTGTTAAGGTCTAGGGGTCTTCCAGTCTCCCGTTGGCAAGAGGTACTTTCTGATGCGCTCCATTCAATCCGGTGCCTCCTGTGTACGGCAACCAACGCTACCCCACATGAGCGGATGTTTACCTTCCCTCGGAAGTCTTCCTCTGGGACTTCACTGCCGTTTTGGTTGACGTTCTCAGGACCTGTCCTCCTGCGGCGGCATGTTAGGGCCCGCAAGTCCGACCCTTTGGTTGAACAGGTCCATCTCCTCCACGCCAACGCTCAATATGCCTATGTGGCATATCCTGACGGGCGAGAGGACACGGTCTCTATCAGAGATCTGGCGCCTGCAGGGGACCTGGAAACTCCCGTCACTCCCGCACCCCTGTTTAGGATTCCTTTGCCCATTCTCTCCCCTCCTGACTCGGCGCGGGCAGCATTGGGACCTCAACATAATCCTCTTACTCCCGTGTACAGCTTGCCTGAATCCAGGAGTTTGTCGCCACCTCGAGGTTCACAGGTATGTGAGGAACTGTAGGAGTCACTGGACACCACCTCGGACAGAGGGTCGTCACCACGGTCACCAGAACCGACACTGCAGCCAGTACTGCGGAGGTCGCAGAGACGGTGCGGACCTCCGATACGGCTGAACTTGTGAACATATGGACAGTTCCTGTTGTCTCCTTACCCCACCGGCCTTTGTTTTTAAAGGAGGGGTGAATGTGGTGAACCATAGATGGTTACCACTATGGGTACTTG
This sequence comes from Mustelus asterias, assembly GCF_964213995.1. Taxonomy (NCBI): domain Eukaryota; kingdom Metazoa; phylum Chordata; class Chondrichthyes; order Carcharhiniformes; family Triakidae; genus Mustelus; species Mustelus asterias. The sequence continues at coordinate 93,192,532 of NC_135816.1, forward strand.
TACATATGTCACTCTTGTTACTGTTGGGGTTAGGGTTGGGGTGTTCCACCTGTTAGAATTGTTCTGTGGTACACTCCGTTTGGCTCCGCCTTCGTACAGGAGTATAAAGTTCACTGCTACTTCCTAGTAGCCCTTAGTCTGGGATAGTATTGTTAAGCAGTATGGTCTATTCTTGTTGTCAATAAAAGCCTTTATTGCCGGGTACGTCCTGGCCTCCCGTGTGAATTAATCGCGCATCAATGTGCTTTACTCAGAATGTGTCAAACACGTTCTCAAACAACAAAATAATATGTGGAGGAATGTCAAAAAAGAACGCATTGCTTTCTGCCTACCTAAGATTATTAACAACGTTTAATGTTCCCTTAAATTTCGACTTGTGTCCATTTCACTAGTTCGTTACCTCTATCGCTACGTCCAACTTGTACGTTTACGTCCTTATCTCCACACAATTATATGTGACAACATTTTTTTCTTGCCATCCACTTTCGCAATGGGCACTTTTCCGGGGCCTGTCAATCTGATTCGCACATCTTTGGAGTCTGGGAGGAAACCGGAGCACCCGGAGGAAACCCACGCAGGCTGGGCAGAACGTGCCATGCAGACAGTGACCCAACACCGGAATCGATCCCGGTTTCCTGTCGTTGTGAGGCAGCAGTGCTAACCAGTGTGCTACCGTGTCGCCCCAGTATCAAGTATGTTGCCAATTTTGTTGTGTTCTGCAAATCGCCCCAACTTACCAATTCCATTACGATCTAAATCATTAATATGAATCAACCAACAAGCGCACAAAAACTGACACCTCTGCAGCACCAACACTGAACCCTGTGGAGCACCAGTGAAAACTGTTTCCATTCGAGAAAAAAAACATCCACCCAACATCTTTGTTTCCTATCACTGAGCCTATATTAGATAGAGACTGCCGCATTCCTTTGCATATCATGAGATTTCACTTTTCTTACCATGTTGAATGCGGTAGTAAAATCTATTTGCACAATAGCTACGACAGTATTCTCATGAGTCTTCCTTGTAACGTCCTTATAATGTTAGAATTAAGATCTCTATTAAGTTATTAAGAGGGCATCTTCCCATTGCAAAGCCACACTGACTGACTGATCAATCCGTGACTTTCTAAATAACTGTATAACCTGCCTTTCAGAATTGTTTCCAAGAAATTCCCCTTTGGAATCAGATCTATCAGCCCGTAGTGTTCCGTCCTATCTATCACAAACTTTTTGAAAGATGGTCCTACGTTTGCGGATAACTGGATCATCTGGCACCTCATCCGTATCTAGTGGCGATCCGAAAATAATCCGGAGCCTTCCATGTTTACTCGTCAGCTTCTTTGAATACCCTGGATGCAATCCACCTGACCCTCGATATTTATCCATATTGAAGGATTCCCACCCATCCATTACTTGTCCTTTCACCATGAATGAGCATTCTGATATTTAAAACTCCTCCTCCTGAGCTGGAATTCCTCTTTCTTAGTGAAGACAGAGACAAAATTCTCATTGAACCTGCGGCCCACATCTTTTGAATCAAACTACAACTTACCATGTACATCACTGGTAGACGCTAACACTTTCTTAATTATCATCATACCTTCAATGTATTGGTAAAGCATCTTAAGGTTTTCTTTGATTTTACTTGACAAGATGTTTTAGTTATTTCTATTTGCTTTGCTAATTTCTATTTTTACTCCTCACTTGTACGTTTTAAGCTCTCCTAGGCTTTCTAAAGTGAAAATTTATAGTCGTCATAAACTTTCTTTGTCTGCCCCTGGTCTGTGTAGAACACAAATCATCACCAGAGTGAGGAAGGAGGCCAGTAGCCCCAATGAGTCTGCATTGACACAACGAAGTAGCATCTTATCCAGTCCCAACTGCCGCCCCAGCCCATAAACTTGCTCGTTCACCACTTAACTTACACATGAAAGGAGACTTTGGCATGGTCAATCCACCTAACCTGCACATCTTTGGACTGAGGGAGTAAACCAAATCACCCAGAGGAAATTCCGGAAAATGTACACTCCACGTAGACGTTCGGCTAAGGCCAGAATAGATCCCGGGTCCCTGAAGCTTTGAGGCAGAACTGCCAAATGTTTTTTGTATTTGTTCCTACATTTAGAACATAAATGTAGAGACGCTAGCAAGTGAGATTTCAATAAATCTTTCAGACCTTGGACGAGCTTCCGTTCAATGAGAAGTTTACAAAGCTCACGAGAGCTTTGACGTTTCATTTGACAGTCAATGTTAGGAGTAAAGATGGACGCGGTTTAACCAATTGAGTTTGATTTCTGATTAACGACTAATTAATGAAACGGATGCCTTCCTATTTGATCACCCTGTGCATTTTGGCATGGTACACAATTCCCTTCAATATGGAGGTTCACATCAGCAGAGCCTGTGCTGCACATTGAAAGTCGATGAAATCATGGACAACGAATGGAATTTCTCACTTAGACGCCACGAATAACACATTTATGACGTTCTTGGCTTAATAAAATTGACCTTCCGTGGCGGACTACAGAGCAACAACTCTTACTGCTTGGAAGGAGGCCGAGAAACAAAACACTGATATGATTATATTTTCCGAAATATGTTAAAACTTATGTTAATGTAAGTGGATAGAGAAATAAAATTGGAGGGATGATCAATAGAGTAGCAAAGGCAACGTGTGAAAACCATTCGCAACAAGATACAAAGCCCAGATTGCGAATGTTAATGATTGGGAAACGTGCAGAAGCTGGGAAAGTAATTGGACTGGAAACTCAATTTACTGGGCAAATTAACGACTTTATTGGAAAGGAAAGGAAAGGAAAGGATTGTTCATTGTTCCACAGGAGCAGGCTGAGGGTAAGGGAGCTTGTTTGTGCACTAATTTATTTAATTATTTTTCAGTTAAATTAGTGAAAAAAATCGGAGGTTTTTTTTCTAAACAGGAAATAGGCCCAGCAGCAGCCTGGGAAGATTTTGGAGGGTTTAAAAGTGCTGAACTTGGAGGTTTCAGCCTCATTGTTCCACAGGAGCAGGCTGAGGGTAAGGGAGCTTGTTTGTGCACTAATTTATTTAATTATTTTTCAGTTAAATTAGTGAAAAAAATCGGAGGTTTTTTTTTTCTAAACAGGAAATAGGCCCAGCAGCAGCCTGGGAAGATTTTGGAGGGTTTAAAAGTGCTTAACTTGGAGGTTTCAGCCTCATTCTTCCACAGGAGCAGGCTGAGGGTAAGGGAGCTTGTTTGTGCACTAATTTATTTAATTCTTTTTCAGTTAAATTAGTGAAAGAAATCGGAGGTTTTTTTTTCTAAACAGAAAATAGGCCCAGCAGCAGCCTGGGAAGATTTTGGAGGGTTTAAAAGTGCTGAACTTGGAGGTTTCAGCCTCATTGTTCCACAGGAGCAGGCTGAGGGTAAGGGAGCTTGTTTGTGCACTAATTTATTTAATTATTTTTCAGTTAAATTAGTGAAAAAAATCGGAGGTTTTTTTTTCTAAACAGAAAATAGGCCCAGCAGCAGCCTGGGAAGATTTTGGAGGGTTTAAATGTGCTTAACTTGGAGTTTTCAGCCTCATTGTTCCACAGGAGCAGGCTGAGGGTAAGGGAGCTTGTTTGTGCACTAATTTATTTAATTATTTTTCAGTTAAATTAGTGAAAAAAATCGGAGGTTTTTTTTCTAAACAGGAAATAGGCCCAGCAGCAGCCTGGGAAGATTTTGGAGGGTTTAAAAGTAGGCCGCACCTTTGAGCGGGCAGCGTCGTTAGCGGGCAGCGGAGTGAGCAGGGGACAGAGTGAGAGCTAAAAGGGCTTTGGCTCACAGGGCTTCGGCGAGGAAGGTTGTTTGTTTGTTTTTCTTTGGTTACACCCCCTTTTTGTTTTATCCCCAAAACTAAAAAGGACATGGCTGGTATGAGTGGGAGGCCAGTATACTGCATTCGGTGTGGGATGTGGGAGTTCCTGGAGACAACTTGCCTCCCGGAAGTCCATATCTGTGCCCGATGTGTGGAACTGCATCTCCTGAAGGATCGTGTAAGGGAGCTGGAGCTGAGGCTCGATGAACTCAGTTTAGTTAGGGAAAATGAGAGAGTCATAGATAAAAGTTATAGTCAGGTAGTGACACCAGGGTCTCGGAAGGAAGACACGTGGGTCACGGTTAGGAGGGGTAATAGTCAGAAGGGTGATGTGCCAGAAAGCACCCCAGTGGCAGTCTCCCATAAGAGAAAGGGATGGGCAACAGATGGGAGAAGGGGAGGGAGTGAGCAGTCTGTGGAGGGATCCCCTGTGGTTGTCCCCCTCCACAATAGGTATATTGTTTTGGATTCTGTGGAGGGGGATGACCCTCCAGGGGTAAGCCACGAGGACCAGATCGCCTCCACGGAGACAGGCTCAGGGGTCCGGAAGGGAAAGAAGGGGTTTAGGAGAGCGATAGTTGTGGGGGACGCAATAGTTAGAGGCACGGACAGGCGCTTCTGTGGGACTGAACGAGAATCCAGGACGGTAGTCTGCCTCCCTGGTGCCAGGGTACTGGATGTCTCCGAGAGGGTAGGAAGCATATTTAAAAAGGAAGGTAGTCAAACGGATGTGATTGTACACATTGGGGGAAATGATGTAGGTAGGAAGAGCAGGGGGGTCATACGAGAGAAATTCAGGGAGTTGGGTGCTAGGCTAAAAAGTAAGACCTCCAGTGTAGCAATCTCTGGACTGCTCCCGGTGCCTAGTGCAAGTGAGGCTCGGAACAGGGAGATTCTACAGTTGAACGCGTGGCTAAAGGACTGGTGCAAGAGGGAGGGTTTTAAATTCATAGATAACTGGGAAATCTTCAAGTCAGGATGGCAACTGTACAGAAAGGATGGGTTACACCTTAACTGGAAGGGAGCAAATATCCTGGCTGGGAGTTTTGCTCGAGTGTTTCGGCAGGATTTAAACTAGTGTGGCAGGGGGGTGGGGAACAAAACAGGAGGTCAGTAAATACTGAGGCTGGGGTCGAGCTGGGGGCCAGGGCAAGGCTAGCTAAGAAGAGGAGCACTCTGGAGGAGGAGGACCTGACTGGGCCTGGAGGTCTGGAGTGCATCTGCTTCAATGCGAGGAGTGTAACGGGTAAAACAGACGAACTTAGGGCCTTAATGCTTGTGCGGAATTTGGATGTGGTTGCGGTGACGGAAACTTGGTTAAAAGAAGGACAGGACTGGCAGCTGAATATTCCGGGGTATCAGTGTTTTAGGCGAGACAGAGGAGGGGCTAAAAAAGGTGGGGGAGTAGCGATATTAGTTAAGGAGCATATTACCACGGTGCAGAGGGTAGACAACTTAGAGGGGTCATGTACTGAGTCGCTGTGGGTGGAACTCAGAAACAGGAAGGGTGCAGTCACTATGCTGGGGGTGTACTACAGACCACCCAACAGCCCACGGGAAGTGGAGGAAAGGATATGTCAGGAGATTCTGGATAGGTGCAGAAAAAATAGGGTTGTTGTAGTGGGGGACTTTAATTTCCCTGGCACAGACTGGAAAGTGCTTAGAGCTGGGGGACCGGACGGGGAGGAATTTGTAAAATGCGTACTGGAAGGTTCTTTGGAACAGTATGTAGATAGCCCGACTAGAGAGGGGGCTATACTGGACCTAGTTCTGGGAAATGAGCCCGGTCAGGTCGTCAAAGTTTCGGTAGGGGAACATGTGGCAAATAGTGACCACAACTCTGTTAACTTTAGGATAGTAATGGACAAGGATGAGTGCTGTCCTACGGGCAGGGTGCTAAATTGGGGGAAGGCTGACTATAGCCGGATTAGGCAGGAATTGGTGGATGTTGATTGGGAGAGGATGTTCGAGGGTAAGTCCGCGTCTGGCATGTGGGAGTCTTTTAAGGAACTATTGATAAGGCTGCAGGATAGGCATGTGCCTGTAAAAAGGAAAGATAGGAAAGGTAGGATTCGAGAGCCGTGGATAACCAGGGAAATTGAGGATCTGATTAAAATGAAAAGGGAGGCGTACGTTAAGTCCAGGCAACTGAAAACAGATGGAGCTCTGGAGGAATACAGAGAGAGTAGGAAAGATCTCAAACGGGGAGTTAGAAGGGCAAAAAGAGGGCACGAGATGTTCTTAGCAGGCAGGATTAAGGAGAATCCTAAGGCATTCTATTCATACGTTAGGAACAAAAGAGTTGTCAGGGAGAAAATCGGACCTCTCAGGGACAAAGGAGGGGAATTATGCTTAGAACCCAAGGGAATAGGGGAGATCCTAAATGAATACTTTGCATCGGTATTCACGAAGGAGAGGGGCGTGTTAACCGGGAGTGTCTCGGAGGGAGGTGTTGACCCGTTAGAGAAAATCTCCATTACAAGAGAGGAAGTGTTAGGTTTTTTAGGGAACATTAAAACTGACAAAGCCCCAGGGCCTGATGGCATCTATCCTCGACTGCTCAGGGAGATGAGAGAGGAAATTGCTGGGCCTCTGACGGAAATCTTTGTCGCTTCTTTGGACACGGGTGAGGTCCCTGAGGATTGGAGGATAGCGAATGTGGTCCCGTTGTTTAAGAAGGGTAGCAGGGATAACCCAGGAAATTATAGGCCGGTGAGCTTGACGTCCGTGGTAGGGAAGTTGTTGGAGAGAATTCTTAGAGACAGGATGTATGTGCATTTAGAACGGAACAATCTCATTAGTGACAGACAGCATGGTTTTGTAAGAGGGAGGTCGTGCCTTACAAATTTGGTGGAGTTTTTTGAGGAAGTGACAAAAACGGTTGATGAAGGAAGGGCCGTGGATGTCGTCTATATGGATTTCAGTAAGGCATTTGACAAAGTCCCACATGGCAGGTTGGTTAAGAAGGTTAAGGCTCATGGGATACAAGGAGAAGTGGCTCGATGGGTGGAGAACTGGCTTGGCCATAGGAGACAGAGGGTAGTGGTCGAAGGGTCTTTTTCCGGCTGGAGGTCTGTGACCAGTGGTGTTCCGCAGGGCTCTGTACTGGGACCTCTGCTATTTGTGATATATATAAATGATTTGGAAGAAGGTGTAACTGGTGTAATCAGCAAGTTTGCGGATGACACAAAGATGGCTGGAATTGCGGATAGCGAAGAGCATTGTCGGGCAATACAGCAGGATATAGATAGGCTGGAAAATTGGGCGGAGAGGTGGCAGATGGAATTTAATCTGGATAAATGCGAAGTGATGCATTTTGGAAGAAATAATGTAGGGAGGAGTTATGCAATAAATGACAGAGTCATCAGGAGTATAGAAACACAGAGGGACTTAGGTGTGCAAGTCCACAAATCCTTGAAGGTGGCAACACAGGTGGAGAAGGTGGTGAAGAAGGCATATGGTATGCTTGCCTTTATAGGACGGGGTATAGAGTATAAAAGCTGGAGTCTGATGATGCAGCTGTATAGAACGCTGGTTAGGCCACATTTGGAGTACTGCGTCCAGTTCTGGTCGCCGCACTACCAGAAGGACGTGGAGGCATTGGAGAGAGTGCAGAGAAGGTTTACCAGGATGTTGCCTGGTATGGAGGGTCTTAGCTATGAGGAGAGATTGGGTAGACTGGGGTTGTTCTCCTTGGAAAGACGGAGAATGAGGGGAGATCTAATAGAGGTATACAAGATTATGAAGGGTATAGATAGGGTGAACAGTGGGAAGCTTTTTCCCAGGTCGGAGGTGACGATCACGAGGGGTCAAGGGCTCAAGCTGAGAGGGGCGAAGTATAACTCAGACATCAGAGGGACGTTTTTTACACAGAGGGTGGTGGGGGCCTGGAATGCGCTGCCAAGTAGGGTGGTAGAGGCAGGCACGCTGACATCGTTTAAGACTTACCTGGATAGTCACATGAGCAGCCTGGGAATGGAGGGATACAAACGATTGGTCTAGTTGGACCAAGGAGCGGCACAGGCTTGGAGGGCCGAAGGGCCTGTTTCCTGTGCTGTACTGTTCTTTGTTCTTTCTTTGTTCTTTGAAAGGAAATGAAAGGAAAGGAAAGAAAAGAAAGGGTGACCATCTATGTATTGGGAAGATCAATGCATACCAACCAACATTATGTTGAGCTTATTTTCTCGACTCTAAAAGTAAAACTGAGATATTGAAATGCCAATCATCAGGGCATCCTCAAGAATATCAAGTGAAAAGGGAAAATTTACAATTCATGAAAACAGAGTATTGATTGACTGTTAATTTGGCTCTGAATTTCAGGCTTAGTTTACGGATAGGTGAAAGAAAATAGTAAAAGTATGATTCCTCCTTTACTCGTGCAACGAAGCATTGTGAAATGACAAATGGCCAGATTGATAATGTTGGACAGCTCCTAGCAAGTGTGTGATAAAAGTATTGTGTTGATAAGGTTAACCTCAAATGTGCTCTTGAGATGACAAGGTTAACCACATGAGTTTCCAGATCTGAAAAAAAAACATATAAGAAGGGAACATCAGATCTCAGGTTGCAACTTGGACTGGGTAGCGACCAGTGCCAGGCGAACAGATGAAACAAGAACATGCTGAAGTGACCATGGGCTCCCCCAGAACAGATTGAGTAAACTTCTGATAAGTATATATTTTTCCTTTGTTAAAGCAATAAACAACTTTTGTAATTGAAACCTATGTTTGTCCTCCTCCTGTTGGCGAATACTTTTTGTTTGAATCTGAAAGAACAGGTCAAGGCGAGCTTGAATTTATCTCGCAACACAAATTTGCATCGTAGACAGGATTCAACACAATGTTTCGCAAAAAAGGATGACCCCGCAGGCGGGGAAGAATATAGAGTACCAGGCTGCATGGACAGCATCAGTGGGTTTCGTATTTGGCCAAAATCGTATCCACTTATTGTCCTCCCAAATGTCGTGATCCCGACAGCTTTGACAGCTCGGCCGGAATGTTCGCATGGTGATTGCGAAAGATGGGATTCCCAACGAGTAAAGAAACCAAACGGGTGGCAATCTGCGCGATGACACCTGCATCGGAAAGGAATGAAGACAGACGACGGGCGGTGAAAAAGAAATAAGTGTGCTGCGGGCCAAAATTAATAACCTTCAACAGCAGAATATTGCTCGTACTGAAGTTTCCATGTCTGCCCATGCCCGTGCACAGAAGGCCGAGCATCATCAGGTTTGGACTGTGGGTGTTGCCGCCGTGGGTCCGGGATTGTGAGGTCAAAAGTGGGTTGGTCTGGGATTATGACGTCAGAAGTGGGATGTTCGCCGATGATTGCACAATGATCAGCACCATTCACGACTCCACAGATACTGAAGCAGCACATGTTCAATTACAACAAGCTCTGGACAATATCCATAATTGAGCTAACAAGTTGCAAGTAACATTTGAGCCACACAAATACCAAGCAATGACCATCACCAATACGAGAGACTCCAACCAACGCCGCTTGACATTCAATGGAGTTACCATCACTGAATCCCCCACTTGCCATTGACCAGATCCTCAACTGGGCTCACCACATGAGCACAGTGGCTACAAGAATCGGTCAGAGGCTCCGGCTACTGCGGCGAGTAACTTACCACTTGACTCCCCAAAACCTATCCAGCACCTACGATGTACAAGTCAGGAGTGTAATGGAATCTTCCCCACTTGCCTGGATGGGTGCAGCTTCACAAACACTCAAGAAGCATGACGCCATCCAGGACAAAGCAAGCTGCTTGATTCGCACCTCATCAACAAACATTCAATCCCTCCACCATGGACGCTCATCAGCAGCTGTGTTTAAAATCTCCAAGATGCACTGTAGCAATTCATCAAAGATCCTTCGACAGCACTTTCCACCCACGCGACCATTTCCATCTAGAAGGGTAAGGGCAGCTTTTACATGGCAACATCACCAGCTGCAAGTTTCCCTCCAAGCCATTCACCGTCCTGTCTTGGAAATATATTGCCACTCCTTCGCAATCGCTGGGTCAAAATCCTGCAATTCACTCCCTTACGGCATTGTGGGTCAACCCACAGGACATGGACTGCAGCGATTCAAGAAGGCAGTTCACCACCCCTTCACAAGGGCAACTAGGGATGGGCAATAAATGCTGGTCGGACTGTGACGCGCATGTATCACGGTAACCCCGACTGCCATACGGGTCCGACTGTTTGGATTCAGGGGCTGGGAGGATCGGTGGTGCAGGGTAAAGAGAGCGCCATGTGATTGGCAATTGGGGAAGAACCACCAATGGAAGCTCAAGTATTGATAGCCGCTTTACTTGAAAATATAATTGGCATACATGTTCTATGTCGGCAAACTGTGCGCACTACACTGGAACAATTTACTTTTAAAATTCGTTAACTGACTGTCCTTGTGGGGTTAGCACAATGGGAATTTCTTGTAGTTCCACCGCCGGCGAAGGTGGTGTGTAATCAGCTTTAATGAAACTCCAGAGGACATCGGGATATATCTGAAATGATAGCAGAACCACTGCAACAAGGTGTTATTAGGTATGCAACATCAGCCTGTAATACCGCGGTTTGGCTTGTGAAGAAACCAGCTGGCACTTGGAGAATGACGGTTGGTAATCATCAGTTGAATAAACATGCTCCTCAGTTGACTGCTGCTGATCCCGATATTTTTAGACTGGTGAAAGAAGTGTCCCAAGGAAAACAGCAATGGTGCACTGTCATAGATTAAGCAAATACCCTTTCCCCCGTGCTTTTCGCTCCCAAATCATAAGACCACTTTGTTTTTAACATGGAAAGGTCGCCAATACACCTTTACCAGACTATCACAGGGTTATGTACATAGTCCCACGTTATGTCATGGACTGATGGCACGGGATCTTGTATCCTGTACACCGCCACCCGATGTACAAGTGGCTCACTAGATTGATGAAATACTGCTAAAAGGGCCCACAGGGGAGGGAGTGGCTTAAGCACTGGACGCGTTAGTAAAGCACATGAAGAATTAGGGATGGGCAATCAACGCCCAGGAAGTACAGGGATTGAGTCACACAGTTCAATTCCTGGGCATACAATGGATCTCGGGCCATCGAATAATCAGTGATAAAGTTCGAAATGAGATTACGGCAATGGCCACCCCCACTAACAAACAGGAGACTCAACTTCTTTTGGGTTTTTTGGGATACCGGCAGTGACATATTCCTTATCTGGCTGTTCTCCTGCTACCGCTATGTTCGGTTACCAATGAAAAGGCAACCTTTGAGTGGGAACTGGAACAGCAGCACGCCTTTCCGGCTGCCAAAGACACGGTAGCACTAGCGTTACATCTCGCCCCCCGGCTACCAGGATTACAGTTCAAATTAAAGGTTTCTGTCCATCACAATACCGCTGTCAGGAGCCTGCGGCAACATCAAAATGATGTGAATACACCTTTGGGTTTCTGGTCCCCCATTCTGCCTGATGCTGCTCAGCGCTCAACACCCTTTGAGAAACGACAGTTGGCACCGTACGATGCCATAGTAGAGACTGAGGGCTCTACTGAGGGTAATCAGGTGACAATGCAACCCGACATCCCCAGAATGACATGGGTTCTCTCCGAGATATCAATTAATTGGGTTGGGGGAGCACAATATAAATGGGGACAAGTAGCTTCAAGCTTTAGGTGTCCAGATCACCAACAACCTGTCCTGGTGCTCCAATATAGGAGAACCTATATATAGTTCCTCTACTTATGGACACTAGAGTTAAGAAATCCCACCAACGCCTCTACATTCTCAGAAGACTGGGAAATTTGGCATAACTCTCAGCAACTTTCACAAATGCACCATTGAAAACATACTTCTTGTTGCATCACAACTTGGTATGGCTCCTGCTCGGTCCAAGACCGCAATAAACTATAAAGGGTCGCGAGTACAGCCCAGCCCATCACTCAACCCAACCTCCCATCCATTGACACTGTCTACATTTCCTGTTGCCTTGGAAAAACAGCCAGAATAATGAAGGACATACTCCGGAACCCGGACATACTCCGCACCCCGGACATACTCTCTTTCACCTTCTTCTGTCGGGCAAGAGATCCAAATGTCTGAGGATTCGTACCAACCGACTCAAGAACAGCTTCTTCCCTGCTGCAATGAGACTTTTGAATGGAGCCACCTTGCATTAAGTTGATCTTTCTCTACACCCGAGCTGTGGCTGCAACACTACCTTCTACATAACTATAGGGTTCGTGGTGGGAGATACAGGAAGGATATCAGAGGTAGGTTCTTTACGCAGAAAGTGGTTGGGGTGTGGAATGGACTGCCTGCAGTGATAGTGGAGTCAGACACTTTAGGAACATTTAAGCGGTTATTGGATAGGCATATGGAGCACACCAGGATGATAGGGAGTGGGATAGCTTGATCTTGGTTTCAGATAAAGCTCGGCACAACATCGTGGGCCGAAGGGCCTGTTCTGTGCTGTACTGTTCTATGTTCTATGTTCTACACTCTCTCCTTTCCTTCTCCTTGTCTGTAGAACACGCAAGAAACAATTTTCAAAAGGTACACATGTCAATAATGAATCAACTCAAATAAAAATCAAATCAGTTATAATGTACATCTCTGTTGGGGCATGGAACATTCTAAAGATTGATATATTTTGGTTTGCCGGTTTTTATGCTGAGTTGGAGTGCTTCAATATTTCAGCTAACTTACTAAGAGTTACAATATTCATTATGTTAACACTTGCGATGAAGAGCTATAAGTGTAAAAAAGAAAAATGCAGCTTAAACAAAGGCCAAATAATTGAAGGTTGCCTGTTTGACTCTACCTAACCCAGTCTCCTGAACCATCGTGCAACAATCAGAGCACTGCAACCTCGCCAATCGGAAGCTTGAGCTCCATGCGTAAGCAACGTGCATGGACGGGCGAAAGGAGTTTCTGAGGGTGCAGGGGTGTATCAGTGACTGATGTTCACTCATCCTCCATTCCGCGCAGAGCAAAACTTTTGCCAACAGCACATTCTGCATGAAAAGACTTAACCTGATGTCGTAATGTGTTCACTCAAAACGAAATCAAGAACGATGTTCCAATAACAGTATTCCCCTGGAGATCTGATAGGGTATAAATTATTGGTTCCGCGAATTGTCACAGATTTGTGGAGACTGTTGCACTGCAGAAGGAAAGATCACTGCAAACAAAAATGCGTGAAACTTTTAACGCATTTGCTAAAATATATTACATGATTCTCGCCATTATTGGTGTTCCTGGTAAGTGACTATAACCATTGAAGTTCGATAAATCTGCATGAAAATTTGTTTCCCGTCCTATTCTGTAAGTGATAATATTGCATACTGCTGTAGTGTTCACAATGATACAGGTCATTTATTTGAGCCATATGTCTTGATTTAACTTGGCGGTTTGATTCAATTGCATCAAATGATAATAAATCTTGATCTGTCACTCATGGGCACTCTAAACTTTCAAGTTAACAGTTTTGGTTGAAACTCGTGTAATACTCAAACTTACTTCAGTGCGCGGAAAGCACGACTGAGGTTATCAGTGAGCATAAAATCATACCAGGTAAGCAGCACAAACACCGGAGGAACATGTGATCGTGGTCATAAGAACATAAGAACATAAGAAATAGGAGCAGGAGTAGGCCATCTAGCCCCTCGAGCCTGCCCCGCCATTCAATAAGATCATGGCTGATCTGAAGTGGATCAGTTCCACTTACCCGGCTGATCCCTATAACTCCTAATTCCCTTAGCGATCAGGAATCCATCTATCCGTGATTTAAACATATTCAACGAGGTAGCCTCCACCACTTCAATGGGCAGAGAATTCCAGGGATTCACCACCCTCTGAGAGAAGAAGTTCCTCCTCAACTCTGTCCTTAAACTGACCCCCCTTTTTTTGAGGCTGTGCCCTCTAGTTCTAGCTTCCTTTCTAAGTGGAAAGAATCTCTCCATCTCTACCCTATCCAGCCCCTTCATTATCTTATAGGTCTCTATCAGATCCCCCCTCAGCCTTCTAAATTCCAACGCGTACAAACCCAATCTGCTCAGTCTCTCCTCATAATCAACACCCCTCATCTCTGGTATCAACCTGGTGAACCTTCTCTGCACTCTCTCCAAGGCCAATATATCCTTCCACAAGTAAGGTGACCAATACTGCACACAGTATTCCAGCTGCGGCCTCACCAATGCCCTGTACAGATGCAGCAAGACATCTCTGCTTTTATATTCTATCCCCCTTGCAATAAAACCCAACATCCCATTTGCCTTCTTGATCAACTGTTGCACCTGCAGACTGGGTTTTTGCGTCTCATGCACAAGGACCCCCAGGTCCCTATGCACAGCAGCATGTTGCAATTATTTTCCATTTAGATAATAATCCAATTTGCTATTATTTCCTCCAAAGTGAATAACCTCGCATTTGTCAACGTTATACTCCATCTACCAGATCCTTGCCCACTCACTCAGCCCGTCCAAATCTCTCTGCAGACCTTCTACGCCCTCCACACGGTTCACTTTTCCACTTATCTTTGTTACCCTACACTTAGTCCCCTCCTCCATATCGTCTATATAAATGGTAAATAGTTGAGGCCCAGTACCGAACCTGTGCGGCACGCCACTAGTTACCATCTGCCAACCAGAAAAGCACACATTTATTCCGACTCTCTGCTTTTGTACGTGTCACTGTAGAAATCGTAAATAGAGTGGGGCCTTAAGTGAAATGACCCACAATCTGGTTTCATATTAAAATCATTATTTTAGGCAAAAAAGCTCTCCATTCCATTCAGCTGTTCGTTGTTTTGTGGATTTAATCAGATGCAAAGTTGAATGCTTTCTGATCAAAGATGTGTCTAGAAAGTGAAATATATTAATTATTTTGTGTCGTAATGAACTGCAGTAACAAAAATAAATATTGAAAGGAGCAAGCATTGGTCATTAAAAGTCGATTGAGCAGTTTATCCATATTATTACTATTATTACTATCTTCATATATTTCTTTGCATTCTCCGCCATATTAATTACACTCGCAATCTGGCATTGTATGTCAATTTTAAAATCCTTCGTCTGCTTCAAGTTGGCGTGTACGGGCCTAACGCTGACCATTTGCGGAAGATGACTTTCTACCTTCCGTTACCTGAGTAAAGACCATTAACTCTTCCCAACGTTTGAATACTTTATCAAACATACCGTTCATTCTCTTGCAAACATCTTGATGTTTTGAGGAATTTCTTCACAATTACTTGTTCTTTTTTTGTTCTCAACTGTGTTATCCGTTTTCTATATTCTTTCTTCAACCAATGATAATTCTGTTACAATTATGCACAGCAACGGGCCCCAGAAGTTGTGTTACATTTAAATCCATTTAATTCGGATTTACTGTTCCCAAAATTCGATGTACCCTTAAAATCATTGTGGAATGTCTTTCCCAGATGGACAGATGAGATCATGCCCCGACCAGTGTCTCTCTCTGCTAACTCCTGTTGCAACATTGCGAGAGTCCCATTTGGAACTGATTTTTTTGAAGTGTTAAATCACTCGCTATTCCCACTGAATATTTTCCCTTACTACCGTAAAATGGGCTGGAATGACAATTCTGGAGACACCACATCCTAATCCCTGTGCATGCATGGTGTTGTAAAGGTTATGTGTCAGGAACTCAGCGATACATATTGGGTATTGCATGTTACAGTTTTTGAACTTTTAACGTTTATTTATTCGTGTCAGAAGTGGATTACATTAAAATTGCAATGAAGTTATTGTCAAAATCCCCTAGTCGCCACACTCTGGCGCCTGTTCGGGTCCACTGAGGAACAATTTATCATGGCCAATGCACCGAACCAGCACGCATTTCAGACCGGGGAGGAAACCGGAAAACCCGGAGGAAACACACGTAGACGTGGTGAGAAAGTCGATTCCGCATAGACAGGGACTCAAGTCGGGAATCGAACCTGGGTCCCTGGCACTGTGAGACAGAAGTGCTGGTCACGGTGCCACCATGCCGCCCTAATGTTGAGCACATGAGGAACTGCAAGGGCCTTATTTATGCTGCATTTGTATAAGTTACTTGGATCATTCTTTGTTTATTCTATTCTTATTCGGATCTATATCTATATGGTGGCCACCCAGCTTCATGGCTCCATTCTCCCAATGTCTCCATCTGCATTCTATCGCTTCAATCGATGACACCTTCAACATAAATGCTTCTGAAATTTCTTCAGTATTCTTCAGATATCGATAATACACCACAGAGATTAACATTCAACAGTTGGTTTCATCCATTATTATGATCCATGTTATAACTGGACGAGAAGATCTCAGAATGTAACGCTGGCTCAAAAGACTGTGACGTTTTGCTTTATTAGAAAACATAGATGAACAGTCACAGTATTGCCAAGGAGTTTTAACAACAATAGAATATATGTGTTGAACAGGAAAACGTTGGACAATGATACAATACTTCTCTACTCCCCTGTGAGCTTCACAAATGTTCATAGGTTTTAAGGTAAACACGATTTAAACAGTTTGTTGGAGGCAAAAATTGCCTTAGTAGCATAATATCCCTTTCAGCACAAAGACGGCTGTTACTGTACAAACACTCCCACTTGAGCACAAGCGAACGCCAGCATATTTCTCCTCAGAATCCTCCCAGATTATTGTCATTTTGCAGTTTCCAAACTCACTCTGAAAACAAAACAAAGAACATGCTTCATAATCGTTTCTCACAGCAATGCTTGCTATCAGCAGTTTCCATTCATAATCCCATTCATGTATTCCAGATTGCACTTGCAAAGAAAGCGTTTTTATCTACTCGTAACGACGAAAGTCGTTAAGGTTTCAAACTCCCCGTCAGGATTTCTTGAACTTGACTGTTCCACAAACTGTTCACAATTGCCTTAACTGTTGATTCGCAGATTCTGTTCAGATGACCTCAACATTTTCATTTATCTCTGAGGTCTGCTTTCTCAATTAAATCTGGTTACTGCAGCGTGCTCTTCAACTCCGAACACTTCAGCCACGTGTCCCTTAAATTGCCCTCCAAGTATTCAGTTCAACTTTACGCCAAACTTACCAATATTTTGTCCCAATTTCCTGGTTGACTGGACTTCATGATTCTGTGGGTAAATTGACGTTTTGAAGCACACTTATTGTGTATGGTTTCCTTCATGCAGAGATGAAAGATACTCCAGTGTGGCTTCCAAGCTTGAACTACAAATATATTCAATTAAAAGTATGAAGAAAACATCTTTCTGCCTCAAAATAATCCCCACTTGATGAGCAATAGCTTTATATCCCTTCCACCATGTTTATTTTCACGGCGTGGTTTTCTGCAAATGCAAAAAAGGTACAGCTGTCTCTGCAACCAACCACAAACCGCACCACCCCTCCCCCCTCCCCAATGCTAACACATTCGTTGAGCATGTAACATCCTATACGTTTACCCTCTATTGCACAGAATCATTAAATTAACACCAATTAAACTGTAGATTATTTCTAATACAAATATAAATCCCTTAAAACTAACTTTCTTTTCTGAACACCATGTTTCCCGTTGCTGCCTTCCTCAGTGTTCTCTGTCAGAGCGATAATGATTTCATCAGCACCTTCCACCCATCAGCATTTAAATCCAATGTGACCTGCTCGACCAATTCTGACATTCCCAGCAAAGACCAATCAAATATTCTACTCCTCTCCCCACACCCACCCATCCTGCTTTATCTCTGGTCTTCTCATCAATTAAGTTTCGAATACAGGAGCAGGAATGTGTTGTTGCAATTAGACAAGTCCTTGGTGAGGCCACACCTAGTGTATTGTGTGCAGTTTTGGTCTCCTTTTCTGAGGAAGGATGTTCTCGAGGGAGTGCAGCGAAGGTTTACCAGGTTGATTCCGGGGATGGCGGGACTGATGTATGAGGAGAGATTGATTTGGTTGGGTTGTTTTCTCTGGATTTCAGACGAATGAGGGGGGATCTCATAGAGACTTATAAAATTCTAACAGGACCAGACAGGGTAGATGCAAGATGGTTATTCCTAATGGTGGAGGAGTCCAGAACCAGGGGTCAGCCTGAGGAATCAGGGTAGACCATTTAAGACGGAGGTGAGGAGGCATTTCTTCACCCAAAGAGTGATGACTCTGTGGAATTCATTACCACAGGAAGTAGTTGCTGGCAAAACATTGAATGTATTCAAGAGATGGCTGGAAATAGCACTTCGGGCGAATGGGAACCAACTTTATGGGGAGAAAGCAGGATTAGGCTATTGAGCTGGATGATCATCCATGATTGTAATGAACGGCGGAGCAGGCTCAAAGGGCCAAATGGACTCCTCCTGCTCCTATCTTTATGTTTCCATGTACCTATGTATAATATCCCAATAATCTCCCTAACCATGGACACCAAGCACATGTACGACCTTCTTTTTTTAGCAAAAGGTTGCCATTGGTCGAGTGGAATCATTTTTTCCAAGTGAAACAGCGAATTGTCCGCTCTGCTAACAGTAAAGAAAATATTTTCACTGTTGGAGATTGAGTCGCTAGTATATTGTGTGAGCACATGACACAGATTATGTGCTAATCTTGAAGTCCCCCCTTCCCACTTCCCTCAATCCAGTCCACTTGACTGACAAGCTCATTAGCTTGTGGTCTTTTGTCACTCATAATATAAATCCACTCTGGCTATGAGCTTTATATCCTCTACAACCACCCCCTTCCACTGCCTACCCCCCTTCCTCCCCCCCAACCACCTACACCCCCCCCCATCCCACCCCCCGCACCGCCTACCCCCCTCACCCCTGTCATTCTTTCCATTGAAGTTCATCAGGAAAAACACTATTATTATGATTTTTCAATTCGGCATTTTAATTCATGTTAAATAGTCAATGGGTTTAAAAAGCTTGAGATTATAAACATCATTTAGTTTCTAGGGCGTTTGGGGTTCGTATTGGAAGCTGACTGCTGAAAGATCCCTGAGTGTGGAGGCTTTGAGGGCAGGTGCTTGTTGTGGGTGATTCCATACTTCTGCACGACTGGCAGGCTGGTCCACATAGCCAACGCTCCACACTACTGTTGCTTGCCACTGGAGTTTTTTCCTCTACTTTTTTCCAGAGTGGCCCTGTTGTGCGTACCCTCAAATATTCCGCTGTAAATATTTACACCTGCCCTGGGCCGAATTTCTGTTTCAAAAATGGTACCTTTCTGCTTGAACACACCGCAGGTTGTCATTGGCTCACTCATGTTGTCCAGCATATGCCGATTTTCGCCTTTAATCGTCCCTTCCCTATATCAAGTTGAAGAGTTTATCCCGGACATATCCTGGTTCTGCTGAAGCGGTTATGGACATGGGTCATTAATGCAGTTATTCTCTTTACGGTTGCTGCCTGATCTGCTGAGTTCTATGGACTTCCTTCAGATGTACATTTAATTCAATGTTTTGTTTTCCATCCAATACCAACACGACAGGTGGAACTGGTGGTGACGGATGGAGGAATGGAGTGGGTGCTGTGGATGGCAAGGAATTTCAGCGACATATCTAAATTGCTCATGAGATTCCTATCATGACCACCACCAACCCTCCTCGCGTATGAACGAGGTGGCAGGGAAGGATGGGAGTCCTCATGCTGTGCGCAAGTCCCCATATCTGCAGTTTCACACTTAGAAACACAGGGACTAAGGGTAGCAGACAAGCTGATTTAAACTATTGCGATTAGGATAGGATATTGACTGTATGGTTGTTGGCAGGATGTTTCATCTTGCAGGAGAATCCAGAACAAGGGGTCGCTCATTTAAGACATAGATGATAAGATTCTTGTTCTCCCCTCAGATAGTAGTGAGTCATTTGATCTCCCTTCCTTACCACACAGTGGAAACAAAACTTTTGAATGTTTTCAAAGTAGAAGGAGATAGATTCCTAACAAACATGAAAATTAAAGTTGGGCTGGTATAGACAGCAGGTGCTATGAAGATTAGTCACGATATTATTGAATGGCAGAGCAAACTGGGAAGCCCTGGAGATATTCTCCTGATCCATCCTCGCATGTTCCTGCCGTCTCCAATCATTTTATTATTGAATGGCAGAGCAAACTGGGAAGCCTTGGAGATGTTCTCCTGACCCATCCTCGCATGTTCCTGCCGTCTCCAATCATTTTATTTTCAATCCACGGTTATTGGGAGGTGTGTGCTATCCTCTAGCGTCATAAGCATTGGGTGGTGTTTGGGAAATTAGTTGAAAGGAGTGTATTAAAGTTAATCAGTGGAAGTGGTCGTCGGGGTATGGAAATGGAGGGAAGAGGATGTTTACAATTGGCAATCGGTGGAAGCAGATTTCTATCAAACGGTTCCGTCTGAGTCCAGGGAAGGGGAAGAGAAGTGTGTTGGAGGGATCATACCCTTGAGAGACCCTGTTGCCGGTGGTTCCATTGTTATGTGTGGCGGGTCTACTGTGATGGACAGTGTGATCTAGGTGGTGGTGATCTGGAAACTGGAATGCGGCGGTCCCAATCTTCCAGCTCTCGTATAGTTAACGTCGCAAAACTCCATACTCCCAGACAACCATAGGTAGTGATTTGAACTGAGAATCATCACATCTCAAATGAAGGCCAAATTTGAGGAAGTGGAGCATCCATGAAAAACCTCAGCCGGTGCGGAAATTGAATCCATGCTGCTGGAGTTGCTCGACAGCTGCCCAACCAATGGAGCTAAACTAGTCCCATTCTAAAATGCTTCTGAAGTGCGTGTCTGATTGTCAGCGAAACAGAAATAAAACAAATGGGTGCAATTCTGTGAAAACCGTAATAAACCTCTTTTTATGATCCACCTAGTCTCAGCAAAGTAGCCCGAATTTGTCAAACGAAACTATGGACACGTCTATGCTATTGGCTTTGCTTGAGCTGCAGGGACTGATTGGAAACCCAGAGTTTCATACTTACATCAGTAAAACAGATCGAATGATGGACTTGCAGCAATATGTAAAGCATCTATATTGTCAACACTCCTGGCAGTTATTGACAAAATGTAAGCTGATGTGGACGCGTCAATATTTTGTTTTATATTCTGACCCACCCAAAGCGCAACACTTACCATTCTCAGAATCTTTCCCTTCGTGCTTGAGAGAGCTTCGAAAATGTTTCATGAATAATTTAGTCTATTTTCCTTTCTATCTTTTGCAGTTAATTTACTGGCGATTGTGATCCTTTCCCGCGGAAGATGCGGTATTTCCAGCTGTACCACTCGCTACCTGGTGGCTATGGCAACGGCGGATTTAATGGTTATAATCTCCGAAGTCATATTGTGGCATATCAGTCGTTATTTATTCGCAGGTTCCTTCTTGAGCATCACCCCTGTGTGTAGTTTTTCCTTTACCTTGGTAGGTGCAAGCACAGACTGTTCTGTCTGGTTCACGGTCACTTTCACGTTCGATCGATTTGTTGCCATTTGTTGTCAGAAGCTGAAACATAATTATTGCACCCAGAAAACGGCAGCTTTGGTTCTCACAACAAGCTGCATTCTCTTCTGTTTAAGAAGCATACCCTTCTACTTTACATTTGATCCTGCTGTAATAATTGACAACATACCATGGTTTTGTTTGACAAAGCCAGTCTACTATACCGAGACCGGATGGATCGCATATGACTGGTTTATTACGA
This sequence comes from Mustelus asterias, assembly GCF_964213995.1. Taxonomy (NCBI): domain Eukaryota; kingdom Metazoa; phylum Chordata; class Chondrichthyes; order Carcharhiniformes; family Triakidae; genus Mustelus; species Mustelus asterias. The sequence goes on from NC_135816.1 coordinate 93,214,021, forward strand.
TTTTCACTCCATTGCTCCCATTTGCTTCAATTTTGTTGCTTAACGCTTTGACAGTCAGACACATTTTAGTGACCAGTCGAGTCCGTAAGGCACTGAGGAGTCAATGCAAGGGAGGAAATCACAGTGACCCAGAGATGGAGAACAGAAGAAAGTCTATAATTTTACTCTTCAGCATATCCGGCATTTTCGTATCCTTGTGGTCCGTTTTTGTCATGGAGTTCTTATATTATAACATCACAGGTTTGGATTACAATGACTCTGAACACATATTTCAACAAATTGGATATATGCTGCGCAATTTAAGTTGCTGCACTAACACATTAATTTATGGAGTCACCCAGTCCAAATTCAGACAGCAAGTCAAGAACATGGTGAAATATCCAGTTGTCTCAATTATCGAAATAATTAATAGGCAAAGCAAGTGAGATTATCCCAGTGTCCGGCCCCAATTGTTCTGCTTAGAGAATGTATTTTTCATCTTCAAACTTTCAACGGGGACATGACAAAGGGAAACACGTTAGCTGGAAAGAGCTGACAACTGAAGGGCCAGACAAAAAGTGGAAAAGAGGAGATCAGAATGTCCCATGCGGATGCTGAGGGAAATCAGAAACCATCAACTCTCCTGCACCTCGCCTCTGTCGATTTTTAGCTCTTAACATTTTCCAAGAACATAAACGAGTTCAGAGAAAATATAAAGTGTTGCAGATGCTCAATATATTCATGTGTGAATTCACGTTAACTGATTTATTCTGGGATATTCTTCATTCCGTTCCCTTTGAGCTGCCTTGCTCTTGCTCCACCCCTTTCCAGTTGAAATGTTGCGTGGATGTAGAGTTGAAGGCAGGATATTGCTGCTCAAAGAACCCAGGCGAGAGGCTCAGGCATGTGGATTGGACACGGGCAAGGACCAGAAGCAACACGAGAAACCATGTTGGATTAGCTCAGTTTTCCAAACAGTAATAGTCCCAGGAAGCTGGACTCAGTGAGGGTAGAAATTGCATAATTTAGATAAGTAATGTTCCGAGATATAAGACAGTTTAAAAGGTGGGAAGCGTGGGCACAGTGAGATTTGCAATGTAGGACAGTACAGTGGCACAGTGGTTAGTGCTGCTGCCTCACAGGACCCGGGATCAAGTATGGCTTGGGCAACTGTCTGTGTTTGAACGTTCTCCTCCTGTCTTGTGGTTTTCGCCCAGGTGCTCCGGTTTCCTCTTATATCCAAGCCTGAGCAGGTTTTTTAGATTTGCCATGATTTATCGTTCAGTAAATTGGTGGTGTAAATATGTGGGGTTCCAGGAATAGATCCTGGGTAAGGTCTGTTGGAGAGTTGGTGCAAGCAGGATGAGCCAAATGGCTTTTTTTGCACATTATTTTATGAATGTGTAAATCAGACCACTGTAGTCTAGTGATATAAAAGATTTAACACGGGCACCGTTTTTGTTCCCCGATGAAACAAATATTCCCAAGAGCGGCTTGACAGTGGTGAAGAGCAAGTGAGATGATGTGCACTGTTTTCCGTGTTTATTTCATTTGTCAGCTTACCTTTTTGATTTTGACATGAACTATTCGTGTTTCTTTCGCACTTACATCTCCCCGTTTACAACCTATTTCGGATTTATTAATGGGATTTTGGTGGAAACTCCATCTCATACGTTGTGCGCACATATTTGATCAATCAATTTAAAATTTTGCGCTATCTGCTGCCTTCATGTGGTCCAACTCCATTCTTCACTTGCTACATCTCCTCCTCGAATTTTCATCACAGAATCATCGAGGTTTCCAGCATGGAAACTGGCCCTTTGGCCACCCAGTTTATGCCATGAAACTGTTCCCAATTGTCCGTGTTTGGACCATATCCATCTGTACCCATCTTACCCATGTGACTGTATAAATGTGTATTTAATAGACAAAGTTGTTTCCCCCTCTAATAACTTCTCTGGCATCTCGTTCCAAATGCTCAGCACCCGCTGTGTGAAACAATTGCGCCGCTGGACCCAATTGTTTCGCTCCCTTCTCCTCTTAAACATATGCCCTCTAGTTTTACTCTCCCCTATCTTCAGGAAAAGATGCTGTCCATCTACCGGACCTATGCCCCTCATTATTGTATAGGCCTCCATAAGATCACTCCTAAGCCTACTACACTTCAGGGGGAAAGAAATCCGTCTATCTAACCTCTCCTTATAACTCAAACCATTAAGTCCCGGCAGCATCCTAGTAAATCTTTTCTGCACACCTTTCTAGTTTAATAATATCATTTCTATAATTGTGTGACCAGAACTGTACGCGGTATTCCAACTGTGGCATCACCAATGTCCTGTACGACTTCAACAAGAAATCGGAACTCCTGTTTCCAATGTTCTGGCCAATGAAACCAATAATGTCGAATGCATTCTTCAATGACTGTCCATCTGTGACTCCACTTTCAACGAGCTATGAACCTGTACCCCTCGATCTCTTTGGTATATAACTCTACCCAACGCCCTAACATTAGTTGAGTAAGTCCTGCCCTGGTTTAATCTACCAAAATGATTCACCTCGAATTTATCGAAATTAAACTCCACTGCCATTTTTCAGCCCACTGGCCCAGTTGATCAAGATGCCGTTGCAATCCTAGACAAGCTTCCTCACTGTCCACTATGCTACCAATCATGTTGTCATCTGCAATTTTACTAACCATGCCTGCTAAACTCTCATAAAATTCATTACTATAAATGACAAATAGCAGTGGGCTCAGCATGGATTCCTGAGGCACACTGCTGGTCGCGGGCCTCCAGTTTGACAAACAACCCTCTACAAACACTGTCTTCTGTCATCGAGCAAATTTTGTATCCAACTGGCTACCTCACGCTGACTTGCGTGAGTTTCAACCTTATGCAATAAAGGCCTTGCTGAAGTCCATGTAGACAACGTCGAGTGCACTTCCCTCATCTACCTTCTTGGTACCATTTTTGGGAGGGAACTTCCGTAAAACTGACTAATGACATATTTATATTTGAAGGTGTCAATGAATTATTGATTGAAGGACACCTTCTTTGTCACACCTTCAAAAAGTTCAATCAATTTCGTGAGAAATCATTTCGCTTTCGGAAAGTCATGCTGACTGTCCCTAATCAGTTCTTGTCTCTCTAAATGTCTGCTGATCCTGACTGTCAGAATACCTTCCAACAACTTACCCACTACAGACGTTAGGTTCACTCCAATGCATTTCCCATGCTTTTCCCTTACAACCCTTCTTCAACAAAGGCACAACATTTGCCATCCTCCACTCTTCACGCACCTCACCTGTGGATGTCTAAGGTTTAAATATCTCTGCTAGGAGATACCCAATTTCCTCCCTAGCCTACCACACCTTCCTGGAATATATTTCACCAGGTTGTTGGGATTTATCTACCTTGATACGCTTTAAGACTTCTAGTACCTCCTGCTCTGTAATATGCACTTTCCTCAAGACATCACTTTTTATTTCCCCAAGTTCCCTAACACCCATGCCTTTCTCGACAATAAATACTGATTGTATATCATTATCTACCATAAGTTCGCCAATCTCCGTCGCTTCCTTATTTACACGTCCTCCCACTGGGCTTTCGAGAAACACGTTTTCCGAGTTTATTTGCCTGCTTTACAGCTGCTAAAAAGTCGTGCAGTTGATGGGAATTAACAGTATAAAGGCCTCGTTAAATTAGGAATTAAATTTAGGATTAATTGAATTATATTGACATTTTTTATCTGATATAGACTTTATGTTAAAAAAAACGTTGAATATTCATTCGAGGTCAATGTTGAAGATAAATTCAAACTGCAATGAAAGATGTAGAAGCACAATGGACTTTTTGATTAAGGAAGAATGAAATATTCCGGGACAAATGCCAGACAGCAGGTCAATATCGATATAAGAAAATCAGATAAGAAAACTGAATTTGTAGTTGATTCATTCTATATACCCAACTTGAAGATAATTAGCAGTTAATGTTTTAATGTGCGGTTTCAGAACAATACAAAATATTTATGTAACATGTTAATAATGTTCACTGAGGAATCAGATTTGTCTTGTTAAGAAATGAATTTGTAACAGGCCAGTAAAATGAAAGATGTATTCATGAAAGATATCAACACAAATCAGGCACAAATAATGCAACAAAGTAAATTACCAATGCATATCTCAGCCGGGGAAATGAGTCCAATAGATAAAGGTGCTTTCAATAGAACCGGTTTAAATTGGTTAGAGAAATGATGAATCATAAGGAACCATTTTTGGGAGGAAACTTCCGAAAAACAGACTAATGACATATTTATATTTGAAGGTGTCAACGAATTATTGATTGAAGGACATGCCATCAGTAGATTGACAGATCAGTGAATGAATGAAATTGCTGTTAAGTCAGTGCTGGGCTAATTAATCTGATAAAAAAGTATAATTATTCTACCATTTTGGCATGAAATCTGAGACCTTTGTGAAAAGCATGCTGGCACATTAGCTGTGTAGGTGGAAAAATATCTCTCCCATTTTGGGCCAAATGAGATTTGTCTTGTGCTAATTGCATGTTGGTCTACATATTGCTAATTTGTAATGGTTTTGATTCTAACAGTTCAATGTTTTAATAAAACTAGTTTAATTGAAGAATTTCATTGAATTGAATAATCTTTCTGCCTTCGTGAAATGAAATGTTTAATGAAAAGATTCAGTCTTTAAATTAATCAGGTCATCGAAAAATATTTCCCACAATGAATTATTTCATTTAATCAGCATTTACGGTGCCATCCCCATTACGTCTTCCAGGGCACTAGACATTCGCCATTATATTTCGGAGCATGCATCTATAATACATTTACCTCAGCGGCAGAACCGAGGTCAGATTTCCATTGTTCCCAACTTCCAACCCTCACAACTTCACCATTCAGTTGAACATTCTTCGTCATTGCATCACAATCAAGCCAGACCGTTACTGAACACACACTCCGAGCACTTTACAGAACCTGGTGCATTGACCTTTCATGCCAATCTCCTTCCATTGACATGTTTTATGTAAGTAAATCGGATTTAGCACGTGTTCTTTAAACTTTCATCTCCACATCTCTTCAGGCCCTTGTTATCATTCCCATTGGAACGGAGATCTACTTGCCATTTAGCTGACTAAATTTGCTGCTTACAATGTTTTCTCGCACTCACTGGGAACAACCTTACCATTCATGATAGTTTATTTTTTTCTCTGAAAAGATCGTTTTTTATTTACAGATATGACGGGTAAAATATGTGAGGGTAGGGCCTGGGTGGGATTGTGGTCGGTGCAGACTCGATGGGCCGAATGGCCTCCTTCTGCACTGTAGGGTTTCTATGATTCTATGATTTCAGTTTGCTTCCCACTGCAATTATGTCGTCTGACTACTGCGTCCTTGGTCTGCTACCTTAGTAGAACTGAAGGCAAGTTCGAGGCATACAAGTTGCTATTGGACACACTTACTGCTTGGATTATTATCGTTACGACTATAAGACACATTATTACCTGACGGGCAGAAAAAGCACATTTAGAGAAGTGAAACAACCATTTACAGTTTTGGCTCATTATTTGAAAATAAAATGTAATTGTTTTGGATACAGATCAGAGAAGATTCGCGGAACTACATTCTGGGATGCAGAGATTATTCTGGGAAGAGGTTGAAATGATTGGGCCTTTATGCAATAAAGGTTAGAAGATTGGAATGTGATCTTATTAAAACACGAAATATCTTCAGGGATCTTAATGTGGTGGCTTCCCGAATTATGTTTCAACTTATGGGGATGTCTAAAACCACGTGAGGAGAATCCATTCTCACAGACCGCCACTAATCTGTGGAATTTTCATTTTTAGGATGTAGTGCAGTCTAGGTCTTTAAAATTAATTCAATGCTGCGCTAGGACGAATATTCATAAAGAAGTGTATCGAACAACTGGCGACTTAGGTCGGGGAGCGAGTGCACAACACAATGGAGCTGACAGCACAACAAGACCAGACCTTATTTTATAGCGGAACAGTCTCAAAGAGTCAAGTGTCCGAGGCTTTCTCCAACATCCAACGTTCCTAGATCATAACCACGGCTCCATTTTCCACCAGAATCGTTCAGGCTGATTAAGGACGATTGTATGGAAGTGTTATTTTTGTTTCCTTCATTCGTAGAATGCGGGTGTCACTGGCTGGGTCAGCATTTATTGCCCACCCCTTATTGTCCTTGAACGCAATCCATTTCAGAGGGCATTTACAATTCAACTATAGGTTTAGCTTTGTGTTTGAGTTTGGAGGGGACTCATCATCTCTTCACACTGGGAAATTTGGTGTAAACCATTCTGGTAATACACATCTTTCTGAAACTTTACCACGATACGGAATCCCTTTTTCACATATATGCCTGCATTTTTAACAATGAATCACTCTTGCCCGCAATTTGATCAGAATACCACCAGCTTTATTTCTATCAGTTTTCAATTGTCAATCTCCCATTTCGTCCACTTCTGCTGGCCTGAATTGTAAACATCTTTGATCTGATGCAGGCGCCAACTGTCTACAATTTTCAGTTTTTTTTCTGAGTTTCTACAAGCTAAATTACAAAATATGTGCTAGTTTTATTTTCTCTGATATATATATATATATATATATATATATATATATCTGCAACCTCCGCTGAAACACGGGCAACATTTGCTCAGTAATTGCCTGGTAGATTTTCCTTCTAAGTTCACAGTTAATACACTGGTGACGAGAATGCAGCCCTGTGGATGATGTAGAATCTCCGCATGCGCTACTTGTGACCTGGTAGTCATGGCAGCATGGAAAACAACTGTCGGCATCAACAATGTCAGATTGAAGAAGACCAACAATATAATGCGCTATGTTCAATCAATTAGGGGTCCCCTCTCTCCATTAGGAGCGGCACGTGTCAATTAGGAGTGTCGACTTTCATTTAGGAGTGTTCCCTGTCAATTTGGCGTGTACCCTGTAAATTAGGAGTGCCCCCTGTCATTTAGGAGCGCCCCCTGTCAATTAGGAGTGCCCCCTGTCAATTAGGGGTGCGCTGTCTCAATTAGGAGCACCCTGTCAATTAGGAGCGCCCCCTGCTAATTAGGAGTGCCTCCTGTCAATTAGGAGACCTCCTTGTCAATTCGGAATGTCCCCTGTAAATGAGAGTGATCCTGTCAATTAGGAGTGAACGCTGTCAATTAGGAGTGTTCCTGTGAATTAGGGGTGCCCCCTGTCAATTAGGAGCGCCCCCTGTCAAGTAGGATTGCCCCCCGTCAATTAGGAGCGCCCCCTGTTTATTAGGACTGCCCCCTGTCAATTAGGAGAGCTCCCTGACAATTCGGCGAGCTCCTTGTCCATTAAGAGAGCTCCTTGTCAGTTCGAGTGCCCCCCGTCAATTAGGAATGGCCCCCGTCAACTAGGAGCGCCCCCCGTCAATCAGAAATGCCTCCCGTCAATTAGGAGAGCTCCTTGCCAATTAGGAGTGCCCCCTGTCAATTAGGAGTACCCCCCTGTCAGTTAGTGGTGCCCCCTGTCAATAAGGAGTGCCCCCTGTCAATTCGGAGCGCCCCCTGTCAAGTAGGAGTGCCAACGTCAGTTAGTAAAGCCCCCTGTCAATTTGGAGTGCCCCCCGTCAATTAGGAGTGAACCCTGTCAATTAGGAATGCCTCCTGTCATTTAGGAGTGCCCCCTGTCAACTAGGTATGACCCCTTTCAATTAGGAGTACTCCTGTCAATTAGAAGTGCCTTCTGTCAATTTGGGGTCCCCTCTCTCAATTGGCTGCACCACGTGTCAATTAGGAGTGTTCCCTTTCAATTAGGAATGTCCCCTGTCAATGTGGCGTGTACCCTGTAAATTAGGAATGCCGCCTGTCAATTAGGAGCGCCCCCATCAATTAGGAGAGTTCCTTGTCAATTCGGAGACTCCTTGTCAATTAGTAGTGTCTCCCGTCAATTAGGAATCCCCCATCAACTAGGAGTGTCCCCTGTCAATTAGGAGTCTCCCTGTGAATTAGGAGCGCCCACTGATAAATTAGGAGTGCTCCCTGACAATTCAGAATGCCCCTCAATTAGGAGTACCGCCCGTCAATTAGTGGTGCCCCCAGACAATTAGGAGCGCCTCCTGTCAATTGGGAGTGCCCTCTGACAATTGGGACTGCGAATGTCAGTTAGGAGTGCTGCCTGTCAATTAGGAGAGCCGCTGTCAATTAGGAGTGACCCCTGTCAATTAGGAGCGCCGCCTGTCAATTAGGAGTGCCCCCTGTCAATTAGAAGTAACCTCTGTCAATTAGGAGCACCGCCTGTCAATTAGGATTGCTCCCTGTCAATTAGGAGAGCCCCCTGTTAACTAGGAGTGCCCCCTGTAAATTAGGAGGGCCCCCTGTCATTAGGAGTGTCCCTGTCAATTACGAGTGTCAACTGCAAATTAGGAGTGCCCCCTGCCAATTAGGAGTGCACCCAATAAATTAGGAGAGCTCCTTGACCATTAAGAGAGCTCCTTGTCAGTTCGAGTGCCCCCTGTCAATTAGGAATGCCCCCGTCAATTAGGAGTGCCCCCAGTAAATTAGAAGAGCTCCGTGTCAATTAAGAGAGCTCCAAGTCAGTTCGAGTGCCCCCCGTCAATTAGGAATGCCTCCGGTCAATTAGAAATGCTCCTCTCAATTAGGAGTGCACCCTCTCAATTAGGTGTACCCCTTTGTCAATTACTGGTGCCCCCTATCAATTAGGAGCGCCCCCTGTCAATTCGGAGCGCCACCTTTCAAGTAGTAGTGGCAACGTCTGTTAGGAGTGCCCCCTGTGAATTACGAGTGCTCCCTGTGAATTAGGAGTGAACCCTGTCAATTAGGGGTGCCCCCTGTCTTTTATGGGTGACCCCTGTAAATTAGGAGTACCACCTGTCATTTAGGAGTGCCCCTGTCAACTAGGAGTGACCCCTGTCAATGAGGAGTACTCCTGTCAATTAGAAGGACCGTCAGTCAATTTGGGGTCCCCTCTCAATTGGCTGCGCCGCGTGTCAATTAGGTGTGTCCCCCTTCAATTACGAATGTCCCCTGTCAATGTGGAGTGTTCCCTGTAAATTAGGAGTGCCGCCTGTCAATTAGGAGCGCCCCCATCAATTAGGAGAGCTCCTTGTCAATTAGGAGAGCTCCTTGTCAATTAGGAGTGCCCCCCGTCAATTAGGAATGCCCCCCGTCAATTAGGAATTCCCCCGTCAATTGGTAGTGTCCCCTGTCAATTTGGAGTCTCCCTGTGAATTAGGAGCGCCAACTCAAAATTAGGAGTGCTCCCTGACAATTCAGAATGCCCCTGTCAATTAGGAGTACAGACTGTCAATTAGTGGGGCCCCCAGACAATTAGGAGCGCCCCCTGTCAATTGGGAGCGCCCTCTGACAATTGGGAGTGCAAATGTCATTTAGCAGTGCTGCCTGTCAATTAGGAGTGCCCCTGTCAATTAGGAGTGGCCCCTGTCGATTAGGAGTGCCCCCTGTCAATTTTGGGTGCCCCCTGTCTATTAGGACAGCCCGCTGTCAATTATGATTGACTCCTGTATATTCTAAGTGCCCTATGTCAATTAGGAGCGCCCCCTGTCAATTAGGAGTGTCCCCTGACAAGTAGGAGTGTACCCTGTCAATTAGGAGTGACACATGTCAATTAGGAGTGTACGCTGTCAATTAGGAGTGTCCCCTGTAAATTACGAGTGCCCCCTGTCAATTGGGAGTGCCCCCAGTAAATCAGGAGAACTCCTTTTCAATTAAGAGAGCTGCTTGTCAGTTCGAGTGCCCCCCGTCGATTGAGGAATGTCCCCGTCAATTTGGAATGCCGCCGTCAATTAACAGTGCTCCCTGTCAATTAGGAGTACCCCTCTGTCAATTAGTGCTGCCCCCTGTCAAATAGGAGCGCCCCCTGTCAATTCGGAGCGCCCCTGTCAAGTTGGAATGCCAACGTCAGTTAGTAGTGCTCCTTGTCAATTAGGAGTGCCCCCTGTCAAGTAGGAGTGAACCCTGTCAATTAGGAGTGCCCCTGTCAATTAGGGGTGCCCCCTGTCTATTAGGGGTGACCCCTGTCGATTAGGAGTGCCCCCTGTCAATTCTGAGTGCCCCGGATTTTAGCTGAGCTCCCTGTCAATTAAGAGAGCTCCTTGTCAGTTCGCGTGCCCCCCGTCAATTAGGAATGCCTCCCGTCCATTAGAAATGCATCCGTCAATTAGGAGCGCCCTCTGTCAATTCGAAGCGCCCCTGTCAAGTCGGAGTGCCAACGTCAGTTAGGAGTGCTCCCTGTCAATTGGGAGTGAACCCTGTCAAGTAGGAGTGCCCCCTGTCAATTAGGGGTGCCCCCTGTCTTTTATGGGTGACCCCTGTAAATTAGGAGTACCACCTGTCATTTAGGAGTGCCCCTGTCAACTAGGAGTGACCCCTGTCAATGAGGAGTAGTCCTGTCAATTCGAAGGAACTTCAGTCAATTTGGGGTCCGCTCTCAATTGGCTGCGCCGCGTGTCAATTAGGAGTGTCCCCTTTCAATTACGAATGTCCCCTTTCAATGTGGAGTGTACCCTGTAAATTAGGAGTGCCGCCTGTCAATTAGGAGCGCCCCCATCAATTAGGAGAGCTCCTTGTCAATTAGGAGAGCTCCTTGTCAACTAGGAGTGCCCCCCGTCAATTAGGAATGCCCCCCGTCAATTAGGAATTCCCCCGTCAATTGGTAGTGTCCCCTGTCAATTTGGAGTCTCCCTGTGAATTAGGAGCCCCGACTCAAAATTAGGAGTGCTCCCTGACAATTCAGAATACCCCTGTCAATTAGGAGTACAGCCTGTCAATTAGTGGGGCCCCCAGACAATTAAGAGCGCCCCCTGTCAATTGGGAGCGCCCTCTGACAATTGGGAGTGCAAATGTCATTTAGGAGTGCTGCCTGTCAATTAGGAGTGCCCCTGTCAATTAGGAGTGGCCCCTGTCGATTAGGAGTGCCCCCTGTCAATTTTGGGTGCCCCCTGTCTATTAGGACAGCCCGCTGTCAATTATGATTGACTCCTGTACATTCTAAGTGCCCTATGTCAATTAGGAGAGCTCCCTGTCAATTAGGAGTGTCCCCTGTCAAGTAGGAGTGTACCCTGTCAATTAGGAGTGACACATGTCAATTAGGAGTGTACGCTGTCAATTAGGAGTGTCCCCTGTAAATTACGAGTGCCCCCTGTCAATTGGGAGTGCCCCCAGTAAATCAGGAGAGCTCCTTTTCAATTAAGAGAGCTGCTTGTCAGTTCGAGTGCCCCCCGTCGATTAGGAATGCCCCCGTCAATTTGGAATGCCGCCGTCAATTAGCAGTGCTCCCTGTCAATTAGGAGCACCCCTCTGTCAATTAGTGCTGCCCCCTGTCAAATAGGAGCGCCCCCTGTCAATTCGGAGCGCACCTGTCAAGTTGGAGTGCCAACGTCAGTTAGTAGTGCTCCCTGTCAATTAGGAGTGCCCCCTGTCAATTAGGAGTGAACCCTGTCAATTAGGGGTGCCCCCTGTCTATTAGGGGTGACCCCTGTCGATTAGGAGTGCCCCCTGTCAATTCTGAGTGCCCCGGATTTTAGCTGAGCTCCCTGTCAATTAAGAGAGCTCCTTGTCAGTTTGCGTGCCCCCCATCAATTAGGAATGCCTCCCGTCCATTAGAAATGCATCCGTCAATTAGGAGCGCCCCCTGTCAATTCGAAGCGCCCCTGTCAAGTCGGAGTGCCAACGTCAGTTAGTAGAGCTCCCTGTCAATTGGGAGTGAACCCTGTCAATTAGGAGTGCCCCCTGTCTATTAGGGGTGCCCCCTGACAATTAGGAGTGTCCTCTGTCATTTAGGAGTACGTCAATGAGGAGTGCCCCCCCTGACAATTAGGAGTGACCCCTGTCAATTCGGGGTAGTCCTGTCAATTAGAAATGCCTACAGTCAAATAGGGGCCCACTCTCTAAATTAGGAGCGCCATGTGTCAATTAGGAGTGTCCCCTTTCAATTAGGAGTGTACCCTGTAAATTACGCGTGCTCCCTGTCAATTAGGAGCGCCCCCTGTCAACTACGAGTGTCGCCTATCAATTAGGAATGTTCCTGTCAATTAGGACTGTCCCCTGTAAATTAGGAGTGCCCCCGGTCAATTAGTAGTCACCCTGTAAATTAGGAGAGCTCCTTATCCATTAAGAGAGCTCCTTGTCAGTTCGAGTGCCCCCCGTCAATTAGTAATACCTCCCATCAATTGGTGGTGCCCGCTGTCAATTAGGAGTGCCCCCTGTCAAGTAGTAGTGGCAATGTCAATTACGAGTGTCCCCTTTCAATTAGGAGTGTCGCCTGTCAATTTGGAGTGTACCCTGTAAATTAGTAGTTCCCCCTGTCAATTAGGAGCGCCCCCATCAATTAGGAATGCCCTCCGTCAATGAGGAATTCCCCCGTCAATTAGGATTGCCCCCTGTCAATTAGGTGTGAGCCCTGTCGATTAGGAGTGCCCCTGTCAACTTGGGGTTCCCCCTGTCTATTAGGAGTGCCCCCTGTCAATTAGAACGGCCACCTGTCAATGAGGAGTGAACCCTGTCAATTAGGAGTACTCCTGTAATTTAGAAGTGCCTTCAGTCAATTAGGGATCCCCTTTTTCAATTATTAGGGCCACGTGTCAATTATGAGTGTCCCCTTTCAATTAGGAGTGTCCCCTGTCAATTTGGAGTGTACCCTGTAAATTAGTAGTGCCCCCTGTCAATTAGGAGCGCCCCCATCAATTAGGAATGCCCTCCCGTCAATGAGGAATTCCCCCGTCAATTAGGAGTGTCCCCTGTCAATTCGGAGCGCCCTCTGTCAATTCCGAGTGCCACTGTCAGTTAGGAGTGCTGCCTGTCAATTCGGTGCGCCCCCTGTCAATTCGGAGCGCCCCCTGTCAATTGGGAGTGCCAATGTCAGTTAGGAGTGCTGCCTGTCTATTAGGAGTGCCGCCTGTCAATTTGGTGTTCCCCCTGTCTATTAGGGGTGCCCCCTGTCAATTATGAGTGCACCCTGTCAATCAGGAGTGAACCCTGTCAATCAGGAGTGCCCCGGTCTATTAGTGGTGCCCCCTGTCTATTAGGGGTGACCCCTGTCAATTCGGAGCGCCCCTGTCAAGTTGGAGTGCCAACGTCAGTTATTAGTGCTCCCTGTCAATTAGGAGTGCCCCCTGTCAATTAGGAGTGAACCCTGTCAATTAGGAGTGCCCCTGTCGATTAGGAGTGCCCCCTGTCAATTCTGAGTGCCCCGGATTTTAGCTGAGCTCCCTGTCAATTAAGACAGCTCCTTCTCAGTTCGCGTGCCCCCCGTCAATTAGGAATGCCTCCCGTCAATTAGAAATGCATCCATCAATTAGGAGCGCCCCCTGTCAATTCGAAGCGCCCCTGTCAAGCCGGAGTGCCAACGTCAGTTAGAAGTGCTCCCTGTCAATTAGGAGTGAACCCTGTCAATTAGGAGTGCCCCCTGTCTATTAGGGGTGCCCCCTGACAATTAGGAGTGTCCTCTGTCATTTAGGAGTACGTCAATGAGGAGTGCCCCCTGACAATTAGGAGTGACCCCTGTCAATTCGGGGTAGTCCTGTCAATTGCCTACAGTCAATTAGGGGTCCCCTCTCTAAATTAGGAGCGCCATGTGTCAATTAGGAGTGTCCCCTTTCAATTAGGAGTGTACCCTGTAAATTACGAGTGATTCCTGTCAATTAGGAGCGCCCCCTGTCAACTACGAGTGTCGCCTGTCAATTAGGAACGTACCTGTCAATTAGGACTGTCCCCTGTAAATTAGGAGTGCCCCCGGTCAATTAGTAGTCACCCCGTAAATTAGGAGAGCTCCTTATCCATTAAGAGAGCTCCTTGTCAGTTCGAGTGCCCCCCGTCAATTAGTAATACCTCCCATCAATTGGTGGTCCCCGCTGTCTATTAGGAGTGCCCCCTGTCAATTACGAGTGCCCCCTGTCAATTAAGAGTGCCCCTGTCAATTAGGGGTGCCCCCTGTCAATTCGGAGCGCCCTTTGTCAATGGTGGTGCCAACGTCCGTTAGGAGTGCCCCCTGACAATTAGGAGTGAACCCTGTCAATTAGGAGTGCCCCGGTCAATTAGGGATTCCCCGTGTCTAAAGGGGTGCCCCCCGTCAATTAGGAGTGCCCCCTGTCAATTCGGATCGCCCTCTGTCAAGTAGGAGTGCCAACATCTGTTAGGAGTGCCCCCTGTCAATTAGGACTGAGCTCTGTCAATCGGAGTGCCCCTGTCAATTAGGGGCGCCCCTTGTCTATTAGGGGTGCCAACCGTCAATTAAGGGTGCCCCCTGTCAATTCGGAGCGCCCTCTGTCAAGTAGGAGTGCCAACGTCAGTTAGGAATGCCCCCTATCAATTAGGAGTGTCCCTGATCAATTAGGAGTGAACCCTGTCAGTTAGGAGTGCCCCTGTGACTTAGGGCTGCCCCCTGTCTATTAGGTGTGCCCCCTGTCAATTAGCAGTGCACCCTGTCAATGAGGAGTGACCCATGTCAATTAGGAGTGCTCCTGTAATTTAGAAGTGCCTTCTGTCAATTAGGGATCCCCTCTTTCAATTAGGAGGGCCACGTGTCAATTACGAGTGTCCCCTTTCAATTAGGAGTGTCGCCTGTCAATTTGGAGTGTACCCTGTAAATTAGTAGTGCCCCCTGTCAATTCGGAGCGCCGCCATCAATTAGGAATGCCCCCTGTCAATTAGGTGTGAACCCTATCGATTAGGAGTGCCCCTGTCAACTTGGGGTTTCCACCTGTCTATTAGGAGTGCCCCCTGTCAATTAGAACGGCCACCTGTCAGTTAGGAGTGACCCCTGTCAATTATGAGTGCACCCTGTCAATTAGGAGTGCCCCCTGCCAAAGTGGCGTGCCCCGTATCAATTAGGAGTGAACCCTGTCAATTAGGAGTGCCCCTGTGACTTAGGGGTGCCCCTGCCTATTAGGGGTGCCCCCTGTCACTTAGGAGTGCCCCCTGTCATTTAGGAGTGCACCATGTCAATGAGGAGTGACCCCTGTCAATGAGGAGTACTCCTGTAATTTAGAAGTGCCTTCAGTCAATTAGGGATCCCCTCTTTCAATTATTAGGGCCACGTGTCAATTACGAGTGTCCCCTTTCAATTAGGAGTGTCCCCTGTCAATTTGGAGTGTACCCTGTAAATTAGTAGTGCCCCCTGTCAATTAGGAGCGCCCCCATCAATTAGGAATGTCCCCCGTCAATGAGGAATTCCCCCGTCAATTAGGAGTGTCCCCTGTCAATTGGGAGTGCCAACGTCAGTTAGAAGTGCTGGCTGTCAATTAGGAGCCCCCCCTGTCACTTAGGAGCGCCCCCTGTCAATTGGGAGTGCCAATGTCAGTTAGGAGTGGTGGCTGTCAATTAGGAGTGCCCCCTGTCAATTAGGTGTGACCCCTGTCAATTTGGGGTTCCCCCTGTCTATTAGGAGTGCCCCCTGTCAATTAGAACGGCCACCTGTCAATAAGGACTGACCCCTGTCAATTATGAGTGCCCCCTGCCAATTCGGAGTGCCCCCTGTCAATTAGGAGTCCCCCGTATCAATTAGGAGTGAACCCTGTCAATTAGGAGTGCCCTGTCAATTAAGGGTGCTCCCTGTCTATTAGGGGTGCCCCCTCACAATTAGTAGTGCCTTCTGTCATTTAAGAGTACCCCCTGTCAATGAGAGTGCCCCCTGTCAGTTAGGATTGAACCCTGTCAATTAGGAGTGCCCCTGTCAATTAGGGTGCCCCCTGTCTATTAGGGGTGCCCCTGTCAATTCGGAGTTCACCTACCAATTACGAGTGACCCCTGGCAATTCGGAGTAGTCCTGTCAATTAGAAGTGCCTTCAGTCAATTCGGGGTCCCCTCTCTCAATTAGGAGCGCCATGTGTCAATTTCGAGTGTCCCCTTTCACTTAGGAGTGTACCCTGTACATTACGAGTGCCCTCTGTCAATTTGGAGCGCCCCCTGTCAACTAGGAGTGTCGCCTGTCAATTAGGTGTTTTCCTGTCAATTAGGACTGTCCCCTGTAAATTAGGAGTGCGCCCTGTCAATTAGTCGTGCCCCGTCAATTAGGAGTGCCCCCTGTCAATTAGGAGTACCCCTCTGCCAATTAGGATTGCCCCCTGTCAATTAGGAGCGCCCCCTGTCAATTCGGAGCCCCCCTGTCAAGTAGGAGTGCCAACGTCAGTTAGTAGTGCCCCCTGTCAAGTAGGAGTGCCCCCTGTCAATTAGGAGTAAACCCTGTCAATTAGGAGTGTCCATGTCAATTAGGGGTGCCCCGTGTCTAATAGGGGTGCCCCCACGTCAATTAGGAGTGACCCGTGTCAATTCGGAGCGCCCTCTGTCAAGCAGGAGTGTCAACGTCAGTTGAGTGCCCCCTTTCAATTAGGAGTGCCCCTTATCAATTAGGAGTGAGCCCTGTCAATAAGGAGTGCCCCCCGTCAATGAGGAATTCCCCCGTCAATTAGGATTTCCCCCTGTCAATTATGTGTGAGGCCTGTCGATTAGGCGTGCCCCTGTCAATTTGGGGTTCCCCCTGTCTATTAGGAGTACCCCCTATCAATTAGAACGGCCACCTGTCAATTAGGAGTGACCCCTGTCAATTATGAGTGCCCCCTGTCAATTCGGAGTGCCCCCTGCCAATTTGGAGTGCCCCATATCAATTAGAAGTGAACCCTGTCAATTAGGAGTGCCCCTGTGACTTAGGGGTGCCCCTGCCTATTAGGGGTGCCCCCTGTCACTTAGGAGTGCCCCCTGTCATTTAGGAGTGAGCCCTGTCAATGAGGAGTGACCCCTGTCAATGAGGAGTACTCCTGTAATTTAGAAGTGCCTTCAGTCAATTAGGGATCCCCTCTTTCAATTATTAGGGCCACGTGTCAATTACGAGTGTCCCCTTTCAATTAGGAGTGTCCCCTGTCAATTTGGAGTGTACCCTGTAAATTAGTAGTGCCCCCTGTCAATTAGGAGCGCCCCCATCAATTAGGAATTCCCCCGTCAATTAGGAGTGTCCCCTGTCAATTCGGAGCGCCCTCTGTCAATTGGGAGTGCCAATGTCAGTTTGGAGTGCTGCCTGTCAATTAGGAGCGCCCCCTGTCAGTTCGGAGCGCCCCCTGTCAATTGGGAGTGCCAATGTCAGTTAGGAGTGCTGCCTGTCAATTAGGAGTGCCCCCTGTCAATTAGGTGTGAGCCCTGTCGGTTAGGAGTGCCCCCTGTCAATTTGGGTTCCCCCTGTCTATTAGGGGTGCCCCCTGTCAATTAGAACGGCCACCTGTCGATTAGGAGTGACCCCTGTCAATTAGGAGTGCCCCGTATCAATTAGGAGTGAACCCTGTCAATTAGGAGTGCCCCTGTCAATTAAGGGTTCCCCGTGTCTATTAGGGGTGCCCCCTGACAATTAGGAGTGCCCTCTGTCATTTAGGAGTACCCCCTATCAATGAGGAGTGCCCCCTGTCAGTTAGGACTGAACCCTGTCAATTAGGAGTGCCCCTGACATTTAGGAGTGCCCCCTGTCTATTAGAGGTGCCCCCTGTCAATTAGGGGTGCCCCTGTCAATTAGGGGTGCCCCCTGTCTATCACAGGTGCCCCCTGTCAATTAGGAGTGCCCCTGTCAATTAGAAGTGCCTTCAGTCAATTAGGGGTCCCCTCTCTCAATTCGGAGCGCCATGTGTCAATTTGGAGTGTCCCCTTTCAATTAGGACTATCCCCTGTGAATTAGGAGTGCGCCCTGTCAATTAGTCGTACCCCCGTCAATTAGGAGTGCCCCCTGTCAATTAGGAGTACCCCTCTGCCAATTAGGATTGTCCCCTGTCAATTAGGAGCGCCCCCTGTCAATTCGGAGCGCCCCTGTCAAGTAGGAGTGCCAACGTCAGTTAGTAGTGACCGCTGTCAATTAGGAGTGCCCCCTGTCAATTAGGAGTAAACCATGTCAATTAGGAGTGCCCCTGTGACTTAGGGGTGCCCCCTGTCACTTAGGAGTGCCCCCTGTCATTTAGGAGTGCACCCTGTCAATGAGAAGTGACCCCTGTCAATTAGGAGTACTCCTGTAATTTAGAAGTGCCTTCAGTCAATTAGGGATCCCCTCTTTCAATTATTAGGACCACGTGTCAATTACGAGTGTCCCCTTTCAATTAGGAGTGTCCCCTGTCAATTTGGAGTGTACCCTGTAAATTAGTAGTGCCCCCTGTCAATTAGGAGCGCCCCCATCAATTAGGAATGCCCCCCGTCAATGAGGAATTCCCCCGTCAATTAGGAGTGTCCCCTGTCAAGTACGGGTCCCCCCCTGTCTATTACGGGTGCCCCCTGTCAATTAGGAGTGCCCCTGTCAATTAGAAGTGCCTTCAGTCAATTAGGGGTCCCCTCTCTCAATTCGGAGCGCCATGTGTCAATTTGGAGTGGCCCCTTTCAATTAGGAGTGTACCCTGTAAATTAGGATTGCCCCCTGTCAATTATGTGTGAGGACTGTTGATTAGGAGTGCCCCTGTCAATTTGGGGTTCCCCCTGTCTATTAGGAGTGCCCCCTGTCAATTAGAACGGCCACCGATCAATTGGGAGTGACCCCTGTCAATTATGAGTGCCCCCTGTCAATTCGGAGTGCCCCTGCCAATATGGAGTGCCCCATATCAATTAGAAGTGAACCCTGTCAATTAGGAGTGCCCCTGTGACTTAGGGGTGCCCCTGTCTATTAGGCGTGCCCACTGTCACTTAGGAGTGCCCCATGTCATTTAGGAGCGCACCCTGTCAAAGAGGAGTGCCCCCTGTCAATTAGGAGTAAACCATGTCAATTAGGAGTGCCCCTGTGACTTAGGGGTGCCCCTGCCTATTAGGGGTGCCCCCTGTCACTTTGGAGTGCCCCCTGTCATTTAGGAGTGCACCCTGTCAATGAGGAGTGACCCCTGTCAATGAGGAGTACTCCTGTAATTTAGAAGTGCCTTCAGTCAATTAGGGATCCCCTCTTTCAATTATTAGGGCCACGTGTCAATTACGAGTGTCCCCTTTCAATTAGGAGTGTCCCCTGTCAATTTGGAGTGTACCCTGTAAATTAGTAGTGCCCCTGTCAATTAGGAGCGCCCCCATCAATTAGGAATGCCCCCCGTCAATGAGGATTTGCCCCGTCAATTAGGAGTGTCCCCTGTCAATTACGGGTCCCCCCTGTCTATTACGTGTGCCCCCTGTCAATTAGGAGTGCCCCTGTCAATTAGAAGTGCCTTCAGTCAATTAGGGGTCCCCTCTCTCAATTCGGAGCGCCATGTGTCAATTTGGAGTGGCCCCTTTCAATTAGGAGTGTACCCTGTAAATTAGGATAGCCCCCTGTCAATTATGTGTGAGGCCTGTTGATTAGGAGTGCCCCTGTCAATTTGGGGCTCCCCCTGTCTATTAGGAGTGCCCCCTGTCAATTAGAACGGCCACCTATCAATTAGGAGTGACCCCTGTCAATTATGAGTGCCCCCTGTCAATTCGGAGTGCCCGCTGCCAATTTGGAGTGCCCCATATCAATTAGAAGTGAACCCTGTCAATTAGGAGTGCCCCTGTGACTTAGGGGTGCCCCTGTCCATTAGGCGTGCCCACTGTCACTTAGGAGTGCCCCATGTCATTTAGGAGCGCACCCTGTCAATGAGGAGTGACCCCTGTCAATGAGGAGTACTCCTGTAATTTAGAAGTGCCTTCAGTCAATTAGGGATCCCCTCTTTCAATTATTAGGGCCACGTGTCAATTACGAGTGTCCCCTGTCAATTGGGAGTGCCAATGTCAGTTAGGAGTGGTGGCTGTCAATTAGGAGTGCCCCCTGTCAATTAGGTGTGACCCCTGTCAATTTGGGGTTCCCCCTGTCTATTAGGAGTGCCCCCTGTCAATTAGAACGGCCACCGGTCAATTAGGACTGACCCCTGTCAATTATGAGTGCCCCCTGTAAATTCGGAGTGCCCCCTGTCAATTAGGAGTCCCCCGTATCAATTAGGAGTGAACCCTGTCAATTAGGAGTGCCCCTGTCAATTAAGGGTGCCCCCTGTCTATTAGGGGTGCCCCCACACAATTAGTAGTGCCCTCTGTCATTTAAGAGTACCCCCTGTCAATGAGAGTGCCCCCTGTCAGTTAGGATTGAACCCTGTCAATTAGGAGTGCCCCTGTCAATTAGGGGTGCCCGCTGTCTATTAGGGGTGCCCCCTGTCAATTCGGAGTTCACCTACCAATTGGGAGTGACCCCTGTCAATTCGGAGTAGTCCTGTCAATTAGAAGTGCCTTCAGTCAATTAGTGGTCCCCTCTCTCAATTAGGAGCGCCATGTGTCAATTTCGAGTGTCCCCTTTCACTTAGGAGTGTACCCTGTAAATTTCGAGTGCCCCCTGTCAATTTGGAGCGCCCCCTGTCAATTAGGAGTACCCCTCTGCCAATTAGGATTTTCCCCTGTCAATTAGGAGCGCCTCCTTTCAATTCGGAGCGCCCCTGACAAGTAGGAGTGCCAACGTCAGTTAGTAGTGCCCCCTGTCAGTTTGTAGTGCCCCCTGTCAATTAGGAGTGCCCCCTGTCAATTAGGAGTAAACCCTGTCAATTAGGAGTCCCCTGTCAATTAGGGGTGCCCCGTGTCTAATAGGGGTGCCCCCCGTCAATTAGGAGTGACCCGTGTCATTTCGGAGCGCCCTCTGTCAAGCAGGAGTGTCAACATCAGTTGTGTGCCCCCTTTCAATTAGGAGTGCCCCATATCAATTAGGAGTGAGCCCTGTCAATAAGGAGTGCCCCCCTTCAATGAAGAATTCCCCCGTCAATTAGGATTGCCCCCTGTCAATTATATGTGAGGCCTGTCGATTAGGAGTGCCCCTGTCAATTTGGGGTTCCCTCTGTCAATTAGGAGTGCCCCCTGTTAATTAGAACGGCCACCTGTCAATTAGGAGTGACCCCTGTCAATTATGAGTGCGCCCTGTCAATTCGGAGTGCCCCCTGCCAATTTGGAGTGCCCCATATCAATTAGAAGTGAACCCTATCAATTAGGAGTGCCCCTGTGACTTAGGGGTGCCACTGTCTATTAGGGGTGCCCCCTGTCACTTAGGAGTGCCCCCTGCCATTTAGGAGTGCACCCTGTCAATGAGGAGTGACCCCTGTCAATGAGGAGTACACCTGTAATTTAGAAGTGCCTTCAGTCAATTTGGGATCCCCTCTTTCAATTATTAGGGCCACGTGTCAATTACGAGTGTCCCCTTTCAATTAGGAGTGTCCCCTGTCAATTTGGAGTGTACCCTGTAAATTAGTAGTGCCCCCTGTCAATTAGGAGCACCCCCATCAATTAGGAATGCCCCCCGTCAATGAGGAATTCCCCCGTCAATTAGGAGTGTCCCCTGTCAATTGGGAGTGCCAATGTCAGTGAGAAGTGCTGCCTGTCAATTAGGAGCGCCCCCTGTCAATTAGGAGCGCCCCCTGTCAATTGGGAGTGCCAATGTCAGTTAGGAGTGGTGGCTGTCAATTAGGAGTGCCCCCTGTCAATTTGGTGTGACCCCTGTCAATTATGAGTGCCCCCTGTCAATTCGGAGTGCCACCTGTCAATTAGGTGTGCCCCGTATCAATTTGGAGTGAACCCTGTCATTAGGAGTGCCCCTGCCAATTAAGGGTGCCCCCTGTCTATTAGGGGTGCCCCCTCACAATAAGTAGTGCCCTCTGTCATTTAAGAGTACCCCCTGTCAATGAGTGTGCCCCCTGTCAGTTAGGATTGAACCCTGTCAATTAGGAGTGCCCCTGTCAATTAGGGGTGCCCCTGTCTATTAGGGGTGCCCCCTGTCAATTAGGAGTGCACCTACCAATTAGGAGTGACCCCTGTCAATTCGGAGTAGTCCTGTCAATTAGAAGTGCCTTCAGTCAATTAGGGGTCCCCTCTCTCAATTAGGAGCGCCATGTGTCAATTTCGAGTGTCCCCTTTCACTTAGGAGTGTACCCTGTAAATTACGAGTGCCCCCTGTCAATTTGAAGCGCCCCCTGTCAACTAGGAGTGTCGCCTGTCAATTAGGTGTGTTCCTGTCAATTAGGACTGTCCCCTGTAAATTAGGAGTGCGCCCTGTCAATTAGTCGTTCCCCCGTCAATTAGGAGTGCCCCCTGTCAATTAGGAGTACCCCTCTGCCAATTAGGATTGCCCCCTGTCAATTAGGAGCGCCCCCTGTCAATTCGGAGCGCCCCTGTCAAGTAGGAGTGCCAACGTCAGTTAGTAGTGCCCCCTGTCAATGAGGAGTGACACCTGTCAATTAGGAGTAAACCCTGTCAATTAGGAGTGCCCCTGTCAATTAGGGGGGGCCCCGTGTCTAATAGGGGTGCCCCCCGTCAATTAGGAGTGACCCCTGTCAATTCGGAGGGCCCTCTGTCAAGCAGGAGTGTCAACGTCAGTTGAGTGCCCCCTTTCAATTAGGAGTGACCCTTATTAATTAGGAGTGAGCCCTGTCAATAAGGAGTGCCCCCCGTCAATGAGGAATTCCCCCGTCAATTAGGATTGCCCCCTGTCAATTATGTGTGAGGCCTGTCGATTAGGCGTGCCCCTGTCAATTTGGGGTTCCCCCTGTCTATTAGGAGTGCCCCCTGTCAATTAGAACGGCCACCTGTCATTTAGGAGTGACCCCTGTCAATTATGAGTGCCCCCTGTCAATTCGGAGTGCCCCCTGCCAATTTGGAGTGCCCCATATCAATCAGAAGTGAACCCTGTCAATTAGGAGTGCCCCTGTGACTTAGGGATGCCCCTGCCTATTAGGGGTGCCCCTGTCACTTAGGAGTGCCCCCTGTCATTTAGGAGTGCACCCTGTCAATGAGGAGTGACCCCTGTCAATGAGGAGTACTCCTGTAATTTAGAAGTGCCTTCAGTCAATTAGGGATCCCCTCTTTCAATTATTAGGGCCACGTGTCAAGTACGAGTGTCCCCTTTCAATTAGGCGTGTCCCCTGTCAATTTGGAGTGTACCCTGTAAATTAGTAGTGCCCCCTGTCAATTTGGAGCACCCCCATCAATTAGGAATGCCCCCCGTCAATGAGGAATTCCCCCGTCAATTAGGAGTGTCCCCTGTCAATTCAGAGCGCCCTCTGTCAATTGGGAGTGCCAATGTCAGTTTGGAGTGCTGCCTGTCAATTAGGAGCGCCCCCTGTCAGTTCGGAGCGCCCCCTGTCAATTGGGAGTGCCAATGTCAGTTAGGAGTGCTGCCTGTCAATTAGGAGTGCACCCTGTCAATTAGGTGTGATCTCTGTCGATTAGGAGTGCCCCCTGTCAATTTGGGGTTCCCCCTGTCTATTAGGGGTGCCCCCTGTCAATTAGAACGGCCACCTGTCGATTAGGAGTGCCCCCTGTCAATTAGGAGTGCCCCGTATCAATTAGGAGTGAACCCTGTCAATTAGGAGTGCCCCTGTCAATTAAGGGTTCCCCGTGTCTATTAGGGGTGCCCCCTGACAATTAGGAGTGCCCTCTGTCATTTAGGAGTACCCCCTGTCAATGAGGAGTGCCCCCTGTCAGTTAGGACTGAACCCTGTCAATTAGGAGTGCCCCTGTCATTTAGGAGTGCCCCCTGTCTATTAGGGGTGCCCCCTGTCAATTAGGTGTGCCCCTGTCAATTAGGGGTGCCCCCTGTCTATTACAGGTGCGCCCTGTCAATTAGGAGTGCCCCTGTCAATTAGAAGTGCCTTCAGTCAATTAGGGGTCCCCTCTCTCAATTCGGAGCGCTATGTGTCAATTTGGAGTGTCCCCATTCAATTAGGACTGTCCCCTGTAAATTAGGAGTGCGCCCTGTCAATTAGTCGTACCCCCGTCAATTAAGAGTGCCCCCTGTCAATTAGGAGTACCCCTCTGCCAATTAGGATTGTCCCCTGTCAATTAGGAGCGCCCCCTGTCAATTCGGAGCGCCCCTGTCAAGTAGGAGTGCCAACGTCAGTTAGTAATGCCCCCTGTCAATTAGGAGTGTCCCCTGTCAATTAGGAGTAAACCATGTCAATTAGGAGTGTCCCTGTCAATTAGGGGTGCCCCGTGTCTAATAGGGGCGCCCCCCGTCAATTAGGAGTGACCCGTGTCAATTCGGAGCGCCCTCTGTCAAGCAGGAGTGTCAACGTCAGTTGAGTGCCCCCTTTTAATTAGGAGTGCCCCTTATCAATTAGGAGTGCCCCTGCCAATTCTGAGTGCCCCCTGTCAATTAGGAGTCCCCCTATCTCAATTAGCAATGCCTCTGTCAATTAGGAGTACCCCCGGTCAATTTGGAGCGCCCCTTCCCATAAATTAGGAGTGCCTCTGTCAATAAGGAGGGTCCCCTATTAATTAGGAATGCCCCCTTTCAATTAAGAGTGCTCCCTGTCAATTAGGAGTGCCCCCTGTCAATTGGGAGTACCACCTGCCGATTAGGAGCGCCCTCTGTCAATTAGGAATCCTGTCCATTAGGAGGGCCCCTGTCAATTAGGAGTGCCACCTGTCAAGGAGGAGTGCCCCTTTTCAATTAGGAGTGTCCCCTAACTCAATTAAGAGCGCCTGCTGTCATTTAGCAGCAACCCCGTCAAGTAGGATTGCCCGCGTCAATTAGGAGTGCCCCCTGTTAATTAAGAGTGCCCCTCTCAATTAGGTGTGCCCATGTCAATTGGGAGTTTCCCTGTGAATTAGGAGTGACCCCTGTAAATTAGGGGAGCCCCCTGTCAATGAGGGGTGCCCCTGTCAATTAGGAGCGTCCCCTGTCAATTAGGAGTGCCCCCTCTCAATTAGGAGTCCCCCCTCTCAATTAGGAGTGGCCCCTGTCAATTCGGAGTGTCCCCTGTCAAGTAGGATTGCCCTCTCCCAATTAGGAGCGCACCCTTTCAATTAGGAGTGGCCCCTGTCAATTAGCAGTGACCCCTGCCAATTAGGAGTGCCACTGTCAATTAGGAGTTACCCCTGTTAATTAGAACTGCTCCCTGTCAATTAGGAAAAGCCCCTGTCAATTAGCAATGCCCCCTGTCCATTATGAGTGCCGCCTGAAATTATGAGTGCCCCCTGCCAGTTAGGAGGGACCCCTTTCAATTAGGAGTGCCCCTGTTAATTAGGAGTGCCCCTGTCAATCAGCAGAGCTCCTTGTCAAACAGGAGTGTCCCCTGTCAATTTGAGTGACCCTGTCAATTCAGAGAGTCCCCTGTCAATTAGGAGTGCCCCCTGTCAATCAGGGGTGCCCTCTCTCAATTAGGAGTGGCACCTGTCAATTAGGAGTGTCCCCTGTCAATTAGGAGTTACCCCTGTCAATTAGAACTGCTCCCTGTCAATTAGGAAAAGCCCCTGTCAATTAGCAATGCCCCCTGTCCATTATGAGTGCCGCCTGAAATTATGAGTGCCCCCTGCCAGTTAGGAGGGACCCCTTTCAATTAGGAGTGCCCCTGTTAATTAGGAGTGCCCCTGTCAATCAGCAGAGCTCCTTGTCAAACAGGAGTGTCCCCTGTCAATTTGAGTGACCCTGTCAATTCAGAGAGTCCCCTGTCAATTAGGAGTGCCCCCTGTCAATCAGGGGTGCCCTCTCTCAATTAGGAGTGGCACCTGTCAATTAGGAGTGTCCCCTGTCAATTAGCAGTGCCCCCTGTCAATTGGGTGTGGCCCCTTCAATTAGGGGTGGCCCCGTCAATTTGAGGTGGCCCTGTCGACTCGGGGTAGCCCCGTCAATCAGGGATGCCTGGGTTAGTTTTGTGCCTGGGTCAACTAGGAGTGCCCCCGATCAATTATGAGTTCCATCTGTCAATTCTCGGTGCCCCTGTTCAATTTCGAATGCCACAATCTCGATTTGGAATGCCCTCTGTTTTGATTTGGTGTGAACCCATCTCAATTTGGAGTGCCCCCTATCTTGATTCGGAGAGCCTGGGTTAATTATGAGTGCCCCTTGCCAATTACCAGTGCCTTGTCAATTATGAATGCCCTCTGTCCAGTAGGCGTGCCCCTATCGTGACTCTGCGTGCCACTATCTCGAATTCCCCCCATTCGATTTGGAGTGTACCCCACATCTCGGTTTGGAGTTCCCCAATATCTCGACTTGATGATCCGCCCATATCTCGATTTGGAGTGCCCCCCATTCCTCGATTTGGAGAGTCCCAACTTCCCCATATCTCGATTTGGAGTGCCCCCATAACTGGAATTGGATTGTCCCCTATGTCGATTTTAAGTGCACGTACAATGGTTTGGAGTGCCCCTTATTTAGAATTGGAGCAGCGACTATTTCAGTTACGGGTGCAGCATCTCAGTTACGAATGCCCCCTGTCAATTAGAACTGCTCGCTGTCAATTTGGAAAAACCCCTGTCAATGTGGAGTGCCCCCTGTCAATTAGGAATGCCCCCTGTCAATTAGGAGTGTCCTCTGACAATTCGGAGAACCCCCTGTCAATTTGTAGAGCCCCCTGTCAATTAGGAGAGCTCCCTGTCAATTAGGAGTGCCCCATCTCAATTAGGAGTGCCCCCTCTCAATTAGGAGTGTCCCCTTCAATTAGGAGAGCCCCCTGTCAATTAACAATGCCTCTATCAATTAGGAGTGACCCTGTCAATTCGGAGTGAACGCTGCCAATTAGGAGTGTTCCTGTCAATTAGGAGTGCCCCCTGTCAATTAGGGGTGCCCTCTCTCAATTAGGAGCGCCCCCTGTCAATTAGGAGTGTCCATTAGTAGTGCCCCCTGTCAATTACGGGTGGCCCCTTCAATTAGGGGTGGCCCCGTCAATTAGAGGTGGCGCTAGCAACTCGGGGTGGCCCCGTGAATCAGGAATGCCTGGGTTAATTATGTGCCAGTGTCAACTAGGAGTGCCCCCGATCAATTATGAGTTCCACCTGTCAATCTCGGTGCCCCTGGCCAATTTGGAATGCCACCGTCTCGATTTGGAATTTACCCTATTTTGATATGGAGTGAACCCATCTCAATTTCGAGTGTCCCCTATCTCGATTCGGAGAGCCTGTGTTAATTATGAGTGCTCCTTGCCAATTATGAGTGCCCTCTGTCCAGTAGGCCTGCCCGTATCGTGATTATGCGTGCCACTATCTCGAATTTCCCCCATTTGATTTGGAGTGTCCCCCATATCTCGGTTGGAGTTCCCCCATATCTCGATTTGATGATCCCCCCATACGTCGATTTGGAGAGTCTCACCCTCCCCATATCTCGAGTTGGAGTGCCCCACCATATCTCGATTGGAGTGCCCCCATAACTGGAATTGGAATGTCCCCTGTGTCGATTTTCAGTGCAAGTACAGTGGTTTGGAGTGCCCCTTATTTAGATTTGGAGCAGCGACTATTTCAGTTACGGGTGCCGCATCTCAGTTACGAGTGCCCGCTGTCCATTTAGAACTGTCCGCTGTCAATTAGGAAAAAGTCCTGTCAATGTGGAGTGCCCCTTGTCAATTAGGAATGCCCCCTGTCAATTAGGAATGCCCTTTGTCAATTAGGAGTATCCCCTGTCAATTAGGAGAGCCCCCTGTCAATTAGGAGTGCTCCCTGTCAATCAGGAGTGTCCCATCTCAAGTAGGAGTGCCCTCTCTCAATTAGGAGGTTCCCTTTCAATTAGGAGAGCCCTCTGTCAATTAGGAGTGCCCCCTGTCAATTCGTAGTGCTCCCCATCAATTAAGAGAGCTCCGTGCCAATTAGGAGTGCCCGTGTCAATTAGGAGTGTCCCATGTCAATTAGGAGCGCTCCCTGTCAATTAAGAGTGTCCATGTCAATTAGGCGTGCCCCCTGTCAATTAGCAGTGCTCGGTGTCAATCACGACCGCTCCCTGTTAATTAGGAACGCTCCCTGCCAAATAGAAGAACACCTGTCAATCAGGAGTGCCCGTGTCAATTTGGAGTGCACCCTGTCAACTAGGGGAGCTACCTGTCAATTAGGAATGCCCCCTGTCAATCAGTGGTGCCCCTGTCAACTAGGAGTGCCCACTTTCTATTCGGTGTGCCCCGATCAATTTGGAGTGGCGCCTGTCAATTAGGAGTACCACCTATCAATTAGGAATGCCCACTGTCAATTATGCATGCCCCTGTCAATTAGGAGTGCCCGCTGTCCATCAGGAGTGCCCCTGTCAATTAGGAGTGTCCTGATCAATTCGGAGCGCCCCCTATCAATTAGGAATGCCCCCTGTAAATTAGGACTGGCTCTGTCAATTCTGAGTGCCCCCTGTCAATTAGAAATGTTGCCTCTCTCGATTTGGAGTGCTTCCTGCCTTGATTATATATGCCCTCTATTTTGATTAGACGTGCCCGCGAACTTAATTTGGTGTGCCCTCTATCTCAATAACGAGTGCCCACTATCTCACTTGGGAGAGACCCTAACTCGATTTGGAGTGCCGCCTATCGCGATTTGGAGTGTCCCCTGTCTCGATTTGTCGTGCCCCCTATCTCGATTTGCGGTGCTCCCTCTCTCCATTTAGATTGCCCTTTACCTCAATTTGGAGTGCCCCCTATCGCGACTTGGAGTGCTGCCTATCTCGATTTGGAATGCCCCCTACCTTGAGTTGGAGTGCCCCTTATGTCGATTTGGAGTGCCCCCTATCTCGATTTGTTGTGCCTCCAATCTCGATTGGGAGTGCCCTATATCTCGATTTTGAGTGCCCCCCATGTCGATTTGGAGTGTTCCCTATCTCGATTTGGAGTGCCCCCTATCTCGGTTTGCAGTGCCCCTATCTCGATTTGGACTGCCCCCTAACTCGATTTGGAGTGCCTCCTATCTCAATTTGGAGTGCCCCCTATCTCGATTTGGAGTGCCTCCTATCTCAGTTTGGAGGGCCCGCTATCACAAATTGGAGTGCCCCCTCCCCCCCCCCCCACCCCACATATCTTGATTTGGACTGCCCCCTATCTATATTTGGAGTGCCCCCAATTTAGATTTGGAGCAGTGCATATTTCAGTTACGAGTCACATCTCAATTAGGAGTGCCCCTGTCAATTAGGAGTGCCTTTGTCAATTAGGAGTGCCCCCGGTCAATTGGGAGCGCCCCTTGTCACTTAGGAGTGCCCCCTGTCAATTAGGAGTGCCCCTGCCAATTAGGAGTCCCCCATCTCAATTAGCAATGCCTCTGTCAATTTGGAGTACCCCTGGTCAATTAGGAGCGCACCTCCCCATAAATTAGGAGTGCCTCTGTCAATTAGGAGAGTCCTCTATTAATTAGGAATGCCTCCTTTCAATTATCAGTGCTCCCTGTCAATTGGGAGTACCCTCTGTCAATTACGAATGCACACTGTCAATTATGAGTGCCTCCTGCAATTATGAGTGCCCCCTGCCAGTTAGGAGGGACCCCTTTCAATTAGGAGTGCCCCTGTCAATTAGGAGTGCTCCTGTCAATTAGGAGTGCTCCCTTGTCAGTTAGGTTTGCCCCCTGTCAATTAGGAGCGCCCACTGTTAAATCGGAGTGCACCTGTCAATCAGCAAAGCTCCTTGTCAAACAGGAGAGCTCCTTGTCAATCAGGAGTGTCCCCTGTCAATTTGAGTGACCCTGTCAATTCGGAGAGACCCCTGTCAATTGGGAGTGCCCCCTATCAATCAGGGGTGCCCTCTCCCAATTAGAAGCGCCCCCTGTCAATTAGATGTGTCCCCTGTCAAATAGCAGTGCACCCCTGTCAATTAGGTGTGGCCCCTTCAATTAGGGTGGCCCCGTCAATTAGAGGTGGCCCTGTCAACTCGGGGTGGCCCCGTCAATCAGGGATGCCTGGGTTAATTATGTGCCAGTGTCAACTAGGAGTGCCCCCAATCAATTATGAGTTCCACCTGTCAATTCTCGGTGCCCCTGGTCAATTTGGAATGCCGCGGTCTCGACTTGGAATGCCCCCTATTTTGATTTGGTGTGAACCCATCTCAATTTGCAGTGCCCCCTATATCGATTCGGGGAGCCTGGGTTAATTATGAGTGCCCCTTGCCAATTATGAGTGCCCCTTGTCAATTATGAGTGCCCTCTGTCTAGTAGGCGTGCCCCTATCGTGATTATGCGTGACACTATCTCGAATTTCCCCCATTCGATTTGGAGTGTACCCCATAATCTCTGTTTGGAGTTCCCCCATATCTCGATTTGATGATCCCCCCATATTTCGATTTGGAGTGCCCCCCCCCCCCCCCCATACCTCGATCTGTAGAGCCCCACCCTCCCCACATCTCGATTTGGAGTGCCCCACCATATCTCGATTGGAGTGGCCCCATACCTGGAACTGGAGTGTCCCCTATGTCGATTGTAAGTGCACGTACAGTGATTTGTTTGGAGTGTCCCTTATTTAGATTTTGAGTAGCGACTATTTCAGTTATGGGTGCAGCATCCCAGTTACGAATGCCCCCTGTCAATTAGAGCTGCCCGCTGTCAATTAGGAAAAACGCCTGTCAATGTGGAGTGCCCCCTGTCAATTAGGAATGCCCCCTGTCAATTAGGAGTGCCCTCTGTCAATTCGGAGAACCCCCTGTCAATTTGGAGAACCCCCTGTCAATTAGGAATGACCCCTGTCAATTAGGTGTGCCCTCTGTCAATTAGGAGTACCCCCTGTCACTTTGATGAGGCCCCTGTAAATTAGGTGAGTTCCCTGTCAATTATGACTGCCCCATCTCAATTAGAAGTGCCCCCTCTCAATTAGGAGTGTCCCGTTCAATTAGTAGACCCCCCTGTCAATTAACAATGCCTCTATCATTTAGGAGTGACCCTGTCAATTCAGAGTGAACCCTGTCAATTAGGAGTGGTCCTGTCAATTAGGAGTGCCCCCTGTCAATTAGGGGTGCCCTCTCTCAAGTAGGAGCGCCCCCTGTCAATTAGGAGTGTCCACTGAAAATTAGCAGTGCCCCTTGTCAATTACGGGTGGCCCCTTCAATTAGGGGTGGCCCCGTCAACCAGGAATGCCTGGGTTAATTGTGTGCCAGTGTCAACTAGGAGTGCCCCCGATCAATTATGAGTTCCATCTGTCAATTCTCGGTGCCCCTGGTCAATTTGGAATGCCACGATCTCGATTTGGAATTTACCCTATTTTGATTTGGAGTGAACCCATCTCATTTTGGAGTGCCCCCCTAACTCGATTCGGAGAACCTGGGTTAATTATGTGTGCACCTTGCCAATTATGAGTGCCCCTTATCAATTATGAGTGCCCTCTGTCTAGTAGGCGTGCCCCTATCGTGATTATGCGTGACACTATCTCGAATTTCCCCCATTCGATTTGGAGTGTACCCCATAATCTCTGTTTGGAGTTCCCCCATATCTCGATTTGATGATCCCCCCATATTTCGATTTGGAGTGCCCCCCCCATACCTCGATCTGTAGAGCCCCACCCTCCCCACATCTCGAATTGGAGTGCCCCACCATATCTCGATTGGAGTGGCCTTATACCTGGAACTGGAGTGTCCCCTATGTCGATTTTAAGTGCACGTACAGTGATTTGTTTGGAGTGTCCCTTATTTAGATTTTGAGTAGCGACTATTTCAGTTATGGGTGCAGCATCCCAGTTACGAATGCCCCCTGTCAATTAGAGCTGCCCGCTGTCAATTAGGAAAAACGCCTGTCAATGTGGAGTGCCCCCTGTCAATTAGGAATGCCCCCTGTCAATTAGGAGTGCCCTCTGTCAATTCGGAGAACCCCCTGTCAATTTGGAGAACCCCCTGTCAATTAGGAATGACCCCTGTCAATTAAGTGTGCCCTCTGTCAATTAGGAGTACCCCCTGTCACTTTGATGAGGCCCCTGTAAATTAGGTGAGTTCCCTGTCAATTATGAGTGCCCCATCT
Source organism: Mustelus asterias (assembly GCF_964213995.1). Taxonomy (NCBI): domain Eukaryota; kingdom Metazoa; phylum Chordata; class Chondrichthyes; order Carcharhiniformes; family Triakidae; genus Mustelus; species Mustelus asterias. Next base: position 93,245,645 of record NC_135816.1, read on the forward strand.
CAATTAGAAGTGCCCCCTCTCAATTAGGAGTGTCCCGTTCAATTAGTAGACCCCCCTGTCAATTAACAATGCCTCTATCATTTAGGAGTGACCCTGTCAATTCAGAGTGAACCCTGTCAATTAGGAGTGGTCCTGTCAATTAGGAGTGCTCCCTGTCAATTAGGGGTGCCCTCTCTCAAGTAGGAGCGCCCCCTGTCAATTAGGAGTGTCCACTGAAAATTAGCAGTGCCCCTTGTCAATTACGGGTGGCCCCTTCAATTAGGGGTGGCCCCGTCAACCAGGAATGCCTGGGTTAATTGTGTGCCAGTGTCAACTAGGAGTGCCCCCGATCAATTATGAGTTCCATCTGTCAATTCTCGGTGCCCCTGGTCAATTTGGAATGCCACGATCTCGATTTGGAATTTACCCTATTTTGATTTGGAGTGAACCCATCTCATTTTGGAGTGCCCCCTATCTCGATTCGGAGAGCCTGGGTTAATTATGTGTGCACCTTGCCAATTATGAGTGCCCCTTCTCAATCATGAGTTCCCTCTGTCCAGTAGGTGTGCCCTATCGTGTTTACGCGTGCCACTATCTCGAATTTCCCCCATTCGATTTGGACTGTCCCCCATATCTCGGTTTGGAGTTCCCCATATCTCGATTTGATGATCCGCCCATATGTCAATTTGGAGTGCCCCCCATACCTCAATTTGGAGAGTCCCACCCTCCACGTATCTCGATTTGGAGTGCCCCACCATATCTCGATTGGAGTGCCCCCATAACTGGGATGGAGTGTCCCCTATGTCGATTTTAAGTGCAAGTACAATGGCTTGTCGTGCCCCTAATTTAGATTTGGAGTCGCGACTATTTCAGTTACGGGTGCCACATCTCCATTCCGAGTGCCCGCCAACTGTCAATTAGAACTGCCCGCTGTCAATTAGGAAAAACCCCTGTCAATGTGGAGTGCCCCCTGTCAATTAGGAATGCCCCTGTCAATTAGGAGTGCCCTTTGTCAATTTGGAGTACCCCCTCACAAGTAGGAGGGCCCCCTGTTAATTACAAGTCCTCCCTGTCAATTAGGAGTGCCCCATCTCAATTAGGAGTGCCCCCTCTCAATTAGGAGTGTCCCCTTTCAATTAGGAGAGCTCCCTGTCAATTAGGAGTGCCCCATGTCAATTACGAGTGCCCCCCCGTCAATTAGGAGTGCTCCCTCCCTGTCAATTAGGAGTGCCCCCTGTCAATTTGTAGTGCCCCCCATCAATTAAGAGAGCTCCGTGCCAATTAGGAGTGCCCCGTGTCAATTAGGAGAGCCCGATGTCAATTAGGCGTGCCCTCTGTCAACTTGCAGTGCCCCGTGTCAATCAGGAGTGCTCCCTGCCAATTAGAAGAGCACCTGTCAATTAGGAGTGCCCGTGTCAATTTGGAGTGCACCCTGTCAATTAGAGGAGCTACCTGTCAATTAGGAATGCCCCCTGTCAATTAGGGGTGCCCACTTTCAATTTGGAATGCCCCCTGTCAATTAGGGGTGCCCACTGTCAATTCGGAGTGCCCCGATCAATTTGGAGTGGCCCCTGTCAGCAAAAAACTGAGCTGGAGTACGGGCAGCTCACAGAAACACTGCAGCAAATCAATTTGGTGAGTTTATCACGACCTTCCTATCCGAGTTCTATCATGAAGAGCAAAAAATAGTATTCAAATTTGCCACCACCGATTTGTGCTCGAAATAACACAATAATAGGTGGTACGGTGGCACTGCTGCCTCACAGAGCTAGGGACCTGGGTTCAATTCCGGCCTCAAGTCACTGTATGTGTGGAATTTGCACGTTCTCTCCGTGTCTGCGTGGGTTTCGTTCGGGTGCTCCGGTTTCCTCCCACAGTCCAAAGATGTGCAGGCTAGAGTGATTAGCCATGCTAAATTGACCATAGTGTCAGGGGATTCGCAGGATAAATATGTAGGGTTACAAAATAGGGCCTTGATGGGATTGTGGTCGGTACAGACTCGATGGGCCGAATGTCCGCCTACTGCACTGTAGGATTCCATAGCAGCAGGAGTTAGCTCTGGTGTCTTACAGTGCCAGGGGCCCGGATTCAAGTCCAGCCTTTGGTGACAGTGTGTGGAGTTTGCACATTCTCCCCGTGTCTGCATGGGTTTTCTATGGGTTGCCTAATTTCCTCCCACACTCCAGTGATGTGCTTAATTGGTGGATTGCCCATGGGAAATTATCTTTTACTGTCCCAAGATGTGTAAGTCAGTTGGATTAGCGGGGTAACTAAGTGGGCTTACAGGGATGGAACCTATCTAAGATGCTCTGTCAGAGAATTGGTTACTCGATGGACCGAATGGCCTGCATTACACTGTAGCTATTTTGTGACTCTAACCTCGACATGTGTCGGCAGTGCTCCCATAATTGCTCGATCATACTTTGATAGTGAAAACTGTGAGATAACCTTCAGCACACAGATGATAGGGATGAAACATGACAGGTCAGTCAGTATTCCTAAAAGCTTCAGGTGCCCCTCGTTTAATCGAGTTTATTACATTCGCTGCTCCCAATTCGCCTACTCTGCATGAGGGAGACTAAAGGCAGACTGGCTTTGCAGAACACCTTCAGCCCGTCCACAATTATTAACTACACCATCCTGTCCCTTGCCATTTCAACACACCATTCTGCTCTTCTGCCCACATGCCTTTTTCTTGGCCTGTTGCGAAGTTCCAGTGGAGCCCACTGTAAACTGGAGGTACTGCACCTGATACATTGAGTTCAACAATTTCAGCGCATGAACTCTCTCCTCCACCTTCACTGCATTTCCATCATTTTCTTTAAAGTATTTTTTTGAAAATGTAATTTAGTTTAAAATTTACTTTAATTTTCCTTACTTTCTCGAATCCATTTTCAATCTGCGCCCCCTCCATTTTTATCTTATTTGCATCATTTATTTCCGTTATCATTGTCTCCCTTGCCCTAACTCACCTCACTAGGGCCATCTGTTGCCTGTTTCAGTTTGTCTTTGATATGCCTCCTACCTTTGTTCTGCTATGAACACATTCTAATTTCTTTTTGTGCCACTATTATCACCCTTGTCAGCCATGATCACCATCATTTACATTCCATTTGTCTTTTTGTCCATGGCATCTCCTCTGCCATCACCTTTTGCTGGGCCTCTATCAAGCTCCCACAAAGTAACCATGCCCGCTCACCATAACAATATAAATCTCGTTCTATTTTCATTTGTCTTCAGTTCTGACAAAGGGTTATCCAGACTCGAAATGTTAGTTCGATTCTCTCTCCACAGATGCTGCCAGAGCTGCTGAGATTTTCCAGCATTTTCTGGTTTTCGTCCTAAATATATGATTGCCAGCAAAGCCTATTTGCAGAGGCCAAATTATAACGATTGAAATCACTCAACACATGATTCTTTGAAACTTGGAAAACTTGTTAAAAATATGTTTAATAGAACCAAAAAGTTACAATTTCGATTGGATAAAATTGTTTAAAAATGAGGATTTATGTTCAAATGAAGAGAGGAGCGATTTCCAATTATTGTTGCATCTGAAACTGGATAGAAAGCATCTACCATTCCCCCCAAAATAAAAGAAATAACGATTAGAACTTAGGTTGTCTTGGTCTAAATGGTTTATTGTTTCAGGGAACCAGCAGAGATAAGATGCAGTGAATGACATCCAACTGTTCTGTAAAACATTGAGTGTGGAATAGAATATACGATCAGAATGTCAAATTGACTTAATATATTTTTAATTTGAAAGACAGTAGCCCGACATTCCGTGGACCGATCATAAAGGTATAATCCAGCTAAAATGAATGCCAAGCAAAAGAGAGGAATGTTCAAATTTTTGGACAAAAATGCTGGTTGAATCAAATGTACGTAAGGAGAATCTTAAAGGAACCGGAATAAGTAGATATGGAAAAACATGTATAGCGTGTATTTCAAATGCTAGATTCACACAAGTGTGGGGATTCTCTGCATTGGTGCACAAAGGGTGGCGGAAAGAGACCAGAAACCGATTGGAATGAGTTGCAACTTGTCGGTATCTGTGGGCGACCTGTTGGGATGTTGAGGATTGTACACTTATCGAGGTATAAAACCATGAAGTGGACTAATAAGAGAACGGGAATGAGAGCAGGAAGACGATGTACTTGGATTGGTTTGTCTTTGCTACGGAAAAATTCGACGAGGAGAGTATTTAATCGTCAGCTCGACATCTGTTCTCTACAGGCAAAGTGTATGATAGGCAAAGAGCGCTGAGACAGGGATTGGGGAAGACAATGTAATGGACGGGGGAAGGTCTGTCTGCATATGTGCTGGAGAAGTTGTGGAATCCAGAAACGCAGTTTAAAACTGTCTGGATCAACGTTATACAACGGCCATGCAGAGGATAGAAGCATTGAAAAGTTGTGTTGGCAGAAGACAAATCTGAGGTCTGTTCCTAGAATCTTAGAATTCCTACAGACCAGAAGGAGGCCATTCGACCCATCGAGTCTGCACCTATTGATACCCAGTCTTAACCCGTAACCCCATATATTTATGCCGCTAATCCTCGTAACCTATGAAAATTGGGACATTAAGGAACAATTTAGCCTGGCCAGCCCACCTTACCTACACATCTTTGCACAGTGGGAGGAAATCGAAGTACCCAGGAGAAAGCCACGCGGATACGGGGAGAACAATCTCCCAAGGGTGCTTTGGAACCCCTATCCCTGGCACTACGAAGCAGTATTGCTAACCACTGTGCCATTCGGTCGCCCCCTTTGGCAGACAACTCCCCATTATTAACTGTAGAAAAATGCGTCGCTCTCGGAAACAGTGTGACCGCAGTAAAAAAAAAGAATCATTTGAGGGTGTGGAGAATGACGCTGCAGATGGAGCGCTCGTTCCGTCTGTGCATGCGTTCACATGACTTTGCGTGATATTGCAAAGGTGCAACTTGTAGATGAAAGACGAGAAAGACTTAAGTTTGGACATTGGCGAATGTACTGATAACAGGGGAGGAGGGAAAAGGGAATCTATGACTATATATTCCCTCTTTATTACCTTATCATGATAGAAAGAGGCAAATTCTGTTCATGTGCGCTGAACAATGAAGGCGAGACATTTGAAAAGAATGGAGTGTTAACTGTCTGGAAACCGACGAAGGCTTTGCAGGATCAAAATGAGAAAAAAAAACTATGCTGAACTCAGTCGTTACCGAATATGCAGTGCAGCATTGAATGTACAGTGACAGTAGGGGATGAAGTCCGATGGGGAATGAGTTTTAACGCCGGAATTGGAGCTCCTGCTGCAAGTCAGGTTTACATTGTCATTTGAATAATTTAAAAATTGAATTAAGTGGATATTTAAACCCATTCTTCAACTCATCCCTGAATTTAGTCTGGGTTAATGCATAAATGCAGGTGTTGGTGCAGGAACTCAGAAGCCGTAACATGAAACCGATTTGTTGGGCGATGTATACTGGGTCGCTCAGACTTTTGTCTGTATAATTAAAGTTTCGAACTGGCCAGTTCAATGAATGTGTAACATATGTAATCCACAGCAGCATAAAATTGGCAGACAAAGCAAATAGTAAAATGATAGACTTCCTTCGATTTTCCACTTCCTGATCGATTTGTTTGTCGCCTTTGGCCTCGCATCGGAGACCTCTGCGGAGTCGATTGGCTGTTATAATGTTCTTGACAGTCAGAGCATTGAAAGCCAAAATCAACAGAATTGGAAGCATCGGTGTTAGAATACTATCAATCCACTCGTATGCTGCCCAAAATGGTGAAATGAAATAGTCAGGCGTTTGCATGCAAAACCACGGTACATTGTCAATGATCACTGAAGGGACAAAAACAAAGTACCAGGTGATGGACCTCAGACAGCTGACAATGCTTATAGTCACGACAACTACAGCTGCCGTTCTCTTGGTGCAATACCTCGGCCTAAGCTTTGTGCAGCAGATGGCTACAAACCGATCAAAGGTGAATGCAACTGTGAACCAGACAGAGCAATCGAGGGTCGCAAGAGACAAGACGACTCTAAGTGCGCACATAGGAGTAATAAACAGGAAACTAACCGGGAAGTAAATGTTATTAATTCGATTCAATATGACATTAAAGATGACGAGCAGTAGATCTGCCGTTGACATCGCCACTAGGTACTGCGTGATACATTTGGAGAGTCCGCAATTCCCTCGTTTTAGAATCACAATCGCTGTTAAGTTAACTGCAGGGAATAGAATCAAACACCATTGATTTAGTGGCGCGATTTGCATGGAGAGAGAAAAATAGTGTGAGATCGTGTCAGCCGAATAGCAATAAGTGTATTATCTCCATCAGAGTAATGCAATTCAAAATGTCATCTTATACGAGCAAGCATTTAAAATGACCAAGAGGTTAGAGGAATTTAAAAAAAAAACACTCGGTAAGTAAGAAACGTTCATATATACTCGAAATTTTATAATATTTTGATTAAAGAAAACATGCGAAGAACCTTTAATAAAATAAATGGTTGGATACCATCACTAAGTGACTCATAAGATTGTGTTGGTGATTTCAAATATTGAGTCTCGTAACAAGTAGTTGAATAGAGTTTGGAACCAGACAGAATCAGGAAAACTGAGAGTTTAACATAAAAACCAAACCGATTCTGCAAGTTGACAGGGAAGGGCCCCAGAATTCATATCCGAACAGGCAATGTCTGACATTTTTTGCTTGATATTTGCATTCAATGTCGAGGGTTTTTCAGCAGAACGCGATTAAATTAAGAATGTAAGATGTTTAAAGTAAACGCAGATATCATGGCCGTGAGGATCGGGGAAAGGTCACGGGGGAATGTTCGCTATTGGTAGTTGGACAGTTTGGGTGATAAAAGGGGCTATGGTGTAAAACAGATAAGGATGAATGCGAGATAACATATGAAAAGATTGACTTGGATGATATGCGAACTGTAAAAGTGACTTTGCTCTGGATCCTCTTCTACATCTGTCAACTTGCAGAATCGGTTTGGTTTTTATGTTAAACTCTCAGTTTTCCTGATTCTGTCTGGTTCCAAACTCTATTCAACTACTTTTTTAAATTCCTCTAACCTCTTGGTCATTTTAAATGCTTGCTCGTTCTGCCTCCCCTCGATTACAATTTTTCATTTTAGTTCTTCCAGTCTCCATTTCCACTTTTTTCATTCATAGGAACATGGAATCCCTATAGTGCAGAATGAGACATTTCAGCCCATCGGTTCGGCATGGACAACGTTCCCACCTCAGCCTTGCCACCTTAACCTCGTAACCCCAAGTATTTACCTTACTAATCCCTCTGTCACGATGGGAGAATTTAGCACGGTCAATCAACCCAACCTGCACATCTTCGGAGTGTGGTAGGGAACCGGAGCGCCCGCAGGAAACCCACGCAGACACGGGGAAAACTACAAACTCCACACAGATAGTTGCCCAAGGCCGGGATTGAACCCAGATCCCTGGAGCTTTGAGGCAGGAGTGTTAAGCACTGTGCCACCATGCCACCCTTGTCCATCACATTCAAGCAAACAACTGGACGAGGCGAAGAGCAAAACTGTGAAAGGGCTTGTGCATATGAACAGCATTGCTACTAATAAAATAGGTGCAATTGTGCATTTTTTCTATACCGCAGTAATCTGATCTCAAACGGCAGTTTGACATATGAACAGTGATTTAAAATGGTTGTTGTTTGTTCGTGGGATTTCAGCGGAGGCTAATAAAAGAAAACTTCATGTAAGTCAGAATTTCGGACATTGTTGTAAAATGTATCTTTTCAATGAGTAAATAAACAGACAAAAGCTTCTCCCAGGATATTATTTGCATTCAACGGTTTGATATCGTGTGATCATCTCAGTATAAATTACAGATCATGTTTTCAAAATTTAAAAATATTACGACCCTTGGAAATACAGTAAAAAGTGAGGGGAATGGCCAAAAGTTTAAAGACTGATTTGAGAAAGCTAGAAAACACTGCAGATGAAAATTGACATGGACCAGAATAAAATGACCTTTTTAAGTATGAGACAGTACTAAATATTCAGTACAAAATTAAAGTAGTGACACGCTGAGGTGGTCCAACCAGTGAGTGTAGACAGACTGAAAGTAGCAGGTCAGGATGACAATGCTGTTAGCAAGGGATATTGAATATTTGAAGCATGCAGGATTTAAAAAAAACATTGAGTTAACCGCAAAGTCTTTGAATCACTATTTACACATCAGCTAGACTATTGAATGATATTCTGGGAAAGGTACCTCTGGAAAATGTCTCAAGGCCTTAAAGTGGAGTGTGCTGAGGATTTGCATTAGAATGTAAACAGGAAAGAAGGACATCAGTGATGTGCAGAGTCCAGAGAAGGTGGAATTGTTTTCATTGGGGCAGGGACGACTAGCGTAGATATATTACTAAACGTATTAAGTGGGTTCATATTTTGGAAAAACAGAAACACCGTTTAATAGCCCGAAGTAATTTCAGCAGCTCAAGAAGGCAACTGACCTGAAGAGCAATTAGTTATGAGCAATACATTCTGGCCGAGCCAGGGATGCCAAAGTCATGTAAAATAAATAATAAAAAGGGTCACTGAAAATGACAAAACAAAAATGTCAAGTAGAACAAAATAGCACTCTTCCGTGCTGAACGTTTTAAGGAAGTAGCTGGTAGCAGTTGAATTGATCAAATAGCAATTTGATTTTCGCAAACCCGAAACAGGTTCATTTATATCAACGAGAAACAGCAATTCTAAACTAGCTTTATGCCACTTAACTATCATCTTAGATGGTATCTTAATCAAAACCGTTGGATACATAAGTAGCAAAAGGACTATCTTTACTTCATGGGCAGAAACAGCTGAAAGAGAAGAGCAGCTAGAGATGGACAACACATGCCGGCATTGTTAGTGACTTGTCAGGAAACCAAGTTAAACCAACAGAAATAACAATCAGTAAAATAATACAGACAGAATATTCTTGCTGAACAAGAACATTAAATATTTAGGCTATGATTACAGCATTATTCGGGAGTCGATATTCTACAGCATTCAATAAAGGGGATCAATCGTGCAAACCTGCCTGTATCAGGGGCAAAATAATTTAAAGCAATTAATGCATAAACATTCTCCCAAAAGCAAAATATATATTGAATTAACTAGTAGCATTGAACATGTGGCTTAACAGCATAAATGGAAATGCATGTTACAGTACAAGAGGGGAAGCGAGAGTCATAAGACTGGTTTGTATAGATTATTACTGCTGGGTCGAAAGTCTTACCAATAACACCAATAGCCGCAAGAATGGGGTAGTAAATGCTTTCTATCTGAAAGATTACTGGGTATTCCATTCCCATTGTGCAGTCTGACAGATTTCAAAGTGGTAATTCTGGCGAGTTAAGTATCATCGCATTTTCAAAGAAGCTTACTTTTATTTTGGAAGGAACCCCCCAGTGAGACAATTAGTTTCTTTCCATAATTAGCAGCATCAGCTTCATTTATTTAGTAGTCGAGAAAGCAATTTTATTCCAGGTAGTTACGCAACACGAGTTATTTTGAGTAAAAGTCGCCGTAGACTCCTGGTGGTGATTTAATTGAATGATCACCTGGGTGAGGAGGTGGAGGGATGGGTTGGTAAGTTTGCCGACGACACGAAGGTTGGTGGGGTTGTGGATAGTCTGGAGGGATGTCACAAGTTACAGAGGGACATCGATGGGATGTAAGACTGGGCGGAGAAGTGACAGATGGTCTTCAACCCAGATAAATGCGTCGTGGTCCATTTTGGCAGATCAAATGGGATGAAGGAGCACAATATAAAGGGAAAGACTCTTAGTATGGTAGAGGATGAGAAGGACCTTGGGGTCCGTGTCCATAGGACTCTAAATTCGGCCCCACAGTTGGAGGAGGTGGTTAAGAAGGTGTATGGTGTGCTGGCCTTTATCAATCAAGGGATTGAGTTTAGGAGTCCGGGGATAATGATGCAGCTATATAAGACCCTCGACAGACCCCACTTGGAGTACTGTGCTCAGTTCTGGTCGCCTCATTACAAGAAGGATGTGGAAAAGATTGAAAGGGTGCAGAGGAGATTTACAAGGATGTTGCCTGGATTGAGTGGTATGTCCTTATGAGGATAGGCTGAGGGAGCTCGGTCTTTTCTCCTTGGAGAGACGTAAGGTGAGAGTAGACCTAATAGAGGTATATAAGATGTTGAGAGGCTTAGATCGGGTGGACTCTCCGAGGCTTTTTCTCAGGGTGGAAATGGCTGTTATGAGAGGACACAGGTTTAAGGTGCTGGGGGGTAGGTACAGGGGAAATGTTAGGGGGAAGTTTTTCACACAGAGGGTGGTGGGCGAGTGGAATCGGCTGCCGTCAGTGGTTGTTGACGCAAACTCAATAGGGTCTTTTAAGAGACTCCTGGATGAGTACATGGGACCTAATAGGATGGAGGGTTATAGGTAGGCCTAAAAGGTAAGGATATGTTCGGCACAACTTGTGGGGCCGAAGGGCCTGTTTTTGTGCTGTAGGTATCTATGTTTTTATGTTTCTATCACCACACCTCAGGTGAGCAACTTCATGAATGACCTCTGCTGGTACGGGAATTGACCCTGTGATGTTGACGTCGCTTTGCATCATGAACCAGCCGTTCAGCCAACTGAAACAATGAAACTATTGTTTTTGGCGCTCCTTCAGTGAAATAATAGTGGCATGCTGGTAGCTATAGACTTATTGCTGTAGTTATATAGGTGAAATATTATCTTTATTGAAGACCGAATATCTGACTAAAAATGAACGTTAAGTCCAGATGGCAGTCCTCACGCATGGATCTACATCATAATTTCCCAGGAATATTCACCTTGCATGGGCAATTTCCCTTCTCTCTGGGAGACCCGAAAATGTCTGTCAAGGTTTTGCGCCGCTTCTGCGTGGATATTTATGCAAAGACTATTCGACATATTAAAACTCAATATATAAACTGGGTAATTGCACAAATGGTCCGCCAATATTACCCTTACACTAAGGGTTTCCATTAAAGAATATTTCACGCCGGTTATCAACGCCTTCACTTGGTCATTTCTAACACAAGGTGAAAACATTTAGAAGGCACACCTGGCATTTGTACGTCAGCTCGTGCGTGAAAAAGGGGGGGGGGGGTGTTTTCTTCCCCGACTCCATTCGACATGAAGGGAATTTTCCTGATGGATGCTGCAACTATGCATTTCTGTGAAAGCGGAATACCCAGGAAGCAATGGACAACTGTGTGGAGTCGGGAGAATTGACAAGCGAAGCGGCAACCGGATTATCATTTTCACTGCTCCGAAGATCCCTGGGGTTAAGCCAATTGAATACAACAGTTCCAATTATGAACTGCAAATGCCTTATGTCGCTGTACCAGAATAGGTCTTTCAATCTCTAGAGTAGAATAGTTGACCTTTATCTTAAAACAGTTATGCTCTATCAACTGGGCGGCCCAGTGATAGCGTCAGCGACCAGAAAGTTGACATAAAGATAAATAGGAGAGTATGTTGTCAAGGGTAAGTAAGGGGGCTGCAAAGGCACGTGGAGAGGTTAAGACTGTGGGCAAGGATGTGAATGATGGAGAATAATAAGCATCAATGCAACATTATCAGCGTTGCCAGGAAGGATACATAAAGCTAATTGTCTAAACGACTATAACAGAGCTCTGAGATTCAGTGTGATTTGCGTGTCCTTGTGCATGAATCACAAAGGGCAAGTGCGCAGGTAAAGCAAGTAATTAGGACAGCGATGCCATAAAAGGCAGGTGATGACGGAAACGTCCAAAGAATTCTACCCATAGTGATGATGAGCTCAAGCAACTTGAACACAATTTCCCTAAAGTCGATCTAATTTTAAATGGTGGCAATGCTGGTGGATTAGGTCTTCCTGATCCACTTGGTTACACTGTCAGCAAATTCAAATCTATAAACGCAATTAACTAATGAACCGTCCAATAAAGGGGCTTCCTGTTTATACCATAACTTTTGACGGGTTAGCATCAAGATACGTCATCTCATCCAATGGCGGTTTCAAGGTGGGCATTCTACCATGGCAAATGAAGCAAACTAAACAGCGATGTGTTTGATTTTATTCATTACTGTCACGTGTATTAACACACAATGAAATGTATTGTTTCTTGCGCGCTTTACAGATAAAGCATATCGTTCAGAGAGAAGAGAATGAGAGAGTGCAGAATGTACTATTACAGTCATAGCTAGGTTGTAGAGAGAGATCAACTTATTGCAAGGGAAGTCCATTTAGAAGTCTGACAGCAGCAGGGAAGAAGCTGTTCTTGAGCCGGTTTGTACGTGACCTCAGACATTTGTGTCTTTTTTCCCGAAGGAAGAGAGAATGTCCGGGGTGCGTGTGGTCCTTAATTATGCTGGTTGCTTTGCCAAGGCAGCGGGAAGTGTAGGCAGAGTCAATGGATGGGAGGCTGGTTTGCGTAATGGATTGGGCTACATTTACGACCTTTTGCAGTTCCTTGCGGTCATGGGCAGAGAATGAGCCATATCAAGCTATGATACAACCAGGAAGAATGCTTTCTATGCTGCATCTATAAATGTTGGTGAGAGTCGTAGTTGACATGCCAAATTTCCTTAGTCTTCTGAGAAAGAAGAGGCGTTGTTGGGCTTTCTAAAGCTGATGGAATGTCATCGGGGGACCGGGACAGATTGTTGGTGATCTGGACACCTAAAAACATGAAGGTCTCGACATTTTCTACTTCGTGCCCGTTGATGTAGACAGGGGCGTAGACAGGGGCATGTTCTCCTTTTGCTTCCTCACAATCTCCTTCCTTTTATTGACATTGAGGCAGAGATTATTGTTGTCACACCAGTTCACCAGATTCTCTCTCTCATTCCTGTGCTCTGTCTCGTCATTGTTTGAGATCCGACCCACTACGGTGGTGTCGTCAGCAAACTTGAAAATCGAATTGGAGAGGAATTTGGCCATACATATAACGTCTCTTTTTCAGATCTTAATGGGATTATGTTCCATTCATTTTGACAATTTACTGCATCATCTTGAAAACTGTAAAACTAATTGGCGTGGACGACACGTGAAGAACAGAAATTTCAAATGTAACTCAGGGATGAATACTTAAGTGAGTCAGCAGTCAGTCTGTGCAAACAGAGCACTAGGGAGGCGATGAAAGTAGTTTCCGCCGATGCACATAGATAAACATTACATAGATTTCTGTCAATATATAACATTTTAGTATCCAGTGCGTACAGCCTGGTGATGCTTATTTCTTTAATGTTTTGGAGGAACATACGACAGTTTCGTTCTATAGTTTCAAACGCTCATACTTTTCACAACCTGATGATACAAAGCTCGACGGGAATGCATAATCTGAGGGCGACGGAAAGCATCTACGGATGATTTGTACAGACTTGGCGTGTGAGCAATAATATGCCTGATGGAGTACAAGGCGAAAAAATATAATGTAACCTACATCGATAGAAGGAATAGATGTGCAGATTGTTTCCTAAATTGCAGGAAATTAGGAAGTGCAAATCAACAAATGGGCATGGTGTCTTTGTCCGAAAGTCCCTTAAAGCTAACATGCAGGAACAGCAATTTCCTAGTAAAGCTGATGGAATGTTAGCCTTTATCGCAAGAGGACTGGAGTCCAGGAGTAGTGACGTTTTGCTTTAATTTTATAGCAGCTTAGGTAGACTGAATCTGGCTTACTGTGTGCAATTTTGATCCCCTTACCTCAGAAGGAGTATTACCGCCACAAAGGGAGTGAAATTAAAGTTCACCAGACTTGTTTCGGGGATAGCAGGACTGTTTTAAGAAGAGGAAGTGAGCACAATTGTCCTATATTCAGTACAATTTGGAAGAATGAGGTGATCTCATTGAAACCTATACAATACTTAAAGGGATAGACAGGGTAGATACAGGTAAGATGCTTTCCTTGGTTGGTGAATCAGGGGGCATAGTTTCAAAATGAGGGGGATGCTACTTACGTTCGAGGTGAGGAGAAATCTCTTTACTCAAAGGGCTGTGGAATTGTGAAATCGTTTACTCCAGAGAACGGTGCAAGGTGAGCCATTGGATATATTGAACGGAGAGATTGATAGATCTTTGATTAGCAATAATGTATAAGGTCATGAGGAAAGTGTGTGCAAAAGGCATTCGTGCCCTATCAGCCACAGTTGCAATGAACGGCGAAGCAAGCTTGACGGGCTGAATGGCCTACTCCATTGGCATGTATTCCTATGATGCAAGGATGTTTTGCAGACTAATTAATAAAGAGTCACATGTTTTCTATCCTCAGAAAAGTTACTCTGAAAGTGTCAGGTGAAATGGAGGATCGCAGCTTGCGAACTTTAGTTTTCTCTCTTTGTTCTGAAAACATTAGCCAAGATCGAATTTGCCGCTCGGGATTTGCTGTCCTGGCGTTTTGTTTTTGTCGAAATTGTTAAGCAGGGCAGTTACAGTTTCCCCATCAATCTATAACCGTTCCCCTTGGATTATTATCAATGATTGCTGTAGTTGATTCCGACGCTAAGTAATTGAAGGGCTCATCATTCAAATATCCCGGACCTGTACCTTAAAGCAATGTTAAATCAATGACTGTATCGGCATCCTCCTCTAAGGTAACTTCCCAGATATTTCCTTGACATCTATTTATATGTATTTTAAAACAAAATAATTGAGCTTATTAGTTTCACGCTCGCTTGGGTTTGAACAATGGTGTAAGGGAACATCCCTCTCTCCGCTCCTATTCAGCCGGCAGATATTATTAAGTCGATGCCCTTGACCAAATTAATTTGAGCTTGCAAAGACGTTCAAAAATGACCTGCTCAAAACAATTGGCACTTAATTACACAGTGAAAATAATACAGTAACCGATAGGAATGATTTACGTTTTAATACCTTACTGTCCTAATCACGGAAGTAAAATAATTCCGAATTCGAAACATGTTTTGAAATAATTTTTCTTACACTCATTTATGTGAGCGATACCGGGCGTCTTATAGCACATTTCCCTGATTGCATCTATGAATGCAATCATGGAAGTGCGGATTCTAAATCCTTCTAAATCTATTGCTAGAATTGCTCAATTTGGATATTTCTCCCGTCATGCTGGCAATGCTGGGAAAGACGAGCAGCAATCTGGAAGCTTCTTTATATTAAAGAACAACAATGTGATTTCATAATCATTCTGATAGATATCTCCTGATATTTGATTTGCTTTATATTCTGCGTTACAATAATCATCATGGGATGGTGAATTATAAGCGGGTGGCGCAGAACATTATTGGGAGTTATGATGTACATCATCGTTTCCTTCGATGTCCGGTTGCCCATTTGGGAAGGTCACGATTCAAAAATTCAGAATAGTGTTTTCAAATGTACCCGTAATTTATTGTCCTTCTATATCTGCGGCACGGTAGCACAGTGGTTAGCACTGCTGCTTCACAGCTCCAGGGACCTGGGTTCGATTCCCGGCTTGGGTCACTGTCTGTGTGGAGTTTGCACATTCTCCTAGTGTCTGCGTGGGTTTCCTCCGGGTGCTCCGGTTTCCTCCCAAAGTCCAAAGATGTGCGGGTTAGGTTGATTGGCCATGCTAAAATTGTCCCTTAGTGTCCTGGGATGCATAGGTTAGAGGGATTAGTGGGTAAAATATGTAGGGATATGGGGGTAGGGCCTGGGTGGGATTGTGGTCGGTGCAGACTCGATGGGCCGAATGGCCTCTTTCTGTACTGTAGTGATTCTATGATCTGCGTCATTCACCAGTCCTCCGTCCCTCCAAACCCCCTCAAATATTTCGTCCTGTGCACCGCAGTCTTTTGTACTTTCAGCACTGAAGACCGTGCACAGAAATATGTGAGCCCTATGCTTTGGAATCCTCCAACCGCCGCCCACACCCCAATCTCCTCCCACCCCACACACTACCCCAATAAAACCTTGCCACCTTACGTTCTGCCCTCTTTCTCCTGATAACCTGATATAACCTGATATCTCCTGATAGAGTGCTAAAAGACGGGATGTGCAGTATGGCAAGCTGCGGGAACCCCAACGAGAGAATGACAAGCTTTGAAATGGCGCGGTAGTACTTGAAAATGTCAAGAGCCGCAAACAAGCAGCCCCGGCAACCGATAGCGTTTGTAATTGCAATAGCCGGCCTTACAATCTTGCCCTGGAGAAAAACTGCCCTGACTAACCTGTCACAAGTCCCGCCCTGAAGGTGACATATTTGACAGTATCGTTGCAGTGTAGTTTGTGCGCGGCACGGTACCGCAGTAGTTAGAACTGCTGCCTCACAGGTTCAGGGACCTGGGTTCGAATCTCGGCTTGTGTCGCTGTCTGTGTGGAGTTTGCACATTCTCGCCGCGTTTGAGTGGGTTTCATCTGAGTGCTCCGCTTTCCTACCACAGTCCAAAAATGTGCGGGTTAGGTTGATTGGCCGTGTTAAATTGCCCCTTAGTGTCCTGGGATGCGTTGGCTAGAGAGATTAGCGAGGTATATATGTAGGGGATAGAGCGTTGGTGGGATTGTTGTCGAATTGCCTCCTTCTGCAGTGTAGGGATGCTATGATTCCGTGATAGATGTCGGAGATCAGAGCTAAAGACAGAAGGCTGAATAATACGAATTTGCACCTACTGCGGGTTCTCAACCCCCGGAAGTCGGCGGCAATCCAGCTTCGGGGCCCTCCTTCGGTGCGGGCGCCACAATATGATAATTGCCTCCAATTAGCGGCAAATAGAAATGGAGCTTTGCAGTGCAGAAAGTGGCCCTTTGGCCATTCATGTCTGCGCCGACCCTCAAGCACCTATCTATTTTGTTCCCATTTTTACTATCCGTAGCCTTTTATACTACGGCGTTTCAAGACCAGTTACAGACTTGCAACCTGTCCAAAGACTGCTGAAAGGCGGGACGTACAGTATGGCAAGCTGCGGGATCCCCAGCAAGATAATAACAAGCTTTCAAATGGCGCGCTAGTAGTTGAAATTGCTGGGGACCGCAAATAAGCAGACCCTGCAGCTGATAGCGTTGGTAGTTTTAATAACCGGCCTTACAACCTTGCCCCGCAGAAAAATTATCCTCACTAACCTGTCACAAGAAGATGAGAATGTTGACTGTATCATTGCACTGTGGTTGGTTAACATACTTGACTTTTGAATTATTATTTAAATTAGGCCAGCTGATTCCCAACCTCTTGACCCGCCCGCCAGCCACGTTATCGAAAACAGGCGCGATGACCTCGTAACAACCGCCATGATCACTCCCCATGATTCAGTCCGCAGGGCGGGGAGAGCTCCAGACCGTGGAGCGCTAATTTCAGTCAAAAAGATCCACCCAAAATTGTTGAGTTTTTCCACCACTTTCTGTTCTCGAGTTCGCGTTCCCTTGTTCTGCTGTCCAACATCACGTTATGTGGGTAACTGTCAACGTATTTTATGATTTCGTTCCTTTGATCCATCTTGAATGTTTTCTCCAGACAAATTCGCCACACGAATACATTTTAAATATTTATTTTTGTTTGCACCTGTGGTGTCCGCAGAGTTGCTGAATGTTCTAACGTGTTCAGATGGTTAAGTTTAGCTTTTCATTCGTTGTTCTCACTGGAAAGACGGAGGATGTGGGGAGACCTAATAGAGGTGTATAAAATTATGAAAGGCATAGATAGGGTGAACGGTGGGAAGCTTTTTCCCTGGTCGGTGGTGACGTTCTCGATGGGTCATAGGTTCAAGGTGAGGGGGGGAGGTGAGGGGGGGAGGGGGGAGGTTTAACACGGATATCAGAAGGACATGTTTTACACAGAGGGTGGTGGGGGCCTGGAATGCGCTGCCAGGCAAGTTGGTGGAGGCGGGCACACTGGGAACGTTTAAGACTTATACAGATAGCCACATGAACGGAGTGGGAATGGAGGGATACAAATGAATAGTCTAGTTTGGACCAGGGAGCGGCGCGGGCTTGGAGGGCCGAAGGGCCTGTTCCTGTGCTGTATTGTTCTTTGTTCTTATTCTTGCTGAAACTTACAACCTTAATTAATCAAGTGAAAATTTAGAAGCAAATTTTTGACTGAATGCATATGATTATAGTAGCAAGCAGACAACGAACACCATCCTTAAAACTTGATGTTTATTTTAAATTAATCGTGCTGTGCTCTCAAAATGAAATATATCTATGCAAGTAAACGTGATCAATTTCATTCCAATACGCATCGATTTTTAACTCAGTTACTGAAAGCTCGGGGAAAAAGGCCATGTAAATTTCGCGGGATTGTGCATTTCGAAATGTAGCTGTTCCTTCAGATCTGAGAACCATTACGAGGATAAATTACTGGATACGTTGATGTATATGAGGGTGAATCGTTGAATTGATTCTGATGGGACGATATTGCCTCTGGAAAGGATTGAAAGCTCTCTCATACTAAGTGGCGCCCCAAGTCAGATGTTGGTGATGCAAAAGAGCAAACAGCGAAGAAAGTAAGCTCCCCTGATGGATCTACGAGTTAGGTGGGGGGGGGGGGGGGGGGGGGGATGTTGTGCTTGGGAGGGGGGAGATGGGATGATCATGGAATGGGCTAGTTTGGAGGATATGGTAACTTTAAATGTAGCAACCAGACTATAAAATGAAGTACAATTTCAAACCAGTCGCCCGTGACAATTCTCTCCAAACTTTCAATCCGAATGACCCATGTCCCGATCAATATCAAGTGAGTGTAACAAGAAGAAACGGTGCTACATTAATTTATGGTGAAAGTGTTATTGTACTCTTCCGCGACGTGTTTTACAGGTTGCTAAATGGATCCGATAGAGCATATGATTAGTGTGATACTGCACTCAACAGTGTACATGTCTCTAATTTACAAGATGCTGGAAATGCGATTGTAATGACTAGAGAAGAGGTATTCGATTTACAGGCTGGATTTGTACAATTTTTTGATCAACAGACATGCAGCTGATTTCGTGATGACCAGATGATTCATTACGATGGTTATAGACTCAGCGGTGACCATGGGCACTAACGAGCAGCCTGGGCCTGGCGAGAAGTCTGACTCATCTCGAGAGTCCGTCTCACGTGTCGTGACATGTGCCGTTTCATTGAACACAATGGACTCAGACTCAGTCGTCACGTTGAAACTAGTCTCAGGGGTCATAATGGAAATACCCTCATGGGTTACGATGTTTTTAGACCCAATGCTTATGACGGACTGTTCCGTCGCCTCACTGATTCCGAGAGGCACAGTCTCAGTGCTTACTTTCTGTCCAATCCCTGTGGTCACGGCATGTACAGACTCACTGGTGTTCTTTGCAATCATGCTAGTTACGAAGGATACAACGTCACCGGTCATAATGGGCGAAGTCGCATGCGTCACCTTGAGCATAGTTTCATTTGTCATGACGGATGCAATGTGCCGTGCCAGGGTGGGCATAGTAGACAAAGCCTGACTGGTTCCTGTTGGCACAATCTCACTGATTACGATATATGTGGTTCTACGAGTCGCGATGGGCAACATTTTGGGCACTGCTTCGCTCTTCATGATCAGTACAACCTTACTGTCCACATTGCGTACTGTCTCACTGTTCCAAGAAACCATTATTTTGGGCAGACTTGAAGCCATTAACGATGGTATGGGATTTGGAGTGCTGCCTACTGAACTGGGGAATAACGATTTTCGAGCAAGTGAAAAAGTTTCCGTTGACATGGGCTGAATAGACGATAGAGGTCTAGTTGGAATGCTCAAGGACGTGGGGGGCGGTTCAATGGGTTGACTCAAAATTCTGGAGTTGCTAAATGGTGAAGCTGTTGTTCCGGTTTGATTCGGAAAACTGTTGGTCGTCGAAAACGCTGTAGTCATAGTTGTCACTGAGTAAAATTAGAAACGTAAAATATAGAGATTATTAGTGGTAACAGAGAGCGGCATTGGCAATTACTAAAATACACACAGTCATACAAAGAACAAAGAACAAAGAACAATACAGCACAGGAACAGGCCCTTCGGCCCTCCAAGCCCGCGCCGCTCCCCGGTCCAGGATTGAATCCTGAATCCAGGATCCCCGCCCAATTTTCCAGCCTATCTACATACCAATATCCTATCCACCGAGCTGTCCCTCACAGCTACGATGCTTTGTTCATTACAACCTATTAACTTACCCCCACCCCCCCATTCCAGACCATGTGATCTCCAGGGAGAGGCGAAAACCCAGAGTGAAAAACCCCAGGGCCAATATGGGGAAAAAAAAATCTGGGAAATTCCTCTCCGACCCCCTGAGGCGATCGAAACGAGTCCAGGAGATCACAATGGCCCCGATCGGAAAATGCTTCCCAACCCTAGTCATTTCCACTTCCACGAACACCATATGAATTCCCTGCCCCCGAGACAGGTTCCCAACTATCCGCAGTCTCACTCTGTACTGGCACCAGCAAGATGATTGTAGAATGAAGCCTTGAAACGAGAAACCAGGAACAATTAGCCCGCGCCGCTCCCTGGTCCAAACTAGACCACTCTTTTGTATCCCTCCATTCCCACTCCGTTCATATAGCTGTCTAGATAAGTCTTAAACGTTCCCAGTGTGTCCGCCTCCACCACCTTGCCCGGCAACACATTCCAGGCCCCCACGACCCTCTGTGTGAAATATGTCCTTCTGATATCTGTGTTAAACCTCCCCCCCTTCACCTTGAACCTATGACCCCTCGTGAACGTCACCACCGACCCGGGGAAAAGCTTCCCACCGTTCACCCTATCTATGCCTTTCATAATTTTATACACCTCTATTAAGTCTCCCCTCATCCTCCGTCTTTCCAAGGAGAACAATCCCAGTTTCCCCAATCTCTCCTCATAACCAAGCCCCTCCATACCAGGCAACATCCTGGTAAACCTCCTCTGTACTCTCTCCAAAGCCTCCACGTCCTTCTGGTAGTGTGGCGACCAGAACTGGACGCAGTATTCCAAATGCGGCCGAACCAACGTTCTATACATCTGCAACATCAGACCCCAACTTTTATACTCTATGCCCCGTCCTATAAAGGCAAGCATGCCATATGCCTTCTTCACCACCTTCTCCACCTGTGACGTCACCTTCAAAGATCTGTGGACTTGCACACCCAGGTCCCTCTGCGTCTCTACACCCTTTATGGTTCTTCCATTTATCGTGTAGCTCCTCCCTACATTATTCCCACCAAAATGCATCACTTCGCATTTATCAGGATTGAACTCCATCTGCCATTTCCTTGCCCAAATTTCCAGCCTATCTATATCCTTCTGTAGCCTCTGACAATGTTCCTCACTATCTGCAAGTCCTGCCAGTTTTGTGTCGTCCGCAAACTTACTGATCACCCCAGTTACTCCTTCTTCCAGATCATTTATATAAATCACAAACAGCAGAGGTCCCAATACAGAGCCCTGCGGAACACCACTAGTCACAGGCCTCCAGCCGGAAAAAGACCCTTCCACTACCACCCTCTGTCTTCTATGACCAAGCCAGTTCTCCACCCATCTAGCCACCTCCCCCTTTATCCCATGGGATCCAACCTTTTTCACTAGCCTACCATGAGGGACTTTGTCAAATGCTTTACTAAAATCCATATAGACAACATCCACGGCCCTTCCTTCGTCAACCATTTTGGTCACTTCTTCAAAAAACACCACCAGGTTCGTGAGGCATGACCTCCCCCTCACAAAACCATGTTGACTATCGTTAATGAGTTTATTCCTTTCTAAATGCGCATACATCCTATCTTTAAGAATCTTCTCCAACAACTTCCCCACCACGGACGTCAAGCTCACCGGCCTATAATTACCCGGGTTATCCTTCCTACCCTTCTTAAATAACGGGACCACATTGGCTATCCTCCAATCCTCTGGGACCTCACCTGTGTCCAGTGACGAGACAAAGATTTGCGTCAGAGGCCCAACGATTTCACCTCTCGTCTCCCTGAGCAGCCTTGGATAGATTCCATCAGGCCAGGTCCATAATTGATAACTATTCTACACCACGTCTACTACCCAATAGTGCTGAGATTAATAGAGTCGAATTTATGGTGGTGCATAGAGAAATACATTAAGCTATCAAGCAACCTATAATTTATTGTCAGCCTTGGGCACTTATCAACACGGCCTGTAACTTTGATAGATATACTCCAGGTCAGATTGGATGAAAGTCACAACTCAAGTGAAAACAGTGCACGCGAGTGAACATCACGTAGATAACTACATTCGTCAAATTTCATGTAGCAGTGAGGCCACTAACATGGCTCAGGCTTCCAATTATTACCGCTCCAAACAAAATACGAAACGAACATAAAATCTTGCATGCCATTGAACGAATATGCATAATCATCTCTTTTATGCTTTTGCAAACGCCACAAGACCATCTCGTAAAAATGGACAATGTTTGAAAAGTACGAGGTACTCGTTGCCATTGCAAGTGCATATCCTCGAAGATTAACAAATGTATTGATGTTTTTTTTCTTCTGGGACGGACTAACAAGGCACGAGTCATGGTTGCCAAGGTTGGACTTAAAGATAACTTCAGTCTCTCAACCATTTGGTTGACCGAAGTAAGAACAAAATACTGACGATCTTCGAAATAGGAAATTTTAAGGAGCAGGAAGTTCTGGTAGTACTCAGCATCCTGCCAGCATCCGCAGAGAGAAGATTTAACATTTCGAGGAAAATATAACTTCTTCAAATCTGTTCGACTGATAACTGCTCTCAGGACTTATCTCGGAAAACAGCAGTTTACATCAATGGAACATCACATATTTAGGAAGGGGGCCTGTCGCTACATTCTCAATTGGAAGGGACAATCGTGCCGGGCGTCCCGTTGTTGGCCAGCTCCAAAGAAAAAAAAACTCTGTAATGAACAGTAATGAACAGAAAAAAATGTTGCGTCTTCTGTAAGCGATCTAGTATCTACCAAGCTCAACTTGCTGCCACCTGGACTTAAGGGCCGGCACTTAGGATCGCGAATCTGCACATTCGTTCGTTTGTTTTCAAGTTCAGAACTGTAATGAAAACTGCCAGAAAGTCTGTTCCTGTTTAAGCTTCTGATTCTCCTTGAACTCATTTGATTTATGTTCCTTTTTAATCGTTTTCATTTACATTTAACATGGGGGCAAAAAGCTAAAGTCAGCAAACGAGAACAACATTTTAGATATTACGTTCCAGGCTGCGCTGTCTGATGGGACAAGCGAAACTTTTGAAAGGGCAAGTTTCAAACATAAAGTCGATGCATAAATAATTCGTGTTTAGTGCTCGTCTATGTAAATAAAATGGTTCGTTGACTATTGGATAACCATTTAAATGAACGTGAGTGGACACCAAGAACTCTATGGTCTTTGTGTGCTTTATCTGGTCATGCAAAATTATATTCCATGACTTTATCGAACATTTCGTCTTCATGGTATGATTTTGAATCCTAACACTATAGTATCTTTGTGCTAACTTCGCGCAACAAACGAGGGATTTCTGATGCTGGGCACACAAAGAATGGAACCTGGCCAATATTCTTTCCGTTCCTGCATGGGTGGATTCTGTTAAAACCGCCACGTTTTATCTTATTAAACACATTTTAGAGAACTGTTCAACCAAAGAATTGTGAATGTGTTCTCAATTTCTGAATGTATGGAGAAGCAACGCAGGCAAAACACAGACATGCATGATATTATGCTATACAAAAAGAAGCGGAAAATTGGACGAAATAGACAGTTTCAACAGTAAACAATAGTCCTGCACCATTGAATATGTCGAATTTTACCCTTCCTCCATGTTTAATCTGGTCCGTTGTCGGATACTTACCTTTATATGTAGGACAGCCAACACCGTTCACGTCCAGGTAACTCTTTCCTCCCAGGGCTCTTGCGACCTGTGA
This sequence comes from Mustelus asterias, assembly GCF_964213995.1. NCBI lineage: Eukaryota > Metazoa > Chordata > Chondrichthyes > Carcharhiniformes > Triakidae > Mustelus > Mustelus asterias. The sequence continues at coordinate 93,269,467 of NC_135816.1, forward strand.
AACAGTTCTAAGATTTTCTAAGTTTCCTTGAGAAAATTCATGCACCATTTTCTGCAGGGATTTGCTGCAATTATAGGCACGCGATGTCTGCACGTTAATGTTTTCTGTCAGAGCCGAGAGCATAATAACAAAAAAAGTATCATCCATTAGAAAATGATATATGGAATTTACCTGAGCAAAACACGCATGCATTCTGTTGGATGGCATTGCAGCATAAAGTAACATGCATTTATAATGGAAGAAATGAACAAGAGGATGCAAGATCACCCTTGTACATGTTAAACCATTGTACAGGGAAATATCCACTGCTGGCGGCTCTCTGGACCGCCTGAAATAAAATTAATTTAAAGTATGTGGCCGCAACACTTGTAGCACTCTGCCAGTCAGCCATAGTCTATTTAGATTACACTTACTAATCGTTATACACCTATGTTCTCCATGTCACTGAAAGATTGAAGAAGCGCAGTCGAAGGCGTAACAGTCCTTGACAGGAAAGTTTCCGAAGACATGACTGTTTATCCGTTAGGATAGACTGGACCTGGGATCTGGGGGAAAGGCGTGTGTCGATTCTTCGTAACGAATAGAGAAAACTGAAAAGCGACGACTGCTTACGTGATGCAGCGATAAGTGCATTGACCATTTGGGCCAAATGACTCATGTGCTGTAAATTCTGCAGAATGTTTGGGAACGATTGCCCGTAGAAACCGTCATTGCGGTAATATCAAATAAAAAGTGAAAAATTGCAAATATTCAGAAGACTTGACACCTGTGGAGTGAAGAAATAACGTTAATCTTTCCGTTGGGTGACCGCTCATCTGAACAGATAGTCATCTACCTGAAACTTTAACCTTTTATTAAATCCTGTCTCTCTCTTCCCAGATGCTTTTCAAACGCAAACGCACGTCCAGTACTTATTGTTTTTATTTCAATTTTCCCGTAGCTGAATATTTTGCGTTTTCAAACTTTCAATTTTATTTATCAGCTCTTCACAGACGTTTGCTACATTGAGTATTAAGTCAGTTGGCACACTTTGGAGTAACTGGTAACTCTACTTTAAGTAATGGTGACAAATGTGTAATTAGCCCATGAAGTAACACGGTCGTCCTATCCACAAAGACAGCAGTGGGAAAGGAAATATGTGTTAATCATCAGCAATTATTCCTGTTGAACCACCTTCGCCGTCAGCAACATGTAAAATTACCCTTTAATTCACATTCAAACAAACCACTCAGCCCATGAGGTGCTACCGATCCGTAAACGCTGCACTTTGGTTGGCGTTGAACCTCATTCGATTATGTCCAGAACACATTTAGCAATATCTGAGATCTATTTCTTTATTTTGTTTGGGTTAACGTAGGAATGAAAGGTCGCCAATAACTAATTTCACTGTGCTACAATTAAATATGTATCCTCACTATCACGTTAACTGCATAGCCAGACCCGTGGTGCTCAAGCTCCCGATGGTCCCGTCCTCTCGCACTTTACTGAGAATCCACTTGATAATTCGCATTAAAGCCTTTCCAATCTCAAGGCGAGATCTACCTCTTGGTTGTTGCGAGTTTATCAAACATCGCAGAGTAAGTGCAGCGGTGGCCATTGTATCTGCAACGTGTGAAACAATTACATATATGAGCATTTGTTACGACAGAGCGATGGTACAATCTGAAGGGAAAACGATGTCTTGTTCTCTTCACGCAGCGAATCGCCATAATCTCAGTTAATCTGTTTGATAATTTGCTGAAAACATCTGCAATAATGCCTATTGAAAATAGACTTGAATGTATCATTTAAAAACAACTAGATAGGCGAGCACCATCGTGGAATTAATTAAGGTCACGTTCAAATAATCACAAGTACAATAAGAATAACTTCCTTTTACCTAGCTTGATGCTTCCATAACATCGTAAATTCACAAGGGATAAACAGTCCTTGAAATCACCGGCAAAAGCATATCTCCCGAATTTGATCTATATTTTACTCTCAGTACAGTAACCAATTACGCCCTCTTTCGCTCAAGTTTACCAATTCCTGACAAAAAGCTGTATGGAGTTGCCAAACCTGGAGAGCTGCAAAGGCATTAAATAGGAATTAAACTGGACGTAGTGAATACAATATTGGGATGATGAAACGCGGTTTGGAATAAACATTTCAGGGGTTAAATCTGACATGGACAGGGTGGGAATGCAGGTGTCATCACATTTTTGAATGATCATAACCTCTCCATGTAAGGCTAATTTCGCTAAATTAACGTGCCATACTCGTGCAAACACAGGTTACCCCTCTCCAAAATCAACTCAAAGCTGATCTTTCGGAACTACAAATTTAACGGGATACATACTTACCGACAGTGAATTCTCCTCCATGTTGAGCGATCTTCCTGAGATGAACTCGGGCGAAATTATGAATGACAAAACTATGAATATATTCCTGCTCCTGACATAGTGCCAAAATTGCCAGGCTAACTTCATTAAATGTCTTCAGAGAATATCTAGTGGTTTCTAAGAAAAAATAACACACTGTGTCAGATGTAAGTGTTAGTTATGTGCTCCACATCTGGCAAATAGTTAGTCGCGATGTGAGAATCCCGCGCGAGTTCATGCTGGTTGGCTTCTGCTTGTTAGAAACCTGGTCCAATATTAAAGCACTGAATCAGAACTGATTTTTCATTTTCACATCACCCCACTCCACACCCTCCTCCACCCCCGCCGCCCCCCCCCCCCACCCGTCGCCCCAACCACGACCCCCGCTATCGTAAATCATCTGAAAATGTCAGCTTAACTATAATCAAATGTATTTTCCCACTTGTCTAAACTTGTCTACAATACATTAATGTCAGGCTCCTCATTTCATCCTAGTAGGACCAAATTCCTCATTCTCAGCATTAATCAGGCGGACAAGTGTCCCTTGAATTTTCGATTAGATTTAATATTGACTAGCTCAAATCTGTAGCCCTAGATATAATCTCGTCCGCAATTGGATATAATGTTCCATCTTCATTACGATATCACCTTCCATTATTATCTGGTCCAGGGGAAAAGGCCTAAATCTGTTCACGTTATTTAAATTAATAAAACCGATAGACATAGATATGCAAACGCACATCCAAGTGTTTTAGTGCATGAACGTCACAGACCTTTTGGAGTAACTGTCACTGGCGCCTTGTACAAAGTTGAACAAACATCTGGCTGGCGGTCTTGTAGCGCAGTGGCTTAAATCTGGGCTACAATTTCCGTGTTCGAGGCCCAACTCAGGACTTAATCACAATGGACGCTATGCGCATAGCATGGCCGAATATATTGATTATCAGCCGACCAATCCATTCATTAGATCTTATGGTAGGCGGTAAGAGCGGCAGCGTTTCCTGGTCAGGTATACTAGAGACGTCCACGGAAAACCACTGCAGTACTTTGCCAAGCATAATTTTGGACCAATCAAATGGAAGTCCATGATCGCCAACATCTTCTCATTTGCATGGAATCTGAAGGATGGGGAAGTATCTGGTTTTTCGCAGTGTTTGAGCTAATAGAAGTGATAAAGACTGCGATAAGGGTTATTTTGGCTATCACGATGACAACCGTCAAATTAGACGTAAATGGGTTTGCATGTTTAAGGGCAAACAGCATTGTGATGGGACGGCCGAAACCATCTGTGATTTAAATGAGGAGATGAGTAGAGATTGGATGAGGAGGGATTGGATTATTTAACATGGGGGACAAAGATGAAGAATACAATGCGTTGTATATGATCTGTATACATGGTGACTGCGATCGGATTTGTTTCATGGGGCAGGGTACGTGCTGATGAGGAAACGTGCCGGAATATTATAGGAACATTTGAAGAGTTTGATAGAAATGATAATAAACACAATATAGGCAGACACAGAATGTTAAGAGAACACCTTTAGCATCACTTACAAGGTGGATTGGAGGTTATAGAAGTTGATACAGAATGAGATTCTAATTGTAGTAAAGCCAATTCGATCAGATGATGTTGACGCAATTGCTGAAGATTATAACCGGCTCAGAATGTCAATTTAGAATGCTGGGAGTTTGGGATAAGGAATTTCACTTGCATAGATTGAACACATTGCAATTGCAATTGATAATTGTGCCATTGGTTCTTTCATTTGTGTTAGACCTAATAAAGTATTACAACTCCAACTATCCTGTGTTCATCTTTGTAAAATCATTTCTCAATGTGCTGTATAGCCCGGAACGCTTAATTTGCAGCTGTGATTTTTCAGTGGCCGTATTTCCTCTGACAGATTTGAGCATCATAAGTAGTTAAGCGTTGCTGAAGAAGGAAAGGAAGTTAGCCCAACTTTGGAAAATAAACTTGTTGAAGACTGCGGGCTGCATTATGTTTTGTTAAAGGCGAATGTTAATCTGTATGCAAGGAAAATGTCTGCGGCACGAGCCTATGCAGTTACCGTTAGAATATGGCATCGTGGATCCTTCATGTATTCCTCTGTACAGAGACTTGCGAAGCATCGCCACCAGATTCACCTCCTTATTCCGGGCTGAGATCTTGGCTGCGTTCCAACATGAGGATCTAAATGCTAAGATGTAGAAAGCCATCAGGTCTATGGGAAAGATTTCACCTGTGGAAGAGTAAAAAAAAATATCTATTTCTGACTGGGTCGTTAAATAACTTAAATGATATTAATAAAATATAAATGATGCTATCAATGATCATCAGCAGAAGTGTAAACATATTTTGTGGACCGTGAATTGGTGACGATGTGAGGATGGTTTTGGGATAGGTTGAAGGACTGGAGACATTAACTGACAGAAAAAATTGGAGGATTTGCCAAAGGGAGTTAAAATTGGGCAAGTTACGAAACAAATGATGGGGCAAGAGGAGGTGCAAGCAGCGGAACAATGAACAGTTGCCGTTATAATAAAATAGAGAATACAATCGTAACATGCGAACATGCTGCCCCCCTCGAATATTTCACTATTTTCCATTTTGCACGTCAGATTTTTAGTATCCATTGTATTTTATTATGTTTTTTCATGAAGACTTTACTTTCAGTTGATACACATTCCGCCTCTCAGTCTCAGGACCCATGTTTAGTTGAGCATTGTTTTGGTAAAAAAAAACATGATACAAACGGCTGTATTTTCTACCAATTATTGTGAATTAGCGAAACCATGGAAAAGATTAGACAATTTCGGCGAAACAAAGTGCACAGTCGTATTTTAGAAATAACGATGGAGTTAATAGTCGCTTTCCCAACAGAAATATTCTTAACAAGTAGTGGCATAACCACAGTTGTCTATGTCATGGCTATGCATTCCATCTTGTGTCCAACGGATTATCGATCTTCTCTATAAAGGATTAGTGGCTAAGCTTCATTCGCCGTAAGCCTGATAGGCAAGCAGATCCCCCACTCCCCTGTCACGCCCTCTTTATTTCTGTAACTGACATTGAGTTATTTATCTCCAGGGGCTAATGATTGGAATTGTAGCATTGGAACTGCTGGACGATAGAGGCGCAGGTCACACGAGGTTTTCCTGAAAACCTCACCAATAGTCGCAAGAAACGTTAATGGTTTGCTGTCTAACAATAAAAATCGATATACGTATATGCATTTGTCTATAACAGCTCCATTCACAAGTAGGGGGCATCCCTGTTGTCGGGAGTTTTGTTAACCATTATTCGAAGTCAGCTGACCTTGGCAATCCTGCTATGCATATTGGTTGTAACATCGAAAATTACAACAGTGCCGCATCCTAAATTGTCGCGTCCTAATATCAGAGGAATATGACCTGAAGAGATGTTGGACTATAAATTGCTTCCCTAAAATTACTGAAATATTCTTAGATCCCAGTGTCCGTAATCAATAATAATTTAACAGCCATTTATTATACCAATACTAAAGATTCTGTATTAGATAATAGATTAATTCTTACCTGTCGTAACCTTTCTAACAGCTATCTCACTCAGCCATCGAAGACATGTTCGTTCCAGCTGCAAATCATGGTCAATCCCCAGGCGCAAGGCAATGAACGCACCGGGGTGTGGATTCGCAAGTCGATCGCTCAGTTTCCTCTTTATGCTCCTCAAAATTGATGTCTGCTGATTATCAGGAGTCACTGAAACCCATAACCTAATAATTAATTGACAGCCCAGCAAGTAATATTCAAATGGAAATAACTCTGAAGGTGCTTGGGGAAAATGAGAAGATAAAAAATGGCCAGTGAACACAGTAACTAGAAACACACGTTGAGAAAATAAATTGCTACAAACATCTGTGAGGACATTAACAACTTTCGGGGAGACATCGATAAACTGGTGTAATGGAAAAAATAGCATAGTTTAAGTTTAATGTTGAGAAGGATTGAACGATGCATTTCGTATCGAAAAATATGAGGTGAAATATAGTAATAAAATGAAATTTTGCAATTGTAATAGAATTGCGCATACACTAGTCTTTGAGGAGACGATATGTACTAATGAAGAATGAACTGACGGAAATTGGAGTGACTACAAAAGAAACAATGTGTGATAAATATTTATAAAGCTTCCTCTGTTGGCGTATTGTGTCCAATTATGCTAACCACGCTTTGAGATTTTAAATCTGCCCGATTTTAACTGTTTAAGCGGTTTGATTTTAAATGGGTCAACATTTGACCGTAATCTCGTCCTTTCTAATGCTCAAAGAGGATTCATCAGAATGCTAACCGGGAACTAGGGCTACGTTTATGTCGAGAAATTAGATGAACAGCGAATATTGTCCTGAGATATAAGAAGGTTAAACTAATATTTAATAGAAGTGTTGGAAACGTCATAGCATGAGAAACGCAATTCAAGCGAAGCTCTTTGCACCGGTAGAAGTGTTTGTAATGGAACTTTGATTTATTTGAAAGAAGAACAATTCACGCAGTGAAGTGGTTACGTCGGGCAAGTGCATTCTGAAAGATGGCTGGGAATATTTTCAATGGTTGCTTAAAAATACATGGGAATTGCATATGTGCCTGAAGAGGAAATTAGAGCACAGATTTGGGAAAAGGTGACTCAGTGAAATAAATAGAAAGAACACTGTGTGCTGAATGGCCTCCTTATGCACTGCCAAATTATTGGGTTATTTAAGACGTGATTCGAAATTTCAAACGGGTTTAACAAAACGACAAATAATCGCTCTTGCTTGAAACACTGGAACGTTACAAAAACATGTCGCACTTACTACATTGTTCAGTTTCTGCCACGTAAGAGACACTGAAGAGAACGGGCATGCTCACCAGAAGCATGATTTTCCGCGAACTACAGACCTTGAGTCACGTCCTGCTGATTCAATGTTGTGGACTTTAACCTTGTTTAAAACTGAACGTTTTATCTCAGTAGGTGGTTGGTGTTTTGACACAATGATCGGAGGTGGGTTTTGAGCATGAAGTGGTGAAACATTCTGACGCAGTACCAGGCAACTGGCCATTCCCGGAACGTCTGCTCCATACCGACTGGGAATACCAGCGCCAAACATTGCGAAATGTGGGATTTTAACTGTTTCTCAACTAAAACTTTTGAACTACTTATCTTTTTACATTGTTCTGCGCTGGCTATAGGAAAGCTGGCAATGGATGACATTTTAGAAACAATAGGGATAATTGTGTTGTGGGAAATTCTTTTAGGTTGCCTGATTAATTTAAACACTTTTCATTAAACATTTCGTTTCACAAAGACAAAAAAAAGTTTATTCAGTTCAATTAAATTCTTCAATTAAACTAGTTTTTATTAAAACATTGAAACGTTAGAATCAAAAACATTAGAAATTAATAATATTCAGGCAAACATACAATTAGGACAAGACAAATCTCATTTTGGCCAAAATGGGAGATCTATATTTCGAGCTATGCAGCTAATGCGCTAGCAGGCTTTCACAAAAGATCTCAGATTTCATGCCAAAAAAGTAGAATAGTTATACTTTTTATCAGATTAATCTGCCCAACACTAAATTAACAGAAATTTTATTCACTCACTAATCTGTCAATCTACTGACGACATGTCTTTCAATCAATAATTCTTTGACACCTTCAGATATAATTCTGTCATTCGTCAGTCTGTTTTACGGATATTTCCTCCCAAAGATGGCTTCTGATGATTCAGCATTTTCTCTAACCAATTTAAACCGGTTCTATTGAAGGAACGTTTATCTATTAGACTTATTTCCGCCGGCTTAGATATGCATTGGTAATTTACTTTGTTGCATTATTATGACGGGAATGCCCCCGCCAATTAGGAGTGTCCCCTGTCAATTAGGAGTCTCCCTGTGAATTCGGTACGCCCACTGTCAATTGGGAGCGCCCTCTGACAATTGGGAGTGCCAATGTCAGTTAGGAGTGCAGCCTGTCAATTAGGAGTGCCCCCCGTCAATTAGGAGCGACCCCTGTCGATTAGGAGTGCCGCTGTCAATTAGGGGTGCCCTCTGTCTATTAGGGGTGCGTTCTGTCAATTAGGAGTGCCCCCTATCAATTAGGAGTGAACCCTGTCAATTAGGAGTGCCTCTGTCAATTAGGGGTGCCCCCTGTCTATTACGGGTGTCCCCTGTCAATTTGGAGTGTCCCCTGTCATTTAGGAATATCCCCCTGTCAATGAAGTGTGCTCCCTGTCAATTAGGAGTTATTAGCAGTGCCCCCTGTCAATTAGGAGTGACCCCTGTCAATTAGGAGCACTCCTGTCAATTAGAAGTGCCTTCAGTCAATTAGGGGTGCCCTCTCTCAATTAGGAGCGCGACGTGTCAATTGGGAGTGTCCCCTTGCAATTAGGAGTGTTCCCTGTCAATTTGGAGTGTACCCTGTAAATTAGGAGTGCCCCTGTCAATTAGGATCGCCCCCATCAATTAGGAGAGCTCCTTGTCAATTAGGAGAGCGCCCCCATCAATTAGGAGAGCGCCTTGTCAATTAGGAGAGCGCCCCCATCAATTAGAAGAGCTCCTTGACAGTTAGAAGAGCTCCTTGTCAATTAGGAGTGCCCCCGTCAATTAGGAATGCCCCTGTCAATTAGGAGTCTCCCTGTGAATTCGGGGCACCCACTGAATATTCGGAGTGTTCCCTGGCAATTAAGAATTCCCCTGTCAATTAGTGCTGCCCCCTGTCAATTAGGTGCGCCCCCTGTCAATTCAGAGCGCCCCCTGTCAAGTAGGAGGGCGAACGTCAGTTAGGAGTACCCCCTGTCAATTTGGAGTGCCGCCTGCCAATTAGGAGTGTCCCCTGTCAATTAGAAGTGACCCCTGTCAATTAGGAGTACTCCGGTCAATTAGAAGTGCCTTCAGTCAATTTGGGGTGCCCTCACTCAATTAGGAGTGCCACCTACCAATTAGGAGTGCACCCTGTCAATTCGGTGAGCCCCCTGTCAATTCGGAGTACTCCTGTCAATTAGGAGTACTCCTGTCAATTAGAAGTGCCTTCAGTCAATTTGGGGTGCCCTTACTCAATTAGGAGTGCCCCCATCAATTAGGAGTGCTCCTTGTCAATTAGGAGAGCTCCTTGTCTATTAGGAGTGCCCCCACCCCGTCAATTAGGAATGCCCCCCGTCAATTAGGAATTCCCCTGTCAATTAAGAGTGTCCCCTGTTAATTAGGAGTCTCCCTGTGAATTAGGAGCGCCCACTGAAAATTAGGAGTGCTCCCTGACAATTAAGAATGCCCCTGCCAATTAGGAGTACCCCCTGTCAATTAGTGGTGCCCCCAGTCATTTAGGAGTGCCCACTGTCAATTGGGAGCGCCCCCTGTCAACTAGGAGTGCCAATCTCAGTTCGGAGTTCCCCCTATAAACTAGGAGTGACCCATGTCAATTAGGGGTGCCCCCTGTCAATTAGGAGTGCCCCCTGTCAATTGAGAGCGCCGCCTGTCTATTTGGAGAGCTCCTTGTCAATGAGCATAGCTCCTTGTCAATTAGGAGTATCCCCTGTCAGTTTGGAGGCAAGCCTTTCAATTAGGAGTGCCCCTGTCAATTAGGAGTGGCCTCTGTCAAATAGGAGTGCCCCCTGTCATTTAGGCATGCCCTCACTCAATTAGAAGCGCCCCCTGTCAATTAGGAGTGACCCCTGTCTAATTGGAGAGCACCTTGTCAATGAGCAGAGCTCCTTGTCAATTAGGAGAATCCCTTGTCAATTAGACTGACCGTGTCAATTAGGAGTGACCACTGTCAATTAGGAATGCTCCTTTCAATTAGGAGTGCCAATGTCAATTAGGGGTGCCCTCTCTCAAATATGGGCGCCCCCTGTCAATTAGGAGTGCTCCCTGTCGATTAGGAGTATCCCCTGTAAATTAGGAGTGCGCCCTCTCAATTAGGAGTGCCCCCGTCAATTAGGAGAGCTCCATGTCAATTCGGAGAGCTCATTGCCAATTAGGAGTGGCCCCCGTCAATTTGGAATGCCCCCCCCCCCCCCGTCAATCTGGAATGCCCCCGTCAATTAGGAGAGCCCCCTGTCAATTAGGAGTCTCCCGTGAATTAGGAGCATTCACTGAAAATTAGGAGTGTACCCTGTCAATTAAGAATGCCCCTGTCATTTAGGAGTACACCCTGTCAATTAGTGGTGCCCCCAGTCATTTAGGAGTGCCCACTGTCAATTGGGAGCGCCCCCTGTCAACTAGGAGTGCCAATCTCAGTTCGGAGTTCCCCCTATAAACTAGTAGTGACCCATGTCAATTAGGGGTGCCCCCTGTCAATTAGGAGTGCCCCCTGTCAATTGAGAGCGCCGCCTGTCTATTTGGAGAGCTCCTTGTCAATGAGCATAGCTCCTTGTCGATTCGGAGTGTCCCCTGTCAGTTTGGAGGCACGCCTTTCAATTAGGTGTGCCCCTGTCAATTAGGAGTGCCCTCTGTCAAATAGGAGTGCCCCCTGTCATTTAGGCATGCCCTCACTCAATTAGAAGCGCCCCCTGTCAATTAGGAGTGACCCCTGTCTAATTGGAGAGCACCTTGTCAATGAGCAGAGCTCCTTGTCAATTAGGAGTATCCCTTGTCAATTAGACTGACTGTGTCAATTAGGAGTGACCCCTGTCAATTAGGAATGCTCCTTTCAATTAGGAGTGCCAATGTCAATTAGGGGTGCCCTCTCTCAAATATGGGCGCCCCCTGTCAATTAGGAGTGTTGCCTGTCAATTAGGAGTGTTCCCTGTCGATTAGGAGTATCTCCTGTAAATTAGGAGTGCGCCCTCTCAATTAGGAGTGCCCCCGTCAATTAGGAGAGCTCCATGTCAATTCGGAGAGCTCCTTGCCAATTAGGAGTGCCCCCCGTCAATTTGGAATGCCCCCCCCCCTTCAATCTGGAATGCCCCCGTCAATTAGGAGAGCCCCCTGTCAATTAGGAGTCTCCCGTGAATTAGAAGCATTCACTGAAAATTAGGAGTGTACCCTGTCAATTAAGAATGCCCCTGTCATTTAGGAGTACACCCTGTCAATTAGTGGTGCCCCCAGTCATTTAGGAGTGCCCACTGTCAATTGGGAGCGCCCCCTGTCAACTAGGAGTGCCAATCTCAGTTCGGAGTTCCCCCTGTTAATTAGGAGTGACCCATGTCAATTAGGGGTGCCCCCTGTCAATTAGGAGTGCCCCCTGTCAATTGGGAGCGCCCCCTGTCTATTTGGAGAGCTCCTTGTCAATGAGCATAGCTCCTTGTCAATTAGGAGTATCCCCTGTCAGTTTGGAGGCAAGCCTTTCAATTAGGAGTGCCCCTGTCAATTAGGAGTGGCCTCTGTCAAATAGGAGTGCCCCCTGTCATTTAGGCTTGCCCTCTCTCAATTAGAAGCGCCACCTGTCAATTAGGAGTGACCCCTGTCTAATTGGAGAGCACCTTGTCAATGAGCAGAGCTCCTTGTCAATTAAGAGTATCCCTTGTCAATTAGACTGACCGTGTCAATTAGGAGTGACCCCTGTCAATTAGGAATGCTCCTTTCAATTAGGAGTGCCAATGTCAATTAGGGGTGCCCTCTCTCAAATATGGGCGCCCCCTGTCAATTAGGAGTGTTGCCTGTCAATTAGGAGTGTTCCCTGTCGATTAGGAGTATCTCCTGTAAATTAGGAGTGCGCCCTCTCAATTAGGAGTGCCCCCGTCAATTAGGAGAGCTCCATGTCAATTCGGAGAGCTCCTTGCCAATTAGGAGTGCCCCCCGTCAATTTGGAATGCCCCCCCCCCCCCGTCAATCTGGAATGCCCCCGTCAATTAGGAGAGCCCCCTGTCAATTAGGAGTCTCCCGTGAATTAGAAGCATTCACTGAAAATTAGGAGTGTACCCTGTCAATTAAGAATGCCCCTGTCATTTAGGAGTACACCCTGTCAATTAGTGGTGCCCCCAGTCATTTAGGAGTGCCCACTGTCAATTGGGAGCGCCCCCTGTCAACTAGGAGTGCCAATCTCAGTTCGGAGTTCCCCCTGTTAATTAGGAGTGACCCATGTCAATTAGGGGTGCCCCCTGTCAATTAGGAGTGCCCCCTGTCAATTGGGAGCGCCCCCTGTCTATTTGGAGAGCTCCTTGTCAATGAGCATAGCTCCTTGTCAATTAGGAGTATCCCCTGTCAATTTGGAGGCACGCCTTTCAATTAGGAGTGCCCCTGTCAATTAGGAGTGCCCTCTGTCAAATAGGAGTGCCCCCTGTCATTTAGGCATGCTCTCTCTCAATTAGAAGCGCCCCCTTTCAATTAGGAGTGACCCCTGTCTAATTGGAGAGCACCTTGTCAATGAGCAGAGCTCCTTGTCAATTAGGAGTATCCCTTGTCAATTAGACTGACCGTGTCAATTAGGAGTGACCCCTGTCAGTTAGGAATGCTCCTTTCAATTAGGAGTGCCAATGTCAATTAGGGGTGCCCTCTCTCAAATATGGGCGCCCCCTGTCAATTAGGAGTGTTGCCTGTCAATTAGGAGTGTTCCCTGTCGATTAGGAGTATCCCCTGTAAATTTGGAGTGCGCCCTCTCAATAAGGAGTGCCCCCGTCAATTTGGAGAGCTCCATGTCAATTCGGAGAGCTCCTTGCCAATTAGGAGTGCCCCCCGTCAATTTGGAATGCACCCCCCCCCCTGTTAATCTGGAATGCCCCCGTCAATTAGGAGAGCCCCCTGTCAATTAGGAGTCTCCCGTGAATTAGGAGCATTCACTGAAAATTAGGAGTGTAGCCTGTCAATTAAGAATGCCCCTGTCATTTAGGAGTACACACTGTCAGGCAGTGGTGCCTCCTGTCAATTAGGAGCGCCCCCTGTCAATTGGGAGCGCCCCTTGTCAATTGGTAGTGCCAATGTCAGTTGGGAGTGCTCCCCGTCAATTAGGAGTGCCCCCTGTCAATATGGAGTGACCCCTGTCACTTAGGAGTGCCCCCTGTCAATTAGGGGTGCCCCGCTGTCTTTAGGTTCCTCCACGTCCCGTGGCCAACAGCCCATGGAAAGTGGAGGAACGGATATGTCAGGAGATTCTGGATATGGGCAGAGAAAATAGGGTTGTTGTAGTGGGAGACTTCAATTTCCCTGGTATAGACTGGAAAGTGCTTCGGGCTGGGGGTCTGGACGGGGAGGAATTCGTAAAATGCGTACTGGAAGGTTCTTTGGAACAGTGTGTAGATAGCACAACTAGAGAAGGAGTTATACTGGATCTAGTTCTGGGAAATGAGCCCGGTCAGGTCGTCAAAGTTTCGGTAGGGGAACATGTGGCAAATAGTGAACATAACTCTGTTTACTTTTGTATAGTAATGGACAAGGACGAGTGTTGTCCGAAGGGTAGGGGGCTAGATTGGGGGAAGGCTAACTATCGCCGGATTAGGCAGGAATTGGTGACCGTTGATTGGGAGAGGCTGTTTGGGGGTCTGCCATGTGAGAATCTTTTAAGGAACAGTCGATAAGCCTGCAAGACAGGCATGTGCCTGGAAAAATGAAGGATAGGAAAGGTAGGATTCGAGAGCCGTGGATAACCAGGAAAATTGAGGATCTGATCAAAACGAAAGGAGAGGCGTACGTTAGGTCCAGGCAACTGAAAACAGATGCAGCTCTGGAGGAATACAGAGAGAGTAGTAAAGAACTCAAACAGGGAGTTAGAAGGGCAAAAAGAGGTCACGAAATGTTCTTGATGGACAAGATTAAGGAGAATCCTAAAGCATTTTATTCATATGATAGGAACAAACGAGTTGTCAGGGAAAAAGTCAGACCTCTCAGGAACAAAGGAGGGGAATTATGCTTAGAACCCAAGGGAATAGGGGAGATCCTAAATGAAGACATTGCATCGGTATTCACAAAGGAGAGGGACTTGTGACTGGGAATGTCTCAGAGGGAGGTGTTGACCCAGTATATAGAATCTCCATCACAAGGGAGGAAGTGTAAGGTTTTTTAGGTAACATTAAAACTGACAAATCCCCAGGGCCTGATGGCATCTATCCTAGACTGCTCAGGGAGACAAGAGATGTCATTGCTGGGCCTCTGACGGAAATCTTTGTCTCTTCATTGGACACAGGTGAGGTCCCTGAGGATTGGAGGATAGCGGATGTGCTACCGTTATTTAAGAAGGGTAGCAGGGATAACCCAGGTATTTATAGGCCAGTGAGCTTGACGTCCGTAGGAGGGAAGTTGTTGGAGAGGATTCTTCGAGACAGGATTTCTGCGCATTTAGAACGGAACAATGTCATTAGTGACAGACAGCATGGTTTTGTAAGGGGGAGGTCGTGCCTTACAAATTTGGTGGAGTTTTTTGAGGAAGTGGCAAAAACTGTTGACGAAGCAAGGGCCATGGATGTCGTCTATATGGATTTCAACAAGGCATTTGACAACGTCCCTCGTGGCAGGTTGGTTAAGAAGGTTAAGGCTCATGGGATACAAGGAGATGTGGCTAGATGGGTAGAGAACTGGCTTGGCCACAGGAGACAGAGGGTAGCAGTCGAAGGGTCTTTTTCCGGCTGGAGGTCTGTGACCAGTGGTGTTCCACAGGGCTCTGTACTGGGACCTCTGCTTTTGTGATATGTATAAGTGACTTGGAAGAAGGTGTAACTGATGTTATCAACAAGTTTGCGGATGACACGATGGCTGGACTTGCGGATAGCGATGAACATTGTCGGACAATACAGCAGGATATAAGTAGGCTGGAAAATTGGGCGGAGAAATGGCAGATGGAGTTTAATCCAGATAAATGCGAAGTGATGCATTTTGGAAGAACTAAAGTAGGGGGGAGTTATACAATAAATGGCAGAGCCATCAAGAGTATAGAAACACAGAGGGACCTAGGCGTGCAAGTTCTCAAATCCTTGAAGGTGGCAAAACAGGTGGAGAAGGTGGTGAAGAAGGCATATGGTATGCTTGCCTTTATAGGATGGGGTATAGAGTATAAAAGCTAGAGTCTGATGTTACGGCTGTATCGAACGCTGGTTAGGCCACATTTGGAGTACTGCATCCAGTTCTGGTCGCCGCACTACCAGAAGGACGTGGAGAAGGTTTACCAGGATGTTGCCTGGTATGGAGGGTCTTAGCAATGAGGAGAGATTGGGTAAGCTGGGCTTGTTCTCCCTGGAAAGTCGGAGAATGAGGGGAGACCTAATAGAGGTGTACAAAATTATGAAGGGTATAGATAGGGTGAACAGTGAGAAGCGTTTTTCTATGTCTAAGGTAACGATCACGAGGAGCCACGGGCTCATGGTGAGAGGGGCGAGGCATAACTCAGATAGCAGAGGGACGATTTTTACACAGAGAGTGGTGGGGGCCTGGAATTCGCTGCCAAGTAGGGTGGTGGAGGCAGACACGCTGGCATCGTTTCAGACTTACCTGGATAGTCACATGAGCAGTCTCGGAATGGAGGGATGCAAACGAATGGTCTCGTTAGACCAATGAGCGGACCAGGCTTGGAGGGCCGAAGGACCTGTTTCCTGTGCTGTACTGTTCTTTGTTCTTACTTATTTGTTAGTTGTGCCCCCTGTCAATTAGGAGTGCCCCCTGTCAATTAGGAATGCCCCCTGTCAATTAGGAGTGCCCCTGTCAAATAGGAGTGACCCCTGTAAATTAGAAGTGCTCCCTGTCAATTTGGAAAAGCTCCTGTCAATTAGTAATGCGCCCTGTGAATTATGAGTGCCGCCTGTCAATTATGAATGCCCCCTGTCAATTAGGAAGGACCCCTTTCAATAAGGAGTGCACCCTGTCAATTTGGAGGCGCTCCTTTCAATTAGGAGTGCCCCTGTCAAATAGGAGTGGTCCCTGTCAAATAGGTTTGCCCCCCGTCAATTAGGAGTCCCCCCTGTCAATTCGGAGGCATGACTTTCAATTAGGAGTGCCTCCTGTCAAATAGGAGTGGCCCCTATCTATTAGGAGTGCCCCTGTCAATTAGGAGTGGCCCCTAACATTTACGAGCGCCCCCTGTCAATTAGGAGTGCCCCCTGTCAATTAGGGATGCCCTCTCTCAATTAGGAGCGCCCCCGTTAATTAGAAGTGCCCACTGTCAATTAGGAGAGCACATTGTCAATTAGGAGAGCTCCTTGTCAATTAGGACTGCCCCCTGTCAATTAGAGTGTCCCTATCAATCAGGAGTGCCCCCTGTCAATTAGGGGTGCCCTCTCTCAATTAGGTGCGCCCCCTGTCAATTAGGAGTGTCCCCTGTCAATTAGCAGTGCCCCCTGTGAATTAGGGGTGGCCCCTTCAACCAGGGGGGGGCCCCGTCAATTAAAGTTGGCCCTGTCAACTAGGGATGGCTCCGTCAATCAGGGATGCCTGGGTTAATTATGTACCAGTGTCAACTAGGAATGCCCCCGATCAATTATGAGTTCCATCTGTCAATTCTCGGTGCCCCTGGTCAATTTGGAATGACACAATCTCGATTTGGAATGCCCCCTATTTTCATTTGGAGTTATCCCATCTCAATTTGGAGTGCCCTCTATCTCAATTAGCAATGCCTCTGACAATTAGGAGTATCCCCGATCAATTAGGTGCGCACCTCCCCATAAATTAGGAGTGCCTCTGTCAATTAGGAGAGTCCCCTATTAATTAAGAATGCCCCCTTTCAATTAGCAGTGCCCCCTGTCAATGAGGAGTGCCCCCTCAATTGGGAATATCCCCTGCCAATTAGGAGTGCCCCTGTCAATTAGGAGTGCCCCGTGTCAATTAGGGGAGCCCCCTGTCAATTCAGAGTGCCCCTCTCAATTAGGTTTGCCCCTGACAATTAGGACTGTCCCCTGTCAATTAGGAGTGTGCCCTGCCAATTAGGAGAGTCTCCTGTCAATACGGAGTGCCCCCTCTCAATTAGGAGTGCCCCCTGTCAATGACGAGTGCCCCTTTTCAATTAGGAGCGCCCCCTATCTCAATTAGGGGCGCCCGCTGTCATTTAGCAGCGACCGTGTCAAGTAGGATTCCCCGGGTTAATTAGGAGTGCCCCCTGTCAATTAAGAATTCTCCTCTCAATTAGGTTTGCCACTGTCAATTAGGAGTGTTGCCTCTCAATTAGGGGTGACCCCTGTCAATTAGGAGTGTTCTCTGTCAATTAGGAGTGTCCCCTGTCAATACGGAGTGCCCCCTGTCAATTAGGATGCCCCCTGTCAATGAGGAGTGCCCCTTTTCAATTAAGAGTGCCGCCTATCTCAATTAGGAGCGCCCGCTGTTATTTAGCAGCGACCCCGTCAAGTAGGATTGTCCGGGTTAACTAGGACTGCCCCCTATCAATTAAGAGTGCTCCTCTCAATTAAGTTTGCCCCTGTCAATTAGGAGTGTTGCCTCTCAATTAGGAGTGACCCCTGTCAATTAGGAGTGTTCTCTGTCAATTAGGAGAGTCCCCTGTCAATTAGGAGCGTCCGCTGCCAGGAAGGAGTGCCCCCTCACAATTAGGAGTCTCCCCTCTCAATTACGAGTGCTTCTGTCAATTAAAATAGCCCCTGTCAATTAGGAGTGCCGCTGTCAATTCGAAGTTCTCCCTGTCATTTAGGAAATACCCCTGTCAATTAGCAACGCGCCCTGTCAATTATGAGTGCCGCCTGTCAATTATGAGTGCCCCCTGCCAATTAGGAGGCACCCCTTTCAATTTGAAAGCCCCCTGTCAATTATGAGTGCCCCTATCATTTGGATGGGCCCCTTGTCAATCAGAATTGTCCCCTGTCCATTAGGAGCGCCCCCTGTTAATTAGGAGTGCCCCCTGTCAATTAGCAGAGCTCCTTGTCAAACACGAAAGCTCCATGTCAATTAGGAGTGCCCCCTGTCCATTTGGAACGCCACTGCCGATTATAAGGGCCCCCTGGCAATTAGGAGGGCCCGTGTCAATTAGGAGTGCCGCTATCAATTAGGACTGCCCCTTGTCAATTAGGAGTGCACCCTGTCAATTGGGAGAGCTACCTGGCAATTGGGAATGCCCTCTGTCAATTAGGGGTGCCCCTGTCAACTAGGAGTGCCCACTCTCAATTAAGACTGCCCCGATCAACTTGGAGCGACCCCTGTCAATTAGCAGTTCCATCTGTCAATTAGGAATGCCCCCTGTCAAGTAAACATGCCCCTGTCAATTAGGAGTGTCCTAATCAATTCGGAGCGCCCACTGTCAATTAGGAATGCCCCCTTTCAATTAGAAGTGTCCCCTGCCAATTCTGAGTGCCGCCTGTCAATTAGGAATGTTGCCTCTCTCGATTTGGAGTGCCTCCTGTCTTGATTATATATAGGCCCTCTTTCTCGATTAGAAGTGCCCGCTAACTTAATTTTGTGTGCCCTTTATCTCAACAACGAGTGCCCACTATCTCGCTTTGGAGAGACCCTAACTCGATTTGGAGTGCCGCCTATCTCGATTTGGAGTGCCCCCTATCTCGATTTGGAGTGCCCCCTATCTCAATTTGGAGTGCCCCTTATCTCGATTTGGAGTGCCCCCTATCTCGATTTGGAGTGCCCCCTATCTCGACTTGGAGTGCCTCATATCTCAATTTGGAGTGCCCCATATCTCGATTTGGACTGCCCCCTATATCAATTTGGTGTGCCCCCTATCACAAATTGGATTGCCCCCACCGCCCCCCCCCCCGCCCCCATATCTCGATTTGGAGTGCCCCCATCTCGATTTCGACTGCAACTTATCTCGATTTGTAGACCCCGATATCGGTTTGGAGTGCCCCCTATTTAGATTTGGAGCAGCACATATTTCAGTTACGAGTCACATCTCAATTAAGAGTCCCCCTGTCAATTAGGAGCGCCCGCAGTTAATTAGGAGTGCCCCTGTCAATTAGGAGTGCCCATGTCAATTAGGAGTGCCCCCTGTCAATTGGGAGCGCCCCCTGTCAATTAGGAGTGCCCCCTGTCAATTAGGAGTGCCCCTGCCAATTTGGAGTGCCCCTGTCAATTAGGAGTCGCCCTATCTCAATTAGCAATGCCTCTGTCAATCAGGAGTACCCCCAGTCAATTAGGAGCGCCCCTCCCCATAAATTAGGAGTGCCTCTGTCAAATAGGAGAGTCCCCTATTAATTAGGAATGCCCGCTTTCAATTAAGAGTGCTCCCTGTCAATTAGGCGTGCCCCCTGTCAATTGGGAGTACCTCCTGTCAATTAGCAGCGCCCTCTGTCAATTAGGAATCCTGTCCATTAGGAGTGCCCCCTGTCAATTAGAAGTACCCCTGTCAATTAGGAGTGCCCCTGTCAATTAGGAGTGCCCCCTGTCAATGAGGAGTGCCCCTTTTCAATTAGGAGTGTCCCCTAACTCAATTAGGAGCGCCCTCTTTTAATTAGGAGTGACCCCTGTCAATTAGCAGTGGCCCCTGCCAATTAGAACCATAGAACCATAGAAAAGTACAGCTCAGAAACAGGACTTTTGGCCCTTCTTGTCTGTGCCGAACCATTTTATGCCTAGTTCCACTGACCTGCACTTGGACCATATCCCTCCACACCCCTCTCATCCATGAACACGCCCAAGTTTTTCTTAAATGTTAAAAGTGACCCCGCATTTATCACTTTATCCGGCAGCTCATTCCACACTCCCACCACTCTCTGCGTGAAGAAGCCCCCCCTAATATTCCCTTTAAACTTTTCTCCTTTCACCCTTAACCCATGCCCTCTGGTTTTTTTTTCGCCCCTAGCCTCAGCGGAAAAAGCCTGCTTGCATTCACTCTATCTATACCCATCAAAATCTTATACACCTCTATCAAATCTCCCCTCAATCTTCTACGCTCCAGGGAATAAAGTCCCAACCTATTCAATCTCTCTCTGTAACTCAGCTTCTCAAGTCCCGGCAACAGCCTTGTGAACCTTCTCTGCACTCTTTCAATCTTATTTACATCCTTCCTGTAACTAGGTGACCAAAACTGTACACAATACTCCAAATTCGGCCTCACCAATGTCTTATATAACCTTACCATAACACTCCAGCTTTTATACTCGATACTCCAATTTATAAAGGCCAATGTACCAAAGGCACTCTTTACGACCCTATCCACCTGTGACGTCACTTTTAGGGAATTCTGTATCTGTATTCCCAGATCCCTCTGTTCAACTGCACTCTTCAGAGTCCTACCATTTACCCTGTACGTTCTTCTTTGGATTGTCCTTCCTAAGTGCAATATCTCACACTTGTCTGCGTTAAATTCCATTTGCCGTTTTTCAGCCCATTTTTCTAGTTGGTCCAAATCCCTCTGCAAGCTTTGAAAACCTTCCTCACTGTCCACTACACCTCCAATCTTTGTATCATCAGCAAACTTGCCGATCCAATTTACCACATCATCATCCAGATCATTGATATAGATGACAAACAACAATGGACCCAACACCGATCCCTGCGGCACACCACCAGTCACAGGCCTCCACTCAGAGAAGCAATGCTCCACAACCACTCTCTGGCTTCTTCCATTGAGCCAGTGTCTTATCCAATTTGCTACCTCCCCATGTATACCTAGCGACTGAACCTTCCTAACTAACCTCCCATGAGGGACCTTGTCAAAGGCCTTGCTGAAATCCAGGTAGACAACATCCACCGCCTTCCCTTCATCCACTTTCCTGGTAACCTCCTCGAAAAACTCTAATAGATTGGTCAAACATGACCTACCACGCACAAAGCCATGTTGACTCTCCCTAGGAGTGCCCCTGTCAATTAGGAGTTACCCCTGTCAATTAGAACTGCTCCCTGTCAATTAGGAAAAGCCCCTGTCAATTAGCAATGCCCCCTGTCCATTATGAGTGCCGCCTGCAATTATGAGTGCCCCCTGCCAGTTAGGAGGGACCCCTTTCAATTAGGAGTTCCCCTGTCATTTAGGAGTGCCCATGTCAATTAGGAGTGCCCCCTGTTAATTAGGAGTGCCCCTGTCAATCAGCAGAGCTCCTTGTCAAACAGGAGAGCTCCTTGTCAATCAGGAGTGTCCCCTGTCAATTTGAGTAAATCTGTCAATTCGGAGAGACCCCTGTCAATTGGGAGTGCCTCCTGTCAATCAGGGGTGCCCTCTCACAATTAGGAGCGCCACCTGTCAATTAGGAGTGTCCCCTGTCAATTAGCAGTGCCCCCCTGTCAATTAGGTGTGGACCCGTCAATTTGAGGTGGCCCTGTCGACTCGGGGTAGCCCCGTCATTCAGGGATGCCTGGGTTAGTTTTGTGCCCGTGTCAGCTAGGAGTGCCCCCGATCAATTATGAGTTCAATCTGTCAATTCTCGGTGCCCCTGGTCAATTTGGAATTCCACAATCTCGATTTGGAATGCCCTGTATTTTGATTTGGTGTGAACCCATCTCAATTTGGAGTGCCCCCTATCTCGATTCGGAGAGCCTGGATTAATTATGAGTGCCCCGTGCCAATTACCAGTGCCCCCTGTCAATTAGGAGTGTCCCATGTCAATTAGCAGTGCCCCCTTTCAATTACGGGTGGCCCCTTCAATTAGGGGTGGCCCTGTCAATTAGAGGTGGCCCTAGCAACTCGGGGTGGCCCCGTCAATCAGGAATGCCTGGGTTAATTATGTGCCAGTGTCAACTAGGAGTGCCCCCGATCAATTATGAGTTCCACCTGTCAATCTCGGTGCCCCCGGTCAATTTGGAATGCCACCGTCTCGATTTGGAATTTACCCTATTTTGATTTGGAGTGAACCCATCTCAATTTGGAGTGCCCCCTATCTCGATTCGGAGAGCCTGGGTTAATTATGAATGCTCCTTGCCAATTATGAGTGCCCTCTGTCCAGTAGGCCTGCCCGTATCGTGATTATGCGTGCCACTATCTCGAATTTCCCCCAATCGATTTGGAGTGTCCCCCATATCTCAGTTGGAGTTCCCCCACATCTCGATTTGATGATCCCCCCATATCACCATTTAGAGTGCCCCCCCCCCATACCTCAATTTGGAGAGTCTCACCCTCCCCATATCTCGAGTTGCAGTCCCCACCATATCTCGATTGGAGTGCCCCCATAACTGGAATTGGAGTGTCCCCTATGTCGATTTTCAGTGCACGTACAGTGGTTTGGAGTGCCCCTTATTTAGATTTGGAGCAGCGAGTATTTCAGTTACGGGTGCCGCATCTCAGTTACGAGTGCCCGCTGTCCATTTAGAACTGTCCGCTGTCAATTAGGAAAAACCCCTGTCAATGTGGAGTGCCCTCTGTCAATTAGGAATGCCCCCCATCAATTAGGAGTGCCCTTTGTCAATTAGGAGTACCCCCTGTCAATTAGGAGAGCCCCCTGTCAATTAGGAGTGCTCCCTGTCAATCAGGAGTGCCCCATCTCAAGTAGGAGTGCCCTCTCTCAATTAGGAGGTCCCATTTCAATTAGGAGAGCCCCCTGTCAATTAGGAGAGCCCCCTGTCAATTAGGAACGTCCCCTGTCAATTACGAGTGCCCCCTCTCAATTTGGAATTCCACCTCTCAATTAGGAGTGCCCCCTGTCAATTAGGAATGTCCCCTGTCAAGTAGGGTTGTCCTCTCTCAATTAGGAGCGCCCCCTTTCAATTAGGAGTGTCCCCTGTCAATTAGCAGTGCCCTCTGCCACTTAGGAGTGCCCATTTCAATTAGGAGTTGCCCCTGTCAATTAGAAGGGCTCCCTGTCAATTAGGAAAAGCCCCTGTCAATTAGCAATGCCAACTGTCAATTATGAGTGCCTCCTGCAATTATGAGTGCCCGCTGCCAGTTAGGCGGGACCCCTTTCAATTAGGAGTGCCGCGTGTCAATTAGGAGTGTCCCATGTCAATTAGGAGCGCTCCCTGTCACTTAGGAGTGGCCATGTCAATTAGGCGTGCCCCCTGTCAATTAGCAGTGCCCCGTGTCAATCAGGAGCGCTCCCTGTTAATTAGGAACGTTCCCTGCCAAATAGAAGAGCACCTGTCAATGAGGAGTGCCCCTGTCAATTTGGAATGCACCCTGTCAATTAGGGGAGCTACCTGTCAATTAGGAATGTCCCCTGTCAATCAGTGGTGCCCCTGTCAACTAGGAGTGCCCACTTTCTATTCGGTGTGCCCCGATCAATTTGGAGTGGCCCCTGTCAATTAGGAGTGCCACCTGTTAATTAGGAATGCCCCCTATCAATTATGCATGCCCCTGTCAATTAGTAGTGCCCGCTGTCCATCAGGAGTGCCCCTGTCAATTAGGAGTGTCCTGATCAATTCGGAGCGCCCCCTGTCAATTAGGAATGCCCCCTGTAAATTAGGACTGGCCCTGTCAATTCTGAGTGCCCCCTGTCAATTAGAAATGTTGCCTCTCTCGATTTGGAGTGTCCCCTGTCTTGATTATATATGCCCTCTATTTTGATTAGACGTGCCCGCTAACTTAATTTGGTGTGCCCTCTATCTCAATATCGAGTGCCCACTATCTCGCTTTGGAGAGACCCTAACTCGATTTGGAGTGCCGCCTATCTCCATTTGTCGTGCCCCCTATCTCGATTTGGAGTGCCCCCTCTCTCGATTTAGAGTGCCCCATACCTCAATTTGGAGTGCCCCCTATCTCGACTTGGAGAGCCCCAAATCTCGATTTGGAGTGCCTCCTATCTCGATTTGGAGTGTTGCCTATCTCGATTTGGAGTGCCCCCTATCTTGAGTTGGAGTGCCCCTTATGTCGATTTGGAGTGCCCCCTATCTCGATTTGTTGTGCCTCCAATCTCGATTTGGACTGCCCTATATCTCGATTTTGAGTGCCCCCCATCTCGATTCCGAGTGTTCCCTATCTCGATTTAGAGTGCCTCCTATCTCGATTTGGACTGCCCCTTATCTCGATTTGGAGTGCCTCCTATCTCAATTTGGAGTGCCCCCATCTCGATTTGGAGTGCCCCCTATCTCAGTTTGGAGTGCCCCCTATCACAAATTGGAGTGCCCCCTCCCCCCCCTCTCCCCCCATATCTTGATTTGGAGTGCCCCCTATCTCTATTTGGAGTGCCCCCTATTTAGATTTGGAGCAGCGCATATTTCAATTACGAGTCACATCTCAATTAGGAGTTCCCCTGTCAATTAGGAGTGCCTTTGATAATTAGGGGTGCCCCCTGTCAATTGGGAGCGCCCCTTGTCACTTAGGAGTGCCCCCTGTCAATTAGGAGTACCCCCGCCAATTAGGAGTGCCCCCTGTCAATTAGGAGTCCCGCGTCTCAATTATCAATGCCTCTGTCAATTTGGAGTACCCCTGGTGAATTAGGAGCACACCTCCCCATAAATTAGGAGTGCCTCTGTCAATTAGGAGAGTCCCCTATTAATTAGGAATGCCCCCTTTCAATTAGCAGTGTTCCCTGTCAATTAGGAGTACCCCCTGTCAATTGGGAGTACCCCCTGTCAATTAGGAGCGCCCTCTGTCAATTCGGAGTGCCTCCTGTCAATTAGGAGTGTCCCCTGTTAATTGGAAGTGCCCCTGTCAATTAGGAGCGTCCCCTGTCAATTACGAGTGCCCCCTCTCAATTTGGAATTCCACCTCTCAATTAGGAGTGCCCCCTGTCAATTAGGAATGTCCCCTGTCAAGTAGGGTTGTCCTCTCTCAATTAGGAGCGCCCCCTTTCAATTAGGAGTGTCCCCTGTCAATTAGCAGTGCCCTCTGCCACTTAGGAGTGCCCATTTCAATTAGGAGTTGCCCCTGTCAATTAGAAGGGCTCCCTGTCAATTAGGAAAAGCCCCTGTCAATTAGCAATGCCAACTGTCAATTATGAGTGCCTCCTGCAATTATGAGTGCCCGCTGCCAGTTAGGCGGGACCCCTTTCAATTAGGAGTGCCCCTGTCAATTAGGAGTGCCCCTGTCAATTAGGAGCGCTCCCTTGTCAGTTAGGTTTGCCCCCTGTCAATTAGGTGCGCCCACTGTTAATTAGGAGTGTACCTGTCAATCAGCAGAGCTCCTTGTCAACCAGGAGAGCTCCTTGTCAATCAGGAGTGTCCCCTGTCAATTTGAGTGACCCTGTCAATTCGGAGAGACCCCTGTCAAATGGGAGTGCCCCCTATCAATCAGGGGTGCCCTCTCTCAATTAGGAGCGCCCCCTGTCAATTAGGAGTGTCCCCTGTCAATTAGTAGTGCCCCCCCACTGTCAATTAGGTGTGGCCCCTTCAATTAGGGGAGGCCCTGTCAATTAGATGTGGCCCTGTCAACTCGGGGTGGCCCCGTCAATCAGGGATGCGTGGGTTAATTATGTGCCAGTGTCAACTAGGAGTGCCCCCGATCAATTATGAGTTCCATCTGTCAATTCTCGGTGCCCCTGGTCAATTTGGAATGCCACGCTCTCGACTTGGAATGCCCCCTATTATGATTTGGAGTGAACCCATCTAAATT
Source organism: Mustelus asterias (assembly GCF_964213995.1). NCBI lineage: Eukaryota > Metazoa > Chordata > Chondrichthyes > Carcharhiniformes > Triakidae > Mustelus > Mustelus asterias. Next base: position 93,295,065 of record NC_135816.1, read on the forward strand.
TGGAGTGCCCCCTATATGGATTCGGAGAGCCTGGGTTAATTATGAGTGCCCCTTGTCAATTATGAGTGCCCTCTGTCTAGTAGGCGTGCCCCTATCGTGATTCTGCGTGCCACTATCTCGAATTTCCCCCATTCGATTTGGAGTGTACCCCATATCTCGGTTTGGAGTTCCCCCATATCTCGATTTGATGATCCCCCCATTTCTCAATTTGGAGTGCCCCCCATACCCCGATTTGGAGAGTCCCACCCTCCCCACATCTCGATTTGGAGTGCCCCACCATATCTCGATTGGAGTGCCCCCATAACTGGAATTGGAGTGTCCCCTATGTCGATTTTAAGTGCAGTGATTTGTTTGGAGTGTCCCTTATTTAGATTTGGAGTCGCGACTATTTCAGTTATGGGTGCAGCACCTCAGTTACGAATGCCCCCTGTCAATTAGAACTGCCCGCTGTCAATTAGGAAAAACCCCAGCCAATCTGGAGTGCCCCCTGTCAATTAGGAATGACCACTGTCAATTAGGAGTGCCCTCTGTCAATTAGGAGTACCCCCTGTCACTTTGGTGAGCCCCCTGTAAATTAGGAGAGTTCCCTGTCAATTAGGAGTGCCCCATCTCAATTAGGAGTGTCCCCTCTCAATTAGGAGTGTCCCCTTCAATTAGGAGAGCCCCCTGTCAATTAACAATGCCTCTATCATTTAGGAGTGACCCTGTCAATTCAGAGTGAACCCTGTCAATTAGGAGTGTTCCTGTCAATTAGGAGTGCCCCCTGTCAATTAGGGGTGCCCTCTCTTAATTAGGAGCGCCCCCTGTCAATTAGGAGTGTCCCCTGTCAATTAGCAGTGCCCCCTGTCAAATCCAGGTGGCCCCTTCAATTAGGCGTGGCCCCGTCAACCAGGAATGCCTGTGTTAATTATGTGCCAGTGTCAACTAGGAGTGCCCCCGATCAATTATGAGTTCCATCTGTCAATTCTCGGTGCCCCTGGTCAATTTGGAATGCCACGATCTCGATTTGGAATTTACCCTATCTTGATTTGGAGTGAACCCATCTCAATTTGGAGTGCCCCCGATCTCGATTCGGAGAGCCTGGGTTAATTATGTGTGCCCCTTGCCACTTATGAGTGCCCCTTCTCAAATATGAGTGCCCTCTGTCCAGTAGGCGTGTCCTATCGTGTTTGCGCGTGCCACTATCTCGAATTTTCCCCATTCGATTTGGAGTGTGCCCCATATCTCGGTTTGGAGTTCCCCATATCTCGATTTGATGATCCGCCCATATGTCGATTTGGAGTGCCCCCCAAACCTCAATTCGGAGAGTCCCACCCTCCACATATCTCGATTTGGAGTGCCCCACCATATCTCGATTGGCGTGCCCCCATAACTGGAATGGAGTGTCCCCTATGTCGATTTTAAGTGCACGTACAGTGGTTTGTAGTGCCCCTTATTTAGATTTGGAGTAGTGACTATTTCCGTTACGGGTGCCACATCTCCGTTCCGAGTGCCCACTGTCAATTAGAACTGCCCGCTGTCAATTAGGAAAAACCCCTGTCAATGTGGAGTGCCCCCTGTTAATTAGGAATGCCCCCTGTCAATTTGGAGTGCCCTTTGTCAATTAGGAGGACCCCCTGTCAAGTAGGAGGGCCCCCTGTCAATTAGGAGTGCTCCCTGTCAATTAGGAGTGCCCCATCTCAATTAGGAGTGCCCCATGTCAATTACGATTGCTCCCCGTCAATTAGGAGTGCTCCCTCCCTGTCAATTAGGAGTGCCCCCTGTCAATTTGTAGTGCCCCCCCCCCCATCAATTAAGAGAGCTCCGTGCCAATTAGCAGTGCCCCGTGTCAATCAGGAGCGCTCCCTGTTAATTACGAACGGTCCCTGCCAATTAGAAGAGCACCTGTCTATTAGGAGTGCCCGTGTCAATTTGGAGTGCACCCTGTCAATTAGGGGAGCTTTCTGTCAATTAGGAATGCCCCCTGTCAATTAGGGGTGCCCACTGTCAATTCGGAGTGCCCCGATCAATTTGGAGTGGCCCCTGTTAATTACGCATGCCCCTCTCCATTATGAGTGCCTGCTGTCCATTAGGAGTGCCTCCTGTTAATTAGGAGTGTGCTGATCAATTCAGAGCGCCCCCTGTAAATTAGGAATGCCCCCTGTCAATTAGGAGTGGCCCTGTCAATTCTGAGTGCCCCCTGTCTATTAGAAATGTTGCCTCTCTCGATTTGGAGTGCCTCCTGTCTTGATTATATATGCCCTCTATCTCGATTAGACGTGCACGCTTACTTTATTTGGTGTGCCCTCTATCTCAATAACGAGTGCCCACTATCTCGCTTTGGAGAGACCCTACCTCGATTTGGAGTGCCGCCTATCTCGATTTGGAGTGCCCCCTATCTCGATTTGTCATGCCCCCTATCTCGATTTGGAGTGCCCTCTCCCTCGATTTGGAGTGCCCCCTATCCCAATTTGGAGTACCCCTGTCTCGACTTGGAGTGCCCCCTATCTCGATTTGGAGAGTCCCAAATCTCGATTTGTTGTGCCTCCTATCTCGATATGGGTATGCCCCCTATCTCGATTTGGAGTGCCCCCTATCTCAATTTGGAGTGCCCCCTATCTCGATTTGCAGTGCTCCCTATCTCAGTTTGGAGTGCCCCCATCACAAATTGGAGTGCCCCCCGCCGCCCATATCTCGATTTGGAGTGCCCCCTATCTCTATTTGGAGTGCCCCCTGTCACTATTAGGAGTGCCTCCTATCTCGATTTCGACTGCACCTTATCTCGGTTTGGAGTGCCCCGTATTTAGATTTGGAGCAGCGCATATTTCAGTTACGAGTCACATCTCAATTAGGAGTGCCCCCTGTCAATTAGGAGTGCCCATGGAATTAGGAGCGCCCCCTGTCAATTAGGAGTTCCCCCTGTCAATTAGGAGTGCCCCTGTCAAGCAGGAGTGCCCCCTGTCAATTAGGAGTGCCGCCTATCTCAATTAACAATTCCTCTGTCAATTAGGAGTACGCCCGGTCAATTAGGAGCGCCCCTCCCCATACATTAGGAGTGCCTCTGTCAATTAGGAGCGTCCCCTATTAGTTAGGACTGCCCCCTGTCAATTACGAGTGCCCGCTGTCAATTGGGAGTACCCCCTGTCAATTAGCAGCGCCCCCTGTCAATTAGCAGTGCCTACTGTTAATTAGGAGTGCTCCCTGTCAATTAGTTTTGCCCCTCTCAATTAGGAGTGCCCCTGTCAATTAGGAGTGCCCCTGTCAATTAGTGGAGCCCCCTGTCAATTTGGGGTGCCCCTGTCAATTTGGAGTGCCCCCTGTCAATGAGGAGTGCGCCTTTTCAATTAGGAGTGCCCCTTTTCAATTAGGAGTGCCGCCTAACTCAATTACGAGCGCCCACTGTCATTTAGCAGCGATCGCGTCAAGTAGGATTGCCTGCGTCAATTAGGACTGCCCCCTGTTTATTAGGAGAGACTCCTGTCAATTAGGAGTGTGCCCTGTCAATTCGGAGCGCCCCCTATCAATTAGGAGTGCCCCCCTGTCAATTAGGGGTGCCCTCTCTCAATTAGCAGCGTTCCCTGTCAATAATAATTGCCACATGTCAATTGGGAGTGCCCCCTGTCAATTAGGAGTGCCCCCTGTCAATTAGGAGAGCTCCTTGTCAATGAGGACAGTTCCTTGTCAATTATGAGTGTCCCCTGTCAATTAGAGTGACCCTGTCAATTAGGAGTGCTCCTGTCAATTGTGAGTGTCTCCAGTCAATTAGGGGTGCCCTCTCTCAATTAGGAGTGCCCCCTGTCAATTAAGAGTGTCCCGTGTAAATTAGGGGAGCCCCCTATCAATTACGGGTGCCCCTGTCAATTAGGAGTGCGCCCTGTCAATTAGCAGTGCCTCTGTCAATCAGGAGAGCTCTCTGTCAATTAGGTTGATTGGCAGTGGTAGATTGCCCCTTTGTGTCCTAAGAAGTGTAGGTGAATTGGATAAGGTGTTACGGGGATCGGACCGTACGATACTGAGTGAGTGCAGACTCGATGAGTCGAATGGCCTCCTTCTGCACTCTAGGCAGTCTATGGTTCTATGCTTCTATAATAGTGCTCTGTTGCACTTTCCATTTGCTGTATTGTACGTGGAACCTTAAAAGGAGGTGACATAACTGATATGCAGGAGTAGTGGGAAGCTGGCAGAAATACTTGCAATTATGTGTGATTTACTCATAAGTTGGATGTGGACAGCACTGGCGTAGGCAGTATTTGTTACCTAGTCTCAATTGCCCTTGAATTGAATAGATTGCTACGCCATTTCAGAGGTCAGTTAAGATTCACGCACTTTGCTGTGGGCCTGAAATCACTTGTAGACCAGATAAGAATGGCATTCTTGAAATGCGTTCTTCGAACAATTAAAAGGGGGTTTCATTGTCCCCATTACTGAGACTGGCTTCCAATTCCGATTTTTAAATTTATTGATTTACAAAAACACAATCCCACCAAGTACCATGATGGGATTTAAACCTATTAACCTATATCTTTCGATTGCTACTCCAGTTGCATTACTATTATGCTATCATATCCCAAGCGTAGTATCTTACTATGGGTCTCAGATATGGAATATGTTTATTCAACAAAATCCAATCTAATTTCCTTTCTCTCTCTTACAGTTAACTTACTGTCAACCTGATCCTAACCGGTGGAAAGTGCGGTATCTCCACCTGCACCACTCGCAACCTGGTGGCCATGGCCATGGCAGATCTCCTTGTAATCATCACTGAGGTCATACTTTGTTGGATAAATGAATATTATTTTCCAGGATCTTTCCTCGGCATGGACTCCTATGTGTACTGCTATATTTGTTCTGCTATGTGTGGCCACAGATTTTTTTATCTGGTTCACTGTCACATTTTCCTTTGACCGATATGTGGCTATTTGTTGCTAGATTCTGAAAACCAAATATTGCACTGCGAAAATCGCAGCTATTATTCTAGCAATAATCTGCAGTCTGTTCTGTTTAAGAAGCATCCCCTCCACTTTACATTTGAACCTGCAGTGATATATGATGATGCACTGTCATTCTGTTTCACAAAACCAAGCTATTATTCTGAGCCTGGGAGGATCGGATTCGATTGGTCTATTGCGATTTTGACACCATTTCTGCCATTTGCATCAATTCTCCTGCTGAATGTCTGACAGGAAGATATGTTGTGGTGATTAGTCGTGTCTATAAGACACTGAGAGGACAGAAAAAGGGAGTGAATCATAGTGATCCAGAAATGGAGAGTAGATGGATGTCTGTGATTTTGCTCTTTACTGTATCTCGAAGTTTCATAATTCTGTCGTTGTTGTATGTAACAGAATTCTTGTATTATAAAATAAAAGGCGTAAGTTTAATGATTCCAAATATATATTCCAACAAGTCGGATATATATTACGGAATTTGAGTTGCTGCACAAATACATTCATTTATGGGGCGACTGAGATCAAATTTAGAGAGCAAATCAAGAACATGGTGAAATATCTGGTTGCACAAATTATACAATTAATAAACAATTGAAACAACTGATCCCAACCCAAAAGCGATTCCGAGGATTTCCAGTTCAGGAATGCAATATGCTCACACCTCAACACACACACAGTAAAGCCCAGCGCATCAGATCTCAAGAGTTAACAGTTGGGGCGTCGGATACGAACCCGTCAAAGGATGATAACAAGCACCCTATGTAGAATGAAAGGGGTAACTGCAGTGACATTAGTCTCACCCACGGTGCCTTTCGTATAATTCTCAGGAAAAACATGATATTAGTCTTACGAAGTCGAGATTGCTGTGTATGTTGAAAATCATTCGCTGTGAATTGAGTAGTTCTTGCTTTATTACTGAAGCTTATTCGATTTCCCGTCTATTATCCTTCCCTGGTCACTACCTGGTCTGCACCCGCCGCCCCCTCTCCTGCAAATCCACGACCTCCAATCAATTCAGACGTTGGTTGGGGAGTGGGTTGGAGGGTCAAGGTACTAATATCTGTAATGCAAAGCCGAGATGTTTGGCAAGGCAGATGGGTAAGGTATCTGGATTATGCTGAACTCTAAACGGTCCTACACGATGCCTTTGCTTGACGACATTTATCACTTGGGACAATACTTATATTAATACTAATAAAATTCAACCAGATTATAACGTGCAATGATGTATCTTCTTCTTCTAGTGCTACCACAAGGAGCAATTCTTGTCGCCAGTGTAGTCAACTGCATACTGCCCCTCTCAGCGAGATCATGCAAACACTGACCACAAGAACACTGACAACACCCAGGTGCAGTCACCAACATCTCTTTCAATTCCTTATTCACCCCCATGTTTTTCTTTTATCTTATCACAAGTTAACCTATATCCAGTGCTGAAACATGCTTGCTGTTTGGAAGTTTGTTAATCGCTCTCCTATAAAACAGTTCAGAATATTATGGAATGTGATTTCCAATCGAAACATCCATTACCTTTCATCCCCATTCAACAGTGATAGTTTCTACCTCGCTACCCGATCAATTTCCATCACTATTTTGAAAAATGAACAAATTGCTATCTATCATTCTGAATTTCTGGAATAAACCAGAAAGTTCTTTCGAAATTATCCCGTCAGAAGTAACAAGATAAATGAAGCTTAGGTTTACATACAAAGTCAATTTGCCGGTAAATTGTCGAGTCCAACCATTCCAGAACAGAAAGGGGGTTCGATGCAAAGTAAAGCTCCATGCGCATATCTCCCTCTTTGGCCTCCATCCAGATGGAGGGAGAAGCAAATTGAACAATACGTAACAAAGAGGGAAGGACAGGCACGGAAAAATAGGCGAACAAAGGAAAAGTAAGTGCATAAAGGACCGGTAGCTCGTACAGCCTTTCGAAAATATTCCAACATTCATCGTGATCATGGTTGATTGATATATGCACACATGTGAGAGGACATTACACAATGAATTTTTACTTTGTTTTCTAATGACTGCCAAAAAATGCATGGATTTCAGATCAGAAATTTTGACAATCGTCTGAAAGCTTCTAAAATTCGCTTACTGTCCGAATTATAATGCTGGGGAAGCGCTAAAAGCACTGAAAGCAACGGGCTATCTACTATTCCATGAACGAACAGCTGTCACACAATCAAAACAATTTCATTTAAGCAAATATAAATCTATGACAAAGCCCTGCTTGCTGCAAACAACACAGCAGACTGAAAAATAAACAAATGATATTACAAAGAACATAGCTGCTGACCACATGTTAGAACCCCGAGTTATATATGAAAGAAACACCACATTGTTCAGACCATAGTTTCTTGTTCGGGTCTGAATTTTAACTCCCAGTGAACGGATTTTTATTGCTGGTCTCTCAGGTGCACGGGGACTGTTAGCTACTTTTTTGAACTGGTAATCGTCCTCCAAGTAAAAGTCACCTGACTTATTGATCGTTTCTTGTTTATATGTGTATTAATTAGAACCCATTCCAGATGAGCATGCTTCAATAAACAATACTGATGGGTTAAAATCCATAGACGTCTACTGCTTATCGAAAACTGATTACAACGTCTGTATACGTTAGTTTGTTTGTGGATTGTGGTGGGACAAGCTCAATCATATAGAACTAAAGCCACATTGGTCACAAATAAAAGGGTAGAAGCATTAGTGGGTTTTCTGTCTCTCTTCCCTGTTTGTAGAACTGACATTTCACCTCAACTCATGCCTGTGTCCGATCCTCATATCATTTGACTCGCTGGTAAATCCCCAAATTGTCCATGTAGCTCATAAGCATATAGAAAATTTGAATGAATGGCAGCTCTTTGATTGGAAATGTTTCCCTTCACCCGTCATTAATTATTGTCGCCTTACCGAGACCGATTGCACGTTAATTGATTTTCTAGCCAGAACAAATAAACACTTAATATGCATGCTGTCTCGGCCCTTATTAATCGCATAAAGCTGAACGAGATCGCCTCTCCATTCTTCGTAGATCCATAGAAAATAAACCCAGATTACTCAACCGATCATCATCGGACACTCTTTCAACCCAGGAATCAATATCGTCAAACTTTGTGGTACTGCCGCCAATGCAAGTAAATGCTTACGATGAGAATAAAACTGTACACATGCTCCGAAATGTCGTCTCACCACTGACCTATGCAACAATAAGTTGTGGGAATACTTCCGTTGTCTAGAACTCCCGTCGGCTTGTGATAAAAGTCAGCATGACATTTTCCTCACTCTTGCCTACTGAAGAATCTTGTTCTCGGGGCAATTCATTAATGTTAGCGTAGTCACCGCAGGCCGCATCCCACGAATTATTAAAACAAGGCTAATGTCCGCCTGGCATCATTTCCAGTCAGCACCAGTTTTCTTACATTTCTAAACATCTTCAGCATCCAATCGCTCCACCACAGACTCACAGTGACAACGGCGTGTGCGATCTACAAGATGAAATGCAGCAATTCCCTAAGTCTCCTTCGACAGCACCTCCCATACACACTACCTAAACAATTTAAAATGACATGGACAGATAAGGCTCTGGAACACCAACACTTGTAAATTCTCCTCCAAGCCACATACAACCCTCACCCGAAATTATTTAATCGTTGCTCACTCTCGTTCCGCCGAAAAAAACTCAAACTCCCTTTCCAATTGCACTGTGGGTGGCCATGTATCACCTGTACTGCAGCGGTTCAAGAAAACAGCTCACCAACACCTGCTCAAGATAAATTCAGGACGGGCAATAAATCCTGGCCTGCCTGGCCATGCTGACGTGCCGAGAAATCACATATTGAATGTTTTATTCATTTGGTATGCAATCAGCTTGAACCGGTTTCGGACCGGAGCCCTTTTTACATAGTACAACAGAGGCATTACACTGAGGTTCAAACGAAAAGAGGAGTAAAGGAAGACCCTGAAATGGAAAAGAAAAGTTCAAAGCATTGGAAAATCATAGCCACCTAAGTAAAGAAGAACAGAATCGTACAGGAATGGCCATGCAGTTTAACAAATCAGTATTCCATGGTACTCAATGTATTGGAAATAAGCACAGAATTGCAAAGCAGCTCTATTGGGCGTGGCGGTAGCGCAGTGGTATTGTCATAGCTTTCGTAATATGGAGGCCCATGGCAATGGTCTGTGGAGCCGCGTTTGTATCCCACCCTGGCCAAAGTGAACTTTAACGTCAATGACATTTGGAACTAAAACTCTAACAATGAGCATGAATTTTTCCGAGATTGCTGCAAATCAATCTTTTTCACTCATGTTCTTTCTTTTTGGAAAGGAAGGGAATCTACACCCCAACTCCCCAAGGTAAATGTGCAACCTGCTTCCATCAGCAAAAAACTGAGGCTGGAGTATGGGCGGCTCACAGAAACACGGCAGCAAATCAATTTGGTGAGTTTACACGACCTTCCTATCCGAGTTCTATCATGAAGAGCAAAAAATAGTATTCAAATTTGCCACCACCGAATTGGGCTCGAAATAACACAATAATGGGTGGTACGGTGGCACTGCTGCCTCACAGAGCTAGGGACCTGGGTTCAATTCCGGCCTCAATTCACAGTATGTGTGGAATTTGCACTTTCTCCCCGTGTCTGCGTGGGTTTCCTTCGGGTGCTCCGGTTTCCTCCCACAGTCCAAAGATGTGCAGGTTAGATTGATTAGCCATGCTAAATTGACCATAGTGTCAGGGGATTCGCAGGATAAATATGTGGGGTTATAGAAATAGGGCCTGGATAGGATTGTGGTCGGTATAGAATCGATGGGCCGAATGTCCTCCTTCTGCACTGTAGGATTCCATAGCAGCAGGAGTTAGCTCTGCTGTCTCACAGTGCCAGGGGCCCGGATTCAAGTCCAGCCTTTGCTGACACTGTGTGGAGTTTGCACATTCTCCCCGTGTCTGCATGGGTTTTCTATGGGTTCTCTGATTTCCTCCCACACTCCAGTGATGTGCATAATTGGTGAATTGGCCATGGTAAATTATCTTTTACTGTCCCAAGATGTGTAGGTCAGTTGGATTAGCGGGGTAACTAAGTAGGCTTACAGGGATGGAACCTATCTCAGATGCTCTGTCAGAGAATGGGTAACTCGATGGACCGAATGGCCTGCATTGCACTGTAGCTAATTTGTGACTCTGATCTCGACATGTGTCGGCAGTGCTCCCATAATTGCTCGATCATACTTTGATAGTGAAAACTGTGAGATAACCTTCAGCACACAGATGATAGGGATGAAACATGACAGGTCAGTCAGTATTCCTAAAAGCTTCAAGTGCCCCTCGTTTAATCGAGTCTATTACATTCGCTGCTCCCAATTCGTCTACTCTGCATGAGGGAGACTAAAGGCAGACTGGCTTAACAGAACACCTTCAGCCCGTCCACAATTATTAACTACACCATCCTGTCACTTGCCATTTCAACACACCATTCTGCTCTTCTGCCCACATGCCTTTTTCTTGGCCTGTTGCGAGGTTCCAGTGGAGCCCACTGTAAACTGGAGGTACTGCACCTGATACATTGAGTTCAACAATTTCAGCGCATGAACTCTCTCCTTCACCTTCACCGCATTTTCATCATTTTCTTCAAAGTATTTTTTTGAAAATGTATTTTAGTTTAAAGTTTACTTTAATTTTCCTTACGTTCTCGAATCCATTTTCAATCTACGCTGTTTTTATCTTATTTGCATCATTTCTTTCCGTTATCATTGTCTCCCTTGCCCGAACTCACCTCACTCGGGCCATCTGTTGCCTGTTTCAGTTTGTCTTTGACATGCCTCCTACCTTTGTTCTGCTATGAACACATTCTAATTTCTTAGTGTGCCACTATTAGCACCCTTGTCAGCCATGATCGCCAACATTTACATTCCATTTGTCTGTTTGTCCATGGCATCTCCTCTGCACCACCTATAGCTGGGCCTCTATCAAGCTCCCACAAAGTAACCATGCCCGCTCACCATAACAATATAAATCTCGTTCTATTTTCATTTGTCTTCAGTTCTGACAAAGGGTTATCCAGACTCGAAATGTTAGTTCGATTCTCTCTCCACAGATGCCGCCAGAGCTGCTGAGATTTTTCAGCATTTTCTGTTTTTCGTCCTAAATATCTGATTGCTCGCAAAACCTGTTTGCAGAGGCCAAATTATAACAATTGAAATCACTCAACACGTGATTCTTTGAAACTTGGAAAACTTGCTAAAAATATGTTTAATAGAACCAAAAAGTTAGAATTTCGATTGGATAAAATTGTTTAAAAATGAGGATTTATGTTCAAATGAAGAGAGGAGCGATTTCCAATTATTGTTGCATCTGAAACTGGATAGAAAGCATCTACCATTCTCCCCAAAATAAAAGAAATAACGTTTAGAACTTAGGTTGTCTTGGTCTAAATGGTTTATTGTTTCAGGGAACCAGCAGAGATAAGATGCAGTGAATGACATCCAACTGTTCTGTAAAACATTGAGTGTGGAATAGAATATAAGATCATAATGTCAATTTGACTTAATATATTTTTAATTTGAAAGACAATAGCCCGACATTCCGTGGACCGGTCATAAAGGTATAATCCAGCTAAAATGAATGCCAAACAAAAGAGAGGAATGTTCAAATATTTGGACAAAATACTGGTTGAATCAAATGTACGTAAGGAGAATCTTAAAGGAACCGGAATAAGTAGATATGGAAAAACATGTATAGCGTGTATTTCAAATGCTAGATTCACACAAGTGTGAGGATTCTCTGCATTGGTGCACAAAGGGTGGCGGAAAGAGACCAGAAACCGATTGGAATGAGTTGCAACTTGTCGGTATCTGTGGGCGACCTGTTGGGATGTTGGGGATTGTACACTTATCGAGGTATAAAATCATGAAGTGGACTAATAAGAGAATGGGAATGGGAGCAGGAAGACGATGTACTTGGATTGGTTTGTCTTTGCTACGGAAAAATTCGACGAGGAGAGTATTTAATCGTCAGCTCTACATCTGTTCTCTACAGGCAAAGTGTATGATAGACAAAGAGCGCTGAGACAGGGATTGGGGAAGGCAATGTAATGGACGGCGGAAGGTCTGTCTGCATATGTGCTGGAGAAGTTGTGGAATCCAGAAACTCAGTTTAAAACTGTCTGGATCAACGTTATACAACGGCCATGCAGAGGATAGAAGCATTGAAAAGTTGTGTTGGCAGAAGACAAATCTGAGGTCTGTTCCTAGAATCTTAGAATTCCTACAGACCAGAAGGAGGCCATTCGGCCCATCGAGTCTGCACCTATTGATACCCAGTCTTAACCCGTAACCCCATATATTTATGCCGCTAATCCTCTTAACCTATGGAAATTTGGACATGAAGGAACAATTTAGCCTGGCTAGCCCACCTTACCTACACATCTTTGCACAGTGGGAGGAAATCGAAGTACCCAGGAGAAAGCCACGCAGATGCGGGGAGAGCAATCTCCCAAGGGTGCTTTGGAACCCCTATCCCTGGCACTGCGAAGCAGTAGTGCTAACCACTGTGCCATCCGGTCGCCCCCTTTGGCAGACAACTCCCCATTTTTAACTGTAGAAAAATGCGTCGCTCTCGGAAACAATGTGACCGCAGTGAAAAAAAAGAAACATTTGAGGGTGTGGAGAATGACGCTGCAGATGGAGCGCTCGTTCCGTCTGTGCATGCGTTCACATGACTTTGCGTGATATTGCAAAGGTGCAACTTGTAGATGAAAGACGAGAAAGACTTAAGTTTGGACATTGGCGAATGTACTGATAACAGGGGAGGAGGGAAAAGGCAATCTATGACTATATTTTCCATCTTTAATACCTTATCATGATGGAAAGAGGCAAATTCTGTTCATGTGCGCTGAACAATGAAGGCGAGACATTTGAAAAGAATGGAGTGTTAACTGTCTGGAAACCGACGAAGTCTTTGCAGGGTCAAAATGAGAAAAAAACTATGCTGAACTCTGTCGTTACCGAATATGCAGTGCAGCATTGAATGTACAGTGACAGTAGGGGATGAAGTCCGATGGGGAATGAGTTTTAACGCCGGAATTGGAGCTCCTGGTGCAAGTCAGGTTTACATTGTCATTTGAACAATTTAAAAATTGAATTAAGTGGATATTTAAACCCATTCTTCAACTCATCCCTGAATTTAGTCTGGGTTAATGCATAAATGCAGGTGTTGGTGCAGGAACTCAGAAGCCGTAACATGAAACCGATTTGTTGAGCGACGTATACTGGGTCACTCAGACTTTTGTCTGTATAATTAAAGTTTCGAACTGGCCAGTTCAATGAATGTGTAACATATGTAATCCACAGCAGCATAAAATTGGCAGACAAAGCAAATAGTAAAATGATAGACTTCCTTCGATTTTCCACTTCCTGATCGATTTGTTTGTCGCCTTTGGCCTCGCATCGGAGACCTCTGCGGAGGCGATTGGCTGTTATAATGTTCTTGACAGTCAGAGCATTGAAAGCCAAAATCAACAGAATTGGAAGCATCGGTGTTAGAATACTATCAATCCACTCGTATGCTGCCCAAAATGGTGAAATGAAATAGTCAGGCGTTTGCATGCAAAACCACGGTACATTGTCAATGATCACTGAAGGGACAAAACCAAAGTACCAGGTGATGGACCTCAGACAGCTGACAATGCTTATAGTCACGACAACTATAGCTGCCGTTCTCTTGGTGCAATACCTCGGCCTCAGCTTTGTGCAGCAGATGGCTACAAACCGATCAAAGGTGAATGCAACTGTGAACCAGACAGAGCAATCGAGGGTCGCAAGAGACAAGACGACTCTAAGTGCGCACATAGGAGTAATAAACAGGAAACTAACCGGGAAGTAAATGTTACTAATTCGATTCAATATGACATTAAAGATGACGAGCAGTAGGTCTGCCGTTGACATCGCCACTAGGTACTGCGTGATACATTTGGAGAGTCCGCAATTCCCTCGTTTTAGAATCACAATCGCTGTTAAGTTAACTGCAGGGAATAGAATCAAACACCAATGATTTAGTGGCGCGATTTGCACGGAGAGAGAAAAATAGTGTGAGATCGTGTCAGCCGAATAGCAATAAGTATTATCTCCATCAGAGTAATGCAATTCAAAATGTCACCTTATACGAGCTAGCATTTAAAACGACCATGAGGTTAGAGGAATTAAAAAAACACTCGATAAGTAAGAAACGTTCATATATAATCGAAATTTTAGAATAGTTTGATTAAAGAGAACATGCCAAGAACCTTTAATAAAATAAATGGTTGGATACCATCACTTAGTGACTCATAAGATTGTGTTGGTGATTTCAAATATTGAGTCTCGTAACAAGTAGTTGAATAGAGTTTGGAACCAGACAGAATCTGGAAAACTGAGAGTTTAACATAAAAACCAAACCGATTCTGCAAGTTGATAGGGAAGGGCTCCAGAATTCTTATCCGAACCGGCAATGTCTGACATTTTTTGCTTGATATTTGCATTCAATTTCGAGGGTTTTTCAGCAGAATGCGATTGAAGTAAGAATGTAAGATGTTTAAAGTAAATACAGATATAATGGCCGTGAGGATCGGGGAAAGGTCACGGGGGAATGTTCGCTATTGGTAGTTGGACAGTTTGGGTGATAAAAGGGGCTATGGTGTAAAACAGATAAAGATGAATACGAGATAAGATATGTAAAGATTAATTTGGATGATATGCGAACTGTAAAAGTGACTTTGCTCTGGATCCCCTTCTCAATCGAATACTTTCTGCATCACCTCGATTACAATTTTTCATTTTAGTTCTTCCAGTCTCCACTTCCACTTTTTCATTCATAGAATCATAGAATCCCTACAGTGCAGAATGAGACATTTCAGCCTATCGGTTCGGCATGGACAACATCCCCACCTCAGCCTTGCCACCTTAACCTCGTAACCCCAAGTATTTACCTTACTAATCCCTCTGTCACGATGGGAGAATTTAGCCCGGTCAATCAACCCAACCTGCACATCTTCGGAGTGTGGTAGGGAACCGGAGCGCCCGCAGGAAACCCACGCAGACACGGGGAAAACGTACAATCTCCACACAGATAGTTGCCCAAGGCCGGAATTGAACCCAGATCCCTGGAGGTTTGAGGCAGGAGTGTTAACCACTGTGCCACCATGCCACCCGTGTCCATCACGTTCAAGCAAACAACTGGACGAGGCGAAGAGCCAAACTGTGAAAGGGCGTGTGTATATGAACAGCATTGCTACGAATATAATAGGTGCAATTGTGCATTTTTTCTATACCGCAGTAACCTGATCTCAAACGGCAGTTTGACACGTGAACAGTGATTTAAAATGGTTGTTGTTTGTTCGTGGGATTTCAGCGGAGGCTAATAAAAGAAAACTTCATGTAAGTCAGAAAGTCGGACGTTGTAGTCAAATGTATCTTTTCAATGAGTAAATAAACAGACAAAAGCTTCTCCCAGGATATTGTTTGCATTCAACGGTTTGATATCATGTGATCATCTCAGTATAAATTACAGATCATGTTTTCAAAATTTAAAAATATCACGACCCTTGGAAATACAGTAAAAAGTGAGGGGAATGGCCAAAGTTTTAAAGACTGATTTGTAAAAGCTAGAAAACACTGCAGATGAAAATTCATATGGATCAGAATAAAATGACCTGCTTGGATATTTTTTTTTTAAGTATGAGACAGTACTAAATATTCAGTGCAAAATTAAAGTAGGGACACGCTGAGGTGGTCCAGCCAGTGAGTGTAGACAGACGGAAAGTAGCAGGTCTGGATCACAATGCTGTTAGCAAGGGATATTGAATATTTGATCTTGTAAGTGGGTGCATGCAGAATTTAAAAAAAAACACGGAGTTAATCGCAAAGTCTTTGAATCACTATTTACACATCAGCTAGACTATTGAATGATATTCTGGGAAAGGTACCTCTTGAAAATGTCTCAAGGCCTTAAAGTGGAGTGTGCTGAGGATTTGCATTAGAATGTAAACAGGAAAGAAGGACATCAGTGATGTGCAGAGTCTAGAGAAGGTGGAATTGTTTTCATTGGGTCAGGGACGACGAGTGTAAATATATTAGTAAAGGTATAAAGTGGGTTCATATTTTGGAAAAACAGAAACACCATTTGATAGCCCGAAGGAACTTCAGCAGTTCAAGAAGGCAACTGACCTGAAGAGCAATTAGTTATGAGCAATACATTCTGACCGAGCCAGGGATGCCAAAGTCATGTAAAATAAATAATAAAAAGGGTCACTGAAAATGACAAGAAAATAAATGTCAAGTCGAACAAAATAGCACCCTTCCATGCTGAACGTTTTAAGGAAGTAGCTGGTAGCAGTAGAATTGATCAAATAGCAATTTGATTTCCGGAAACCTGAAACAGGGTCATTTATATCCACGAGAAACAGCAATTCTAAACTAGCTTTATGCCACTTAGCAATCATCTGAGTTGGTATCTTAATCAAAACCGTTGGATACATAAGTAACAAAAGGACTATCTTTACTTCATGGGCAGAAACAGCTGAAAGAGAAGAGCAGCTAGAGATGGACAAGACATGCCAGCATTGTTAATGACTTGTCAGGAAGCCAAGTTATACCAGCAGGAATAACAATCAGTAAAATAATACAGACAGAATATTCTTGCTGAACAAGAACATTAAATATTTAGGCTATGATTACAGCATTATTCGGGACTCGATATTCTACAGCATTCAATAAAGGGGATCAATCGTGCAAACCTGCCTTTATCAGGGGCAAAATAATTTAAAGCAATTAATGCATAAACATTCCCCAAAAGCAAAATATACAGTGTATTAACTAGTAGCATTGAATATGTGGCTTAACAGCACAAATAGAAATGCATGTTACAGTACAAGAGGGGAAGCGAGTGTCATAAGACTCTGGTTTGTAGATTGTAACTGCTGGATCGAAAGTCTTACCAATAACACCAATAGCTGCAAGAATGGGGTAGTAAATGCTTTCTATCTGAAAGATTACTGGGTATTCCATTTCCATTTTGTAGTCTGACAGATTTCAAGGTGGTAATTCTGGCGAGTTAAGTATCATCGCATTTTCAAAGAAGCTTACTTTTATTTTGGAAGGAACCCCCCAGTGAGACAATTAGTTTCTTTCCATGATTAGCAGCATCAGTTTCATTTATTTAGTAGTCGAAAAAGCAATTTTATTCCAGGTAATTACACAACACGAGTTATTTTGAGTAAACGTCGCCGTAGACTCCTGGTGGTGATTGAATTGAATGATCACCACAACTCAGGTGAGCAACCTTCATGAATAACCTCTGCTGATACGGGAATTGACGCTGTGATGTTGACGTCGCTTTGCATCATGAACCAGCCGTTCAGCCAACTGAAACAATGAAACTATTGTTTTTCGCGCTCCTTCAATGAAATAATAGTGTCATGCTGGTAGCTATAGACTTATTGCTGTAGTCATATTGGTGAAATATGATCTTTATTGAAGACCGAATATCTGACTAAAAATGAACGTTAAGTCCAGATGGCAGTCCTCACGCATGGATCTACATCATAATTTCCCAGGCATATTAACCTTGCATGGGCAATTCCCGTTCTCTCTGGGAGACCCAAAAATATCTGTCAAGGTTTTGCGCCGCTTCTGCGTGGATATTTATGCAAAGAATATTCGACATATTAAAACTCAATATATAAACTGGGTAATTGCACAAATGTTCGGCCAATATTACCCTTACACTAATCACTCTCCCGACTACTGGGCTACCAACATTGAACACTTCATCCAGTTGATCCCCAGAAACTGTGTTTCGCTAAACTCCAATGGCCTCATGAAACCTCGATTACAACGCATTGCCAGTCTATCATCGAATTGAACCGACTACCTCTCAACTATGGAGCTGCACATCAATCCGACCAGTCTACACCCCGGTTACCTCCAGGCCCGAAACATGACGGCACCTGAGTACCACCGATCCTTCTAACGTCCAGCATGACTACATCCCATCCTTTTGTCCTCACTCTCCGCTACTGACTTTCTGACTATCCGCAGAACAACAGACTGCAAGCATGCCCGATTACAGCCTTGGCTATCTTCCCAACAATACCAGACAACCGGCTCCACATCAAACCAAGTACCCTTCAGAGCCACCCAAGTACCCTCCGAAACCAAACCGCTTACCCTTGAACAAACTCCCATCCTGACCTGAATCAACAACCCTTCAACTCAACTAACTATTCATCCTCCTAAATATTACACCCAGCTCACCCCGATACTAACTTGATTTCCTTACTTACCCGCATTCCCACTGTACGAAACTACCCACCTCATCAAATGCACCACCTGCCCTGCTTGCCCACTCTGAACAGCTACTCAGCCTCCCCCCACTACCTACTTCCCCACCTAATCCAATTCACCCAAACTATCCACCTACCTGCCTCAGCCACCCATGCACATTACCCATTCCACTAACCCAAATACATCACTGGTCTACCCACCTACCCAGATAACCACCGACACGCCTCCACCAGTTATTCGGCCTACCTATTTTTACCAACTACCCATCGAATTTCCCTGTATGAAAAACGTGCTTGTTTAGAGGGATTGGCCATGCTAAATTCTCCATCAGTGTACCCGAACAGGCACCGGAGTGTGGCGTCGAGGGGACTTTCACAGTAACGTCATTTCAGTGTTAATCTAAGCCTACTTGTGACACTAATAATAAACGTTAAATCGTTCCACCTCGCCACACCAACCACATTAACACCCATCACTTCCGCCGAACTTGGCTACCCTAACTGTAAATCTCAAATCACCAAACTCCCACGAGCTCACCCATATGCCCAGCTTTATTCACTAACTCATCCATTCACTCATTCGTTCATCCACTGACCTGTCCACGATTATTCAATCACACGAGGCCTATAAATATAGGTATGTCAGCTAGTGCGTTCAAAAGGGATGTGTGTTTTCTTCCCCGACTCCATTCGACATGAAGGGAATTTTCTTGATGGATGCTGCAACTATGCATTTCTCTGAAAGCGGAATACCCAGGAAGCAATGGACAACTGTGTGGAGTCGGGAGAATTGACAAGCGAAGCGGCAACCGGATTTTCATTTTCACTGCTCCGAAGATCCCTGCCGTTAAGCCAATTGAATACAACAGTTCCTATTATGAACTGCAAATGCAGCATGTCGCTGTACCAGAATAGGTCTTTCAATCTCTTGAGTAGAATAGTTGACCTTTATCCTAAAACAGTTATGCTCTATCAACTGGGCGGCCCACTGATAGCGTCACCGACCACAAAGTTGACATAAAGATAAATAGGAGAGTATGTTGTGAAGAGAAAGTAAGGGGGCTGCAAAGGCACGTGGAGAGGTTAAGTGTGTGGGCAAGGATGTGAATCATGGAGAATAATAAGCATCAATGCAACATTATCAGCGTTGCCAGGAAGGATAAATAAAGCTAATTGTCTAAACGGCTATAACAGAGCTCTGAGATTCAGTGTGATTTGCGTGTCCTTGTGCATGAATCACAAAGGGCAAGTGCGCAGGTAAAGCAAGTAATTAGGACAGCGATGCCATAAAAGGCAGGTGATGACGGAAACTTCCAGAGAATTCTACCCATAGTGATGATGAGCTCAAGCAACTTGAACCCAATTTTCCAAAAGTCGATCTAATTTTAAATGGTGGCAATGCCGGTGGATTAGGTCTTCCTGATCCACTTGTATACACCTGTCAGCAAATTCAAATCTATAAACGCAATTAACTAATGAACCGTCCAATAAAGTGGCTTCCTGTTTGTACCAGAACTTTTGACGGGTTAGCGTCAAAATACGTAATCTCATCCAACAAAGAACAAAGAAGAAAGAACAATACAGCACAGGAACAGGCCCTTCGGCCCTCCAAGCCCGTGCCGCTCCCTGGTCAAAACTCGACCATTCTTTTGTATCCCTCCATTCCCACTCCGTTCATATGGCTATCTAGATAAGTCTTAAACGTTCCCAGTGTGTCCGCCTCCACCACCTTGCCTGGCAGCGAATTCCAGGCCCCCACCACCCTCTGTGTAAAATATGTCCTCCTGATATCTGTGTTAAACCTCCCCCCCCCCCCCCCCCCTTCACCTTGAACCTATGACCCCTCGTGAACGTCACCACCGACCTGGGGAAAAGCCTCCCACCGTTCACCCTATCTATGCCTTTCATAATTTTATACACCTCTATTAAGTCTCCCCTCATCCTCCGTCTTTCCAGGGAGAACAACCCCAGTTTACCCACTCTCTCTTCATAACTAAGCCCCTCCATACCAGGCAACATTCTGGTAAACCTCCTCTGTACTCTCTCCAAAGCCTCCACGTCCTTCTGGTAGTGTGGCGATCAGAACTGGACACTGTATTCCAACTGCGGCCGAACCAACATTCTATACATCTGCAACATCAGACCCCAACTTTTATACTCTATGCCCCGTCCTATAAAGGCAAGCATGCCATATGCCTTCTTCACCACCTTCTCCACCTGTGACGTCACCTTCAAGGATCTGTGGACTTGCACACCCAGGTCCCTCTGCGTATCTACACCCTTTATGGTTCTGCCATTTATCTTATAGCTCCTCCCTACATTATTTCTACCAAAATCCAACACTTCGCATTTATCAGGATTGAACTCCATCTGCCATTGCTTTGCCCAAATTTCCAGCCTATCTATATCCTTCTGTAGCGTCTGACAATGCTCCTCACTATCTGCAAGTCCTGCCAATTTTGTGTCGTCTGCAAACTTACTGATCACCCCAGTTACAGCTTCTTCCAGATCGTTTATATAAATCACAAACAGCAGAGGTCCCAATACAGAGCCCTGCGGAGGAACACCACTAGTCAGAGGCCTCCAGCCGGAAAAAGACCCTTCCACTACCACCCTCTGTCTTCTATGACCAAGCCAGTTCTCCACCCATCTAGCCACCTCCCCCTTTATCCCATGAGATCCAACCTTTTTCACAAGCCTACCGTGAGGGACTTTGTCAAACGCTTCACTAATGTCCATATAGACGACGTCCACGGCCCTTCCCTCGTCAACCATTCTGGTCACTTCTTCAAAAAACTCCATCAGGTTAGTGAGGCATGGCCTCCATCTCACAAAACCATGCTGACTATCGTTAATGAGTTTATTCCTTTCTAAATGCGCATACGTCCTATCTCTAAGAATCTTCTCCAACAAATTCCCCACCACGGGCGTCAAGCTCACCGGTCTATAATTACCCGGGTTATCCTTCCTACCCTTCTTAAATAACGGGACCACATTAGCTATCCTCCAATCCTCTGGGACCTCACCTGCGTCCAGTGACGAGACAAAGATTTGCGGCAGAGGCCCAGCGATTTCATCTCTCGTCTCCCTGAGCAGCCTTGGATAGATTCCATCAGGCCCTGGGGATTTGTCAGTCTTTATATTCTCTAACAAGCCTAACACATCCAATGGCGCTTTCAAGGTGGGAATTCTGCCATGGCAAATGAAACAAACTAAACAGCGATGTGTTTGATTTGATTTACGACTGTCACATGTATTAACACACGATGAAACATATTGTTTCTTGCGCGCTTTACAGATAAAGCATATCATTCAGAGAGAAGGAAACGAGAGAGTGCAGAATGTACTATTACAGTCATATCTGGGGTGCAGAGAAAGATCAACTTATTGCAAGGTAAGTCCATTTAGAAGTCTGACAGCAGCAGGGAAGAAGCTGTTCTTGAGCCGGTTGGTACGTGACCTCAGACTTTTGTATCTTTTTCCCGAAGGAAGAAGGTGGAAGAGAGAATGTCCGGGCTGCGTGAGGTCCTTAATTATACTGGCTGCTTTGCCAAGGCAGCGGGAAGTGTAGGCAGAGTCAATGGATGGGAGACTGGTTTGCGTGATGGATTGGGCTACATTTACGACCTTTTGCAGTTCCTTGCGATCATGGGCAGAGAAGGAGCCATACCAAGCTATGATACAACCAGGAAGAATGCTTTCTATGGTGCATCTATAAAAGTTGGTGAGAGTCGTAGTTGACATGCCAAATTTCCTTAGTCTTCTGAGAAAGAAGAGGCGTTGTTGGGCTTTCTAAAGCTGATGGAATGTCATCGGGGGACTGGGACAGATTGTTGGTGATCTGGACACCTAAAAACTTGAAGGCCTCGACCCTTTCTACTTCGTGCCCGTTGATGTCGACAGGGGCGTAGACAGGGGCATGTTCTCCTTTAGCTTCCTGAAGTCGAGGACTATCTCCTTCCTTTTGTTGACATTGAGGCAGAGATTTTTGTTGTCACACCAGTTCAACAGGTTCTCTATCTCATTCCTGTACTCTGTCTCGTCATTGTTTGAGATCCGACCCACTACGGTGGTGTCGTCAGCAAAGTTGAAAATCGAATTGGAGGGGAATTTGGCCACACATATAACGTCTCTTTTTCAGATCCGAATGGGATTCTGGTCCATTCATTTTGACAATTTACTACATCATCTTGAAAACTGTAAAACTAATTGGCGTGGACGACACGTGAAGAACAGAAATTTCAAATGTAACTCAGGGATGAATAATTACGTGAGTTAGCAGTCAGTCTGTGCAAACGGAACACGAGGGAGGCGATGAAAGTCGTTTCTGCCGACACACATAGCTAAACATTACATCGATTTCTGTCAATATATAACATTTTAGTATCCAGTGCGTGCAGCCTGGTGATGCCTATTTCTTTAATGTTTTGGAGGAACATGCGACAGTTTCGTTCTATAGTTTCAAACGCTCATACTTTTCACAACCTGATGATACAAAGCTAGACGGGAATGCATAATCTGAGGGCGACGGAAATCATCTACGGGTGATTTGTACAGACTTGGCGTGTGAGCAATAATATGCCTGATGGAGTACAAGGCGAAAAATATAATGTAACCTACATCGATAGAAGGAATAGATGTGCAGATTGTTTCCTAAATTGCAGGAAATTAAGAAGTGTAAATCAACAAATGGGCATGATGTCTTTGTCCGAAAGTCCCTTAAAGCTAACATGCAGCAACAGCAATTTCCTAGTAAAGCTGATGGAATGATAGCCTTTATAGCAAGAGGACTTGAGTCGAGGAGTAATGAGGTTTTGCTTTAATTTCATAAAAGCTTAGGTAGACTGAATCTGGCGTACTGCGTGCAATTTTGATCCCCTTACCTCAGAAGGAGTATTACCGCCACAAAGGGAGTGAAATTAAGGTTCACCAGACTTGTTTCGGGGACAGCAGGACTGTTTTAAGAAGAGAAATTGAGCACAATTGTCCTATATTCAGTACAATTTGGAAGAATGAGGTGATCTCATTGAAACCTATACAATACTTAAAGGGATAGACAGGGTAGATACAGGTAAGATGCTTTCTTTGGTTGGTGAGTCCAGAATCAGGGGGCATAGTTTCAAAATGAGGGGGATGCTACTTACGTTCGAGGTGAGGAGAAATCTCTTTACTCAAAGGGTTGTGGAATTGTGAATTGTTTACTCCAGAGAACGGTGCAAGGTGAGCCATTGGATATATTAAACGTAGAGATTGATAGATCTTTGATTAGCAATAATGTATAGGGTCATGAGGAAAGTGTGTGCAAAAGGCATTCGTGCCCTATCAGCCACAGTTGCAATGAACGGTGAAGCAAGCTTGACGGGCTGAATGGCCTACTCCATTGGCATGTATTCCTATGATGCTAGGATGTGTTGCAGACTAATTCATAAAGAGTCACATGTTTTCTATCCTCAGAAAAGTTACTATGAAAGTGTCAGGTGAAATGGAGGATAGCAGCTTGCGAACTTTAGTTTTCTCTCTTTGTTCTGAAAACATCAGCCAAGATCGAATTTGCCGCTCGGGATTTGCTGTCCTGGCGTTTTGTTTTTGTCGAAATTGTTAAGCAGGGCAGTTACAGTTGCCCCATCAATCTATAACCGTTCCCCTTGGATTATTATCAATGGTTGCTGTAGTTGAGTAATTGAAGGGCTCATCATTCAAATATCCCGGACCTGTACCTGAAAGCAATGTTAAATCAATGACTGTATCGGCATCCTGCTCTGAGGTAACTTCCCAGATATTTCCTTGACATCTATTTATATGTATTTTGAAACAAAATAATTGAGCTTATTAGATTCACGCTCGCATGGGTTTGAACAATGGTGTAAGGGAACATCCCTCTCTCCGCTCCTATTCAGCCGTCAGATATTATTAAGTCGATGCCCTTGACCAAATTAATTTGAGCTTGCAAAGACATTCAAAAATGACCTGCTCAGAACAATTGGCACTTAATTACACAGTGAAAATAAGATAGTAACCGATAGGATTGATTTACGTTTTAATACCTTACTGTCCTAATCACAGAAGTAGAATAATCCCGAATTCCAAACATGTTTTGAAATAATTTTTCTTACATTCCTTTATGTGAGCGATACCGGGCGTCTTATAGCACATTTCCCTGATTGCATCTATGAATGCTCATATGTGAGCCCTATGCTTTGGAATCCTCCAACCGCCGCCCACACCCCCACCTCCTCCCACCCCACACACAACCCCTATAAAACCTTGCCACCTGACGTTGTGTCCTCTTTCTCCTGATAACCTGATATCTCCTGAGAGAGTGTTCAAAGAGTGCAGTATGGCAAGCTGCGGGAACCCCAACGAGATAATGGCGCGGTAGTACTTGAAAATGTCAAGAGCCGCAAACAAGCAGGCCCGGGAACCGATAGCGTTTGTAATTGTAATATCCGGCCTTACAATCTTGCCCCGGAAAAAAACTGCCCTGACTAACCTGTCACAAGTCCCGCCCTGAAGGTGAGATTTTTGACCGTATCGTTGCAGTGTAGTGTGTGCGCGGCACGGTACCGCAGTAGTTAGAACTGCTGCCTCACAGCTCCAGGGACCTGGGTTCGAATCTCTGCTTGGGTCACTGTCTGTGTGGAGTTTGCACATGCTCGCCGTGTTTGAGTGGGTTTCATCTGAGTGCCCCGCTTTCCTACCACAGTCCAAAAATGTGCGGGTTAGGTTGAATGGCCGTGTTAAATTGTCCCTTAGTGTCCCGGGATACGTTGGCTGGAGAGATTAGCGAGGTACATATGGAGGGGATAGAGCCTTGGTGGGATTGTTGTCGAATTGCCTCCTTCTGTAGGGATGCTATGATTCCGTGATAAATTACTGATATAAAGTTAAAGACAGAAGGCTGAATAACACGAATTTGCACCGAGTGCGGATTCTCAACCCCCGGAAGTCGGCGGCAATCCAGCTTCGGGGCCCTCCTTCGGTGCGGGTGCCACAATACGATAATTGCATCCAATTAGCGGCGAATAGAAATGGAGCTTTGCAGTGCAGAAAGTGGCCCTTCGGCCATTCATGTCTGCGCCAACCCTCAAGCACCTATCTATTTTGTTCCCATTTTTACTATCCGTAGCCTTTTATACTACGGCGTTTCAAGACCAGTTACAGACTTGCAACCTGTCCAAAGACTGCTGAAAGGCGGGACGTACAGTATGGCAAGCTGCGGGATCCCCAGCAAGATAATAACAAGCTTTCAAATGGCGCGCGAGTAGTTGAAATTGCTGGGGACCGCAAATATGCAGACCCTGCAGCTGATAGCGTTGGTAGTTTTAATAACGGCCTTACAACCTTGCCCCGCAGAAAAACTATCCTCACTAACCTGTCACAAGAAGATGAGAATGTTGACTGTATCATTGCACTGTGGTTGGTTAACATACTTAACTTTTGAATTATTATTTAAATTAGGACAGCTGATTCCCAACCTCTTGACCCGCCCGCCAGCCACGTTATCGAAAACAGGCGCGACGACCTCGTAACAACCGCCATGATCACTCCCCATGATTCAGTCCGCAGGGCGGGGAGAGCTCCAGACCGTGGAGCGCTAATTTCAGTCAAAAAGATCCACCCAAAATTGTTGAGTTTTTCCACCACTTTCTGTTCTCGAGTTCGCGTTCCCTTGTTCTGCTGTCCAACATCACGTTATGTGGGTAACTGTCAACGTATTTTATGATTTCGTTCCTTTGATCCATCTTGAATGTTTTCTCCAGACAAATTCGCCACACGAATACATTTTAAATATTTATTTTTGTTTGCACCTGTGGTGTCCGCAGAGTTGCTGAATGTTCGAACGCGTTCAGATGTTTAAATTTAGCTTTTCATTCGTTGTTCTCACTGGAAAGACGGAGGATGAGGGGAGACCTAATAGAGGTGTATAAAATTATGAGAGGCATAGATAGGGTGAACGGTGGGAAGCTTTTTCCCTGGTCGGTGGTGACGTTCAAGAGGGGTCATAGGTTCAAGGTGAGGCGCGGGGGTTGGGGGTGGGGGGGGAGGAGGTTTAACACGAATATCAGAAGGACATATTTTACACAGAGGGTGGTGGGGGCTTGGAATGCGCTGCCAGGCTAGGTGGTGGAGGCGGGCACACTGGGAACGTTTAAGACTTATCCAGATAGCCACATGAACGGAGTTGGAATGGAGGGATACAAATGAATGGTCGAGTTTGGACCAGGGAGCGGCGCGGGCTTGGAGGGCCAAAGGACCTGTTCCTGTGCTGTACGTTCTTTGTTCTTATTCTTGCTGAAACTGACAACCTTAAATAATCAAGTGAAAATTTAAAAGCAAATTATTGACTGAATGCATATGATTATAGTAGCAAGCAGACAAAAAACACCATCCTTAAAACTTGATGTTTATTTTAAATTAATCGTGCTGTGCTCTCAAAATGAAATATATCTATTCAAGTAAACGTGATCAATTTCATTCCAATACGTATCGATCTATAAATCAGTTACTGAAGACTTGGGGAAAAAGGCCATGTAAATTTCGCGGGATTGTGCATTTCGAAATGAAGTTGTTCCTTCAGATCTGAGAACCATTACGAGGATAAATTATTGGATACGTTGATGTTTATGAGGGTGAATCGTTGAATTGATTATGATGGGACGATATTGCCTCTGGAAAGGATTGGAAGCTCTCTCATACTAAGTGGCGCCCCAAGTCAGATTTTGGTGATGCAAAAGAGCAAACAGCGAAGGCAGTAAGCGACCCTGATGGATCTACGAGTTAGGTGGGGGAGGGGGGGGGGGTTGTGCTTGGGAGGGGGGAGATGGGATGATCATGGAATGGGCTAGTTTGGAGGATATGGTAACTTTATATGAAGCAACCAGACTGTAAAATGAAGTATAATTTCAAACCAGTCGCCCGTGACAATTCTCTCCAAATTTTCAATCCGAATGACCCATGTCCCGATCAATATCAAGTGAATTTAACAAGAAGAAACGTTGCTACATTAATTTATGGTGAAAGTGTTATTGTACTCTTCCGCGACGTGTTTTACAGGTTGCTAAATGGATCCGATAGAGCATATGATTGGTGTGATACTGCACTCAACAGTGAATATGTCTCTAATTTACAAGATGGGGGAAATGCGATTGTAGTGTCTAGAGAAGAGGTATTCGATTTACAGGCTGGATTTGTACAATTTCTTGATCAACAAACATGCAGCTGATTTTGTGATGACCAGATGATTCATTACGATGGTTACAGACTCAGAGGTGACCATGGGCACTAACGAGCAGCCTGGGCCCGGTGAGAAGTTTCACTCATCTCGAGAGTCGGTCTCACGTGTCGTGACATTTGTCATTTCATTGAACACTATGGACTCAGACTCAGTCGTCACGTTGAATGTAGGCTCAGGGGTCATAATGGAAATACCCTCATGGGTTACGATGTTTTTCGACCCAATGCTTATGACGGACTGTTCCGTCGCCTCACTGATTCCGAGAGACTCAGCCTCAGTGCTTACTTTCCGTCCAATCCCTGTGGTCACGGCATGTACAGACTCACTGGTGTTCTTTGCAATCATGCTAGTTACGAAGGATACAACGTCACCGGTCATAATGGGCGAAGTCGCACGCGTCACCTTGAGCATAGTTTCATTTGTCATGACGGATGCAATCTGCCGTGCTAGGGTGGGCATATTAGACAAAGCCTGACTGGTTCCTGTTGGCACAATCTCACTCATTACGATATCTGTGGTTCTACGAGTCACGATGGGCAACATTTTGGGCACTGCTTCGCTCTTCATGATAAGTGCAACCTCACTGTTCACATTGCGTCCTGTCTCACTGGTCCAAGAAGCCATTATTTTGGGCAGACTTGAAGCCATTAACGATGGTATGGGATTTGGAGTGCTACCTACTGAACTGGAGAATAACCATTTTCGAGCAAGTGAAAAAGTTTCCGTTGGCATGGGCTGAATAGACGATAGAGGTCTCGTTGGAATGCTCATGGACGTGGGGGACGGTTTAATGTGTTGACTCAAAATTCTGGACTTGCTAAATGGTGACGCGGTTGTTCCGGTTTGATTCGGAAAACTGTTGGTCGTCGAATACGCTGTAGTCATAGTTGTCACTGAGTAAAATTAGAAACGTAAAATATAGAGATTATTAGTGGTAACAGAGAGCGGCATTGGCAAT
The DNA here is from genome assembly GCF_964213995.1 of Mustelus asterias. Classification (NCBI taxonomy): domain Eukaryota; kingdom Metazoa; phylum Chordata; class Chondrichthyes; order Carcharhiniformes; family Triakidae; genus Mustelus; species Mustelus asterias. The sequence goes on from NC_135816.1 coordinate 93,323,502, forward strand.
TACTAAAATACGCACAATCATAATTGATAACTATTCTACACCACGTCTGCTACCCAGTATTGCTGAGATTAATGGAGTCGAATTTCTGGTGGTGCATAGAGAAATACATTAAACTATCAAGCAACCTATTTTTTATTGTCAACCTTGGGCACTTATCAACACGGCCTGTAACTTTGATAGATATACTCCAGGTCAGATTGGATGAAAGTCACAACTCAAGTGAAAACAGTGCACGCGAGTGAACATCACGTAGATAACTACATTCGTCAAATTTCATGGAGCAGTGAGGCCACTAACATGGCTTCCAATTATTTCCGCTCCAAAAAAAATACGATACGAACATAAAATCTTGCATGCAATTGAATGAATATGCATAATCATCTCTTTTATGCTTTTGCAAACGCCACAAGACCATCTTGTAAAAATGGACAATGTTTGAAAAGTACGAGGTACTCCTTGCCATTGCAAGTGCATATACTCGAAGATTAACAAATTTATTGATGTTTTTTTCTTCTGGGACGGACTAACAAGGCACGAGTCATGGTTGCCAAGGTTGGACTTAAAGATAACGTCAGTCTCTCAACCATTTGGTTGAACGAAGTAAGAACAAAATACTGACGATCTTCGGAATAGGAAATTTTAAGAAGCAGGAAGTTCTGGTAGTACTCGGCATCCTGCCGGCATCCGCAGAGAGAAGATTTAACATTTCGAGGAAAATATAACTTCTTCAAATCTGTTCGACTGATAAGTGTTCTCAGGACGTATCGAGGAAAATAACAGTTTGCATCAATGGAACATCACATATTTAGGAAGGGGGCCTGTCGCTAGATTCTCAATTGTAAGGGACAATCGTGCCGGGCGTCCCGTTGATGGCCAGCTCCAAAGAAAAAAAACTCTGTAATGAACGGTAATGAACAGAAAAAAATGTTGCGTCTTCTGTAAGCGATCTAGTATCTACCAAGCTCAACTTGCTGCCACCTGGACTTAAGGGCCGGCACTTAGGATCGCGAATCTGCACATTCATTCGTTTGTTTTCAAGTTCAGAACTGTAATGAAAACTGCCAGAAAGTCTGTTCCTGTTTAAGCTTCTGATTCTCCTTGAACTCATTTGATTTATGTTCCTTTTTAATCGTTTTCATTTACATTTAACATGGGGGCAAAAAACTAAAGTCAGCAAACGAGAACAACATTTTAGATATTACGTTCCAGGCTGCGCTGTCTGATGGGACAAGCGAAACTTTTGAAAGGGCAAGTTTCAATCATAAAGTCGATGCATAAATAATTCGTGTTTAGTGCTCGTCTATGTAAATAAAATGGTTCGTTGACTATTGGATAACCATTTAAATGAACGTGAGTGGACACCAAGAACTCTATGGTCTTTGTGTGCTTTATCTGGTCATGCAAAATTCTATTCCATGACTTTATCGAACATTTCGTCTTCATGGTATGATTTTGAATCCTAACACTATAGTATTTTTGTGCTAACTTCGCGCAACAAACGAGGGATTTCTGATGCTGGGCACATAAAGAATGGAACTTGGCCAATATTCGTTCCGTTCCTGCATGGGTGGATTCTGTTAAGACCGCCACGTTTTATCTTATTAAACACATTTTAGAGAACTGTTCAACCAAAGAATTGTGAATGTGTTCTCAATTTCTGAATGTATGGAGAAGCAACGCAGGCAAAACACAGACATGCATGATATTATGCTATACTCAAAGAAGCGGAAAATTGGATGAAATAGACAGTTTCAACAGTAAACAATAGTTCTGCAACATTGAATATGTCGAATTTTACCCTTCCTCCATGTTTAATCTGGTCCGTTGTCGGATACTTACCTTTATATGTAGGACAGCCAACACTGTTCACGTCTAGGTAACTCTTTCCTCCCAGGGCTATTGCGACCTGTGAAACAGTTCTAAGATTTTCTAAGTTTCCTTGAGAAAATTCATGCACCATTTTCTGCAGGGATTTGCTGCAATTATAGGCACGCGATGTCTGCACGTTAATGTTTTCTGTCAGAGCCTAGAGCATAATAACAAAAAAAGTATCATCCATTAGAAAATGATATATGGAATTTATCTGAGCAGAACACGCATGCATTCTGTTGGATGGCATTGCAGCATAAAGTAACATGCATTTATAATTGGAAGAAATGAACAACAGGATGCAAGATCGCCCTTGTACATGTTAAACCATTGTACAGGGAAATATCCACTGCTGGCGGCTCTCTGGAGCGCCTGAAATAAAATTAATTTAACGTATGTGGCCGCAACACTTGTAGCACTCTGCCAGTCAGCCATAGTCTATTTAGATTACACTTACTAATCGTTATACACCTATGTTCTCCATGTCACTGAAAGATTGAAGAAGCGCAGTCGAAGGCGTAACAGTCCTTGACAGGACAGTTACCGAAGACATGACTGTTTATCCATTTGGATAGACTGGACCTGGTATCTGGGGGAAAGGCGTGTGTAGATTCTTCGTAAAGAATAGAGAAAACTGAAAAGCGACGACTGTTTACGTGATGCAGCGATATGTGCATTGACCATTTGGGCCAAATGACTCATGTGCTGTAAATTCTGCAGAATGTTTGGGAACGATTGCCCTATATACACTAAAGTCAACTCGGTTCACAGTAGAAACCGTAATTGCGGTAATATCAAATAAAAAGAGAAAAATTGCAAATATTCAGAAGACTTGACACCTGTGGAGTGAAGAAATAACGTTAATCTTTCTGTTGGATGACCGCTCATCTGAACAGATAGTCATCTACCTGAAACTTTAACCTTTTATTAAATCCTGTCTCTCTCCTCCCAGATGCTTTTCAAACTCAAACGCACGTCCAGTACATGTTGTTTTTATTTCAATTTTCCCGTAGCTGAATAGTTTGCGTTTTCAAACTTTCAATTTTATTTATCAGCTCTTCACAGACGTTTGCTACATTGAGTATTAAGTCAGTTGGCACACTATGGAGTTAACTGGTAACTCTACTTCAAGTAATGATGAAAAATGTGTAATTCGTCCATGAAGTAACACCGTCTTCCTATCCACAAAGACAGCAGTGGGAAAGGAAATATGTGTTAATCATCAGCAATTATTCCTGGTGAACCACCTTCGCCGTCAGCAACATGTAAAATTACCCTTCAATTCACATTCAAACAAACCACTCAGCCCATGAGGTGCTACCGATCCGTAAACGCTGCACTTTGGTTGGCGTTGAACCTCATTCGATTATGTCCAGAACACATTTAGCAATATCTGAGATCTATTTCTTTATTTTGTTTGGGTTAATGTAGGGATGAAAGGTAGCCAATTTCACTGTGCTACAATTAAATATTTATCCTCACTATCACGTTACCTGCATAGCCAGACCCGTGGTGCTCAAGGTCCCAATGGTCCCGTCCTCTCGCACTTTACTGAGAATCCACTTGATAATTCGCATTAAAGCCTTTCCAATCTCAAGGCGAGATCTACCTCTTGGTTGTTGCGAGTTTATCAAACATCGCAGAGTAAGTGCAGCGGTGGCCATTGTATCTGCAACGTGTGAAACAATTACATATATGAGCATTTGTTACGACAGAGCGAAGGTACAATCTGAAGGGAAAACTATGTTTTGTTCTCTTCACGCAGCGAATCGCCATAATCTCAGTTAATCTGTTTGATAATTTGATGAAAACATCTGCAATAATGCCTTTTGCAAATAGACTTGAATGTATCATTTAAAAACAACTAGATAGGCGAGCACCATCGTGGAATTAATTAAGGTCACATTCAGATAATCACAAGTACAATAAGAATAACTTCCTTTTACCTAGCTTGATGCTTCCATAACATCGTAAATTCACAAGGGATAAACAGTCCTTGAAATCACCGGCAAAAGCATATCTCCCGAATTTGATCTATATTTTACTCTCAGTACAGTAACCAATTACGCCCTCTTTCGCTCAAGTTTACCAATTCCTGACAAAAAGCTGTATGGTGTTGCCAAACCTGGAGAGCTGCAAAGGCATTAAATAGGAATTAAACTGGACGTAGTGAATACAATATTGGGATGATGAAACGCGGTTTGGAATAAACATTTCAGGGGGTTAAATTTGACATGGACAGGGTGGGAATGCAGGTGTCATCGCATTTTTGAATGATCATAACCTCTCCATGTAAGGCTAATTTCGCTAAATTAACGTGCCATACTCGTGCAAACACAGGTTACCCCTCTCCAAAATCACCTCAAAGCTGATCTTTCGGAACTACAAATTTAACGGGATACCTGTACGTACTTACCGACAGTGAATTCTCCTCCATGTTGAGCGATCTTCCTGAGATGAACTCGGGCGAAATTATGAATGACAAAACTATGAATATATTCCTGCTCCTGACATAATGCCAAAATTGCCAGGCTAACTTCATTAAATGTCTTCAGAGAATATCTAGTGGTTTCTAAGAAAAAATAACGCACTGTGTCAGATGTAAGTGTTAGTTATGTGTTCCACATCTGGCAAATAGTTAGTCGCGATGTGAGAACCCCGCGCTAGTTCATGCTGGTTGGCTTCTGCTTGTTAGAAACCTGGTCCAATATTAAAGCACTGAATCAGAACTGATTTTTCATTTTCACATCACCCCACTCCACACCCTCCTCCCCCCCCACCCCCACTGCCCCCCTCCCCGCCCCAACCACCACCCCCGCTATCGTAAATCATCTGAAAATGTCAGCTTAACTTTATAATCAAATGTATTTTCCCACTTGTCTAAACTTGTCGACAATACATTAATGTCAGGCTCCTCATTTCATCCTAGTAGGACCAAATTCCTCATTCTCCGCATTAATCAGGCGGACAAGTGTCCCTTGAATTTTCTATTAGATTTAATATTGACTAGCTCAAATCTGTAGCCCTCGATATAATCTCGTCCGCAATTGGATATAATGTTCCATCTTCATGACGATATCAACTTCCATTATTTTCTGGTCCAGGGGAAAAGGCCTAAGTCTGTTCACGTTATTTTAATTAATAAAACCGATAGACATAGATATGCAAACGCACTTCCAAGTGTTTTAATGCATGAACTTCACACACCTTTTAGAGTAACTGTCACTGGCGCCTTGTACAAAGTTGAAGAAACATCTGGCTGGCGGTCTTGTGGCGCAGTGGCTTAAATCTGGGCTACAATTTCCGTGTTCGAGGCCCAACTCAGGACTTAATCACAATGGACGCTATGCGCATAGCATGGCCGAATATATTGATTATCAGCCTACCAATCCATTCATTAGATCTTATGGTAGGCGGTAAGAGCGGCAGCGTTTCCTGGTCAGGTATACTAGAGACGTCCACGGAAAACCACTGCAGTACTTTGCCACGCATAATTTTTGGACCAATCAAATGTAAGTCCATGATCGCCAACATCTTCTCATTTGCATGGAATCTGAAGGATGGGGAAGTATCTGGTTTTTCGCAGTGTTTGAGCTAATAGAAGTGATAAAGACTGCGATAAGGATTATTTTGGCAATCACGATGACAACAGTCAAATTAGACGTAAATGGGTTTGCATGTTTAAGGGCAAACAGCATTGTGATGGGACGGCCGAAACAATCTGTGATTTAAATGAGGAGATGAGTAGAGATTGGATGAGGAGGGATTGGATTATTTAACATGGGGGACAAAGATGAAGAATACAATGCGTTGTATATGATCTGTATACATGGTGACTGCGATCGGATTTGTTTCATGGGGCAGGGTACGTGCTGATGAGGAAACGTGCCGGAATATTATAGGAACATTTGAAGAGTTGGATAGAAATGATAATAAACACAATATAGGCAGGCACAGAATGTTAAGAGAACACCTTTAGCATCGCTTACAAGGTGGATTGGAGGTTATAGAAATTGATACAGAATGAGATTCTAATTGTAGTAAAGCCAATTCGATCAGATGATGTTGACGCAATTGCTGAAGATTTTAACCGGCTCAGAATGTCAATTTAGAATGCTGGGAGTTTGGGATGAGGAATTTCACTTGCATAGATTGAACACATTGCAATTGCAATTGATAATTGTGCCATTGTTTCTTTCATTTGTGTTAGACCTAATAAAGTATTACAACTCCAACTATCCTGTGTTCATCTTTGTAAAACCATTTCTCAATATCCTATATACCCTGGACCGCTTAATTGGCAGCTGTGATTTTTCAGTGGCGTATTTCCTCTGACAGATTTGAGCATCATAAATAGTTAAGCGTTGCTGAAGAAGGAAAGGAAGTTAGCCCAACTTTCAAAATAAACTTGTTGAAGACTGGGGGCTGCATTATGTTTTGTTAAAGGCGAATGTTAATCTGTATGCAAGGAAAATGATGGCGGCACGAGCCTATGCAGTTACCGTTAGAATATGGCATCGTGGATCCTTCATGTATTCCTCTGTACAGAGACTTGCGAAGCATCGCCACCAGATTCACTTCCTTATTCCGGGCTGAGATCTTGGCTGCGTTCCAACATGAGGATCTAAATGCTAAGATGTAGAAAGCCATCAGGTCTATGGGAAAGCTTTCACCTGTGGAAGAGTAAAAAAAAAAATGTCTATTTCTGTCTGGGTCGTTAAATAATTTAAATGACATTAATAAAGTATAAATAATGCTCTCAATGATCAGCAGCAGAAGTGTAAACATTTTTTATGGACCGTGAATTGGTGACGATGTAACGATGGCTTTGAGATAGGTTGAAAGACTGGAGACATTAACTGACAGAAAAAATTGGAGGATTTGCCAAAGGGAGATAAAATTGGGCAAGTTATGAAACAAATGATGGGGCTAGAGGAGGTGCAAGCAGCGGAACAATGAAGAGTTGCCGTTATAATAAAATAGAGAATAAAATCATAACATGCGAACATGCTGCCCCCGCCACCCCCCCCCCCCCCCCTTGAATATTTCACTATTTTCCATTTTGCACGTCAGATTTTCACTATCCATTGTATTTTATTATGTTTTTTCATGAAGACTTTACTTTCAGTTGATACAAATTCCGCCTCTAACTCTCAGGACCCATGTTTAGTTGAGCATTGTTTTGGTAAAAAAAAACATGATACAAACGGCTGCATTTTCTACCAATTATTGTGAATTAGCGAAACCATGGAAATGATTGGACAATTTCGGCGAAACAAAGTGCACAGTAATATTTTAGAAATAACGATGGAGTTAATAGTCGCTTTCCCAACAGAAATATTCTTAACAAGTAGTGGCATAAACAGAGTTGTCTATGTCATGGCTATGCATTCCATCTTGTGTCCAACGGACTATCTAGCTTCTCTATAAAGGATTAGTGGCTAAGCTTCATTCGCCGTAAGCCTGATAGGCAAGCAGATCCCCCACTCCCCTGTCACGCCCTCTTTATTTCTGTAACTGACATTGAGTTATTTATCTCCAGGGGCTAATGATTGGAATTGTAGCATTGGAACTGCTGGACGATAAAGGCGCAGGTCACACGAGGTTTTCCTGAAAACCTCACCAATAGTCGCAAGAAACGTTAATGGTTTGCTGTCTAACAATAAAAATCGATGTACGTATATGCATTTGTCTATAACAGCTCCATTCACAAGTAGGGGGCATCCCTGTTGTAGGGAGTTTTGTTAACCATCGTTCGAAGTCAGCTGATCTTGGCAATCATGCTATGCATATTGGTTGTAACATCGAAAATTACAACAGTGCCGTATCCTAAATTGTCGCGTCCTAATATCAGAGGAATATGACCTGAAGAGATGTTGGACTATAAATGGCTTCCCTCAAATTACTGAAATATTCTTAGGTCCCATTGTCCGTAATCAATAATAATTTAACAGCCATTTATTATACCAATACTAAAGATGTATTATTCTGTATTAGGTAATAGATTAATTCTTACCTGTCGTAACCTTTCTAACAGCTATCTCACTCAGCCATCGAAGACATGTTCGTTCCAGCTGCAAATCATGGTCAATCCCCAGGCGCAAGGCAATGAACGCACCGGGGTGTGGATTCGCAAGTCGATCGCTCAGTTTCCTCTTTATGCTCCTTAAAATTGATGTCTGCTGATTATCAGGAGTCACTGAAACCCATAACCCAATAATTAATTGACAGCCCAGCAAGTAATATTCAAATGGAAATAACTCTCAAGGTGCTTGGGGAAAATGAGAAGATAAAAAGTGGCCAGTGAACACAGTAAACTGAAACACACGTTGAGAAAATAAATTGCTACAAACATCTATGAGGATATTAGCAACTTTCGGGGGGACATCGATAAACTGGTGTAATGGAAAAAATAGCATAGTTTAAGTTTAATGTTGAGAAGGATTGAACGATGCATTTCGTATCAAAAAATATGAGGTGAAATGTAGTAATAAAATGAAATGGCGCAATTGTAATAAAATTGCGCATACACTAGTCTTTGAAGAGACGATATGTACTAATGAAGAATGAACTGACGGAAATTGGAGCGACTACAAAAGAAACAATGTGTGATAAATATTTATAAAGCTTCCTCTGTTGGCGTATTATGTCCAATTATGGTGACCACGCTTTGAGACTTTAAATCTGCCCGATTTTAACTGTTTAAGCGGTTTGATTTTAAATGGGTCAACATTTGACCGTAATCTCGTCCTTTCTAATGCTCAAAGAGGATTCATCAGAATGCTAACCGGGAACTAGGGCTACGTTTATGTCGAGAAATTAGATGAACAGCGAATATTGTCCTGAGATATAAGAAGGTTAAACTAATATTTAATAGAAGTGTTGGAAACGTCATAGCATGAGAAACGCAATTCAAGCGAAGCTGTCTGCACCGGTAGAAGTGTTTGTAATGGAACTTTGATTTATTTGAAAGAAGAACAATTCACGCAGTGAAGTGGTTACGATCGGGCAAGTGCATTCTGAAAGGTGGCTGGGAATATTTTCAATGGTTGCTTAAAAATACATGGGAATTGCATATGTGCCTGAAGAGGAAATTAGAGCACAGATTTGGGAAAAGGAGACTAAGTGAAATAAATGGAAAGAACACTGTGTGCCGAATGGCCTCCTTATGCACTGCCAAATTATTGGGTAATTTAAGACGTGATTCGAAATTTCAATAGGGTTTAACAAAACGACAAATAATCGCTCTTGCTTGAAACACTGGAACGTTACAAAAACATATCGCACTTACTACATTGTTCAGTTTCTGCCACGTAAGAGACACTGAAGAGAACGAGCATGCTCACCGGAAGCATTATTTTCCGCGAACTACAGACCTTGTGTCACGTCCTGCTGATTCAATAGTATGTTGTGGACTTTAACCTTGTTTAAATCTGAACCTTTTATCTCAGTAGGTGGTTGGTGTTTTGACACAATGATCGGAGGTGGGTTTTAAGCATGAAGTGGTGAAACATTCTGTCGCAGTACCAGGCAACTGGCCATTCCCGGAGCGTCCCATCACATGAATTCATTATATTTCATCCAATCGGCAAACTACGTCTGCTCCATACCTACTGCCAGTACCAGCGCCAAACATTGCGAAATGTGGGGTTTAAACTGTTTCTCAACTAAAACTTTTGAACTACTTATCTTTTTACATTGTTCTGCGCTGGCTAAAGGAAAGCTGGCAATGGATGACATTTTAGAAACAATAGGGATAATTGTGTTGTGGGAAATTCTTTTAGGTTGCCTGATTAATTTAAACACTTTTCATTAAACATTTCGTTTCACAAAGACAAAAAAAAGTTTATTCAGTTCAATTAAATTCTTCAGTTAAACTAGTTTTTATTAAAACATTGAAACGTTAGAATAAAAAACATTAGAAATTAATAATATTCAGGCAAACATACAATTAGGACAAGACAAATCTCATTTTGGCCAAAATGGGAGATCAATATTTCGACCTATGCAGCTAATGCGCTAGCAGGCTTTCACAAAAGATCTCAGATTTCATGCCAAAAAGGTAGAATAGTTATACTTTTTATCAGATTAATCTGCCCAACACTAAATTAACAGAAATTTTATTCACTCACTAATCTGTCCATCTACTGACGACATGTCTTTCAATCAATAATTCTCTGACACCTTCAGATAAAATTCTGTCATTCGTCAGTCTGTTTTACGGATATTTCCACCCAAAGATGGCGTCTGATGATTCAGCATTTTCTCTAACCAATTTAATCCGGTTCTATTGAAGGAACCGGTTTAAATTGTAGTCCAGAAGTCAGTGAGGGTGGTGAGGTATTGGGGAAGGTATCAGGGTCAAGGGTGGGTACCGGTAGACAGGAAGGTGGGTTGAAGTGTGTCTACTTCAATGCAAGGAGCATCCGGAACAAGGGAGTTGAACTTGGGGCGTGGATTGCTACTTGGGACTACGATGCTGTGGCCATTACGGAGACGTGGGTAGAACAAGGACAGGAATGGTTGTTGGACGTTCCGGGGTATAGATGTTTCACTAAGTGTAGGAAGCTGGTAAAAGAGGTGGAGGAGTGGTATTGTTAATCAAGGATAGTTTAACGGCTGCGGAAAGGCACTTCGAGGGGGATCTGCACACTGAGGTAATATGGGCTGAGGTTAGAAATAGGAAAGGAGCGGTCACGTTGTTAGGAGTTTACTATAGGCCCCTAAATAGTAATAGAGATGTGGAGGAAGAAATTGCTAAGCAGATTATGGATATGTGTGGGGGTCACAGGGTAGTTGTCATGGGAGACTTTAACTTTCCAAATATTGATTGGAACCATTGTAGGTCGAATAGTTCGGATGGGGCAGTTTTTGTGCAGTGTGTGCAGGAGGGTTTCCTGACACAATATGTGGATAGGCCGACAAGAGGTGAGGCCACATTGGATTTGGTACTGGGAAATGAAACGGGCCAAGTGTTAGATTTGGTTGTGGGAGAGCACTTTGGAGATAGTGACCACAATTCGGTGTCTTTTGTTATTGCAATGGAGAGGGATAGGGCCGTACGGCAGGGCAAGGTTTACAATTGGGCGAGAGGTAATTATGATGCGATTAGGCAAGAATTAGGGGGCATAAATTGGGAACAGAAACTGACAGAGGAAGGAACTAATGAAAAGTGGAACTTTTTCAAGGAACAAATACTGGATGTCTTTGGCAGGTATGTCCCTGTCAGGCAGGGAGCAAATGGCCGAGTGAGGGAACCATGGTTCACGAAAGAGGTGGAATGTCTTGTGAAAAGGAAGAGGGAAGCTTATGTGGGGATGAGGAAACAAGGTTCAGATAGCTCGATTGAGGGTTACAAGTTGGCAAGGAATGAGCTGAAAAAGAGGCTTAGGAGAGCTAGGAGGGGACACAAGAAGTCCTTGGCGGGTCGGATCAAGGAAAACCCCAAGGCTTTTTACTCTTATGTGAGGAATAAAGAATGACCAGGGTGAGGTTAGGGCCGGTCAAGGACAGTAGTGGGAACTTGTGTATGGAGTCAGTAGAGATAGGCGAGGTGATGAATGAATACTTTTCTTCAGTGTTCACCAAGGAGAGGGGCCATGTTTTTGAGGAAGAGAAGGTGTTACAGGCTCATAGGCTGGAGGAAATAGATGTTCGGAGGGAGGATGTCCTGGCAGTTTTGAATAAACTGAAGGTCGATAAGTACCCTGGGCCTGATGAAATATATCCTAGGATTCTTTGGGAGGCAAGGGATGAGATTGCAGAGCCTTTGGCTTTGATCTTTGGGTCCTCGCTGTCCACGCGGATGGTGCCAGAGGGCTGGAGAATGGCGAATGTTGTTCCTCTGTTTAAGAAAAGGAATAGAAATGACCCTGGTAATTTTCGGTGGTTGCTAAATTGATGGAAAAGGTCCTTAGAGATGGGATCTACGACCATTTAGAAAGATGTGGATTAATCCGAGATAGTCAGCACGGATTCGTGAAGGGCAAGTCGTGCCTCACAAATCTGATAGAATTTTTTGAGGAGGTAACTAAGTGTGTTGATGAAGGTAGGGCAGATGATGTCATATACATGGATTTTAGTAAGGCATTTGATAAGGTCCCCCATGGTCGGCTTATGATGAAAGTGAGGAGGTGTGGGATAGAGGGAAAGTTGGCCGATTGGATAGGTAACTGGCTGTCTGATCGAAGACAGAGGGTGGTGGTGGATGGAAAATTTTCGGATTGGAGGCAGGTTGCTAGCGGAGTGCCGCAGGGATCAGTGCTTGGTCCTCTGCTCTTTGTGATTTTTATGAATGACTTAGAGGAGGGGGCTGAAGAGTGGATCAGTAAATTTGCTGATGACACCAAGATTGGTGGAGTAGTGGATGAGGTGGAGGGCTGTTGTAGGCTGCAAAGATACATAGATAGGATGCAAAGCTGGGCTGAAAAATGGGAAATGGAGTTTAACCCTGATAAATGTGAGGTGATTCATTTTGGTAGGACTAATTTAAATGTGGATTACAGGGTCAAAGGTAGGGTTCTGAAGACTGTGGAGGAACGGCGAGATCTTGGGGTTCATATCCACAGATCTCTAAAGGCTGCCACTCAAGTGGATAGAGCTGTGAGGAAGGCCTATCGTGCGTTAGCTTTTATTAACAGGGGGTTGGAGTTTAAGAGCCGTGGGGTTATGCTGCAACTGTACAGGACCTTGGTGAGACCACACTTGGAATATTGTGTGCAGTTCTGCTCACCTCACTATAAGAAGGATGTGAATGCGCTGGAAAGAGTGCAGAGGAGATTTACCAGGATGCTGCCTGGTTTGGAAGGTAGGTCTTATGAGGAAAGGTTGAGGGAGCTAGGGCTGTTCTCTCTGGAGCGGAGGAGGCTGAGGGGAGACTTAATAGAGGTTTATAAAATGATGAAGGGGATAGATAGAGTGAAGGTTCAAAGACTATTTCCTCGGGTGGATGGAGCTATTACAAGGGGGCATAACTATAGGGTTCGTGGTGGGAGATACAGGAAGGATATCAGAGGTAGGTTCTTTACGCAGAGAGTGGTTGGGGTGTGGAATGGACTGCCTGCAGTGATAGTGGAGTCAGACAGTTTAGAAACATTTAAGCGGTTATTGGATAGGCACATGGAGCACACCAGGATGATAGGGAGTGGGATAGCTTAATCTTAGTTTCAGATAAAGCTCGGCACAACATCGTGGGCCGAAGGGCCTGTTCTGTGCTGTACTGTTCTATGTTCTATGAACGTTTATCTATTAGACTTATTTCCGCCGGCTTAGATATGCATTGGTAATTTAATTTGTTGCATTATTTGTGCCTGACTTGTGCAGATATCCTTCATGAATACATCTTTCATTTTAATGGCATGTTAAAAACATTTCTTAGAGACATTAAGATGTTACTTACATATTTTGTATTCTTCTCAAACCACATATTAAAACATTAGCTGCTAAATATCCTCATGTTGGACATTTCGAATTAATCAGAATTCTCAACTCCATTGTGGGACACATAACTCCTCGATTACTTTTTTTAACTGTTTCTGGTGAGAACGTACTTACTGCCGTGCATCCCAGAGGGACGACATTCCACAATGTGCAAGCTCGCCAGTATTTCAGTTACCCACGTAATGTGGTCCCAGCTGTCGGCTGGATGAATTCCACGCGTGGCGTGAAGAGATTGATGATGGAGCCTTGAATGGTCACTTACTGCATTTACTTCCAGGTGGGAAAACCATTATCGGCACTTCGTATACCAAAATTAATTAAGCGAGCCAGGAAAGTAACCAGCTCACCAGTCAGGTCTCCCAGCCTCTTCGCCCATTCTAGGGGGAGGGGGAGCGATAATATAATCCACGTTCGTTTTTGGTAAGAAGTATAATCAGGCCGAACATTTAAGATGTGGCCAAGTCAAGGTCATGTGTTTTACACCAGCTGCCGAAACTTTAATTTTGTAGGAACTCTGCTTTGGCGCAATCACGCTGGCTGCCTGTTTTACACTTCAGTTTATCGTCCGTTCCATTGAAGCCAATTAGGACGGAAATTCAAGTCAACCCGTGCTATACCATTTGTTTAATGCTAATGGCAATGGATGATTTCAACTTCTGCGGGTGGGGTGACCAGACTCACTTTCACCCCAAGCTATAGGATGACAAAGAGACTCCTTCCAGCATGTGGACGGGATCAAAGCTATTTAAAAATTAGCACAAGAAGGTTGATCAGAGCAATTTCAACCCCAAAATGCTGGACTAGCAAAAACAATTCAATTACAGTGTTTTTGGATTTCCCGAGCAATTTCAACCTCGGGGCGACCAACGTATTTTACTGTTTCTGTCCGAATCTGCACTTACAAATGCAGCGGGTTTCTTTAACTAATGAGTAGTTTGATTTTGGTCTGATTTATGTGAACCAAGATAGCTCATTTGACGTCCTTCTGCTCCTCTTGCTGGGAAACGGAACCCGTTCATCTTCTACTGTACTATCAAGTGAGGTCACTTTCCGGGCAGAACACCCTTGTAATGCATTTTCTGCCCCATCCACCAAGCTTATTCTTACCCCAATAAATGCTGCGGACCTCATGTCTATACAAAGCGGCATTTTGCTGGCCTTTGACCTAAACTTGGCCTTCAGCAGCGTTCATCAGAGGTAACTGATTTTGGAGGAACAATAAGGCGAGAAATTAACACATGCGTTCGCTTGTGCACAATATTTTGAGTTATACGAGCTAATACTTGATAACTACAGGGTTTTTTTCCGGAGAGTTTACTTTCAAGTAACCAGACACGGAACTTTACTGACAAGGAGCCAGTGGTACGAAGTACCAAGGCAAGTGGGGGAAACCTTAATAATGTTTGCACGTCGATTTCCATGATTGAAATAAATCAATGGCTCAGAAGTTTGTGCCAAATGTAATAAATCCGTGTCCAGTGATCCGCAAGATTCTGCAAACAAAATATAATTCACAAACCAGCTACAATAGAAACCGGTAACACCCACATAACCACGCTGAGATGAAAGAAATAAGGAAACAGGTGAAGGGAAAGAATGGAAGAATGAAAGGAGCGAAAGAACGATACAAAGATAGAAAGACAGAAAGAAAGAAGGAAAGATAGAAAGAAATATTTCTGGCCATTCAATGAAAATGTTGCACTCAGGCGACTCTGAATCTGAGAACATGTTGCATCCTTCACTGTTTAAAAAAACATTTTTATCTCACTTTTGAACCTGGAAAGATAATGGGCAGTGTCCCTTGGTTCTGGAATATGTAACTAAACTATTATACAGAGCCACTCCGATACGAGTACGGGTGGTATTCGACTGGGTTGATATGCTTGTAATCCCATGGCTTTGATCCGTGTGGAGTTTGCTACCCAATCCCCTAACAGTCAGGCACGTTTTTGTGATAATTTGAATCCATGAGAAATTGAGAGATCTAAACAAGGGAGAGAAACATACTGACCTGGAATGCAGAAGAGAAGAAAGTCGATAATGTTATTCTTTGTCAGATCCAGCATGTTTCCCACTACTTTGGCTGACACGTGTTGTAGAATTTTTATATTATAGCATGACAGCAATGGAAACCATATATTGCAATGATTCTTTATGGACTTTTTCAGAAGTTGGATTTATGCTTTGGAGTTTAAATTGCTGCCCAAATACATTTATTTATGGGTGAATCAGTTAAATTTCAGAGAACAGTTCAAGAGTGCGGTGAAATACCAGTTAACTCCATTAGTTAATGGCTAAATTAACAGCGGAAGACAGAGGCAACTTTCATCCTTACAAATCATGTTTTCTTTTAGCTCGATACATATTTCAACTGAATTACACGAGGAATCACCTGTAAGCTGAATATGCAACTCAAATAAGGCTAACCACTGTTCTCTTTTAATACAACTCTAACTTTGATTAGAAAATTGAAATGCTGGAAATACGCAACAGATCTAATAGTATCTGTGGCTAGTAAGGTAGAGCCAAGATATCAGTTTAAGTACTATTTTGATTGCGAGCTTCGACTTTTGATCGCCTTTCAGGAAAGGGCCATTTGCTTGCTGCACTCTATATTTATAAGTTAAATGTTCACTTAGCTGTCTGATGTGCAATTAGTTGACAAATTTCAGAAACAGAGCCTCGTCAATGCGTAGGCAGACAGATCTAAGCTATAGTTTAGATTGTTGCATAACACATATTATAGAAGAAAGACGCTTTTCTCAACAACGATCTACTGGTGCTTTTGAGTCTGACGAATCCTCTCCCTTTGCAACGTTTTAATCTTAGCAGATTAGCATATTTTCTATTCACTTCTTGTTTCTTATTTATCTGTTTTTTCAGAGTACTATTCTGTGCAGCCAAACTTTTTGACTCAGTCACTGCCTATTGGGCCGTGTGCCGCATCACAACTACACTTTGATTTATTTCCTTGTCCATTTCCTTATTGACTATTACTGCTAAGGGTCTGAGACTGAAGCTTTCAAATTTCTGTTCACATTTATTCCCGGGATGTACTTCCAACCTACATCGGTTCCATCAAGGAGATGGCATTTTCCACATTCGTAACATCATCTGCCTCTGCCCATCGTATTCCATCTGTCGCTGTAAACTTCATCATGGCCTTTCTAACCTCTCCACCCGAGTATTACAAAGCTCACCCGGTGGCCTCCCACCATTCAATATCCAAAACACTGAGCACAACCAATTCCTTGCTGCTCATTTGATGATCATCCCATCAATCCATTTACCCTGCTCTCGGTGGCTACCTGGCAAGAAATTCCGCAAATCTGCTTAAAATCTTTACACGGTCGCACCCTAACAATTGCTGAAACGTCGTCGAGCTCGACGTTATTTGAGAGCTTCCAGTTGTAAAATCTGAAGCAGACCGATTTGATTCAATCATCATTTTCAGCAGTCTCGGTCCTGAGTTCTGGAAGAGTCCCAATAAATGTTAATAATTCTTTTGCTGTACCCCATCCACATCACCCCCCCCCCGCCCCTTTTCCTCTCTTGGACTCTGCTGAAAACCTAACTCTCTGTCTAAGCATTCAGAATTAGTTCAACAGAAACTTAAAGGACTAGGTTTAATTTTATATTGAGCTCACCTGAAGCAGATTGTGATGTTTTTAAACTCCGTTAAATGCCTTATACAAATATAACGTTTTATGATACGCATACATTGCAAATATAAATCATTTTCTATGATCACGACAAGTAACATATCCATATCCGATTTACCATGCCTTTTCATGTGTTTGTATTACACAATTAAGCCATCAGCTCCAAGATTCTCTTCCGATACGACCAGAAGCACTATTGCTCCTTTGATCAACTGATGCTATTAACATATTCTTCTTTTAATTTGCCATCGTTTTTATCTTAAACGTTTCAATTCACTCCAATGATCCATTGAAGTAGTCGGCTCCACATTCCAGGTAATTGTTGGGTAAATGCGATTCCACTAATATCCATTTTAACTTTTGACTTTTAACTGACTAGGTTTTTGTTTACTATTCATTTATGGAATGTGGGAGTCGGCGGCTGGCCACCAATTATTCCAAAATAATTCCATGTACCTTACTTGGGCCCATGCACCTTCTGACGGCCAAACCAGAAAGAAGCATAGGCTCAAGCAAAGCACGTGGAAGGCTTTCAAACAGAAGGCTGATAATTTTTAATATAATGGCCCGCGACTTTTTGATTCCAGAAGTTCGGGCGTATGGGGTTCCCCAAAGTTAACGAAGCAAGCCCCCTGGAAAATCGAAGGTACGGATTTACCCGGCATTTGTCCAAGAGACCTTTTTCATTTAATTTGTTATTGAGACATGTACTAGCATACAATGAAAAATATTGTTTGTTGTGCGCTATACAGACAAAGCATACCATACTTAGCGAAGGAAAGGAGAATGTGCAGAATGTACTGTTACAGTCATAGCTAGGGTGTAGAGAACGATAAATTTAATACGAGGTAGGTCCATCTAAAAGTCTGATCGCAGCAGGGAAAAAGCTGTTTCTGAGTCGGTTGGTAAGTGTCCTCAAACTTTTGTATCTTTTTTTCGATAGAAGAAGGTGGAAGACAGCATGTCGAGGATGCGTGGGGTCCAGGATTATGCTGGCTCCTTTTTCGAAGCTGCTGGATGTGAAGGCAGCGTCAATGGATGAGAGGCTGTTTTGCGTGATCGATTGGACTTCTTTCACGATCCTTTGTAGTTTTTTGCGGTCTTCAACAGAGCAGGAGCCAGACAAAGCTGTGATAGAATCAGAGAGAATGCTTTCCATAGTTCATCTGTAGAAGCTGGTGAGAGTGATAGCGGACATGTGAAATTTCCTTAGTCTCCTGTGAAAGTGGAGGCGTTGGTGCACTTACTTAATTATGGCATTGGCGTTGAGGGACCAGGACAGGTTGTTGGTGATCTGGACGCCTAGAACCTGGGCGTTGTTGACCATTTCCACTTCGTCCCCGTTATGTAGACAGTGGGATGTCCTTCAGTATGCTTTCTGAATTCGATGACTATCTCCTTCGTTTTGTTGACATTGAGGAAGAGATTATTGTCGTCGCACCAGTTCACAAGCTTCTCTGTCTCTTTCCTATGCCCCATCTCATCGTTGTCTGAGATCCAACCCACAACAGTGATGTCATCAGCAAGCTTGATAATCAATTGAAAGGAAATTTAGCCACACAAGCATCGATACATAAGTACCTAACTACCCATGGAAAATTGTACGCGTTTGGAAGTAACCAACAAAACGAATTTAATCACTAACTTTAATCGGTCGGCCATGAAACCCTGATAGTTACTCTGAAAGGAGTAGAAGAGAGAAAAGCTGTTCTAATCTCAGCCAAACTATTATAAAGACCAAGACCTATCACAAGGAGCAAGAGTACATTTTTACTGGGGACTGAACATAATGCTGTCTATCCTCTTCATAAATGAAAGTTTTATTCACTTAAAGCATAATGTTCAGCAGGCACACTGATATTTATTTCTACAATGGAGGATTGAGAAAAGGTCGTGTGATAAAGTTCTGTGTAGATGTACATGTTGACATTGCGTTTTCAGAATCAACGAATCATAGATTGCTTTTCGTGCAGAAGGAGGCATTTTGGCCAATCGAGTCTACACCGACGCTTCAGCAGAGTATCATACCCGGGTCCTCTCTGCCTTCATAATCTGTATCCCCATACGGCTAATCCATCTAATTTAGATATTGTGGACCACAAAGGGGCAATTTACCACGGTCAATCGCCTCAGGTGCAGATATTGTATGACGGGAGGAAAACGGAGCAGACAGTGGAAAACCACACAGAATGCACAAACTCCACACAGACGGCACCTAAAGCCGGAATTGAACCTGGGTCCCTGGCACTGTGAGGCAGTGCAACCTATGAGTCTGCCACCATGCTACCAAAGCCAAGCATATAGATTGGCAATAGAAAAAAAAACAAATGCAGTTGAGGATAGCCAAGTCAGTCGTTCTCTTCCTGTCCCCAACAAGAAGAGAACACTCTTGCCTGGTGATTGTCGAGCCGTGTTCATTCATCCGTTGTCATATGAACACAAGAGTGTTTTCTTCCTGTTGGGAAACAGTTCAGCGGCCACGGGCATTCGGCCTCTGATCTTCGGTTAAGCGTTCTCCAAGGCGGCCTTCACGAAACACGACAATGCAGAGTAAATTGAGCAGAGCCTGATCACCAAGTTCCTCACACATGAGGACGGCCTCAACCGGGATCTTGGGTTCATGTCACACTCCCTGTAACCCCCACGACTTGCCTGGGCTTGCAAAATCTCACTAACTGTCCTGGCTGGAGAAAATATACATCTCTTTACCCTGTGCTTAACCCTCTCTCCACTCACATTGTCTGTACCTTTAAGACTTGATTACCTGTAAAGACTCTCATTCTAACCATTATTTCGTAAATTGAGTTTGTGTCTTTATATGCCCTGTTTGTGAACAGAATACCCACTCACCTGATGAAGGGGCAGCGCTCCAAATGCAGTGGCTTGTGCTACCAAATAAACCTGTTGGACTTTAACCTGGTGTTGTGAGACTTCTTATTCTGTTTACCCAGTCCAACGCCGGCATTTCCACATCATAATTCAGTAAGCCATTCAATCAATAGGAACCAGTTATGGATAATACATGCTAAATTTGCCACGATGCCCACAGTTCATGCACGATATGTTTTAAATGCAATGCAAGGGTTTTATTGGAATATTGTAGATAGTTAGGGCAAGTGGACCTTTTTAGTGTAGCTTCATACACACACACACAGATTTTTGGGGACAAAACAGAATGTCGTGTATAAATGGCATAGGTGTGCTAAGCGTGCATTGTCCTAATAAAGGTCGATGGGATGAACATAAGCTATGAAGTTGGGCGAACGAGATCGATGAAGATGAACAGGAGGAATTATGCTGCCTGCAACATCTATGCCATTCTATTGAACAAATTTGTCATATTCAAGGGTCCGTGTCAAGGACTGATTTCAGTTTAAAGAGGAACTTAGAATGCACAGATGTGTGCTTGGTCTCATGCAGTTTTCTTCTCTCCTTGTCCAATAAGATGACTCTTTATATGCAACTAGTTAGTCGTTATAATGATGTTGCACCCACAATGGCATTAGAAATGGAGCTACCAAGCATAAAATCCATAATGTTAAATATGAGGGTATCCCCAAACACAGAAGGATAACTTGGAACACCAGTTCTTCGTGGTGTATATTTTCAATTTGCTATACTTTGAAAATATGTGCAAACGAGAGAGGAACAGTCGAGTCGTTTTTTGATCAATTAATAAGCAACATTTATTCATTTAAAAGAAAACATACTGCAAGAAGGAAGTTAATACTCAACGACAGTGCACTTAACTGCACTCATTGCCTCATACACAGTGTCTCATAGGGTTGCCTATTTGACCTAATTAACTAAATGTTCTGAACTCTAAAATCGCACTTTCCCCAAAGCAACATAGAATATTATATAACGATGTGAGCTAAATGCAGCAGATTGTTACAATGCATAGGTTCTTTGCCCACATTTGGGAAAGCAATTTTTAGCTCCAGGGAACGAATAATCTTCGAAATTAGAGTGTGGGCCATTCTAGATTCGGCATTGTGTAATAAGAAAGTAATAATTAGCAATGTGGTTGTCTGAGACCCCTTGGGGATGCGTGAATAGAACACAATACATTTTCTTCGATGAGTGACATAGTTTAAACTGATACTCGGCTATTGAATCTTAGTAAATGAAATTACGATGATATGAAAGTTGAGTTGGCAATGATAGATTGGGAAACGTTATTTACAAGGATCATAGAATCATAGAATCACCACATTGCACAGACTCGCACTCAGGCTTACCCGGGATGATAGTAGATAGGCAATATCAATAAAAAAGGAGGACATAGGTGAACTGCAAAAGTAGTTTATTCCTGTTATTGTTGTCTGGCACAAAAGTAAAACTGAAGATCGCCAAACTATGGTTTAGAGCCAAAACAAAGATGCTATTATATACAAGGGAGAGGCCAAGAAAGAAAAACCGACTGGAGAGAGAGCAGTATAGAATTCAACAAAGGTGAACCAAAAGACTGATTAAGAAGGGGGTAATGGAGTCCAAGAATATGCTTGCGAGGAACATAAATGCTGACTGTAGGTTTTATGTAGGTATCCGAGGAGATAGAAATTGGTGAAGGCAATTCAGAAACAGGGAAGTTTATAATAGGGAACAAAGAAATGGCTGACCAACTAAATACATCCTTTGGTTCTGTCTTTGCAAATAAGGACAAAAATAAGATACCTCAAATGTTAGGAAACACAGAATTTAATGAGAGGGAGGAACTGAAGGAGATCAGTGGTAGTAGAGAAATGTTCTTGGGAAAACTGATGGGATTGAAGTCCGATGAATCCACAGGGCCTGATAATCTGCATCCAATCGTACACAGGGAAGTAGCCGCACAAATTTGGGATGCACTGTTGGTCATCTTCCAAGATTCTATAGATTCTGGAACAGTTTGTATAGATTGAAAGATAGCTAATGTAATCCTGTTATTTAAAAAAGGGAGTTAGAGAGAAAACAAATAATTATAGATCAGTAAGCCTGACATTGGAAGTGGGAAAACATTCTAAAATATATTATCGAATATTTCAGAACAAAACATTTGAAAAAAATGGCAGGACGGATCAGATTCAGCATAGATTTATACAAGGAAGATCATGTTTCGCAAATCTACTGGAATTCTTCAAGGATGTAACGAGGAATGTTGATGAAGGGGAGTGAGTGGATATGGTTTATTTGGACTTTCAGAAGGCTTTGAACAAACTCTCACATAAGAGATTAGTATGCAAAATTGAAGCGTAGTGTACTGAGATGCAAAGAAAACTGGTTGGCAGACAGGAAACAAAGTGTAGGAATAAACTGGTCTTTTCCCCCACTGACTTCTGGGGTACCTGATGGATTTGTGTTTGGACCCCAGCTATTCATGATTATATTAATGATTTACTTGAGGGAACTACATGTGATATCTTTAACTTTGCAGATGATGCTCAGTGGGAAGGTGAGCTCTGAAGAGGATGCAGAGATCCTTCTTTGTAATTTCGACCAGTTCAGTGAATGGGCAAATGAATGCTAGATGTTGTATAAATTTGAGGCTATCCACTTGGTAACAATAAAAGGAACGCAAATTACTATCTGAATGGCCATAATTTAGGAAAGGGGAATTTGCAACGTGACCTGAGTGTATTCGTACAGCAGTCATTGAATGTAAGCATGCAGATGCAGCAGGTAATGAAAAACCAATGGTATCTTGGCCTTCATGGCACAAGGGCTCAAGTTCAGGTGTAGAAATTATCCACGACCTTGCTGAGGCCACAGCTGGAATATTGTGTGCAATTCTTGCTTAGAGGGAGTGCAAAGAAAGTTTACCAGGCTGACATGTGAGGAGAGATTGAGTCGGCTAGGTTTATAGTCACTGGAGTTCAGAAGAATGAGGGAGAATCTCATACAAACCTATAAAATTCTAACATGACTTGTCGTGGTCAATGAAGGACATTCCCGATGGTGGGGTTGTCCAGTACCAGGTGTCACACTCTGCGGATACAGGGTAGACCATTTAGGACAGAGACAAGAGAAATTTCTTCACTCAGAGAGTGATCAGCCTGTGGCATTCACTACCACAGAAAGCAGTTGAGGCCAAAACATTGCAGCCAGAATTTTCCGGCCAATCATGCAGCCAGGATTCTGTAGTCCCGCCAGCAGAGCACACCCGCCCCCTGATTTCCCACCAGAGTGGGGTGACCTCAATGGGAATTCCCATTGACAGCAGCAGGACCAGAGAATCCCGCCACTCACAAACAATGCGCCATCTCCCGCTGGCAGAAAACCCACAGCTGGTAGGTCAGAAATGTGTTCATGTATGTTTTCAAGATGCAGTCAAATATCGCACTTGAGCTGAAGGGAATGAAAAGATATGGGAAGAAGTTGGGATCAGGCTGACTTGGATGATCACCTCAGATCATAATGAATAGTGCAGCAGGCACAAACGGCCTCCTCCTGCTTCTATTTTCTATGTATCTCTGTTCAAGTTGTGGATTTTAAACGAAACCTCTTAGTATTAACTTGCTTTCAGGTACCTGTTTTCTGAAGCTGGGTGAGGCTTAATGGTAGCTGCTTCTACTGTTTCTGTTTCTCTCGATATCATGCTAAGAATATATAATTGCTTCCCTGTAATGTTACCTATCCTGGAGACCCAGCTTTTCGTTTACAAGTGCCAATTCTCTTATCGCTCCACTGAGAAGTCACCTCTTCTAAGCCCATTGTTTTCTCCCAGTTATGTAAATAAACACTTGCGTTTCTCATTAATATGCTCATTTGCATATCAAAACAACCCTTTCCACAGTTGGGTTTATCAATCCCCTTTCACCCTATTTCGTTACGTTACTTTTTCTCAATTTCAATTTTTAATCCTGTTTTTCCTCAATTTTTAACACCAAAGATAATGAAAAGAAGTGACATCCGTCTATGTCAGAGTTATATGTAACTCTAAGGGAAACATGCAAATTAATTTTCGATGCTCAGTCCCAACAGTTGAACGGTCACATATCTAAATGCTTTGTACATAGATCTGAATAAAAATAAACAGGCAGATCGAATGTTCCTTTAATAACGATTAACTCTATCGCTGCATTGTCATCATGACCGTCTTTTATTCTCTCTTCTGATGATATTTTATAATAATTTTATGGTTATTTATGCTGTAATATTCCTTCAAATCGATGTGACTGGAAAAAATATTTTGATTAAAAATTATTGTTTGGCTGCTTCTTCAGATTACTGTAACTAATTACCCTGGTCTGAACTGTGGATAATTGCCCCACTGGAGGTTTCCCTCAAATATAAATAGCAGTGCTTCGAATACATTCATATTTGATTCAGAATCACTGAGTCGACAGCAACATATTTTATTTGAAGAAAATGGGATACCCAGTAATCTTTCAGATTGAACGCATTTACTACCCAGTTCTTGCAGCTACTGGTGTTCTTGGTAAGGTTTTTGATCCACATTGAACTGTGTACACAAATATTTAGCTGCTTCTCTTCTTTCTTGCTGAACTCTAATACATGTGTGTGACTCGATACTACAAAGTAATATTGTCATTGTTGTACCTGTATTGTTGTTGCTACAGGTAAAACCTATGCTTTTTTTTCATTCTCTGTGGAAGCAAGTATATTTATATAAATACTAAAGCTTAATATGTTTCCATGTGATCAATGCTGCTGTATTCTTTATTTTGTTTAACTCTGCACAATTCTACTCCCTAATGAATTACTGGAATCAGTTGATGGATATGCACAATTGTTTTAAGCATTTAAAAAATATTATTGTCATGCAAAAATAACTAGACTGCATTTTTAAAATAAAAGAGTAGGATAATATATTTCTGACATAATAATTTATCTTTATGTCCACTGTTTGCTCTGTTATGATATATCACTTGGATTGCTGGTACTCAGGCAGAATTTATTTTATTTGCTTTTTAAATTCATATGTGGAATTTGGGCATCACAGGCTGGCGAGCACTTATTGCCAATCCCTAGTTGCCCTTGACAGACAGTTGAGAGTTAACCACATTGCTGGAGTCACATGTAAGCTAGACCAGGTAAGGACAGAAGATTTCAGTCCCAAAATGACCAGATAACTAATTGTACTCAGAGCACTGAAAATTAAAATGATAAAATATTATGTCATCCTACATGACCTTATCATCTTTACCTTTACGATGAAAAGCAACAGGTCAACGTCATCCCACTCTGAGAGTATAAATACTGAACTCACTGGGTGTGCATTTTATTATCTTCAATGAATTAATTCTTATGCAATTCTATCATTTCCATATCAATCCTAGAATGTTTGTTTAAAATTGTCATCCCTGGGTGCAGTGCAAAACATGATGTCTTGGATCTCCCACTATGCAACAGCCGACATTCAAGTCCATGTCAGCAATGTTAGTAAATATCAACCACTGTATATAACGGGAGGCAGAGTTGATAGCAATCACTTTCCATGATCGCCTAACATGATTTTACATCCTTCAATGCTTCACAAGCAAACATAACATACGGACATCCGAATTATGAGCTGGGATAGGCTGCTGTGTACTTCAAATTTGCTCCAAAATTCATTCAGATGATGGCTGATCTGCTTTTATCCTTAACTCTATATTCCTGCCGACATGGCTTGACAAAATGGTTGGCATACAGGAATGCAATAACATGGTCACCAAACAAATGATTCACTGTTAAATAACATGTTGATGTGTAATTGAGAAACGCCGAGTAACTATTTATATAATTGTGCAGCACAGCAAACACAATGATTCTAAATTTTGAGTAGTTGAGACACGGAAAATTAAGGTATCATCTACATTATATTTGTTGCAATCCAGCTCCCCAGTTTTAGAACATAGAACATAGAACAGTACAGCACAGTACAGGCCCTTCGGCCCTCTATGTTGTGCTGAGCTTTGTCCGAAACCAAGATCAAGCTATCTCACTCCCTATCATTCTGGTGTGCTCCATGTGCCTATCCAATAACCACTTGAAAGTTCCTAAAGTGTCCGACTCTACCATCACTGCAGGCAATCCATTCAACACCCCAACCACTCTTCGAGTAACGAACCTACCTCGGACACCCCTCCTATATCTCCCACCATGAAGCTTATAGTTATGCCCCCTAGTAACAGATACATCCACCTGAGGAAATAATCTCTGAATATCCACTCTATCTATCCCACTCATCGTCTTATAAACCGCTATTAAGTCACCTCTCATCCTCCTCTGCTCTAAAGAGAAAAGCCCTGGCTCCCTCAAACCTTCCTCATAAGACCTACCCTCCAAACCAGGCAGTATACTGCTAAATCTCCTTTGCATTCTTTCCAATGCTTCCACGTCCTTCTTATAGTGAGGTGACCGGAACTGCACACAATATTCCAAATGTGGTCTCACCAAGGTCCTGTACAGTTGCAGCATAACCCCACGGCTCTTAAACTCAAACCCCCTGTTAATAAACACTAACACACTATAGGCCTTCTTCACGGCTCTATCCACTTGAGTGGCAAACTTCAGAGATCTGTGGATATGAACCCCAAGATCTCGCTGTTCCTCCACATTCCTCAGAACCCTGCCGTTGACCCTGTAATCTGCATTTAAATTTTTCCTCCCAAAATGAATCAAATCGCACTTATCAGGGTTAAACTCCTCCCCTCCAAGTCATTGATGAAAATCACAGATAGCAGAGGACCCAGCACTGATCCCTGTGGTACACCGCTGGTAACTGGTCTCCAGTCTGAAAATTTTCCATCCACCACCACCCTCTGTCTTCTATGAGATATGATGTGGAGATGCCGGCATTGGACTGGGATGAACACAGTAAGAGTTTTAACAACACCAGGTTAAAGTCCAACAGGTTTATTTAGTAGCAAATACCTTCAGCTTTCGGAGCGCTGCTCCTTCGTCAGATGGAGTGGAAATGTGCTCTCAAACAGGGCACAGACACAAAATCAAGGTACAGAATACTGATTAGAATGTGAATCTCTACAGCCAACCAGCCAACGGAAGAATGAACACCACTCGACAATCACCAGGCAAGACTTTTCTCTTCATGCGGGGGAGCACTTCAGCAGTCATGGGCATTCAGCCTCTGATCTTCAGGTAAGCGTTCTCCAAGGCGGCCTTCACGACACACGACAGCGCAGAGTCGCTGAGCAGAAACTGATAGCCAAGTTCTGCACACATGAGGACGGCCTAAACCGGGATGTTGGATTTATGTCACATTATCAGTAACCCCCACTGCTTGTCTCCTGGACTTGCGGGCTATCCTGTCTGGAGACAATACACATATCTTTAACCTGTGCTTAATGCTCCCTCCACCCACATTGCCTGTGTCTTTAAGATCTGGTTGGTTGTAGGGATTCGCATTCCAATCAGTATTCTGTAACTTGATTTTGTGTTGTGCCCTGTTTGAGACCACATTTCCATTCCATCTGACGAAGGAGCAGTGCTCCGAAAGCTGATGGTATTTGCTACCAAATAAACCTTTTGGACTTTAACTGGTGTTGTTAAAACTCTTTCTATGAGATAACCAGTTACTTATCCATTCAGCCAAATCTCCCTCTATCCCACACCTCCTTACTTTCTTCATGAGCCGACCATGGGGAACCTTATCAAACGCCTCAATAAAATCCATGTATACGACATCAACTGCTCTCCCTTCATCTACACACTTAGTTACCTGCTCAAAGAATTCAATCAAATTTGTGAGGCAGGACTTCCCCTTCACGAATCCGAGTTTACTATCCCGGATTAAGCTGCATGTTTCCAAATGGTCATAAATCCTATCCTATCCCTAAATCCTATACCTCAGGACCTTTTCCATTAACTTTCCAACCACCGAAGTAAGACTAACCGGCCTATAATTGCCAGGGTCATTCCTATTTCCTTTCTTGAACAGAGGAACAACATTCGCCACTCTCCAGTCCTCTGGCACTATCCCCGTGGACAGTGGGGACCCAAAGATCAAAGCCAAAGGCTCTGCAATCTCATCCCTTGCCTCCCAAAGAATCCTAGGAATTTTGGAACAAACTATTGAGCTACAGCGTTACTGTGATTTACACAGCTCTATCTTTTGTTCTCTCCTTCAATTATAACTTAGCGGGTTTGCTCAAGAACGAAAATAATCTGAATGACTGGTTAAATATTTTTTTCATACTTCAGTTTAGTCCACTTCAGTTTAGTCCCAAGTTGGTAACTTGTAAATAAATTGTGTCTCAACGGTGCTCGGGATTGCATTTTTCAATCTTTAATCAAATTTAATGAACAACATATCTCATCAATATTGTAAGTATTCCAATCGTATATGAAACAAATGTAATACATAAATAGTAGCTATGACGAATCCTCTTTTAAAACATTTTGTTGGTTCTATGTTATGTCCAATTTTTAAAGTTGGAATTCAAATTCAAGTTGAAAATTATAATAGATTCTCCAATCTCCAGTCCTTCTCGCAATGCATTTCAGATCACAGAAATCATTTGAAGAGTAATAAACAAACATGCTCTCAACACTGCTCTGCTTTGTCTATTTACTCTAATATCACTGTTTTTTGTTGCTCTTGCAATGAGCATTTTTTTGTTACCTACTCTATTAAAACCCTTCACGATTTTTTAATTCTCCTAGTGCATCTCCCTTTCACTTGCTCTGTTCTCTTTTTACTCTCTTCACATAATTGCGTCATTCCATTCCTTGTACCAATCTAATAAATCTCTGCTCTAACATTTTAAAAGGTTTTGAAAGACTTCCTAAATTTTGGTGCACAGAATTGAAGGTATTGCCCGAGGTGATGCATAAGAAGTGATTGAAGAATGTTTTCCATAACATCCTTGTTTTTGTAAACTTGGCATTATTCATAAAGCCAAATGTCATGTACGTTTTTATAACAGCCTTCTCAAAATTGCTGCCACCTTCACTCCAGTATTTCATTTGTTACTGTGCCATTTAGATGTCTTTTAGATTATCCTGCCAACTGAAACACTTCACATCTATGCAAATTAACTTGTATATGTCCACTATATAACTTTTTCTATGTGCTCTTGAAGTTGTTATGACCTCCCTCACTGTTTATTGCATTTTCACTCAGTGCAGTATCATCCTAATTTTAAAATTAAGCCATGTGTGCTCAAGTGCTGTCACTCTGATATATCAATATGATCAGTAGTCCTACCATCGAAACCTGGGAGATATTCCTGTGTACATTTGGCTGGCCAGAAAAAGAGATACAGTTTACTAGTATTGTCTTCTTTCTCTCACACAACCAATTTTGTGCTCACATGACCAATATCCCGATAGTTGTGTGGTTTTTAATTTTGGTATCATGAATAATTTTAAAACTAAGTTCACATTTTCAAATTGTCATTGGAACTCTGCCCAATACAATGATAGAATTGATACATTACTGCACAAGTTATAAATGATCATACATACTCCCCAATGCCGCTCATATGGACCTACCTTTTCCGATCTTCGATCTGACTCTCTACAAAGTCTGTGTCCATGCCTTATTGTGAATGTCACTGGTGAGAAGGAGTGAGACAAGAGACCCTGCCCAGTGACCAAGATTGAAAATCTCTCGAACTGGATAGACCTCAGTGTTACTGTTCCTTGAAAGACTATCATAATGTCCGGTCTTGACACACATAGTAATTTGGTCAAGTGACTTAATCTTAACGATCGGTGTTGCATCATCTCTCTTATTTTACTGCCTCATTAGTTTCTTATAATATCTTGATTTATTATATTTTTATTTTGTTGCTTCTTACTACTGCGTTTATGCTGGGTCTTTGGTAACGAAGCAAGTCATAAGAGAGATTGCAGAGTCTCGGATTGTAAACTTTAGGGAAAAGTCATCTAAAAGAAGGTTATTCAAGTGCTAATCATCCTTAAATAGATAGATGTCAATTTCATATTTCGGTCCTCGCATTGGCAGGTAGTCTGAATTCAATTTTATTCACTTTTACAATTTGACCAAGTGATATTTAAAACATCAATGTTAGATTTTTGATGAATTCATTGATGCCATTCTTCAGCAATAAGGTGTCAATGTCTTTTACAGATTTTTTTAACTTCTTAGCTCGATTGTTTCAAGCTTACTGTTGATCTTTACTTAGATCTTGTGCTGTCTGTTTTATCCATTTCATAATAATTGCACATACTTTAAAATGATATTGTGCTTGGTAATTGTATGGATATGTAAAATAAATTAATTTCAATTGGTGCATTCTGGTAATATTGTAAATTCTATTCCACTGATGTTTTTGTTGAGACTTCTGGTGCTAAACTGCGTCTGTTTCATTAATTTATTACAGTAAACTCAGTAGCAATTTTGATCCTTCTTCGAGGAAATTGTGGTCTGTCCAAATGCATCACCCGCTACTTGGTGGCAATGTCAGCAGCTGATTTACTACTCGTCATCATTAATATCATACTCAACCGAATTAATAACATTTATTTCCCAATAACTTTCTTGTTCATCACTCCTGTGTGTGCAGTGAGAGTCGTCTTATTACTTGCAGCCCTGGATTGTTCTGTCTGGTTCACAGTCGCTTTCACATTTGATAGGTTTGTGGCTATTTGCTGCCGGAGTCTAAAGGCAAGATATTGCACCGAAAGAACTGCAGCTGTGGTTATAGTAACTGTGAGTGTCATTGGCTGTTTGAGATCAATTCCATGGTATTTTCTATTTGTTCCTTCAATCATTGTTGGCAATGTGCCATGGTACTGCATTCAAAGACCAGACTATTATACCTCATCCTTATGGACAGCATATGAGTGGATTGATAGTATTCTAACACCACTGCTTCCAATTTTATTGATTTTGGTGTTTAATGGTCTGACTATCAAGAACATTTTAGTAGCCAATCAGCACCGCAGAAGGCTCCGTGGTCACGGGAATGGACAGAATCCCATTGATCCTGAAGTAGAGAATCGAAAGAAATCCATTCTTTTGCTCTTCGCTCTGTCTGCTAACTTCATACTTTTTTGGGTTACATATGTTGTACATTCTTTAAACTGGCCAGTTACAAACTATAATTATGCAGAGAAACATCTGAACGGCCCAGTATATGTTGCTCAGCAATTTGGATTCATGCTACGGCTTCTGAGTTCGTGCACCAACACGTGCATTTATGCACTGACACTAAGTAAATTCAGGGAAGAGTTAAAGAATGGGTTGAAATATCCATTTGTTATAGTTGTTAAATTATGTAAGCATTAATTTAAAACTGACGCACAACAAGAGTTGCATTTCAGGAGCCATGGAAAATTGATCTTTCAGAGTTGATCCAAAGAGAAAGCATGATCCAGCGCCACCGTCCAGACCAATCGTGACCCCCCTTCTTTCCCCCACTGAACGCATGCAGAATGGCAGTGGGACACCCCTCCCCCCACCCATCACATGCAGAGTGGCAGCGGGCCCCCTCCCCACCACCGATCGCATGCAGAGTGGCACCAGACACGACTCCCCCCATTGGTCCACCCCTGGCCTTCCCCCATTGGCTTCATCCCGGCAGTGCCCCCACAGGCCCCACCCTTGACACTGCCCCACAGGCCCCACCCCTGGCACTGCCCCACAGGCCCCACCCCTTGGTGCTGACACTGCTTCACCTTGCACTGGTCTCGCTGGGGGGCCTCAATGGCCTCCAGTTCCATTGGCAAGGCCAACTAAGACTGTTCCCCATTCATGGCGAGCAGGTATTTTTCTCACTGGAGATAAACTCTCCCGTCGCAGTCATAAAGGCAAGTGAGCCTGGACGGGCTTGCTAAACACATTGAACTGAATAAACACTTAAATTTAAATAAATCAATCTGCCTCTTGCCCATTTCCGGCGAGAGGCTGACCATGCTGGAAATCTGGATGCCGTAAAATCTTGAGAAGCTGTAAAACTCCGCCCGTAGTGTACATTAAGATGGAGGAATGGGGTTTTGGTATGTAAATCGAGATTTCCCCTGGGGATTTGATTAAAGGAAAAGAATTTGTTTTTTGGTGTGTCGGGTCATGTGATAATTTGTTTAATGGGGGAGCTATTTTTGTTGCAGAGAAACCGCTTTCAGTTTTCTTGGTTTGAAGACTGATCTGCAAGCTGTTCCCTCTCTCGCTTCACAAAATCTCTCTGGAAGCTTCAAGACTGTAACACAATTCATTGGAAATATGCCTGCGTTTGCTAACTGTATTTAAAGTGGCATTTGCATCTAAGAGGAACGTTGCTTATTTGGAACTGAAATAGTGATTAATTGGAGATTAGCGTTGTTCCCTTTCATTTTAAAAATATTTTCAACTATCAATGGCTAAGCTGTTTTCCTTTGTGAGAGTTATGCTTAAACTTTGTTATGAATACAATGTTTTGAGAAAAAAAAGCTCCCTAATTTGTTGTTGTAATTACTCCTGGAGTGAATCATCCCATCCCCACATTTATTCCAAAACAGATTTTTTTTAAATGTTGGACTCTAGTCCGGCTTCCTAACGTAATTTGGGGTTCTGGTCTGGGATGCTAACATAGCATTACGCTAGATTTGACCATTACTGCTATAGCAAGAACACCTGTTGCGGCATAACAATTGATCATTGCAGAGTATGTTTAACCCTTTACATTACATGCTGGGATTAGGGTAATATGGTCAATGTTAAACAACAGCTCCTGAGTGACATACATCTTTTCCAGCCTATTCTGTAGAATGACATCTATCCACTCATTTAACATCATTAGTAACTAGATTGAGTCAATAATTTAACACAGTAGTTTTATGTTAGAGATTGGCCATGTCTTGGAACAGCTTTCCAGAACACCGCCATCAAAGTTACCTGTTATTGATTGTTTCACACATGATATGTCACCTCTGCACGGATGTGGATGTTCCAATATTAAGTGCAGGAGGCATCCAATACAAACATTTTTTCTTTAGATTGAACTTCACATCTATCTAGTACAATATTACATGGTCTGGAGTTAGGAATTTTCATATGCCCATTGTTCTGGGTTGTTTATATTATTTGCATTGCATGATTCAAGCAAGAGTGTTATGCCCTCCAAGAAAAGGAAGCAATTAACCATCTTAACTCAAATTCTTGCTATATTACTACATTGATTATTGTAAGATTATTTTTATGAAACCTTCACAAATGGTTTAAGTTAAGGAGAACTAGATGGATAGAAAAAGCCAAGCAGTTGAGGGAATCAGAACTTTAAAACAATGTATACATAACAACTGTAAAGAAGATACAGAATTGATGACGGCAAAACATCTTTATCTGGAATATGTGAGACTATGGAATTGAGCAGAAAAAAAAGCTTAAATTTAATATATAAATAAATAATAAATAAGTTGAAGTGATGTTGTTTCGAAGTGTGTATCATTTAAGGGACTATGTGCTTATGTGGAAGTTAATTCCAAAAAGGATTTAACAGTTAGACTCAATGCACCCTGTTATACGAGACTGATATATGAACATAATTACATCGGGATAAGAACAATGAGAAAGTCATTCGGCCCATCCAGCCTGCTTCATCACTCACTCAGATAATTGTTGATCTGATCACAACCTATCACCGACCTACACTAACATTTGCTCCCTTGTTTATCAAGAATATATTATAGTTGGTAAAAAATACCTACTGAGACTGGTATGAGTGAAAATAGAGTAGGCTTTATTCTCACAAAGTTGCGGGAGGAATTGACCCCTTGAAAGCGAAAGCCAAAGTTCTCCCTGAACACAGAAAAGTGGGGAATATATACACAGCATGGCTTCTAATACTGGTCACGAATCAATTCCAGACCAGTCACGATTCAAACATATAATCCACAACTGCTGGTCACGAAGCAAGCTTCCAGACCAGCTACAAATCAAAAATATAGCTCTGGTCATGAAGCAAGCCTCAGACCAGTTACAAACTAAAAATACATTTATAGCTTCTGACCATAAACCAGTGTATCTGGCATTCTCAGCTCACGAAGCGCAGGTCTTCTGTTTCCTGTTCTTCCTGTGGTTTCCTTTTGAAGTTCCGGCACTCTTCCAGCTGCCCCAGCAGGAGTTCCTCTTCAAACGCCGATATCGCGCTCCACATCATGGAATTGCTTCCCTTTCGCAAACCACACACAAACTTGTAGTAAAGGTAAGACTTCACAAACACATTCACATTTACATTTGACTATCTATTGTTATAAGAATAAAAGTTAACTGGTATTAATCTCAGAAGCAGTATAAACCTGAGATTAGCCACAATGAAGGGTTATGTTTGTGATACATTCTAGGTACAAAATCCATTAACCCTTTAGGTACAAAATACAATGAATACAAAAAAGATTCACCCTTTCCCTTCTTCAATCCCCCTTTTGGTCGGGGACAAGTTCAAACATGGCCCCATGACCAATTCAGAGCCAAAGGTTACCAATATATATGGGCCTACATCCTTCGTCAGGGAGACTGCCCCTTCTGCCTGTACACTTGCACTCGGCATAATTCAGGCTGTTCATGCAATAATGTCATATAAATACAATCAGCAATAACAATGACAATTAATACAATCAACCTATGCATCCGTTATGATCCCCATGACCTAAACCATTGCCCTAGCCATCCTGGGGGGTTATAATTATGATATTGGCTCCCTTCTTCCCGTATTGTCATCGCTACTCGTTGGATATGATCTGCCAAACGAGTTATATTTTCCAAAACGTCTGGGATATACGTGCAGCATTCGGATTCAATTATAGCGCACGTTCCTCCCTGGAAAGCCAACACATAATCAAGTGTCACTCGGTTCTGTAAAGCAACAGTCCGGACAGCTACAACCTCGGCTGATACTTCAGAGAAGGCTGTGCTCACCTCCTCGAACCGGTCTCTAATTTCATTCGCAATTCTCTCCAAGGTCGAGGCCATACGTATAAGTTCCTGTGCTGCTTTTTCTGTCCCATAAAGTGGGAAAGCTATCATAAAGAACCATTCTGTCTCACATAATGGTGAATATAGGGTACCACATATGCTTACTAACATGATCCTACCCAATCACAAGGAAGCCATGGGTAGGCATTGTTTCCACAGACAAAACAGGCACCATCATATGCAGTCATGCTGCTCATATAAGTAGAGGAGAGGCTGACCAGAACATCAGCAATGGGGCAATGGATTGTAATCTGTTGCACCAAAGCCCAGGCACCACTGGTGACATTAACCTGCTGGGTACAGTAGCTATGGCCAACAAGTATGGTTCCGTTTCCTACCAAGCAGATAGATCCCACACCTTGTTGGTTTTTCACAACATGCCTGATGGGGTTTTAAATGTCACTTTCCTTGTCCCGTCTTGGGTTCCATTCCGATCCAAAATCCCCTCTACTATTCCCGGAGTTAACAAAGGGATAGGGAATAAAGGAGTTTCCCCCCTTTCCTTCGTGCATGGGAATATGTAAGCAGACCCAGCACTTGCTCAAAGTTTTGACTGCAATACATACAAGTGAGACATATACATGAAAGTGTTCATGTGATAGAGTCGGATTTTAGAGGGTTGGTACAATGATCGCTTGGATTGACCAAATCTCGCGTTGATGTACACATCCTCCTGAGCCCTCCGCTGATGCCGGGTACAGGTCCATCCCGGTCCCTCAGCTAAACACCAAAAATTCCAGTTACACCACGTTACATTGCATGGGAGACCCCAATCACCTCGTCCCTCCAACAGAGTTAGCAACATGGCATGGTTAAGGAATCCCAAGCAGCAGTCCCAACGGATTACCTCCCAGGGACTTATTCCATGTGGCGGAAGGTTTCAATAGACAGAGCCATCGTTACAGAGATGCTTGCGACGCTCTGTCCCCAAGTCTACACAATTTCACCTGCACTTCCCCTCCATAACTAGCAGGGCAAGGGTTGTGAGAAGCAGCAAGAAAATCATCCTATCACTGAACTAATAACCCACGTGACCGTTCTACAATGGTCCAAAGGCAATACCGCCCGCACGCCACTGACCGCGAACCCGTTCAGCTTGCTTGGAGGTCAACCGTCTCGCATATCTGTGAATTAAGCACACTACACAATTTTAACCTCATAGGGGCCCTTTCATTTAGGGGCGAACGCAGGTTTCAAGGAGTGATTTTACTAGGACGAAACTTCACACCAATCAGGGAGCATTTCAAGCTCTCTCTCTCTGTGTCACTTTGTTCCGGATTGTCTTTTACCAATTTGCGCATCCCTTTTAGTTGGGTGCTTAGTTCCAAAACATATCTCCTGAATTCATCTGTTACTGAACGTACATCATCGCCCATTCTGTCATTAATTCACAAGGGGTTAATCCGGTTGTCTGGTTTGTGGTAACTCTTAATCTCATCAGTATAGTGGGCAATATCTCTGTCCACAATTTCCCGATATCTGTATGGCTTTAGCTAGTACACTATACAGTTAACTACACATTCCCCCCTTCCATGGAAAGCTTAGTGCGAATTAAGTAACACTTTACACTGGCTTCTTGGCTGCAGTGGGACATCCATTCATTTGTATGTAATCTCGTCAAAATACATTGCACTCCCCATTAAAATCACATGCCATACAGCTCCAATCTTCATATGATGTACTCTTACACTATATCTAATTTGATCATTTGTATGGCGAGGAAAACAGGAAGCTCCTACAGAATTATGTTTATCCATACACAACATATAATATATAACCATATTATACAAAATTGGTGAAGGCTTTTCAGGATTTGATTTTATTCTCGGGTCCATATAGCAGAGCTATACTGTATAATAAAAATAATCAAGTGGCAGTTATATCATACCTCTTTACACATCATAACTGTAATATCCAAACCCTCTTAATCCAAGCCGTTTCCAATTTTAAACTGAGCTCCAGATCAAAACCCCTGCACTTGAGGAAAACAACAGGCGCCAAATCAAAACCAAAGTAGGTACAATACATACTAGTTAATTAATCAGCAACATTTTGGGTTGATTTCAACTGGCTAGATTTTAAGCTTGACAGTGCTCAATATTTGGCAAACTTTGAACAATAGATAGCACATAAAATTCCAACGGCAGTCCATAATTTTAACCAGGTTACAGAATATTAAACTATCAGACATTTGTAAGGGCAATTTGCATTGGCAACTAAGATTTAATTGATTAATCTCCTGTTGGAACTTGAAATAAGCAGAATTAAGATTCATTTCACTAACTTAAAATAATTTAAACTGACTCATAGACAGTACATTTACTACATTCTTTTGTTCTTGTTTATCTACTTTCCCATAAAATTACTTATTTTCTTCTCCCAATTCTCAACTAACTCTCTCATAATCTTCACTTCAGGACAAAGGAGAGAGCACATGGTTCCCTCCAAGGTTTAATCCTTTCTTAACAAAATTCAAACACAGGTTTATTCAAAATTGAAATTGGCTATTTCTTACTTCAATTTATGTACTTTGATTTTGAAATTTCAATTTACCTTCTAATTTTATTTAAACTCTATCAAATCCACTGTTGTAAAATCACAGCAGGGAAGAACATCAAAACAAAAACAACTTTGTCAAACACACACATGGAAGCTTCCAACACTCATTCAAACTTAACACCTTAAACTGAGATGTAAGTAAAACATGTAAAAGAATACAGAACTTGGATTAAGACAGTCACTTTTATTCTTCTTTCTTCCAAACTGTAAGTAAACTCAAACAGAAGTATATTCAAGAAATCTTATCACTTTAATCTTTAACAGTCTTAACACCTCCCCAGCTCTCCTGAGGCTAAACTAAGGTCATTTATTACCCACAATAAACACTCCACAAGAACAAACAAAGGCTTCAACAATTCCTGCTCTCAATTTAATACAACAACAACCACCTACATTCGACTAGCAACCAGATCACACAAACGCACTGAAATACACAAACTAAGGTCTCTCCTATCCACCTCCAGGTATGCCACTAGCCCATTCTACCAACTCATCATAGTTCGGGGTACTGAGAATTCCCATTTTAAGGATTTTTTGGTGAACACTAAAGAATTCATCCTTAAAAGCCGATGAATGCTCGATCTCCTCGACCTGGGTTTCCTTGTCCTGAGCACTCCTGATATACCTGGAACCACCATTCCCCATATTCAGAAGCTCCTTCCCCTTTTAACTGTTTCGTTGTGGTTATTCTGCTCCAGTTAGTAGGAGCATTCCCGAACACTCTCAGAGTTTCAAACTGGGCGAAGGGTGTCTGTTAGGCATCTATTTCTGATGTTAGGCCGACTACATGTGTCCACCGTCCCCCACTATAATCCTGTGCAGGAGGAGTGGTGGGTCCACCTGCCTCCACTTACCCACTGGACAGGCTGCTCTTACCAGCTGGTGCCCTACCCAGATTGTGTCTAATTCTTCCCAGAATTTAGTGTTTGCGCTTCTAGGCTGTAATTTACCCAGGAAAGCCTGGCAATTACCCAGGGAAGCCTGGCAATTATCAGCTGGGCCGAATGGTTTATAATTTACCTTTGGCTGCGCATCTGTCCCCCCTCGGGTTACTGGCGCTAAGTTGTGTTCTGGCGCTTCCCACTCCTCTGGAAGAGCGTTTAGTCCCTGTTGTGTGGACTCATAAGGGGGTAGAGGAATGGTTTTCCTCTCCATTGCTCTTCTTCTAATACTTGGTTCTGTTTCTCCAGTTCCCTTACTCTGGATTCTAACTCCCTAATCCTTTCTTTATCCTCACTCCACTTCTTAGTAGAGGCGACTACTTGCTCAATTAGTCCAGCTAACTGATGAATTAACAATTCTCCTATTTTCTTTGTCATGTTTCTCTTTTCTTTATCCAACCACTTATGCCATTAGACCAGAGGGTAGGGTCAGTTCCACCCCCCTTTTCATGAATTTGTTCCTCTTAGTCATACACTCATGTATCAGGGATTCCGGAGGTACCCACTGTCTCTGTGATCCCGCCATAATACAGATAGGTTTTATACTCACCACCTGGAGCCTTCTATTCTCACTTTTCGCTCTCCCACTCCTCGGCTGTTCTTATCAGATCCAGTGTTACCTGTCAGGGGTGATCAAATCCCTCCATACCACCGCTTACACTATTAAGCTTACACTATTAAGCTTACACTATTAAGCCGGCTTCTACTTCAGTGATCACTCAGTCTCTCTTTCTCACTGACATCTGAACATCACACCTCAAGCACCTTTTTCTTCAGTCTTTACACTCACTTGAGTATTAAAGACAAATGCCTCCTTGTCCGTATAAGTTCAGTTCAAACGTCTTTCACTCTCACATTCTCTCATCACATATGATCAGCCCACTGTAGTTTGGCTCACCCTATTAGGTTCAGAACTCTATTCCAGTACCCAGGTTGTGGCCATTCAAGCTGAGCCCGCAAACAAAGTCCCGCAAACAGATCCTGGGGTGTCAAAGGTTCAGATAGCTCGATTGAGGGTTACAAGTTAGCAAGGAATGAGCTGAAAAAGGGGCTTAGGAGAGCTAGGAGGGGACACGAGAAGTCCTTGGCGGGTCGGATCAAGGAAAACCCCAAGGCTTTTTACTCTTTTGTGAGGAATAAAAGAATGACCAGGGTGAGGTTAGGGCCGGTCAAGGACAGTCGTGGGAACTTGTGTATGGAGTCAGTAGAGACAGGCGAGGTGATGAATGAATACTTTTCTTCAGTGTTCACCAAGGAGAGGGGCCATGTTTTTGAGGAAGAGAATGTGTTACAGGCTAATAGGCTGGAGGAAATAAATGTTCGGAGGGAGGATGTCCTGGCAGTTTTGAATAAACTGAAGGTCGATAAGTACCCTGGGCCTGATGAAATATATCCTAGGATTCTTTGGGAGGCAAGGGATGAGATTGCAGAGCCTTTGGCTTTGATCTTTGGGTCCTCGCTGTCCACGGGGATGTTGCCAGAGGACTGGAGAATGGCGAATGTTGATCCTCTGTTTAAGAAAGGGAATAGAAATGACCCTGGTAATTATAACCGGTTAGTCTTCCTTCGGTGGTTGGTAAATTGATGGAAAAGGTCCTTAGGGATAGGATTTACGACCATTTAGAAAGATGCGGATTAATCCGGGATAGTCAGCATGGATTCGTGAAGGGCAAATCGTGCCTCACAAATTTGATAGAATTTTTTGAGGAGGTAACTAAGTGTGTTGATGAAGGTAGGGCAGCTGATGTCATATACGTGGATTTTAGTAAGGCATTTGATAAGGTCCCCCATGGTCGGCTTATGATGAAAGTGAGGAGGTGTGGGACAGAGGGAAAGTTGGCCGATTGGATAGGTAACTCGCTGTCTGATCGAAGACAGAGGGTGGTGGTGGATGGAAAATGTTCGGATTGGAGGCAGGTTGCTAGCGGAGTGCCGCAGGGATCAGTGCTTGGTCCTCTGCTCTTTGTGATTTTTATTAATGACTTAGAGGAGGGGGCTGAAGGGTGGATCAGTAAATTTGCTGATGACACCAAGATTGGTGGAGTAGTGGATGAGGTGGAGGGCTGTTGTAGGCTGCAAAGAGACATAGATAGGATGCAAAGCTGGGCTGAAAAATGGCAAATGGAGTTTAACCCTGATAAATGTGAGGTGATTCATTTTGGTAGGACTAATTTAAATGTGGATTACAGGATCAAAGGTAGGGTTCTGAAGACTGTGGAGGAACAGAGATCTTGGGGTTCATATCCACAGATCTCTAAGGGTTGCCACTCAAGTGGATAGAGCTGTGAAGAAGGCCTATAGTGTGTTAGCTTTTATTAACAGGGGGTTGGAGTTTAAGAGCCGTGGGGTTATGCTGCAAATGTACAGGACTTTGGTGAGACCACATTTGGGATATTGTGTGCAGTTCTGCTCACCTCACTATAAGAAGGATGTGGAAGCGCTGGAAAAAGTGCAGAGGAGATTTACCAGGATGCTGCCTGGTTTGGAAGGTAGGTCTTATGAGGAAAGGTTGAGGGAGCTAGGGCTGTTCTCTCTGGAGCGGAGGAGGCTGAGGGGAGACTTAATAGTGGTTTATAAAATGATGAAGGGGATAGATAGAGTGAAGGTTCAAAGACTATTTCCTCGGGTGGATGGAGCTATTACAAGGGGGCATAACTATAGGGTTCGTGGTGGGAGATACAGGAAGGATATCAGAGGTAGGTTCTTTACGCAGAGAGTGGTTGGGGTGTGGAATGGACTGCCTGCAGTGATAGTGGAGTCAGACAGTTTAGGAACATTTAAGCGGTTATTGGATAGGCACATGGAGCACACCAGGATGATAGGGAGTGGGATAGCTTAATCTTAGTTTCAGATAAAGCTCGGCACAACATCGTGGGCCGAAGGGCCTGTTCTGTGCTGTACTGTTCTATGTTCTATGAACGTTTATCTATTAGACTTATTTCCGCCGGCTTAGATATGCATTGGTAATTTAATTTGTTGCATTATTTGTGCCTGACTTGTGCAGATATCCTTCATGAATACATCTTTCATTTTAATGGCATGTTAAAAACATTTCTTAGAGACATTAAGATGTTACTTACATATTTTGTATTCTTCTCAAACCACATATTAAAACATTAGCTGCTAAATATCCTCATGTTGGACATTTCGAATTAATCAGAATTCTCAACTCCATTGTGGGACACATAACTCCTCGATTACTTTTTTTAACTGTTTCTGGTGAGAACGTACTTACTGCCGTGCATCCCAGAGGGACGACATTCCACAATGTGCAAGCTCGCCAGTATTTCAGTTACCCACGTAATGTGGTCCCAGCTGTCGGCTGGATGAATTCCACGCGTGGCGTGAAGAGATTGATGATGGAGCCTTGAATGGTCACTTACTGCATTTACTTCCAGGTGGGAAAACCATTATCGGCACTTCGTATACCAAAATTAATTAAGCGAGCCAGGAAAGTAACCAGCTCACCAGTCAGGTCTCCCAGCCTCTTCGCCCATTCTAGGGGGAGGGGGAGCGATAATATAATCCACGTTCGTTTTTGGTAAGAAGTATAATCAGGCCGAACATTTAAGATGTGGCCAAGTCAAGGTCATGTGTTTTACACCAGCTGCCGAAACTTTAATTTTGTAGGAACTCTGCTTTGGCGCAATCACGCTGGCTGCCTGTTTTACACTTCAGTTTATCGTCCGTTCCATTGAAGCCAATTAGGACGGAAATTCAAGTCAACCCGTGCTATACCATTTGTTTAATGCTAATGGCAATGGATGATTTCAACTTCTGCGGGTGGGGTGACCAGACTCACTTTCACCCCAAGCTATAGGATGACAAAGAGACTCCTTCCAGCATGTGGACGGGATCAAAGCTATTTAAAAATTAGCACAAGAAGGTTGATCAGAGCAATTTCAACCCCAAAATGCTGGACTAGCAAAAACAATTCAATTACAGTGTTTTTGGATTTCCCGAGCAATTTCAACCTCGGGGCGACCAGCGTATTTTACTGTTTCTGTCCGAATCTGCACTTACAAATGCAGCGGGTTTCTTTAACTAATGAGTAGTTTGATTTTGGTCTGATTTATGTGAACCAAGATAGCTCATTTGACGTCCTTCTGCTCCCCTTGCTGGGAAACGGAACCCGTTCATCTTCTACTGTACTATCAAGTGAGGTCACTTTCCGGGCAGAACACCCTTGTAATGCATTTTCTGCCCCATCCACCAAGCTTATTCTTACCCCAATTAATGCTGCGGACCTCATGTCTATACAAAGCGGCATTTTGCTGGCCTTTGACCTAAACTTGGCCTTCAGCAGCGTTCATCAGAGGTAACTGATTTTGGAGGAACAATAAGGCGAGAAATTAACACATGCGTTCGCTTGTGCACAATATTTTGAGTTATACGAGCTAATACTTGATAACTACAGGGTTTTTTTCCGGAGAGTTTACTTTCAAGTAACCAGACACGGAACTTTACTGACAAGGAGCCAGTGGTACGAAGTACCAAGGCAAGTGGGGGAAACCTTAATAATGTTTGCACGTCGATTTCCATGATTGAAATAAATCAACGGCTCAGAGGTTTGTGCCAAATGTAATAAATCCGTGTCCAGTGATCCGCAAGATTCTGCAAACAAAATATAATTCACAAACCAGCTACAATAGAAACCGGTAACACCCACATAACCACGCTGAGATGAAAGAAATAAGGAAACAGGTGAAGGGAAAGAATGGAAGAATGAAAGGAGCGAAAGAACGATACAAAGATAGAAAGACAGAAAGAAAGAAGGAAAGATAAAAAGAAATATTTCTGGCCATTCAATGAAAATGTTGCACTCAAGCGACTCTGAATCTGAGAACATGTTGCATCCTTCACTGTTTAAAAAAACATTTTTATCTCACTTTTGAACCTGGAAAGATAATGGGCAGTGTCCCTTGGTTCTGGAATATGTAACTAAACTATTATACAGAGCCACTCCGATACGAGTACGGGTGGTATTCGACTGGGTTGATATGCTTGTAATCCCATGGCTCTGATCCGTGTGGAGTTTGCTACCCAATCCCCAACAGTCAGGCACGTTTTTGTGATAATTTGAATCCATGAGAAATTGAGAGATCTAAACAAGGGAGAGAAACATACTGACCTGGAATGCAGAAGAGAAGAAAGTCGATAATGTTATTCTTTGTCAGATCCAGCAGTTTCCCACTACTTTGGCTGACACGTGTTGTAGAATTTTTATATTATAACATGACAGCAATGGAAACCATACATTGCAGTGATTCTTTATGGACTTTTTCAGAAGTTGGATTTATGCTTTGGAGTTTAAATTGCTGCCCAAATATATTTATTTATGGGTGAATCAGTTAAATTTCAGAGAACAGTTCAAGAGTGCGGTGAAATACCAGTTAACTCCATTAGTTAATGGCTAAATTAACAGCGGAAGACAGAGGCATCTTTAGTCCTTACAAATCATGTTTTCTTTTAGTTCGATACATATTTCAACTGAATTACACGAGGAATCGCCTGTAAGCTGAATATGCAACTCAAATAAGGCTAACCACTGTTTTCTTTTAATACAACTCTAACTTTGAATAGAAAATTGAAATGCTGGAAATACGCAACAGATCTAATAGTATCTGTGGCTAGTAAGGTAGAGCCAAGATATCAGTTTAAGTACTATTTTGATTGCGAGCTTCGACTTTTGATCGCCTTTCTGGAAAGGACCACTTGCTTGCTGCACTCTATATTTATAAGTTAAATGTTCACTTAGCTGTCTGATGTGCAATTAGTTGGCAAATTTCAGAAACAGAGCCTCGTCAATGCGTAGGCAGACAGATCTAAGCTATAGTTTAGATTGTTGCATAACACATATTATAGAAGAAAGACGCTTTTCTCAACAACGATCTACTGGTGCTTTTGAGTCTGACGAATCCTCTCCCTTTGCAACGTTTTAATCTTAGCAGATTAGCATATTTTCTATTCACTTCTTGTTTCTTATTTATCTGTTTTTTCAGAGTACTATTCTGTGCATCCAAGCTTTTTGACTCAGTCACTTCCTATTGGACCGTGTGCCGCATCACAACTACACTTTGATTTATTTCCTTGTCCATTTCCTTATTGACTATTACTGCTAAGGGTCTGAGACTGAAGCTTTCAAATTTCTGTTCACATTTATTCCCGGGATGTACTTCCAACCTACATCGG
This sequence comes from Mustelus asterias, assembly GCF_964213995.1. Lineage (NCBI taxonomy): Eukaryota > Metazoa > Chordata > Chondrichthyes > Carcharhiniformes > Triakidae > Mustelus > Mustelus asterias. The sequence continues at coordinate 93,368,030 of NC_135816.1, forward strand.
TTCCATCAAGGAGATGGCATTTTCCACATTCGTAACATCATCTGCCTCTGCCCATCGTATTCCATCTGTCGCTGTAAACTTCATCATGGCCATTCTAACCTCTCCACCCGAGTATTACAAAGCTCACCCGATGGCCTCCCACCATTTAATATCCAAAACACTGAGCACAACCAATTCATTGCTGCTCATTTGATGATCATCCCGTCAATCCATTTACCCTGCTCTCGGTGGCTACCTGGCAAAAAATACCGCAAATCTGCTTAAAATCTTTACACGGTCGCACCCTAACAATTGCTGAAACGTCGTCGAGCTCGACGTTATTTGAGAGCTTCCAGTTGTAAAATCTGAAGCATACCGATTTGATTCAATCATCATTTTCAGCAGTCTCGGTCCTGAGTTCTGGAAGAGTCCCAATAAATGTTAATAATTCTTTTGCTGTACCCCATCCACATCACACCTCCGCCCCCCCCCCCCCCCCCCTTTCCTCTCTTGGACTCTGCTAAAAACCTAACTCTCTGTCTAAGCATTCAGAGTTAGTTCAACATAAACTTAAAGGACTAGGTTTCATTTTATATTGAGCTCAACTGAAGCAGATTGTGATGTTTTTAAACTCCGTTAAATGCCTTATACAAATATAACGTTTTATGATACGCATACATTGCAAATATAAATCATTTTCTATGATCACGACAAGTAACATATCCATATCCGATTTACCATGCCTTTTCATGTGTTTGTATTACACAATTAAGCCATCAGCTCCAAGATTCTATTCCGATACGACCAGAAGCACTATTGCTCCTTTGATCAGCTGATGCTATTAACATATTCTTCTTTTAATTTGCCATCGTTTTTACCTTAAACGTTTCAATTCACTCCAATGATCCATTGAAGTAGTCGGCTCCACATTCCAGGTAATTGTTGGGTAAATGCGATTCCACTAATATCCATTTTAACTTTTGACTGTAACTGACTAGGTTTTTGTTTACTATTCATTTATGGAATGTGGGAGTCGGCGGCTGGCCAGCAGTTATTCCAAAATAATTCCATGTACCTTACTTGAGCCCATGCACCTTCTGACGGCCAAACCAGAAGGAAGCATGGGCTCAAGTAAAGCACGAGGAAGGCTTTCAAACAGAAGGCTGATAATTTTTAATATAATGGCCCGCGACTTTTTGGTTCCAGAAGTTCGGGCGTATGGGGTTCCCCAAAGTTAACGAAGCAAGCCCCCTGGAAAATCGAAGGTACGGATTTACCCGGCATTTGTCCAAGAGACCTTTTTCATTTAATTTGTTATTGAGACATGTACTAGCATACAATGAAAAATATTGTTTGTTGTGCGCTATACAGACAAAGCATACCATACTTAGCGAAGGAAAGGAGAATGTGCAGAATGTACTGTTACAGTCATAGCTAGGGTGTAGAGAACGATAAATTTAATACGAGGTAGGTCCATCTAAAAGTCTGATCGCAGCAGGGAAAAAGCTGTTTCTGAGTCGGTTGGTAAGTGTCCTCAAACTTTTGTATCTTTTTTTCGATAGAAGAAGGTGGAAGACAGCATGTCGAGGATGCGTGGGGTCCAGGATTATGCTGGCTCCTTTTTCGAAGCTGCTGGATGTGAAGGCAGCGTCAATGGATGAGAGGCTGTTTTGCGTGATCGATTGGACTTCTTTCACGATCCTTTGTAGTTTTTTGCGGTCTTCAACAGAGCAGGAGCCAGACAAAGCTGTGATAGAATCAGAGAGAATGCTTTCCATAGTTCATCTGTAGAAGCTGGTGAGAGTGATAGCGGACATGTGAAATTTCCTTAGTCTCCTGTGAAAGTGGAGGCGTTGGTGCACTTACTTAATTATGGCATTGGCGTTGAGGGACCAGGACAGGTTGTTGGTGATCTGGACGCCTAGAACCTGGGCGTTGTTGACCATTTCCACTTCGTCCCCGTTATGTAGACAGTGGGATGTCCTTCAGTATGCTTTCTGAATTCGATGACTATCTCCTTCGTTTTGTTGACATTGAGGAAGAGATTATTGTCGTCGCACCAGTTCACAAGATTCTCTGTCTCTTTCCTATGCTCCATCTCATCGTTGTCTGAGATCCAACCCACAACAGTGGTGTCATCAGCAAGCTTGATAATCAATTGAAAGGAAATTTAGCCACACAAGCATCGATGCATAAGTACCTAACTACCCATGGAAAATTGTACGCGTTTGGAAGTAACCAACAAAACGAATTTAATCACTAACTTTAATCGGTCGGCCATGAAACCCTGATAGTTACTCTGAAAGGAGTAGAAGAGAGAAAAGCTGTTCTAATCTCAGCCAAACTATTATAAAGACCAAGACCTATCACAAGGAGCAAGAGTACATTTTTACTGGGGACTGAACATAATGCTGTCTATCCTCTTCATAAATGAAAGTTTTATTCACTTAAAGCATAATGTTCAGCAGGCACACTGATATTTATTTCTACAATGGAGGATTGAGAAAAGGTCGTGTGATAAAGTTCTGTGTAGATGTACATGTTGACATTGCGTTTTCAGAATCAACGAATCATAGATTGCTTTTCGTGCAGAAGGAGGCATTTTGGCTTCAGCAGAGTATCTTACCCGGGTCCTCTCTGCCTTCATAATCTGTATCCCCATACGGCTAATCCATCTAATTTAGATATTGTGGACCACAAAGGGGCAATTTACCATGGTCAATCGCCTAAGGTGCAAATATTGTATTACGGAGGAAAACGGAGCAGACAGTGGAAAACCACACAGAATGCACAAACTCCATACAGACGGCACCTGAAGCCGGAATTGAACCTGGGTCCCTGGCACTGTGAGGCAGTGCAACCTATGAGTCTGCCACCATGCCGCCAAAGCCAAGCATATAGATTGGCAATAGAAAAAAAACAAATGCAGTTGAGGATAGCCAAGTCAGTCGTTCTCTTCCTGTCCCCAACAAGAAGAGAACACTCTTGCCTGGTGATTGTCGAGCCGTGTTCATTCATCCGTTGTCATATGAACACAAGAGTGTTTTCTTCCTGTTGGGAAACACTTCAGCGGCCACGGGCATTCGGCCTCTGATCTTCGGTTAAGCGTTCTCCAAGGCGGCCTTCATGAAACACGACAACGCAGAGTAAATTGAGCAGAGCCTGATAACCAAGTTCCTCACACATGAGGACGGCCTCAACCGGGATCTTGGGTTCATGTCACACTCCCTGTAACCCCCACGACTTGCCTGGGCTTGCAAAATCTCACTAACTGTCCTGGCTGGAGAAAATATACATCTCTTTACCCTGTGCTTAACCCTCTCTCCACTCACATTGTCTGTACCTTTAAGACTTGATTACCTGTAAAGACTCTCATTCTAACCATTATTTCGTAAATTGAGTTTGTGTCTTTATATGCCCTGTTTGTGAACAGAATACCCACTCACCTGATGAAGGGGCAGCGCTCCAAATGCAGTGGCTTGTGCTACCAAATAAACCTGTTGGACTTTAACCTGGTGTTGTGAGACTTCTTATTCTGTTTACCCAGTCCAACGCTCGCATTTCCACGTCATGATTCAGTCAGCCATTCAATCAATAGGAACCAGTTATGGATAATACATGCTAAATTTGCCTGGATGCCCACAGTTCATGCACGATATGTTTTAAATGCAATGCAAGGGTTTTATTGGAATATTGTAGATAGTTAGGGCAAGTGGACCTTTTTAGTGTAGCTTCATACACACACACACAGATTTTTGGGGACAAAACAGAATGTCGTGTATAAATGGCATAGGTGTGCTGAAGCGTGCATTGTCCTAATAAAGGTCGATGGGATGAACATAAGCTATGAAGTTGGGCGAAATAGATCGATGAAGATGAACAGGAGGAATTATGCTGCCTGCAACATCTATGCCATTCTATTGAACAAATTTGTCATATTCAAGGGTCCGTGTCAAGGACTGATTTCAGTTTAAAGAGGAACTTAGAATGCACAGATGTGTGCTTGGTCTCATGCAGTTTTCTTCTCTCCTTGTCCTATAAGATGACTCTTTATATGCAACTAGTTAGTCGTTATAATGATGTTGCACCCACAATGGCATTAGAAATGGAGCTACCAAGTATAAAATCCATGATGTTAAATATGAGGGGATCCCCAAACCCAGAAGGATAACTTGGAACACCAGTTCTTCGTGGTGTATATTTTCAATTTGCTATACTTTGAAAATATGTGCAAACGATAGAGGAACAGTCGAGTCGTTTTTTGATCAATTAATAAGCAACATTTATTAACTTAAAAGAAAACATACTGCAAGAAGGAAGTTAATACTCAACGACAGTGCACTTAACTGCACTCATTGCTACATACACAGTGTCTCATAAGGTTGCCTATTTGTCCTAATTAACTACCTGTTCTGAACTCTAAAATCGCTCTTTCCCCAAAGCAACATCGAATCTTATATAACGATGTGAGCTAAATGCAGCAGATTGTTACAATGCATAGTTTCTTTGCCCACATTTGGGAAAGCAATTTTTAGCTCCAGGGAACGAATAATCTTCGAAATTAGAGTGTGGGCCATTCTAGATTCGGCATTGTGTAATAAGAAAGTAATAATTGGCAATGTGGTTGTCTGAGACCCCTTGGGGATGCGTGAATAGAACACAATACATTTTTTTCGATGAGTGACATATTTTAAACTGATACTCGGCTATTGAATCTTAGTAAATGAAATTACGATGATATGAAAGTTGAGTTGGCAATGATAGATTGGGAAACGTTATTTACAAGGATCATAGAATCATAGAATCACCACATTGCACAGACTCGCACTCAGGCTTACCCAGGATGATGGTGGATAGGCAATATCAATAAAAAAGGAGGACATAGGTGAACTGCAAAAGTAGTTTATTCCTGTTATTGTTGTCTGGCACAAAAGTAAAACTGAAGATCGCCAAACTATGGTTTAGAGCCAAAACAAAGTTGCTATTATATACAAGGGAGAGGCCAAGAAAGAAAAACGGACTGGAGAGAGAGCAGTATAGAATTCAGCAAAGGTGAACCAAAAGACTGATTAAGAAGGGGGAAATGGAGTCCAAGAATATGTTTGCGAGGAACATAAATGCTGACTGTAAGTTTTATGTAGGTATCCGAGGAGATAGAGATTGGTGAAGGCAATTCAGAAACGGGGAAGTTTATAATAGGAAACAAAGAAATGGCTGACCAACTAAAAACATCCTTTGGTTCTGTCTTTGCAAATAAGGACAAAAATAAGATACCTCAAATGTTAGGAAACACAGAATTTAATGAGAGGGAGGAACTGAAGGCGATCAGGGGTAGGTTCTTTACCCAGAGGGTGGTGAGGGATTGGAATGCCCTGCCAGCATCAGTAGTAAATGCGCCTAGTTTGGGGGCGTTTAAGAGATCCGTAGATAGGTTCATGGACGAAAAGAAATTGGTTTAGGTTGGAGGGTCACAGTTTTTTTTTAACTGGTCGGTGCAACATCGTGGGCCGAAGGGCCTGTTCTGCGCTGTAATGTTCTATGTTCTATGTTCTATGTTCTAGTGGTAGTAGAGAAATGTTCTTGGGAAAACTGATGGGATTGAAGTCCGATGAATCCACAGGGCCTGATAATCTACATCCAATCGTACACAGGGAAGTAGCCGCACAAATTTGGGATGCATTGGTGGTCATCTTCCAAGATTCTATAGATTCTGGAACAGTTTGTATAGATTGAAAGATAGCTAATGTAACCCTGTTATTTAAAAAAGGGAGTTAGAGAGAAAACAAAGAAATATAGATCAGTAAGCCTGACATTGGTAGTGGGAAAACATTCTAAAATATATTATCGAATATTTCATCACAAAACATTTGAAAAAAATGGCAGGACGGATCAGATTCAGCATAGATTTATACAAGCAGGATTATGTTTCGCAAATCTACTGGAATTCTTCAAGGATGTAACGAGGAATGTTGATGAAGGGAAGTGAGTGGATATGGTTTATTTGGACTTTCAGAAGGCTTTGAACAAACTCTCACATAAGAGATTAGTATGCAAAATTGAAGCGTAGTGTACTGAGATGCAAAGAAAACTGGTTGGCAGACAGGAAACAAAGTGTAGGAATAAACTGGTCTTTTCCCCCACTGACTTGTGGGGTACCTGATGGATTTGTGTTTGGACCCCAGCTATTCATGATTATATTAATGATTTACTTGAGGGAACTACATGTGATATCTTTAACTTTGCAGATGATGCTCAGTGGGAAGGTGAGCTCTGAAGAGGATGCAGAGATCCTTCTTTGTAATTTCGACCAGTTCAGTGAATGGGCAAATGAATGCTAGATGTTGTATAAATTTGAGGCTATCCACTTGGTAACAATAAAAGGAACGCAAATTACTATCTGAATGGCCATAATTTAGGAAAGGGGAATTTGCAACGAGACCTGGGTGCATTCGTACAGCAGTCATTGAATGTAAGCATGCAGATGCAGCAGGTAATGAAAAACCAATGGTATCTTGGCCTTCATGGCGCAAGGGCTCAAGTTCAGGTGTAGAAATTATCCACGACCTTGCTGAGGCCACAGCTGGAATATTGTGTGCAATTCTTGCTTAGAGGGAGTGCAAAGAAAGTTTACCAGGCTGACATGTGAGGAGAGATTGAGTCGGCTAGGTTTATAGTCACTGGAGTTCAGAAGAATGAGGGAGAATCACATACAAATCTATAAAATTCTAACATGACTTGTCAAGGTCAATGAAAGACATTCGCGATGGTGGGGTTGTCCAGTACCAGGTGTCACACTCTGCGGATACAGGGTAGACCATTTAGGACAGAGACAGGAGAAATTTCTTCACCCAGAGAGTGATCAGCCTGTGGCATTCACTACCACAGAAACCAGTTGAGGCCAAAACATTGCAGCCAGAATTTTCCGGCCAATCATGCGGCCCGCCAGCAGAGCACACTCGCCCGCTGATTTCCCACCAGAGTGGGGTGACCTCAATGGGAATGCCCACTGACAGCAGCAGGACCAGAGAATCCCGCCACTCACAAACAATGTGCCATCTCCCGCTGGCAGAAAACCCACAGCTGGTAGGTCAGAAATGTGTTCATGTATGTTTTCAAGATGCAGTCAAATATCGCATTGAGCTGAAGGGAATGAAAAGATATGGGAAGAAGTTGGGATCAGGCTGACTTGGATGATCACCTCAGATCATAATGAATAGTGCAGCAGGCACAAACGGCCTCCTCCTGCTTCTATTTTCCATGTATCTCTATTCAAGTTGTGGATTTTAAACGAAACCTCTTAGTATTAACTTGCTTTCAGGTACCTGTTTTCTGCAGCTGGGTGAGGTTTAATGGTAGCTGCTTCTACTGTTTCTGTTTCTCTCGATATCATGCTAAGAATATATAATTGCTTCCCTTTAATGTTACCTATCCTGTAGACCCAGCTTTTCGTTTACAAGTGCCAATTCTCTTATCGCTCCACTTAGAAGTCACCTCTTCTAAGCCCATTGTTTTCTCCCAGTTATGTAAATAAACACTTGCGTTTCTCGTTAATATGCTCATTTGCATATCAAAACAACCCTTTACACAGTTGGGTTTATCAATCCCCTTTCACCCTATTTCGTTACGTTACTTTTTCTCAATTTCAATTTTTAATCCTGTTTTTCCTCAATTTTTAACACCAAAGATAATGAAAAGAAGTGACATCCGTCTATGTCAGAGTTATATGTACCTCTAAGGGAAACATGCAAATTAATTTTCGATGCTCAGTCCCAACAGTTGAACGGTCACATATCTAAATGCTTTGTACACAGATCTGAATAACAATAAACAGGCAGATCGAATGTTCCTTTAATAACGGTTAACTCTATCGCTGCATTGTCATCATGACCATCTTTTATTCTCTCTTCTGATGATATTTTATAATAATTTTATGGTTATTTATGCTGTAATATTCCTTCAAATCGATGTGACTGGAAAAAATATTTTGATTAAAAATTATTGTTTGGCTGCTTCTTCAGATTACTGTAACTAATTACCCTCGTCTGAACTGTGGATAATTGCCTCACTGGAGGTTTCCCTCAAATATAAATAGCAGTGCTTCGAATACATTCATATTTGACTCAGAATCACTGAGTCGACAGCAACATATTTTATTTGAAGAAAATGGGATACCCAGTAATCTTTCAGATTGAACGCATTTACTACCCAGTTCTTGCAGCTACTGGTGTTCTTGGTAAGGTTTTTGATCCACATTGAACTGTGTACACAAATATTTAGCTGCTTCTCTTCTTTCTTGCTGAACTCTAATACATGTGTGTGACTCGATAATACAAAGTAATATTGTCATTGTTGTACCTGTATTGTTGTTGCTACAGGTAAAACCTACGCTTTTTTTTTATTCTCTGTGGAAGCAAGTATATTTATATAAATACTAAAGCTTAATATGTTTCCATGTGATCAATGCTGCTGTATTCTTTATTTTGTTTAACTCTGCACAATTCTACTCCCTAATGAATTACTGGAATCAGTTGATGGATATGCACAATTGTTTTAAGCATTTAAAAAATATTATTGTCATGCAAAAATAACTAGACTGCATTTTTAAAATAAAAGAGTAGGATAATATATTTCTGACATAATAATTTATCTTTATGTCCACTGTTTGCTCTGTTATGACATATCACTTGGATTGCTGGTACTCAGGCAGAATTTATTTTATTTGCTTTTTAAATTCATATGTGGAATTTGGGCATCACTGGCTGGCCAGCACTTATTGCCAATCCCTTGACAGACAGTTGAGAGTTAACCACATTGCTGGTGTCACATGTAAGGTAGACCAGGTAAGGACAGAAGATTTCAGTCCCAAAATGACCAGATAACTAATTGTACTCAGAGCACTGAAAATTAAAATGATAAAATATTATGTCATCCTACATGACCTTATCATCTTTACCTTTACGATGAAAAGCAACAGGTCAACGTCATCCCACTCTGAGAGTATAAATACTGAACTCACTGGGTGTGCATTTTATTATCTTCAATGAATTAATTCTTATGCAATTCTATCATTTCCATATCAATCCTAGAATGTGTGTTTAAAATTGTCATCCCTGGGTGCAGGGCAAAACATGATGTCTTGGATCTCCCACTATGCAACAGCCGACATTCAAGTCCATGTCAGCAATGTTAGTAAATATCAACCACTGTATATAACGGGAGGCAGAGTTGATAGCAATCACTTTCCATGATCGCCTAACATGATTTTACATCCTTCAATGCTTCACAAGCAAACATAACATACGGACATCCGAATTATGAGCTGGGATAGGCTGCTGTGTACTTCAAATTTGCTCCAAAATTCATTCAGATGATGGCTGATCTGCTTTTATCCTTAACTCTATATTCCTGCCTACATGGCTTGACAAAATGGTTGGCATACAGGAATGCAATAACATGGTCACCAAACAAATGATTCACTGTTAAATAACATGTTAATGCGTAATTGAAAAATGCCGAATAACTATTTATATAATTGTGCAGCACAGCAAACACAATGATTCTAAATTTTGAGTAGTTGAGACACGGAAAATTAAGGTATCATCTACATTATATTTGTTGCAATCCAGCTCCCCCGTTTTAGAACATAGAACATAGAACAGTACAGCACAGTACAGGCCCTTCGGCCCTCTATGTTGTGCTGAGCTTTATCCGAAACCAAGATCAAGCTATCTCACTCCCTATCATTCTGGTGTGCTCCATGTGCCTATCCAATAACCACTTGAAAGTTCCTAAAGTGTCCGGCTCGACCATCACTGCAGGCAATCCATTCAACACCCCAACCACTCTTCGAGTAACGAACCTACCTCGGACACCCCTCCTATATCTTCCACCATGAAGCTTATAGTTATGCTCCCTGCTAACAGATACATCCACCCGAGGAAATAGTCTCTGAATATCCACTCTATCTATCCCACTCATCGTCTTATAAACCACTATTAAGTCACCTCTCATCCTCCTCTGCTCTAAAGAGAAAAGCCCTGGCTCCCTCAAACCTTCCTCATAAGACCTACCCTCCAAACCAGGCAGTATTCTGCTTAATCTCCTTTGCACTCTTTCCAATGCTTCCACGTCCTTCTTATGGTGAGGTGACCGGAACTGCACACAATATTCCAAATGTGGTCTCACCAAGGTCCTGTATAGTTGCAACATAACCCCACGGCTCTTAAACTCAAACCCCCTGTTAATAAACACTAACACACTATAGGCCTTCTTCACGGCTCTATCCACTTGAGTGGCAAACTTCAGAGATCTGTGGATATGAACCCCAAGATCTCGCTGTTCCTCCACATTCCTCAGAACCCTGCCGTTGACCCTGTAATCTGCATTTAAATCTTTCCTCCCAAAATGAATCAAATCGCACTTATCAGGGTTAAACTCCTCCCCTCCAAGTCATTGATAAAAATCACAGATAGCAGAGGACCCAGCACTGATCCCTGTGGTACACCGCTGGTAACTGGTCTCCAGTCTGAAAATTTTCCATCCACCACCACCCTCTGTCTTCTATGAGATATGATGTGGAGATGCCGGCATTGGACTGGGATGAACACAGTAAGAGTTTTAACAACACCAGGTTAAAGTCCAACAGGTTTATTTAGTAGCAAATAACTTCAGCTTTCGGAGCGCTGCTCCTTCGTCAGATGGAGTGGAAATGTGCTCTCAAACAGGGCACAGACACAAAATCAAGTTACAGAATACTGATTAGAATGTGAATCCCTACAGCCAACCAGCCAATGGATGAATGAACACCGCTCGACAATCACCAGGCAAGACTGTTCTCTTCCTGTGGGGGAGCACTTCAGCAGTCATGGGCATTCAGCCTCTGATCTTCAGGTAAGCGTTCTCCAAGGCGGCCTTCACGACACACGACAGCGCAGAGTAGCTGAGCAGAAACTGATAGCCAAGTTCCGCACACATGAGGACGGCCTAAACCGGGATGTTGGATTTATGTCACATTATCAGTAACCCCCGCAGCTTGTCTCCTGGACTTGCGGGCTATCCTGTCTGGAGACAATACACATATCTTTAACCTGTGCTTAATGCTCCCTCCACCCACATTGTCTGTATCTTTAAGATCTGGTTGGTTGTAGGGATTCGCATTCTAATCAGTATTCTGTAACTTGATTTTGTGTTGTGCCCTGTTTGAGACCACATTTCCATTCCATCTGACGAAGGAGCAGTGCTCCAAAAGCTGATGGTATTTGCTACCAAATAAACCTTTTGGACTTTAACCTGGTGTTGTTAAAACTCTTTCTATGAGATAACCAGTTACTTATCCATTCAGCCAAATCTCCCTCTATCCCACACCTCCTTACTTTCTTCATGAGCCGACCATGGGGAACCTTATCAAACGCCTCAATAAAATCCATGTATACGACATCAACTGCTCTACCTTCATCTACACACTTAGTTACCTGCTCAAAGAATTCAATCAAATTTGTGAGGCAAGACTTCCCCTTCACGAATCCGTGTTAACTATCCCAGATTAAGCTGCATGTTTCCAAATGGTCATAAATCCTATCCTATCCCTAAATCCTATACCTCAGGACCTTTTCCATTAACTTTCCAACCACCGAAGTAAGACTAACCGGCCTATAATTGCCAGGGTCATTCCTATTTCCTTTCTTGAACAGAGGAACAACATTCGCCACTCTCCAGTCCTCTGGCACTATCCCCGTGGACAGTGGGGACCCAAAGATCAAAGCCAAAGGCTCTGCAATCTCATCCCTTGCCTCCCAAAGAATACTAGGAATTTTGGAACAAACTATTGAGCTACAGCATTACTGTGATTTACACAGCTCTATCTTTTGTTCTCTCCTTCAATTATAACTTAGTGGGTTTGCTCAAGAACTAAAATAAACTGAATGACTGGTTAAATATTTTTTTCATACTTCAGTTTAGTCCACTTCAGTTTAGTCCCAAGTTGGTAACTTGTAAATAAATTGTGTCTCAACGGTGCTCGGGATTGCATTTTTCAATCTTTAATCAAATTTAATTAACAACATATCTCATCAATATTGTAATTATTCCAATCGTATATGAAACAAATGTAATACATAAATAGTAGCTATGACGAATCCTCTTTTAAAACATTTTGTTGGTTCTATGTTATGTCCAATTTTTAAAGTTGGAATTCAAATTCAAGTTGAAAATTATAATAGATTCTCCAATCTCCAGTCCTTCTCGCAATGCATTTCAGATCATAGAAATCATTTGAAGAGTAATAAACAAACATGCTCTCAACACTGCTCTGCTTTGTCTATTTACACTAATATCACTGTTTTTGTTGCTCTTGCAATGAGCATTTTTTTGCTAACTACTCTATTAAAACCCTTCACGATTTTTTAATTCTCCTAGTGCATCTCCCTTTCACTTGCTCTGTTCTCTTTTTACTCTCTTCACATAATTGCGTCATTCCATTCCTTGTACCAATCTAATAAATCTCTGCTCTAACATTTTAAAAGGTTTTGAAAGACTTCCTAAATTTTGGTGCACAGAATTGAAGGTATTGCCCGAGGTGATGCATAAGAAGTGATTGAAGAATGTTTTCCATAACATCCTTGTTTTTGTAAACTTGGCATTATTCATAAAGCCAAATGTCATGTACGTTTTTATAACAGCCTTCTCAAAATTGCTGCCACCTTCACTCCAGTATTTCATTTGTTACTGTGCCATTTAGATGTCTTTTAGATTATCCTGCCAACTGAAACACTTCACATCTATGCAAATTAACTTGTATATGTCCACTATATAACTTTTTCTATGTGCTTTTGAAGTTGTTATGACCTCCCTCACTGTTATTGCATTTTCACTCAGTGCAGTATCATCCTAATTTTAAAATTAAGCCATGTGTGCTCAAGTGCTGTCACTCTGATATATCAATATGATCAGTAGTCCTACCATCGAAACCTGGGAGATATTCCTGTATACATTTGACTGGCCAGAAAAAGAGATACAGTTTACTAGTATTGTCTTCTTTCTCTCACACAACCAATTTTGTGCTCACATGACCAATATCCCGATAGTTGTATGGTTTTTAATTTTGGTATCATGAATAATTTTAAAACTAAGTTCACATTTTCAAATTGTCATTGGAACTCTGCCCAATACAATGATAGAATTGATACATTACTGCACAAGTTATAAATGATCATACATACTCCCCAATGCCGCTCATATGCACCTACCTTTTCCGATCTTCGATCTGACTCTCTACAAGTCTGTGTCCATGCCTTATTGTGAATGTCACTGGTGAGAAGGAGTGAGACAAGAGACCCTGCCCAGTGACCAAGATTGAAAATCTCTTGAACTGGATAGACCTCAGTGTTACTGTTCCTTGAAAGACTATCATAATGTCCGGTCTTGACACACATAGTAATTTGGTCAAGTGACTTAATCTTAATGATCGGTATTGCATCATCTCTCTTATTTTACTGCCTCGTTCGTTTCTTATAATATCTTGATTTATTATTTTTTTTATTTTGTTGCTTCTTACTACTGCATTTTATGCTGGGTCTTTGGTAACGAAGCAAGTCATAAGAGAGATTGCAGAGTCTCGGATTGTAAATTTTTAGGGAAAAGTCATCTAAAAGAAGGTTATTCAAGTGCCAATCATCCTTAAATAGATAGATGTCTATTTCATATTTCGGTCCTCGCATTGGCAGGTTGTCTGAATTCAAATTTATTCACTTTTACAGTTTGACCAAGTGATATTTAAAACACCAAAGTTAGATTTTTGATGAATTCATTGAAGCCATTCTTCAGCAATAAGGTGTCAATGTCTTTTACAGATTTTTTTAACTTCTTAGCTCTATTGTTTCAAGCTTACTGTTGATCTTTACTTAGATCTTGTGCTGTCTGTTTTATCCATTTCATAATAATTGCACATACTTTAAAATGATATTGTGCTTGGTAATTGTATGGATATGTAAAATAAATTAATTTCAATTGGTGCATTCTGGTAATATTGCAAATTCTATTCCACTGATGTTTTTGTTGAGACTTCTGGTGCTAAACTGCGTCTGTTTCATTAATTTATTACAGTAAACTCAGTAGCAATTTTGATCCTTCTTCGAGGAAATTGTGGTCTGTCCAAATGCATCACCCGCTACTTGGTGGCAATGTCAGCAGCTGATTTACTACTCGTCATCATTAATATCATACTCAACCGAATTAATAACATTTATTTCCCAATAACTTTCTTGTTCATCACTCCTGTGTGTGCAGTGAGAGTCGTCTTATTACTTGCAGCCCTGGATTGTTCTGTCTGGTTCACAGTCGCTTTCACATTTGATAGGTTTGTGGCTATTTGCTGCCGGAGTCTAAAGGCAAGATATTGCACCGAAAGAACTGCAGCTGTGGTTATAGTAACTGTGAGTGTCATTGGCTGTTTGAGATCAATTCCATGGTATTTTCTATTTGTTCCTTCAATCATTGTTGGCAATGTGCCATGGTACTGCATTCAAAGACCAGACTATTATACCTCATCCTTATGGACAGCATATGAGTGGATTGATACTATTCTAACACCACTGCTTCCAATTTTATTGATTTTGGTGTTTAATGGTCTGACTATCAAGAACATTTTAGTAGCCAATCAGCACCGCAGAAGGCTCCGTGGTCACGGGAATGGACAGAATCCCATTGATCCTGAAGTAGAGAATCGAAAGAAATCCATTCTTTTGCTCTTCACTCTGTCTGCTAACTTCATACTTTTGTGGGTTACATATGTTGTACATTCTTTAAACTGGTCAGTTACAAACTATAATTATGCAGAGAAACATCTGAACGGCCCAATATATGTTGCTCAGCAATTTGGATTCATGCTACGACTTCTGAGTTCGTGCACCAACACGTGCATTTATGCACTAACACTAAGTAAATTCAGGGAAGAGTTAAAGAATGGGTTGAAATATCCATTTGTTATAGTTGTTAAATTATGTAAGCATTAATTTAAAACTGACGCACAACAAGAGTTGCATTTCAGGAGCCATGGAAAATTGATCTTTCAGAGTTGATCCAAAGAGAAAGCATGATCCAGCCCCACCGTCCAGACCAATCGTGAGCCCCCATCTTTCCCCCACTGAACACATGCAGAATGGCAGTGGGACACCCCTCCCCCCACCCATCACATGCAGAGTGGCAGCGGGCCCCCTCCCCACCACCGATCGCATGCAGAGTGGCACCGGACACAACTCCCCCCATTGGTCCACCCCTGGCCTTCCCCCATTGGCTTCATCCCGGCAGTGCCCCCACAGGCCCCACCCCTGACACTGCCCCACAGGCCCCACCCCTGGCATTGCCCCACAGGCCCCACCCCTTGGTGCTGACACTGCTTCACCTTGCACTGGTCTCGCTGGGGGGCCTCAATGGCCTCCAGTTCCATTGGCAAGGCCAACTAAGACTGTTCCCCATTCATGGCGAGCAGGTCTTTTTCTCACTGGAGATAAACTCTCCCGTCGCAGTCATAAAGGCAAGCGAGCCTGGACGGGCTTGCTAAACACATTGAACTGAATAGACACTTAAATCAATCTGCCTCTTGCCCATTTCCGGCGAGAGGCTGACCATGCTGGAAATCTGGATGCCGTAAAATCTTGAGAAGCTGTAAAACTCCGCCCGTCGTGTACATTAAGTTGGAGGAATTGGGTTTTGGTTAATAAATCGAGATTTCCCCTGGGGATTTGATTAAAGGAATAGAATTTGTTTTTTGGTGTGTAGGGTCATGTGATAATTTGTTTAATGGGGGAGCTATTTTTGTAGCAGAGAAACCGCTTTCAGTTTTCTTGGTTTGAAGACTGATCTGCAAGCTGTTCCCTCTCTCGCTTCACAAAATCTCTCTGGAAGCTTCAAGACTGTAACACAATTCATTGGAAATATGCCTGCGTTTGCTAACTGTATTTAAAGTGGCATTTGCATCTAAGAGGAACGTTGCTTATTTGGAACTGAAATAGTGATTAATTAGAGATTAGCGTTGTTCCCTTTCATTTTAAAAATATTTTCAACTATCAATGGCTAAGCTGTTTTCCTTTGTGAGAGTTATGCTTAAACTTTGTTATGAATACAATGTTTTGATTAAAAAAAGCTCCCTAATGTGTTGTTGTAATTACTCCTGGAGTGAATCATCCCATCCCCACATTAATTCCAAAATAGATTTTTTTAAATGTTGGATGTTTTTTTAAATTTTTTTAAATGTCCGGCTTCCTAACGTAATTTGGGGTTCTGGTCTGGGATGCTAACATAGCATTACGCTAGATTTGACCATTACTGCTATAGCAAGAACATCTGTTGCGGCATAACAATTGATCATTGCAGAATATGTTTAACCCTTTACATTACATGCCTCTCTTGCTGGGATTAGGGTAATATGGTCAATGGTAAACAACAGCTCCTGAGTGACATACATTTTTCCAGCCTATTCTATAGAATGACATCTATCCACTAATTTAACATAATTAGTAACTAGATTGAGTCAATAATTTAATACAGTAGTTTTATGTTAGAGATTGGCCAAGTCTTGGAACAGTTTTCCAGAACGCCGTTATCAAGGTTACCTGTTGTTGATTGTTTCACACATGATATGTCACCTCTGCACGGATGTGGATGTTCCAATATTAAGTGCAGGAGGCATCCAATACAAACATTTTTTCTTTAAATAGAACTTCACATCTATCTTGTACAATATTACATGGTCTGGAGTTAGGAATTTTCATATGCCCATTGTTCTGGGTTGTTTATATTATTTGCATTGCATGATTCAAGCAAGAGTGTTATGCCCTCCAAGAAAAGGAAGCAATTAACCATCTTAACTCAAATTCTTGCTATATTACTACATTGATTATTGTAAGATTATTTTTATGAAACCTTCACAAATGGTTTAAGTTAAGGAGAACTAGATGGATAGAAAAAGCCAACTCCCATCAGTTGAGGAAATCAGAACTTTAAAACAATGTATACATAACAACTGTAAAGAAGATACAGAATTGATGACGGCAAAACATCTTTATTTGGAATATGAGAGACTATGGAATTCAGACAGAAATTGAGCAGAAAAAAAGCTTAAATTTAATATATAAATGAATAATAAATCAGTTGAAGTGATGTTGATTCGAAGTGTGTATAATTTAAGGGACTATGTGCTTATGTGGAAGTTAATTCCAAAAAGGACTTAACAGTTAGACTCAATGTACCCTGTTATACGAGACTGATATATGAACATAATTACATAGGGATAAGAACAATGAGAAAGTCATTCGGCCCATCCAGCCTGCTTCATCACTCATTCAGATAATTGTTGATCTGATCACAACCTATCACCGACCTACACTAACATTTGCTCCCTTGTTTATCAAGAATATATTTACCCCGGTCCGGAACATTGTAGTTGGTAAAAAATACCTACTGAGACTGGTATGAGTGAAAATAGAGTAGGCTTTATTCTCACAACGTTGCGGGAGGACTTGACCCCTTGAAAGCGAAAGCCAAAGTTCTCTCTGAACACAGAAAAGTGGGGAATATATATACAGCATGGCTTCTAATACTGCTCACGAATCAATTCCAGACCAGTCACGATTCAAACATACAATTCACAACTGCTGGTCACGAAGCAAGCTTCCAGACCAGCTACAAATCAAAATATATAGCTCTGGTCATGAAGCAAGCCTCAGACCAGTTACAAACTAAAAATACATTGATAGCTTCTGACCATAAACCAGTGTATCTGGCATTCTCAGCTCACGAAGCACAGGTCTTCTGTTTCCTGTTCTTCCTGTGGTTTCCTTTTGAAGTTCCGGCACTCTTCCAGCTGCCCCCAGCAGGAGTTCCTCTTCAAACGCTCCACATCATGGAATTGCTTCCCTTTCGCAAACCACACACAAACTTGTAGTAAATGTAAGACTTCACAAACACATTCACATTTGACTACCTATTGTTATAAGAATAAAAGTTAACTGGTATTAATCCCAGAAGCAGTATAAACCTGAGATTAGCCACAATGAAGGGTTATGTTTGTGAGACATTCTAGGTACAAAATACAATGAATACAAAAATAATTCACCCTTTCCCTTCTTCAATCCCCCTTTTGGTCGGGGACAAGTTCAAACATGGCCCCATGACCAATTCAGAGCCAAAGGTTACCAATATATATGGGCCTACATCCTTCGTCAGGGAGACTGCCCCTTCTGCCTGTACACTTGCACTCGGCATAATTCAGGCTGTTCATGCAATAATGTCATATAAATACAATCAGCAATAACAATGACAATTAATACAATCAACCCATGCATCAGTTATGATCCCCATGACCTAAACCATTGCCCGAGCCATCCTGGGGGGTTATAATTATGATATTGGCTCCCTTCATCCCATATTGTCATCGCTACTCGTTGGATATGATCTGAGAAACGAGTTATATTTTCCAAAACATCTGGGATATACGTGCAGCATTTGGATTCAATTATAGCGCACGTTCCTCCCTGGAAAGCCAACACATAATCAAGTGTCACTCGGTTCTGTAAAGCAACAGTCCGGATAGCTACAACCTCGGCTGATACTTCAGAGAAGGCTGTGCTCACCTCCTCGAACCGGTCTCTAGTTTCATTCGCAATTCTCTCCAAGGTCGAGGCCATATGTATAAGTTCCTGTGCTGCTTTTGCTGTCCCATAAAGTGGGAAAGCTATCATAAAGAACCATTCGGTCTCACATAATGGTGAATATAGGGTACCACATATGCTTACTAACATGATCCTACCCAATCACAAGGAAGCCATGGGTAGGCATTGTTTCCACAGACAAAACAGGCACCATCATGTGCAGTCCTGCTGCTCATATAAGTAGAGGAGAGGCTGACCAGAACATCAGCAATGGGGCAATGGATTGTAATCTGTTGCACCAAAGCCCAGGCACCACTGGTGACATTAACCTGCTGGGTACAGTAGCTATGGCCAACAAGTATGGTTCCGTTTCCTACCAAGCAGATAGATCCCACACCTTGTTGGTTTTTCACAACATGCCTGATGGGGTTTTAAATGTCACTTTCCTTGTCCCGTCTTGGGTTCCATTCCGATCCAAAATCCCCTCTACTATTCCCGGAGTTAACAAAGGGATAGGGAATAAAGGAGTTTCCCCCCTTTCCTTCGTGCATGGGAATATGTAAGCAGACCCAGCACTTGCTCAAAGTTTTGACTGCAATACATACAAGTGAGACATATACATGAAAGTGTTCATGTGATAGAGTCGGATTTTAGAGGGTTGGTACAATGATCGCTTGGATTGACCAAATCTCGCGTTGATGTACACATCCTCCTGAGCCCTCCGCTGATGCCGGGTACAGGTCCATCCTGGTCCCTCAGCTAAACACCAAAAATTCCAGTTACACCACGTTACATTGCATGGGAGACCCCAATCACCTCATCCCTCCAACAGAGTTAGCAACATGGCATGGTTAAGGAATCCCAAGCAGCAGTCCCAACGGATTACCTCCCAGGGACTTATTCCATGTGGCGGAAGGTTTCAATAGACAGAGCCATCGTTACAGAGATGCTTGCGATGCTCTGTCCCCAAGTCTACACAATTCCACCTGTACTTCCCCTCCATAACTAGCAGGGCAAGGGTCGTGAGAAGCAGCAAGAAAATCATCCTATCACTTAACTAATAACCCACGCGACCGTTCTACAATGGTCCAAAGGCAATACCGCCCGCGCGCCACTGACCGCGAACCCGTTCAGCTTGCTTGGAGGTCAACCGTCTCGCATATCTGTGAATTAAGCACACTACACAATTTTAACCTCATAGGGGCCCTTTCATTTAGGGGCGAACGCAGGTTTCAAGGAGTGATTTTACTAGGACGAAACTTCACACCAATCAGGGAGCATTTCAAGCTCTCTCTCTCTGTGTCACTTTGTTCCGGATTGTCTTTTACCAATTTGCGCATCCCTTTTAGTTGGGTGCTTAGTTCCAAAACATATCTCCTGAATTCATCTGTTACTGAACCTACATCATCGCCCATTCTGACATTAATTCACAAGGGGTTAATCCGGTTGTCTGGTTTGTGGTAACTCTTAATCTCATCAGTATAGTGGGCAATATCTCTGTCCACAATTTCCCGATATCTGTATGGCTTTAGCTCGTACATTATACAGTTAACTACACATTCCCCCCTTCCATGGAAAGCTTAGTGCGAATTAAATAACACTTTACACTGGCTTCTTGGCTGCAGTGGGACATCCATTCATTTGTATGTAATCTCGTCAAAATACATTGCACTCCCCATTAAAATCACATGCCATACAGCTCCAATCTTCATATGATGTACTCTTACACTATATCTAATTTGATCATTTGTATGGCGAGGAAAACAGGAAGCTCCTACAGAATTATGTTTATCCATACACAACATATAATATATAACCATATTATACAAAATTGGTGAAGGCTTTTCAGGATTTGATTTTATTCTCGGGTCCATATAGCAGAGCTATACTGTATAATAAAAATAATCAAGTGGCAGTTATATCATACCTCTTTACACATCATAACTGTAATATCCAAACCCTCTTAATCCAAGCCGTTTCCAATTTTAAACTGAGCTCCAGATCAAAACCCCTGCACTTGAGGAAAACAACAGGCGCCAAATCAAAACCAAAGTAGGTACAATACATACTAGTTAATTAATCAGCAACATTTTGGTTTGATTTCAACTGGCTAGATTTTAAGCTTGACAGTGCTCAATATTTGGCAAGCTTTGAACAATAGATAGCACATAAAATTCCAACGGCAGTACATAATTTTAACCAGGTTACAGAATATTAAACTATCAGACATTTGTAAGGGCAATTTGCATTGGCAACTAAGATTTAATTGATTAATCTCCTGTTGGAACTTGAAATAAGCAGAATTAAGATTCATTTCACTAACTTAAAATAATTTAAACTGACTCATAGACAGTACATTTACTACATTCTTTTGTTCTTGTTTATCTACTTTCCCATAAAATTACTTATTTTCTTCTCCCAATTCTCAACTAACTCTCTCATAATCTTCACTTCAGGACAAAGGAGAGAGCACATGGTTCCCTCCAAGGTTTAATCCTTTCTTAACAAAATTCAAACACAGGTTTATTCAAAATTGAAATTGGCTATTTCTTACTTCAATTTATGTACTTTGATTTTGAAATTTCAATTTACCTTCTAATTTTATTTAAACTCTATCAAATCCACTGTTGTAAAATCACAGCAGGGAAGAACATCAAAACAAACAACTTTGTAAAACACACACATGGAAGCTTCCAACACTCATTCAAACTTAACACCTTAAACTGAGATGTAAGTAAAACATTTAAAAGAATACAGAACTTGGATTAAGACAGTCACTTTTATTCTTCTTTCTTCCAAACTGTAAGTAAACTCAAACAGAAGTATATTCAAGAAATCTTATCACTTTAATCTTTAACAGTCTTAACACCTCCCCAGCTCTCCTGAGGCTAAACTAAGGTCATTTATTACCCACAATAAACACTCCACAAGAACAAACAAAGGCTTCAACAATTCCTGCTCTCAATTTAATACAACAACAACCACCTACATTCGACTAGCAACCAGATCACACAAACACACTGAAATACACAAACTAAGGTCTCTCCTATCCACCTCCAGGTATGCCACTAGCCCATTCTACCAACTCATCATAGTTCGGGGTACTGAGAATTCCCATTTTAAGGATTTTTTGGTGAACACTAAAGAATTCATCCTTAAAAGCCGATGAATGCTCGATCTCCTCGACCTGGGTTTCCTTGTCCTAAGCACTCCTGATATACCTGGAACCACCATTCCCCATATTCAGAAGCTCCTTCCCCTTTTAACTGTTTCGATGTGGTTATTCTGCTCCAGTTAGTAGGAGCATTCCCGAACACTCTCAGAGTTTCAAACTGGGCGAAGGGTGTCTGTTAGGCATCTATTTCTGATGTTAGGCCGACTACATGTGTCCACCGTCCCCCACTATAATCCTGTGCAGGAGGAGTGGTGGGTCCACCTGCCTCCACTTACCCACTGGACAGGCTGCTCTTACCAGCTGGTGCCCTACCCAGATTGTGTCTAATTCTTCCCAGAATTTAGTGTTTGCGCTTCTAGGCTGTAATTTACCCAGGAAAGCCTGGCAATTACCCAGGGAAGCCTGGCAATTATCAGCTGCCTCTCACCTGGGCCGAATGGTTTATAATTTACCTTTGGCTGCGCATCTGTTCCCCCCTCGGGTTACTGGCGCTAAGTTGTGTTCTGGCGCTTCCCACTCCTCTGGAAGAGCGTTTAGTCCCTGTTGTGTGGACTCATAAGGGGGTAGAGGAATGGTTTTCCTCTCCATTGCTCTTCTTCTAATACTTGGTTCTGTTTCTCCAGTTCCCTTACTCTGGATTCTAACTCCCTAATCCTTTCTTTATCCTCACTCCACTTCTTAGTAGAGGCGACTACTTGCTCAATTAGTCCAGCTAACTGATGAATTAACAATTCTCCTATTTTCTTTGTCATGTTTCTCTTTTCTTTATCCAACCACTTATGCTGTTAGCCCAGAGGGTAGGGTCAGTTCCACCCCCCCTTTTCATGAATTTGTTCCTCTTAGTCATACACTCATGTATCAGGGATTCCGGAGGTACCCACTGTCTCTGTGATCCCGCCATAATACAGATAGGTTTTATACTCACCACCTGGAGCCTTCTATTCTCCCTTTTCGCTCTCCCACTCCTCGGCTGTTCTTATCAGATCCAGTGTTACCTGTCAGGGGTGATCAAATCCCTCCGTACCACCGCTTACACTATTAAGCTTACACTATTAAGCTTACACTATTAAGCTTACACTCTTAAGCCGGCTTCTACTTCAGTGATCACTTAGTCTCTCTTTCTCACTGACATCTGAACATCACACCTCAGGCACCTTTTTCTCCAGTCTTTACACTCACTTGAGTATTAAAGACAAATGCCTCCTTGTCCGTATAAGTTCAGTTCAAACGTCTTTCACTCTCACATTCTCTCATCACATATGATCAGCCCACTGTAGTTTGGCTCACCCTATTAGGTTCAGAACTCTATTCCAGTACCCAGGTTGTGGCCATTCAACCTGAGCCCGCAAACAAAGTCCCGCAAACAGACCCTGGGGTGTCAAAGGTTTCGCCACCAATTGTAGTTGGCAAAAAATATCTCTTGAGACTGGTATGAGTCAAAATAGAGTAGGCTTTATTCCCACAAGCTTGCAGGAGAACTTGACCCCTTGGAAGCGGAAGCCAAAGTTCTCTCTGAACACAGAAAAGTGGGGAATATATATATACAGCATGGCTTCTAATAGTTGTCACGAATCAATTCCAGACCAGTCGCGATTCAAAAATACAATTCACAACTGCTGGTCACGAAGCTTCCAGACCAGCTACAAATCAAAATATATAGCTCTGGTCACGAAGCAAGCCTCAGACCAGTTAAAAACTAAAATTACATTCATAGCTTCTGACCATAAACCAGTGTATCTGGCATTCTCAGCTCACGAAGCGCAGGTCTTCTGTTTCCTGTTCTTCCCGCAGTTACCCTTTGAAGTTCCCGCGCTCTTCCAGCTGCCCCAGCGGGAGTTCCTCTTCAAACGGCCGATATCGCGCTTCATATCATGGAATTGCTTCCATTCTGCAAACCACACACAAACATGTTGGAAAGGTAAGACTTCACAAACACATTCACATTTACATTTGACTATCTATTGTTATAAGAATAAAAGTTAACTGATATTAATGTCAGAAGCAGTATAAACCTGAGGAGATTAGCCACAATGAAGGGTTATGTTTGTGATACATTCTAGGTACAAAATCCATTAACCGTTTAGGTATAAAATACATTGAATACAAAAAACATTCACCCTTTCCTTTCTTCAAAATATTCAAAGTCTCTGTTGCACCAACTTTTGGTGTTTTCCAAAGACTGATAATCGTTTGTGAGAAAAAAAAATCCCTCATTTACATCTTAAATGAAGGGTTTTCTATTTTTAAACAGTCGCCCCAGCACTAGACATTCCTACTAGAGGAATCATCCTCTACACATTGACTCTGTCTCGAACGCTCATGATCCTGCATGTTTTTGTCATTTGTTTCTTACTCTTCTAAAGTCCACTTATACAAGCTTAGTCTGCCCAGCTTTCACTCTGATGTGGAGATGCCGGCATTGGACCGGGGTAAGCACAGTAAGAAGTCTCACAACACCAGGTTAAAGTCTAACAGGTTTATTTGGCAGCACTAGCTTTCAGAGTCCCAAACCCCTTCTTCAGGTGAGTCACCTGAAGAAGGGGCTTGGGGGTCCGAAAGCTAGTGCTGCCAAATAAACCTGTTGGACTTTAACCTGGTGTTGTGAGACTTCTTACTCAGCTTTAACTCACCATACAACCCCCCTGATCTAGTTATTGGTTTAGAAAATCTTCTTTGAACTCCTTCCAATACACTTACACCCTTCCTTAAAGAAGGAGACCAATGCTGTACACAGTACTCCAGCTGTAGTTTCCCCAATGTCCTGTGTAATTGAAGTGCAACTTTCCTACTTTTTTGTTGAGTTCCCCTGACAAAAATTTAAGATAATCTAATAGTGTTCCAAAATGACTTGTTGTACCAGCAGATACACCATTTGTGATGCATACACTAGAACATTGATGTTCCTCTGCACCTCAAAACTCTGCAATCTCTCTCAGTACGGGTCATTTACTTTTGGGTGGCTAGTGGTTAGTACTGCTGCCTCACAGCACCAGGGACTTGGGTTCGATTCCAGGCTTGGCTCACTGTCTGTGTGGAGTCTGGACGTTCTCCCCAGTCTGCGTGGGTTTGCTCCGGTTTCTCCCACAGTCTAAAAGACGTGCTGGTTAGGTGCATTGGCCATGCTAAATTCTCCCTCAAATGCACCCAAACAGGTGCCAGAGGGTGGTGATTGCAGTGTTAATGTAAGCCTATTTGTGACAAACATAATATGTTACTTTTTAAAATTTTCCTGCAAAAGTGACCAACTTCAGATTTTCCCAATTAGTATTCCATTTGCCATACTTTTGCCCACTTTGCATATCTATATCCCTTTGTATCCTCTTTGTCTACTCTTCAGATCTTACTCTTCTCTCTTTATGTTCATAGCTTATTTAAAAACCATATATTTGATCCCTTCATCCAAGTCAGTGAAATAAATTTTAAATGTTTGAAGCCCCAGCATTGATTCCTGTGGCACACAACTCGTCACATCGTACCAGCCAGAATTGACCCATTCATGCCTACCCTCTGCTTACTGTTAGCTAGCTAATCTGTACTCCCTGCCAATATGTTACCCTCCACACCGTGAACTATCTTTCTCAATAGGCCCTTGAACAGATTGCTATTCAGCAAGTGCTCGGCAATATCCAGGCTTGGGCAGACAAGTGGCATGTAACATTCGTGTGATACAAGTGCCAGATCGTGATCATCTCCAATTGGGAATTTAAACATCACTGCTTGATATTCATGTGCATTCCTATCACTGAATCCTCCAACATCAGAATCCTGGTGGTTACCATCAATCAGAAACTCAACTGGAGTTGCTATATAAATAATGTGGCTCCAAGAACAGTTCACAAGCTCGGAATGCTGCATAAAGTAACTCACCCCTTCATTCGCCAAAGCCTATCAACAATCTATAAAGGTACAGGTCAGGACAGTGATGGAATCATAAGGAGGCCATTTGGCCAATCGAGTCTGTACCAATCGCAATCCCAGTCAGACCCTATTCCCGTAACCATGATTTACCCTGTTATTCCTCCTAACACGAGAGTCAATTTAGCATGGCCAATCAACATAACCTGCACATCTTTGGACTGTGGGAGGAAACTGGGGCACCCAGAGGAAAGCCACGCAGACATGGGGAGAAAGTGCACACTCCACACAGACAGTGACCCGAGGCTGGAATTGAACCCGCTGTGAGGCAGCATACCACTGCACCACTGTGCTGCCCTAAAATTTGCCCTTATTTTTTAAATGGATGAGTGCTGCATCAGGAATATTCAAGAATCTTGATGCATCCAGGACACAGTAGCCAGCTTGATAGCAAAAACATGCACTCCACAACCGATAACCAGCAGCAGTATTGTCTACCATCTTCTAGGTGCATTTTAGGATCTCACCAAGACTCCTCAGACAGCATTTTAAAACCCAGGACTATGAACATCCAAATACATTGGAGCGCCACCATCTGGAAGTTCCCCTCCTGGCCACTCACCAGCTTGGTTTGGGAATATATTGCTGTTCCTTTGCGGTCACTTGGTCTAAATCCCGAAACTCCTTCCCTAATCAGTACTGTGGGTGTACCTACCACTCATGGGCTGCAGTGGATCAAGAAGGTTACTCACCACCACCTTTCAAGGGCAGTTAGGACCGGCAACAAATACTGGCCGAGCCAGCAAAGCTCACATCCAAAAAATTGGCTAACTATGATTTCTCTTTCATAACATCGTGTTGACTCTGCCTGATTTTTCAAAATGCCCTGCTGTAAGGTTTTTAAAAATAGCTTCTCACAATTTATCTATGACAGACAATATGCGAACTGGCCTTTACTTACCTGGTTTCCCCCCCCCCGCCCCCCACCACCCCCCCATTTTTCAATAAAGCAGTTACATTTGCTATTTTCCGAACTAATTGAAACTTCCCCGAATCTAGTGAATTTTGAAAACTTAAGAGCACTGCACCAATTGTCCCATTATCCAATTTTTTAAGACACTAGCGTGATGTTCATTTGGAACCGGGGACTCTTGACTCAGCAGTTGGAAAAAAATTCCTTCTGCCACCACCCTGGTGACAGAAATTTTAGCTTATTTCTCGCATCCTTCCATTTGCTGATTGAAGGCTGTTTCTGGCAAATTTCCAGTATCTTCAATTATGAGCACCGAGGTCTGTTTGAATTTAGATGTCATCTCTATATTTTTCAATATTAATTCTTGACAGTAACTTTCCATCAGAAAAGTACTCACCCTGTTAGCTGTTTTCTTTAATACATATCGAGACACTGAGTTTATATTGCTATTTTCCTTGCTAACTTCCTCTGGTGCACATTTGCCCCTCTTAAACAATGAACAAAGAACAAAGAACAGTACAGCACAGGAAACAGGCCCTTCGGCCCTCCAAGCCTGTGCCGCTCCTTGGTCCAACTAGACCAATCGTTTGTATCCCTCCATTCCCAGGCTGCTCATGTGACTATCCAGGTAAGTCTTAAACAATGTCAGCGTGCCTGCCTCCACCACCCTACTTGGCAGCGCATTCCAGGCCCCCACCACCCTCTGTGTAAAAAACATCCCTCTAATATCTGAGTTATACTTCGCCCCTCTCACCTTGAGCCCGTGACCCCTCGTGAACGTGCTTCTGATCTGGGAAAAAGCTTCCCACCGTTCATCCTATCTATCCCCTTCATAATCTTGTACACCTCTATTAGATCTCCCCTCATTCTCCGTCTTTCCAGGGAGAACAACCCCAGTTTACCCAATCTCTCTTCATAGCTAAGACCCTCCATACCAGGCAACATCCTGGTAGGCCTTCTCTGCACTCTCTCTAACGCCTCCACGTCCTTCTGGTAGTGCGGCGACCAGAACTGGACGCAGTACTCCAAATGTGGCCTAACCAGCGTTCTATACAGCTGCATCATCAGACTCCAGCTTTTATACTCTATACCCCGTCCTATAAAGGCAAGCATACCATATGCCTTCTTCACCACCTTTGTTGCCACCTTCAAGGATTTGTGGACTTGCACACCTAGGTCCCTCTGTGTTTCTGTACTTCTGATGACTCTGCCATTTATTGTATAACTCCTCCCTACATTATTTCTTCCAAAATGCATCACTTCGCATTTATCCGGATTAAACTCCATCTGCCACCTCTCCGCCCAATTTTCCAGCCTATCTATATCCTGCTGTATTGCCCGACAACGCTCTTCGCTATCCGCAAGTCCAGTTACACCTTCTTCCAAATCATTTATATATATCACAAATAGCAGAGGTCCCAGTACAGAGCCCTGCGGAACACCACTGATCACAGACCTCCAGCCGGAAAAAGACCCTTCGACCACTACCCTCTGTCTCCTATGGCCAAGCCAGTTCTCCACCCATCTAGCCACTTCTCCTTGTATCCCAGGAGCCTTAACCTTCTTAACCAACCTGCCATGTGGGACTTTGTCAAATGCTTTCCTGAAATCCATAGAGACGACATCCACGGCCCTTCCTTCATCAACTGTTTTTGTCACTTCCTCAAAAAAACTCCACCAAATTTGTAACACGACCTCCCTCTTACAAAACCATGTTGTCTGTCACTAATGAGATTGTTCCGTTCTAAATGCACATACATCCTGTCTCTAAGAATCCTCTCCAACAACTTCCCTACCACGGACGTCAAGCTCACCGGCCTATAATTTCCCGGGTTATCCCTGCTACCCTTCTCAAACAACGGGACCACATTCGCTATCCTCCAATCCTCAGGGACCTCACCCGTGTCCAAAGAAGCGACAAAGATTTCCGTCAGAGGCCCAGCAATTTCATCTCTCGTCTCCCTGAGCAGTCGAGGATAGATGCCATCAGGCCCTGGGGCTTTGTCAGTTTTAATGTTCCCTAAAAAACCTAACGCTTCCTCTCTTGTAATGGAGATTTTCTCTAACGGGTCAACACCTCCCTCCGAGACACTCCCGGTTAACACGCCCCTCTCCTTTGTGAATACCGATGCTTTGGTTATTCTTTGCAATTTTTGTGATATTGTTCCAATCATCTGACCTGCCAACCCTTTTGGCACAATTGGCCCGTAACTTCCCGTTCAAATGCCGGCTTAAGTCAATTGTGACTCGCATATACGCGTCCGGTAACACAGAAGTCCTGGTGCATGCATACGTGCACTGAAAGAGTGATAATTTTGAACCTCCGATTCATGTTCTGAAAGTTGCCAGTATGGAAGTGCTGAGTACTAATTGTGCCAAAACGTCCATCACTTGCGCTGACGTTAAGCCAGTTTTTGCCCTCATTTATTTGCAGTTTCTTTTGGTCTAGCTGCAGTGAGTAGAGGCAGCAGACGTTCTTTGGGTGGGTTGTAAAAAGATGTTTGACATTTATGTAATGCACAAAGATTTTAAAAAATCTTTGTCATGACAACCAATTCCAGTAAAAAAAAGTATGTTCATATATAACAAGGTGGATGTTAGTGTCTGGAATAAATTTCAGTATTTGAGTTTTGCAATATATTTTAAGAAGTGTTTATCACAATTTTAAGAACGTTGATCCTTAGGCAAGTTGGCCAGTTCAAATACTTCCGGAAAGCGTATCCCTTAAGATGACATATGCAAATCTCCTGTAAGCTGATGTGAACCCTCTTTATGACAGGTACAGGGCGGCACAGTGGCACAGTGGTTAGCAATGCTGCCTCACAACGCCAGGGACCCGGGTTCAATTCCAGCCTCGAGTCACTGTCTGTGTGGAGTTTGCAAGTTCTCCCCGTGTCTGCATGGGTTTCCTCCGGGTGCTCTGGTTTCCTCCCACAGTCCAAAGATGTGCGGGTTAGGTTGATAGGGTCAATTTAGCATGGCCATAATGTCACGGGGATTAGCAGGGTAAATGTGTGGGGTTACAGGAATAGGGCCCAGGTCGGATTGTGGTTGGTACAGACTTGATGGGCTGAATGGCCTCCTTCTGTACTGTAGGGATTCTATGATTACAGAATCCAGTGCAGGCGAAAAACCTGGAGTCATATTCCACCACAACTGGAACACTGTGCTTTTAGCTTGATTCTTAACTGAAGTTCTTTTTGAGGTTTTGATGCAAGCATCGAAGATCAGGCTACTTATAAAATACAAACTCCTCCCCCTTCCCTCGCTCACCTCCTTGTTTAGAGGTAACAGAACTGTTGTGTTAATGTATAAAAATATTTTGATTATGAGAGAAATATATATTTTGTAAAAAAATTGAAAAGTTGAGGCAATTATAGATGTTATTGTGCAACTGCTAAAGTAAAATGCTCAGTTAAATGTTAACATAGTATCAAAGTTTTGTATTTATAACATTTCTATTAATATGTATTTTCCATTAAACTACAAAATTCTATGAATGCTTCATTGAAACAAAAAACATTTCAGTATGGAATCATACAAATGTTTTATTGAAACATACATAACAGTTAAAGATGAGACAATTATAGATGAAGTAAGCAAGGCAGATGAATATTAATGATAAACACATTTAAATTTTCCAAGGCCCAAGATGTGAACTCTACTTTGCTCAATCTAATGTAATTTCTGGATACCTGGAGAATTCCTGACCTCTCATCTTGACAATTAAATTTTCAGTTTCCATATTTTAAATGAAAACATATTAAGACTTATAAGCATGCTATACTTAAAAGTTATGAAATAACAATGCAGATTTAAATAGTTTCACAGATTTAGAATATTCTAAATTAGAACACACAAACATTAATAAGCATTCCTCACATTAAGATATATAATAATAGAATACAGGTATAAATAATTTCCCAAATTTAGAGTAGCAAAACCTATTGATACATTAACTGCTGATCCTCAATGATTAAAAAAATACTTTTTAAATGAGCTAATAACAATAGGATTAACTACTTAAAATATTATAAAGCACTAACATACCTTTTATAACAGCAGGGTAATCCTTCTCTGTTTTCAATACAAAACTGCTATTGCCAAACTGGACCTCGTTGGACGTTCTCAGTCTGGCCACATGACAAGGAAGCGTGGTTCCGGACCTCATGCGTCACTGGGGGCTGCAGCGATGGTTCTACTGATGACTGAAGGCTGCTGTTCCCATTGGGAGTTCCAGCACAATTTTTTTTTAGGCCAGGTAAGTGAGCAAAATATTATTTCATTTCTGGCATTCCATAGCTTTCCTCCGGTGATTGGAAATTATGGGCCTATATTACACCAAGGACTCATAATAGAGCCCTAAGTAATGGATTTGGGCGGGTGGTGGGAAGGGGGAGGGCGGGGGGGGGGGGGGGGGGGAGGGGAGGGGGGTGGTGGAATTCCAACAACCGAAGGGATAAATGACGGACTGGTGACACAGGATAATGAGGGAGAACTTGACTGTCATAGTGACAGGCAGGGCAGGAACCAGAAACAAAAATAAGCAACACCAAGCAAATCCAGAGTTACATGTTCTTTACCTAAAGCATTTGTAACAAATAGACGAGTTGATAACACCATTACAAAACATGAGCATGATATATTAGCTGCCACAGAAATGTGTTTAAGGGAGACCAGGGCTGGAAACTCAACATTCCAGGAAAGACAATGTTCCAAAAGAACTGGGCAAAAGGTGAGGTAGCGTTGTTAATCAGGGAATGTTTCAGAGCAGTGCTTTGACCTGATATAAAGGTAGTGGATAGTGATGTGAAATTTGGGTTGAAATCATGAATAGCAGGGGAAGAAAGACAAGGGTGGGAGTAATCAATAGACCACCAAAATGTGACCTCTCAACAAGTCATGGCATACATGGGCAAATATCAAGAGTACATTTGAAGGAAACTGTAATTATCATGAGTGATTTTAATCTGTATATTCATTGGACAATCCAAAAATAGAAGAAATTGTGGAGTGCATCAGGGATTGCTTTTTATAGCTTGACGTTGTGTAAATTATGTGGGAACGGGCTATTTTAGATTTGGTTTTGTGTCATGAAGAAGGAACAATAAAGGATCTTGTGGTTAAGAACCCCCGAGGCGGGTATTGACCACAATATGATAGAATTCCAGATACAGTTTTTAGGTGAACATAACCAGTGTTTTCAACTTAAATAAGGCCAATTATTATGGTATGAGGGAGAAATTGTCCAAAGTGAATTGGATAAACAAGCTAAGATACAGGTCAGTATACGAGTAGTGGCAGATATTCAACATGGTCCAAAATGCTCAGCAGAAGTTTATCCCAATCAAAAAGAGGGATTCCACAAGAAAGAGGCAAAATCCAGGATAAACAAAGGAGGTCAAGGATAATGTCAAATTGAAAAGCAGGATATACAAAGTGGCAAGGGATAGTGGTAGACCAGAGGAATGGGAAGTTTTTAAAGAGTGTAGCAGTAAAAGATTATTCAGCTCATAAGGTGGAAGAAAATGAATGAGAAAACATGCAGCATAACAACCAACAGCAAGGGTTTCTGTGGGCATATAAATAGGAAGCCACTGACTAAGCTAAATATGGGACCTCTACTGAACGAGGCAGGTGAATTGATAAGAGCAAACAAAGTACAAGCAGTATGCTAACTAAATGTTTTGCATCAGTCTTCACTGTGCAAAGCATTGCAAATAAGATATCAGATGGGCTGATTTTAAGGAACATGGTAGAACTTATAATAATACCAAGCAAGGGATGGAATATTAAAGTAATTCAGGGGGCTAAAAGTGGACAAGTTGCCAGGACCCGATGAATTCCATGCTAGGGTTTGAAATGGAACTGGCTGCAGAGATAGTGACCCATTGGTTGAAATTTTGCATAACACTAAATTCCAGGAGGGTATCAGAAGATTGGAAAGCAATCAATGTGAATTCTTTGTTGAAAAGGGAGAAGGCAGGGAACTATGGGCCAGTTAGTTTAATACCTATTATTGACAAAATGCTGGAGTCAGCATTTCTCTTTCTCAAAGCGGAAAGAGAAAATCCTGAGGGGCAAGATTTATGAGCATTTAGAGAGGTTTAGTATGCTCAAAAATACTCAGCATGGCTTTGTCAGAGGCAGATCGTGCCGTACGAGCCTGGTGGAGTTCTTCGAAAATGTGACTAAACACATTGACGAAGGGAAAGCGTAGATGTGGTTGATATGGATTTTAGCAAGGCGTTCATTAAGGTCCCCCATGCAAGGCTTCTAGAAAAAGTGAGAGGGCATGGGATCCAAGGGGCTGCTGCCCTGTGGATCCAAAACGGGCTTGCCCAAAGGAGGCAGAGAGTGTGTATAGATGGGTCTTTTTCTAAATGGAGGTCGGTCACCAGTGGTGTGCCCCAGGGATCTGTTCTGGGACCCTTGCTGTTTGTCATTTTCATAAATGACCTGGATGAGGAAGTGGAGGGATGGGTTGGTAAGTTTGCCGATGACACGAAGGTTGGTGGGGTTGTGGATAGTCTGGAGGGATGTCAGAAGTTACAGAGGGACATAGATGGGATGCAAGACTGGGCGGAGAAGTGGCAGATGGACTTCAACCCAGATAAATGCGCAGTGGTCCATTTTGGCAGGGGAAATGGGATGAAGGAGCACAATATAAAGGGAAAGACTCTTAGTACCATAGAGGATCAGAAGGACCTTGGGGTCCGGGTCCATAGGACTCTATAATCAGCCCCGTAGGTGGAGGAGGTGGTTAAGAAGGTGTATGGCCTTTATCAATCGAGGGATTGAGTTTAGGAGTCCGGAGATAATGATGCAGCTATATAAGACTCTCGTCAGACCCCACTTGGAGTACTGTGCTCAGTTCTGGTCGCCTCATTACAGGAAGGATGTGGAAAAGATTGAAAGGGTGCAGAGGAGATTTACAAGGATGTTGCCTTGATTGAGTGGCATGCCTTATGAGGATAGGCTGAGGGAGCCCAGTCTTTTCTCCTTGGAGAGACGTAGGGTGAGAGGAAACCTAATAGAGGTATATAAGAGTTGAGAGGTATAGATCGGGTGGACTCTCAGAGGCTTTTTCCCAGGGTGGAAATGGCTGCTACGAGAGGACACAGATTTAAGGTGCTGGGGGGTAGGTACAGGGGAAATGTTAGGGGGAAGTTTTTCACACAGAGGGTGGTGGGCGAGTGGAATCGGCTGTGGTGGTGGAGGCAAACTCAATAGGGTCTTTTAAGAGACTCCTGGATGAGTACATGGGACTTAATAGGATAGAGGGTTATAGGTAGGCCTAAAAGATAGGGATATGTTCGGCACAACTTGTGGGGCCGAAGGGCCTGTTTTGTGCTGTAGTTTTTCTATGTCTCTTTCTATGTTTTTAATAGCTAGTCATTTAGGAAAGCTGATAATCAAACCTAGCCAACAGGTTTTATGAAAAGTAAATCATGTTTGATAAATTTGCTCAAATTCTTTGGGAATGTAACAGGGAGCTTAGATAGAGGGGAACCTATAGATAGCGTATTTAGATTTCCAAAAGGCAACTGACAAGGTGCTGCATAAGAGGATGGTGCATAAAATAAACACCCATGAGAGATCGAGGAATAAAGGGCTAAGGGGAAAAGGCATTAAAAAAAGGAGTTGAGGCCATGTAACACAATTGTAACATGAAATAGTGTAAGAATGCTGTTCAAAAACACCTGAGCAGAGTCACTCGGAAGAATAGCCCTGAATTGGTTCAGTGGGTGCTCTCCTCTATATACAGTACAAGTTTGAATAAACATCTTGTTGAAATTCCATATGGTCTCGAAGACTCCGCTTGTTTGATCCCTCCAACAGAATCCATTAAGGAAGTAATAACAGGACATTTAGAAAGTCAAAATGCATTCCATCAAAGACAGCATGGTCTTATGAAGGGCAAATCATATTTGATTAACGTGCTTGAATTCTTGGAAGATGTAACAAGCAAAGCGGATAATGGGGATCCTGTAGATGTTGAATATCTGGACTTCCTGAAGATACTTGATAAGGTGTCACATACAAGGTTAATAGACAAAAGTTAGTTCACATGGGATTATGGGTCATTTATTAGCTTGGAAAGGAGGATTGGCTAACCAAGAGAGAGCAGAAAGTTGGGATAAATGGTCTCTTTCTGGTTGGCAAGATGTAATTAGTGTGGTGCCACAGGGTTCGATCTTCCGGCCCCAACTATTTACTATCTATATTAATGACTTGGATGCAAGGACAGTAGGAGGCACCATAGCCAAATTTGCAGATGATGAAGTAGGTGGGATGGTAAGTTGCAAGAACGAAATAAGAAATTTACAAATGGATAGGTTAAGTGCATGGGGCAAAAAATGGAGTTTAGCACTGCAGAAAGATATAAAAGGAAGGACACTTAATTGTCTTTCCATCACCTTATCAGAAACAACTGATACAAGAGTGAGTTTTAATGAGGTTGCGTTGACAGTTTTGAATCAAAACAGAGTCAGAAAGTCATTAATGTCACAGCTATCGAAAGAGTTTGGCAGGGGACTTAGTGGGAACTGACAAGGACGAATGAATACATGCTGGCATCCCTCGAAATTGTAGGTCATGATAAAAAGCTCAGTCATTGGATTGATAAAAAATGTGCTTTGTTATTGTTGGCAATAAACAAACTTATCAGGGCTATAATCAGGGAATATCCTGAAGGCAAGCTGAGTTGACCACATCCCTTAGAGATTCAGTTAACTTCACTGACAAGACCATAAAATACTAATGGCTTTAGTAGGCCTCCTTTATCAATTAAAGCAGCCACATGTGAGACTGTTTTAATGAAGCTATCCAAATAGAGACATGAGGCCCAATTTTACCATCAAGTTGCACTCGTTTTCAGGTGCGAAAACTTGGTAAAGGTGAGGTGAGTAGTGAAATCCGTGCCCGCCCCCCCTTTACCGAGGCCCTCAACTGGACACAATTGGGATGGCCCAAAACAGGCACAACTGCCATTTAAATGCATTTAAATTGACTTAATGGGCTGCACGCCCAACTTTACCAGCACTTCCCTCTTTACTACTGTGTTCACCAATCCGGAATTGGTGCCAAATAGACATGCTCCATACAAGTCTAATTTGGGCGCTCCATCAGTGAGGATTAGTGAAGAGATATGTGCGTAGCATCCGATGGCTCTTTGCTGCTTACAGGTGTCCTCTTGTTGCGGCCATTTTCTTTCTGGGGTCAGTTGGCGCACTGTGAGTGTGCAGTGAGATGGGGGGCTGTTGCTTAGCAGAATCTCCGATGTCCGATATCCAGCATGGACCCAAGTCTCAGCAGTGACCTCAGGCCTTATGGATGCTGCTAGGTCCCAGTGCACTCAGCAGTCTTGCAGCTTAAGGATGTGCACAAAGCCCTTGCAAATTGCACTGCTGCAGCCTCTCAGCTTTTCAAAGAGCTGTGATTTTGGGGAGCATGTGGCTGGGGGAAATGTGGGGGGGGCTATGATTTTAGGGAGCATGTGGCTGGGGGAATGGGCAGTATGGACAGTGACTGTTGATGAGCTCGGGACAAGCAGTGTGCCTTAACCTATACATGTGTTCCTCCACATCTCCAACGCCCCTCCCCTTTCAGAGTGACGAGATGACCTTTTTGATGCAACCGATTGATCTTGCAGTTCTTTTGGTTGCTGCTGGAGCTGAGGGGGAGGACTTGGAGGAAGAATTGCGGACACAGGAGACCCAGGCCTTACCACTTGCAGGAGTAGAGGGAGACGACCACCAGAGGCAAGAGGTAGCTGCCATTCGTCCAGGAAGGTGGAGGGGCACAGGAGAAGGAAGAAGCAGAGATGCCAGCAGTTCCGTGCACGAGTGTCATTTGAACATCTCCGCCTCTGAAAGGAGACAATGCAAAACTTGTGCCACCTGTTATAGGACCTAGCACCTCAGGGCGGGGGAGCATCCACTCTCGGTGGCTGTCAAATTAACAGCCGCTCCAAACTTTTATGCAACTAGCTCCTTCCAGACCCCTAGCGGAGATGTATGTGGCATTTCCCAGTCAGCTGTACACACCTGTGTCAAGCAGGTCACGGAATCCATGTATGCCTAGGCTCTGCAGTACCTCAAATTTAACCTGGGCCAGGCCCATCAGGAAGCCCAGACTGCAGGTTGCATGGATTGGCCACAGTAAATTGTCACTTAGTGTCCAATGATGAGAAGGTTAGGTGGATTGGTCATGCCCCTTAGTGTCCAAAGATTTGTAGAATAGGAGGATTGGCTATGCTAAATTGTCCCTTAGTGCCCAAAGCCATTGTTCGGATGCCTAATGTATAGCGGGCCATCGACTGCACCCACATTGCTCTCAAGGCCCTACACAATCCACAAAGATTCATCAACAGAAAGGGGTTCTACAGCCTGAATGTTCAACTGGTGCGTGATCATAATATATACATTATGCACGTCTGCACAAGGCACCCAGACAGCATGCACGACAGCTTCATTGTCAGGAGCTTTGACTTCCCAGAGGCATTTGAGAAGGAGCCCAAGCTGGAGGGGTGGCTCACGGGTGATATGGGTTACCCAAATTGGGCAAGGCTGATGATGCCTGTGCGGAGGACTGTGACAGAGGTGGAGACTGCTATAATGAGGCCCATGTAGCCACCCGCGAAATAGTGGAGAGGTGCATTGGACTCCTCAAAATGTGATTCCAGTCCTTGGACCGCTCTGACAGGGCCCTACAATACAGCCCTCTCATCTCTTCCCACATTGTGGTGGTGTGCTGTGCCGTGCCTTGCACAACCTGGCTCTACAAAGAGGTGACCCATTGGAGGAGGTCGTGGAGGCCGACCAGCTGGGCGTCACTGGGGGGGAAGAGCACAATGCGCAACACTACCCAGGTGCTGGAGGGATGGCAGCTGGAACGAGGCATGCAAGGGCAGCTGGGGAGGCCTTGATCACCAGGTGGTTCAGTCACGATGGACTCGTGTCTGTGGTTTCCATCCCAGCCCCCAAAGTCCTTCTATCTCCTGTAACATTGTCACACCAGAGAGTGATGGGCCTGGGTACTCTTGTGTTAGCGAGTTTATTGGCAGGCAGGAGGGTGATGACAACTCGTTAAACACCATTGTGATGATGCCCTGGTGCAAATCAGTCTGTCTCCTACCGAGCTCCGCATGCACGCTGGCACCTTTGCTCACATCTGCGTAGTGGGTAAAGAATCTGAAACCCCCATACAGGGCCTTGGGGCAGGTAGGGTAGGGGAAGGAATCGCTCGTGGGTTCTGGGGAACCAATGACTTCCTTTTCTCAGTGATGTGGAGATGCCGGCGTTGGACTGGGGTAAACACAGTAAGAAGTTTAACAACACCAGGTTAAAGTCCAACAGGTTTATTTGGTAGCAAAAGCCACACAAGCTTTCGAGGCTCTGAGCCCCTTCTTCAGGTGAGTGGGAATTCTGTTCACAAACAGAACTTATAAGACACAGACTCAATTTACATGAATAATGGTTGGAATGCGAATACTTACAACTAATCCAGTCTTTAAGAAACAAAACAATGGGAGTGGAGAGAGCATCAAGACAGGCTAAAAAGATGTGTATTGTCTCCAGACAAGACAGCCAGTGAAACTCTGCAGGTCCACGCAACTGTGGGAGTTACAAATAGTGTGACATAAATTCTGATTCTAGGATCGCATGATAAAGACTCAGGAGGAAAAAAGCAGAAATATTTATGTGAAATAGTGTGACATAAACCCAATATCCCGGTTGAGGCCGTCCTTGTGTGTGCGGAACCTGGCTATCAGTTTCTGCTCCGCGACTCTGCGCTGTCGTGTGTCGCGAAGGCCGCCTTGGAGAACGCTTACCCGAATATCAGAGGCCGAATGCCCGTGACCGCTGAAGTGCTCCCCAACAGGAAGAGAACAGTCTTGCCTGGTGATTGTCGAGCGGTCGACAATCGACAATTGTCGACCGCTCGACAATCACCAGGCAAGACTGTTCTCTTCCTGTTGGGGAGCACTTCAGCGGTCACGGGCATTCGGCCTCTGATATTCGGGTAAGCGTTCTCCAAGGCGGCCTTCGCGACACACGACAGCGCAGAGTCGCGGAGCAGAAACTGATAGCCAGGTTCCGCACACACAAGGACGGCCTCAACCGGGATATTGGGTTTATGTCACACTATTTCACATAAATATTTCTGCTTTTTTCCTCCTGAGTCTTTATCATGCGATCCTAGAATCAGAATTTATGTCACACTATTTGTAACTCCCACAGTTGCGTGGACCTGCAGAGTTTCACTGGCTGTCTTGTCTGGAGACAATACACATCTTTTTAGCCTGTCTTGATGCTCTCTCCACTCCCATTGTTTTGTTTCTTAAAGACTGGATTAGTTGTAAGTATTCGCATTCCAACCATTATTCATGTAAATTGAGTCTGTGTCTTATAAGTTCTGTTTGTGAACAGAATTCCCACTCACCTGAAGAAGGGGCTCAGAGCCTCGAAAGCTTGTGTGGCTTTTGCTACCAAATAAACCTGTTGGACTTTAACCTGGTGTTGTTAAACTTCTTACTGTTTTCTCAGTGACACAGCTTTGAGGGGCCTCCAAAATTGACATCAAATGAAGCATCCCTCCAGCGATCATTGATGGAAGAGGATTCCTTTGAGACAAATTAGTCACAGGTGGGTGGTGAAAAAATATTTAATGATTGCAATAAGGGTGTTTAAATAATTGGTTTGCACACAAAAAGTTGTGAACAGAAAGTGTTATGGTGCTTAAAGATCTATTGAACTTGTGCAGCCCTTCACCCGTGCCATCTTAGTGCAGCTACAACTTCCTAATCTTACGTGGCCTACCACTACGATCAGTGATTCCCCAGGATGTACATCGGAGGTGGAGGGGCCAGCTGCCTACCTAACCCCATTGCCTGCGATGCATGTGGGGGGGCGTCTTCTGGAGGCCCTGGACTTTGAGGGCCCTGTCCAGCTACCAGCTGTCTGGGGATATTTCCATGACACCGTCTTCATCCCGCTGCCCTGAGATGCCCCATGTCAGGATGGGAGGAGTCAGAAGGTGTAGCCACAGCCCCAGCTCAAGCCCTTCCTCCTCCCTTGGGGTTCCAGAGGGCCCCTGCGTCACTCAATGGGATGACGGTGCTTCGGCAGTGAGCTCCAGAAGCTCCGGCATTACCTGGCCCCGCCAGTCATGGAGGACCACCTGCATCCTACCCATGGTGGTCGATCCCTCTTCGATGGCCACCTGAGTCCGGGGCCACCTGTCAATGGCTGCAGCAAGTGCCTTCTGAGACTGGGCCACGCTCTGCAACCCCTCAGCCATGACTGTCTGCGACTGGGCCATATTCTCAAGGGCTGCTGCCATAGTGCGCTGTGTCTCAGCACTGTCCCGCTGTGTCCCAGCACTGTCCTGCTGTATCTCCTGCAAGCTCTCGAGCCACTCAGCCATGGGCCACAGAATCTCGAGAAGCCTGTTCAATCCCTCAGCTGTGGCCGGCTGTGACTCAGCCATCGCTTCGAGCCTGCCACTCATGGTGAGGATCCCCTGCCCCAGGCTTTGCACTGCAGATACCACCATTGCAGTGTTGGCCTGGGAATCATGCAAGACAGGCTGGTCCACCTGAAAGCTTTGGGACTCCTCCCAACAGCCATGCAGTTGATCCAGTGTGGCTATCAGCCCCTCCCGAAATCCTCTGGGTCTGTTGCTGCATCCCCAGTAGCTGAGGGAGAAGTGATCTCAGAGGCCCAGCATATAGCCTGAGGCCAGCTGAGTCCTTCCCTCTGGCAGGCCCCATGTGCCAGAGGCCTCGGACGATCCCTTCTCTACCCGATGCATACCAGAGTGTGACCAAAAGCCTCAACTAACTGGACCCACCAACGTGTCAGTATCTGGGATGGTGAGTTGTGCGGTGGAAGCTGATGCCAAAACGGTGCCGCACTTGGAGGTCCCTTCAGCCATATCCACCAAGGACTTGTCTGAGCTGTCCTGACCAGGATGGGTGGGAGCTGCAGTAGGGGCTTGGAGTCCAAATGGCCCCGGTGCATCCGGTTCTGTCCCTGCAACACAGGACAAAAGGGAGAGGAATCCAGGATGCAAAACACATGATTCACATTTCTCCATTGAACATAGAACAAAGCACAAAGAAAATTACATCACAGGGACAGGCCCTTCGGCCCTCCAAGCCTGCAGCGACCAGGCTACCCTTCTGGGGACAATATGCCTCTACCCCATCCCATTCACGTAGCTGTAAAGATGCCCCTTAAAAGGTCACTATCGCATCTGCCATGACCTCCCCCGGCAGCGAATTACAGGCACGCACTACCCTCTCTGTGCAAATAAACATGCTTGCCCCTTGCACCCAAAATGCATGCCCCCGAGAAGTTGCCTCAAATTGAGTGGAGGATTGACAGGTGCTCACTTCTTGACTGCAGCCCCACCATGTTGTCGCTGGCAGCCCGCATCTCCCCTTCCTTTGACAGCTCCAGTGTCTGCTCCTCAAAGCGGGTGAGGACTGGAGATCTGGTTCACCACCTTTGCCCTCTCTCTGGTGTGGTCAGTCTTCTCCTGTGGAGACAGAAGGAGCCACGAAAGAATGATGGTGGGATTAAAATGGGTTGAACTGTTACCCCTAGCATTAATGGTAATGCAGTCAGCAACAAGCAGAACAACTGGGCTATCACCACACAAAATTGTTATGGGGTGCCCCCAACATTTGCCTTTTTCTGCACCACTTACTGTTAAGCAGATGGATATGCACAGAATGGAAGAAAATGTGCTGAACTATTGTATTGTTTTAACAAAATGTATTTCCAGTTTCCATTCCGAGGTAAAGGAAGCTCAGACTGATCCCTCAAAAGGGAGGTGCCACAGCTTAGAACAGGGCGACTTTGTTTATGTGAACGTGTTTTAAAGAGGGAATAATCCTCAACTAAGATTTGAGGGCCCCTCTCAAGTCTTGTTGACCACCAACACTGTGATCAAAGTGAAGGGAAGACTGACATGGATCCACGCATTTTAATACAACAGGGCTCCAGGTCCTGAGGGAAAGGAATCGCAGCCTCACCAATGGAAGAAATTGGACATTAAAGGTCTGATTTTAACATTGAGTTGCGCCCGTTTTTGGCACAAAAACTTAGTAAAGTCAGGCGTGAGGCGAGTAGAGCGATCCACGCTCTCCTCTGCGCCAGGTCCCCCTTGACCAAGGCCCAAAAAGGCCACGATTGGGACTGCACCTGAAACGGTCACGACGGCCATTTAAATGCATTTGCATGCATTTAAATTGACTTAATGGACTGCACGCGCACCTTTACCAGCACTTCCCCCTTTACCATTGCGTTCGCCCATCCGGAATCCACACGAAACAGACATGCTCCATAAAAGTCCAACTCCGGTGCTGCATCACTGAATTAGTGAGGTAAGTGCCTAGCGTCCGGCTCTCTGCTGCTTACAGGGGTCCTTTTGTTGCGGCCATTTTGTTTCTCGGGTCAGGGGTGGGCTCTGCGAGTGTGGGGGTGGGGGGTGTCGGAGACTGTTGCTCAGCAGGGTGTTCTACATCCGATTTGCAAAACGGACCCGG
This sequence comes from Mustelus asterias, assembly GCF_964213995.1. Lineage (NCBI taxonomy): Eukaryota > Metazoa > Chordata > Chondrichthyes > Carcharhiniformes > Triakidae > Mustelus > Mustelus asterias. The sequence goes on from NC_135816.1 coordinate 93,410,215, forward strand.
GTCTCAGCACTGACCTCAGTTCTTTTCAATGCTGCTGGGTCCTGATGTACACAGCACTCTGCCAGCTGAATGATGTGCAAAAAGCCCTTGCAAATCGCATTGCTGTGACCCCTCAACTTCTCAGGGAGCTATGATTCTAGGGAGCAGGTAGGTGGTCTGCTGCCCCTCAGCCTGCCATCAGTGCAGGGGGGAGTTGGTGGTCCAATTCGTAATCACTGATATTTTTGCAGGCGGAGTATGTATGGGGGCACCTCACAACGGGCCTCCAAGTCAGATCGGAAACACTCCCAGTTTCAAGTCCGCCCAGCATTTCGAATCAAAATGGTAAATTGAGCCCTCAGATTCTATTTTCTTGTGACATTTATAATAAGGGGCGGCACGGTAGCACAGTGGTTAGCACTGCTGCTTCACAGCTCCAGGGTCCTGGGTTCGATTCCCGGCTCGGGTCACTGTCTGTGTGGAGTTTGCACATTCTCCTCGTGTCTGCGTGGGTTTCCTCCGGGTGCTCCGGTTTCCTCCCACAGTCCAAAGATGTGCAGGTTAGGTTGATTGGCCAGGTTAAAAATTGCCCCTTAGAGTCCTGAGAGGCGTAGGTTAGAGGGATTAGCGGGTAAATATGTGGGGGTCGGGCCTGGGTGGGATTGTAGTCGGTGCAGACTCGATGGGCCGAATGGCCTCCTTCTGCACTGTAGGGTTTCTATGTTCTAACTGTATTGTCTGAAATGCATGTAAACACCTTCATGCACATGTCATACACCTATGTCAAGGATATCAATGCTTCCAGCTTTTGGGTGTATACACATGTACTGACAACACTCGGAGGGAAGTGTTCCTTTAAGACCAATTCCTTTCAATGGATCAGAAATGGCTGAATCAGAATAAGTCGCCTGAAATCAGAACAATAGTACTTCTTAAGGAAGGACTAAAGAATAGCAAGGAACATTGGGAATCAGCTGGGTACAAATATGAATAAATTCAAGGGATGGTTCCAACCTCATTCTAACTTTTCTCAGAAGTTTTGTTCCTTACTAACACAGCAGAACTGGGGAGGCCCAATCGGACAATTTGTCTCATCAGTATACAGACTGGGTAGAATGCAGGAACAAGTAAGTTTAACCATTCACTGACCCTCACATCTGCAAGCACTATAACTGAAGGAAATGTTATCCTTAACTTATGAACCTCAAATGGAACGTACTGTGTGTGTGGCCAGAAAGCATATCCCAGGTTGCCATTAAATTGGGAAGGGTCATGTTACCTGGTATATGTAATACTTGAAATCCATTATTTGCCCCTCCCTAACAAATCACCCCTTTTATCGGTCTAAACGAACCCTTACAAAAACACAATTCCTTTATATCCTTGATCCCTCTGTTGGAGTGGGATTTACCTCAGTCAAAATAATGAAATTAACTAAATTATTCAAAGTGGTGGCAAATGATACTACGAAAGCTATAAAAGGGTTTAGCATTAAGATGACAGCCATAAGAACAGTGACTTTACAGAACAGGATGGCCCTTGGTTATTTGTAGGCTGAAAAATATGTGCTATAATACATGTCTTTAGTTGTCGTTGGCAATAAACAAACGTATCAAGAGTCATCCCGAAGGCAAATTGATTTGACCACGTTCCTTAGAGATTCAGTTAACTTCACTATCAATGGCATAAAATACTAATGGCTTTAATCAAGTAGGTGATCGATTGTTAACACATCATTATAGACAAATACAGACAGATACAGACATGAGCATGTTAACATCGCATTGTTCTATGAATGGATAAATTTCCTTTGTCAGTGACCATCAATGGTGTTAGTTTCAGTCTATTCATATAGTAATTTACAGTAATTGGTTTTCCTGCAGTTATGTATTCCCGATCCCACCTGTAGCTAATCTCGTTATCCAACCCTATTGTCCTTATCCTAAAGAGTGCCTCAAGCTCTGGTTGGCTTCCTGTAGGAGTTGATTCCTGCATGTTTAACTTTGAATAGCTGTCTGTCCTTTATGTTTTAATCTCAGGTGGATGTCTGTACTGAAAGTCAATGCCTGTTTAATGTCTCTTTCCCAGGTGACTGTTTATGTGCCAGGCAGCCATTTTATGTGTACCGATCTGTATATTTTTCCCACTTCACTGGCAAGTAAAATAAGACACCCTGTTGGTTAAGTATGTTCTGCTAATGTGTGTTTGTGTTAAAGTCAAACTCATAAATTGAGATTTCAACAACATAGATGAGGATGAGGTTATCCATTTTGATTAGAAAAATACAAAAGTCAAATTATCAAAATGGAGAGAAACTTTGGAGTGCCTCAGTGCAGAACGATCTAGGCGTCCTCATGCATGAATTTCATAAAACTAGGCAAATGGAATCTTGTCATTTATTGCTAAAGGATATTGCTGGAATATAAAGGTAGTTGCTGCCACTGTACAAAGTATTAGTGAAACGACACTTAGAATATTCGGCATAATTTTGATCCCCTTAATTGAGGAAGGATGTTGCATTGGAGGCAGTTCAGGACAGGTTCACTAGATTGATTCCAGAGATGAGAGGTTTGTCTTACGCCGAGAGAGATTGAGCAGTTTAGGCCTATATTCCCCGGAGTGTAGAAGAATGTAAGGAGATCTAATAGGATGGTAATAATACAAGATGATATGGGGCATTGACAAAGTAAACATGGAGAGGATGTTTCCTCTTGCAAGGCAATCTGGAACAAAAGGTCAACGTTTTCAGATAAGGGATGACAGATTTAAAACAAACATGAGGAGAAATTACTTCTAGATCAGCTAGATTGTCAACATCTTTTCCCAAAGTAGGGCAGTCTAAAACGAGAGGGCATAGGTTTAAGGTGAGAGGGGAGAGATACAAAAGGGTCCAGAGAGGCAATTGTTTCACACAGAGGACGGCGAGTGTCTGGAACAAGCCGACAGTAGTAGCAGTGGCGGGTACAATTTTGTCTTTTACATAGAAATATAGAACATAGAACATAGAACAGTACAGCACAGAACAGGCCCTTCGGCCCACGATGTTGTGCCGAGCTTCATCTGAAACCAAGATCAAGCTATCCCACTCCCTATCATCCTGGTGTGCTCCATGTGCCTGTCCAATAACCGCTTAAATGTTTCTAAAGTGTCTGACTCCACTATCACTGCAGGCAGTCCATTCCACACCCCAACCACTCTCTGCGTAAAGAACCTACCTCTGATATCCGTCCTGTATCTCCCACCACGAACCCTATAGTTATGCCCCCTTGTAATAGCTCCATCCACCCGAGAAAATATAGAAGATAGGAGCAGGCAGAGACCATTTGGCCCTTCAAGCCTGCTTCACCATTCATTAAGATCAGGGCTAATTGTCCAACTCAATAGCCTAATCCTGCTTTTTCCTCATAACCTTTGATCCCATTTGCCCCAAATGCTACATCCAGCCACCTCTTGAATGCATTCAATGTTTTGGCATTAACTACTTCCTGTGGTAATGAATTCCACAGTTTCACCACTCTTTGGGTGAAGAAATGTCTCCTCACCTCTGTCCTCAATGGTCTACCCTGAATCCTCAGACTGTGACCCCTAAATTTTAACAAGCATTTAGACAGTTACATGGGTAGGATGGGTATAGAGGGATATGGGCCAAACGCGGGCAATTGGACTAGCTTAATGGTTAAACAACAAGGTTGGCATGGACAAGTTAGGCCAAAAGGTCCGTTTCCATGCTGTAAACCTCTATGACTCTGACTCAAGGAGTCGCAAATCTGTGGAATTCATGACCCCAGAACATGGTGGATGCTGGGACATTTGAGTAAATTTAAGGAAGGGGTTGACAGATTTTAATTAGTAAATTGAGCTATGGCGAAAAGGAAGGAAAGTGGAATTGAACCTAGGACACTGCAGAGAAATTCCTTTTCCGCAGCGGTGCGTGGGCCTGAGATGATTAATATTCAGAATAATTGGGGAGCGGTTGGATAATTTTGCGACTGCACAAAGTGATAGGAAAGCATAATTGAAAGCAAATTACTGCAGATGCTGGAATCTGAAACCAAAAGAGAAAACGCTGGAAACTCTCAGCAGGTCTGGCAGCATCTGTAAGCAGAGAAAACTGCTGGCATTTTGAGTCCAGATGATCCTTTGTCAAAGCTTTGACAAAAGGTCATCTGGACTCAAAACACTAGCTCTTTTCTCTTCTTACAGATGCTGCCAGAAAGCATAATTCCACCCATTATTCATTACAGAAGCAAATATCTATAAACATAAAGTCAGTGTTTGCTTCAAAAACAGTACAGGGAGTAGTTGGGACTACAAAAAGTGTGGTATGAATGGTAATGGTGCACGTCCAAGAAGTTGGAGTTAAGTAGATGGAACACGAATGGCAACAGGTCATAGGGAAGAGGTTGGGATTAGATCAGATGTGTTAGTTATACAAGTGGGTCACGAATGGAAGGCTGAGAATTGACAGAGTGGAATATTAATGGTAGTGAACAGGATTTTGGGTTAGATTTGGAGATATTAACAGAATTGAATCTTGAGCAGGAGTAGGAATGGTCTCAGTTTTCTAGATTTTCACTTGCACAGTTGGTCGCCAATCAAGCATTCATTTTACATTCTGCCCAAATAATATTCTCAGGTAGTTCTCCTCCACTGAAGGGAACTGACAGAACATTACAGCTTGCATGGAATTTCCTGAAGAGCCCATCTGGGGAATGATGCTCCATGGAAAATTTGTCCATCCACCGTTATACGTCCACGGAAGGGGAATTGACCCTTGATGTGTTGGGGAAAAATTAATCCTTTTATGAGGTTTTCACTCTTCAGAGTTTGTTTCTAGTTAGTTTCTATTTGGCTCTCAGAGATTTAGGAACATAAATAGCGGGAGTAGGCCATTCAGGTTCTGCCAATCAACTAGATCATGACTGACATTTGACCGTAATGATAATTTCCCACCATATGCCATAGCCCTTGATGTTCTTAGTATCTAGAAATCTATCGATCACCCACCTCATCTGTGTCCTAAATGGCCTGCCCCTTATTCGAAGACTGATTTCCCCTTGTTACATACTCACCAGACAGGGATAATTCTTTTTTGTCTAGATCTTTATGAATTTTGCAAGTTTTAATTCTATCATCTTCATTCTTCTAAACTCTAGAGAACACAGGCCATCTCCTTAATCTCTCCTCATAGGAGTGTCCTACTATACTATAAATTGGCCTCCTGATCCTTCGTTTGTGGCAAGTAGGTCTTTCCTTAGGAAAGGACACCAAAACTGTTCACAATGCTCTAGGTGTGGTCAAACCAAGGTTCTATGCCATTGAATGAATATTTTTACTCTTGTACTCAAATCTCCTTGTAAAAAGGCCAACATACCACGTGCCTCATGAACAAGAATATCCCGGTCCCTTTGGACATCAATACTTCTTAATCTCTCACCATTACAAAATACTCTACACACTACCATATTGTAAATGCCCTCACACTTATCCACATCATATTCCATCTGCCCAGTTCTTGCCCACTCACTGAGCCAGCCCAAATCCCCTAGAAGCCTCTTTGCATCATCCTCACAAGGCATTTTGTCCTTCAAATTCCTCTCATTTACAGTGCAGATGACTGTCATCACTCAGTTCATTAAATTTTTCATCAATGATTTCTCGGTCACTCAGCTCATGGCCCTTCTTCTAACCCCTGTCTGTTGTCACTGGTCTCACCTTTCCCAGTTCCACTAAAACAGCTTTCCTTGTTTTCAGTCCACAAAAAAGTTAAGTAAACTGTTGCCTTGTTCTTTGTGTAGGTATTGATGGGTCCACTGGATATTTTTACCTCTTCATACAATTGTTTCAGGTTCATAATATTTTCAATTTTATCCATGTCTTTCGCTTTTGGTCTGCATTCACTTCTGTAACATTCGGAGATTCTACGAACTGATACCCTGCCAGTGTTGCAATGTTTAAATGTTCCTAATTTATTCTGTGTCCCTCTCACTTACCCAATGTTCTTCTCCACTGAAACACCTCTTCAAGGTTACAAAGAGCAGACTCTATCCAGCCCTTCTTCAATCGTCTATTCTTTCCTGGTATAATTTCATCAAATAGAGCAGCTGGAAATCATTGATTCCGTTTTGTCAAGATCTCAGAGATTGTAGAGTTCAGATCTGTGAACACAAATGATGAAAATGAAACACAAGCAATGTAACATGTTGGCAGTTGCATTTCCACTCATATCAAACGCCTATGAAAACCCATCCACACCATAAGTGCTAAATTCCACTGACTTATAACTCATGGCTTCACAATGTTGTTTCAAATTTCCCTAAGACAACCTGTCTACAACTAATCTACTCCAGCCATTGTCCCTTGCACCTGTAAATGTTCATGAATTCGACCTGGCCCTGCAAATTCGAGGAGTTCCGAATACCAGTCAGTTACCCTTTGATCCTTTCTCTATTTGTTTGTCATTTGTGGGCTGTGAGCAGATCTGCAAGGTCAACATTTGCTGCCCAAACTGATTGCCTTTGAGAAAATAATGGTGAGCAGCCTTCTGCAACTGCTGCAGACCCTGTGGTGATCAACCTACAGTGCGGTTTTACACATTTTTAAACTGATGCTGTGAGATTTCATGGAATCCTGGAGTTGACTCCCCCCAGGACCACTCTCTCCTGACTTTGTCTGTCTCTCTAATCTTCCATGGATGGTGTTAGTGATGCCTGACACAGCCAATTAATACTTTACAGCCAATGTAAAGTATGAATAGATGAGTGTATCTGGTTAATGCTTTACTGGTCTGCTGGAAACTCTTTCAATTGAGGGAAATGTGTCCAGATGTTAGTTGGGAAGATTCTTCAGGCTCGACTGTCTGGACTGTTTCAGAAGTCACTTCAGTGATCCAGACCGCTGTGAGTCTGAAGTCACATCTATGCCAGACCAGATAAGGGTGCCAGATTGCCTGTAACATACAAACTTTTACAACAATTCAGTAGTTTCATGGTCATCACTGTAAACCAGCTTTTTATTCCAGACTAATTATTTAAGGTACAAGATGGTGCCATGGTGGAATTTGACCTGAATTTGACCTTATGTAGAACTCGATTACTGGTCTCATGACATTACCATTTTGATACATTTTGAACTGCTTCAGACCACCTGTATATTTCTGATGTTAAATGAGGATTTAATTGTGGTCATTGTCCAACCGATCTCCTCAACTTCTGTTAGCAGCCTAGGTGCATTATCTTTGGTCCTAATAACTCATCCACGTTGGTCATATTGCTTAAATCTTAATTCTTCTCTGCCGTGATCTTTAACAACAATCCCACATCTTGCTCTATTTCACTAATGTTTTTACTTCCACTATCAGTTTCAGAAAATAAGGGAAATACTTTGACTCTTCCCAAAACCTCATCCCCTGCAATCAGTTTCTCCCAATTTTCCTTTCATTCAGAGTCTCAACACAGTGTAGAGGGAGGCCATTCAGCCCATTGACCCTGCACTAATGACAATCCCACTCAAGTGTGGGAATGGAAGGGTTGTGTTAAATTTGAAACAGAGTACAGAAATGTTCTGCTAACCAAATGACCTAGAAACTTGGACATGCCCACCTGTGGCAAATGAGAGCCAATTAAAAGTAATGAGGGTCATGAAGAGATAACGGTGGAATATGCCCAGCAGAGACTGTGATTTAGTTGCATAAGAATCGGAATGATTAAAATCATGTGTTGAGAGACAAACAAAGAAGCAATTATACTGCCAACTCCCAACTCTTTAGAAATCTGTATTCAACACAAGTCCAATCCCTGTAACCCCACATATTTACCCTGCCAATTTTGCTGACTAAGGGGCAATTTAGCATGGCCAAACCAACCTAACCTGCACGTCTTTGGACTGTTGGAGGAAACCAAGCACCCAAAGTATCCCCATGTCTGCTTGGGTTTCATGTGCAAACCCCATACAGCTTGCCCCCACTGCTTGCTGGATGGAAATATCCAATAGGAATTGTGCCTTGTCCCTTCTTTTCTTGCACTGCATACATAGGAATCTCGATGATGGTGCGTTGCAGTTCACTCAGGAAGTCTGGGTTTCTGTAGCAACAGATAATTTTACATGCTGTAGTCCAGAGAGACTTATGGACTCAAGTGTGTTCCCATCACATGGCTAACCAAGAATCGCTTTCATTCTTGCTGACCGCCATGTGGAAGGATTTTCAGGTTGATATACAACCTGTTTAGCCATGTTATGACCACATGTTCCTTGGGAAACAAGTACTGGAGTTAAAATCCAGGGCTTCTGGCTCTGAGGCAGGGATGCTACCACTGTGTCATAAAAGCCTGGAATGCCCTTATGTTCTAAACCTCTCCACCTCTCTACACAAGGCTCGGTGTCAAATTTTGTTTGATAATAATCCTATGAAACACCCAGGGATACTTTACGATGTGAAAGGTCTTGCACTTCCCTGGGATCCTTTTGAAATAGCAGCATTCACAATTTGTTTCCTGTTGCCCGAAATCTTATGATTGAAATGATTTTAATCAGCATGCCATCTACCTTATAACCTCCACACGTGTTTGGAAAGATTTGCAAATTCAAGTATAATCATAGACTGATACAGCACAGAAGACTATTCAGCCTATTGTGCCTGTACCAAGTCTTTGATACAGCTATCCAATTAGGCACACTTACCCGCTCATTCCCTTTTTTTTTGCTTTAACCCAATTTCCATTTTAACTTGCATTTCCTATGGTTTCAGGCAGTGTATCCCAACTTTAAAAAAAACATTATTTATTGTTAAGAGTGTTATAGTAAGCATCTTCCTATTTGAATGTATTTTTTTTGCGGGTACGAGCATGTGCAAGTGATGTCATTGGTAGCTTGGGCTTTCATGGGTCTAGTCTTACCACAAAGGGCCTGTGTATGTAGCTGTCTCCCAGTTCCGAGTCCATGCTGTACTGTATTTTGATATTTTTTTATAAGAAAGGAGGATTGAATAGCAAAACGTATTCGACTACCTTTATGTGGCCAAACTACCACGTTTACAAACTGTTTTGTTCTGTCGCCACTTGTAACTCAAACTTATGAAATGCAACTTCTGTCATGTTTTGCTTTTCTTTCTTTTATACCAAATGATTTTCTCACTCCTTCAGAATCTGTTTCCTTATTACCCAATAACTTCTGCAATTTTCTACTCTTGATTTTCCTGGGCAAGTATTCCAAATATCTAGTTCCATAAGTTATATGTTTTAGAAAAGAGATTTTAGTCAGGGATTTTTTAAAAAACATGTAGATAAATAAGAGACATGATTTAGAATTGCAAAGGGATCTTGATCAATTGGGCCAGTGGGCTGATAAATGGCAGATGGATTTTAATTTAGATAAATGTGAGATGATGCATTTCGGAAGATTGAACTAGGGCAGGACTTACTCAGTTAATGGTAGGGTGTTGGGGAGAGTTACAGAACAAAGATCGAGGAGTACAGGTTCATAGCTCCTTGAAACTAGAGTCACAGGTGGACAGAGTGGTGAAGGCGGCATTTGGCATGTTTGGTTTCATTGGTCAGAACATTGAATACAGGAGTCTTGTTGAAGTTGTACAAGACATTGGTAAGGCCACACGTAGAATACTATGTACAGTTCTGGTCACCCTATTATGGAAAGGCAGGTACAACTTTGTCTTTTAAAAAGCGTTTAGAGTTACATGGGTAAGATGGATATGGAGGGATATGGGCCAAATGCAGGCAATTGGGACTAGCTTAGTGGTTAAAAAAGAGGCGGCCAAGTTGCGCCGAAGGGCCTGTTTCCATGCTGTAAACCTCGAAGACTCTATTGAGGAACCAGTAATCTGAAGTGAGTGCAATCAACTCAGCAAAAAGTAGAAACTATGTTTCTTCATAATGGTTAGAACTGGTCATGGGAAAAGCTTAAACAATAGATGACTCACTTTTGAGCTCTTTGTAGAGCCATGCCACCTACAGTTATTTAAATAAAGGATTTAAATTATTCAGGCAGTTCCTAGGGCAAAGAAGCTCAAAGGATATTCATCAACAAGACTGGAAAGAGGGTAACTATATGCATTGGAGGTAGAAATTATGCATGTGACACACAGAATCAAGGCGTTGTTTTGAAGGCAAAATGCAATTTGTTTACATTGCTGTGTGGAGCATCCCAATTGTATGCCATATTAGGATGACTATGTAGCTGATCTATGCCCCTCATTATTTTACAGACCTCAAAGATCACTCCTAAGCTGCCTATGCCTCCTACGCTCCAGAGAAAAAGTCCCAGTCTATCCAGCCTCTCCATATAACCCAGTCCATCAAGTCCATCGGTAGCATCCTAGTAAATCTTTTCTGCACTCTTTCTCGTTTAATAATATCCTTTCCATAATAGGGTGACCAGAACTGTACACAGTATTCCACGTGTGGCCTTCCCAATGTCTTGGAGATAGATGGTCTTTGTAGGTATGAACGGTTAGGAAATTATTTTCTGCGTGTTTGCTCACAGAAGCAGCCAGAAGTCAACTGCAGCAGCTGTGTGAGAAGACTGGAGAAATACAGTCTGGTGTGTCCAAAGCCAAGACAAGGTGCATAGAGGCCATTAGGAACCAGGATGTTCCAGTATTTTTGAGTCACTGTGGCCCGAAACCTATGCTGTAGAGTCTACAGTTGTGAGGTATTAGGGAAGCTGGAGGGGCACTTAGACAAAAGTTAATTGAAGGATCCATGATACCCCAGTAAAAGCTGGAACACTGAGGAGAAATTGAGTGAATTCCAGGGCATGCCTGGGGACTGGTCCCAGAAGGAGAAATGAATTTATCCCTTTTATACTTTACAGAATATAGGAACTCTTGCACAGGGTGGAGGCAGAAGAACCAGATTTATTGCTATAATCTATAGTCTTCAGTTAGTAGTGCTGGCTTTATTTATTTTTTAGGTTTAGAGCTGTTGAACGTGGCATAGTTAATCCCTGGGTGTTCAAATCGCAGAGATCAAAACAGCTTTCACTGGCTAATATCCCAGGATTATTTCCATAATGTTCTTGCAAGAGTAACATTAGTATAGGGGGTGAAGCAGTTCTCGGAGCAGACTGACCATCTTCTCAAAGCAAAAATGGACTTGTCAACATCACTCATTCCCACGGAACAATATTCAATACAATGCCATGACAGAAGTGGGAGTACTGAGCATTTTGGTCTTTGTAAGAAAGCAGTGAGGTGAAAAGGACCAACAGACCTCAGCTGTGAGTAGACGTGAACAAGGTCTCATCTAACTTGCAGGGTGAAGAGAAGGCAGAGGAAAACAAAAATTGGCAGATGGAAAAAAGCCGAGATCCATCTTGCTTGCCTTCGAGAATCATGTTTACTTTCAGTTGTGGATCTTTTTTGACTCATTCAATCCAAAATCTAATTCTGGCAAAACAAAATGAAAACAATACTGATGAAAGTAAAATGCAATGGACACTTCTCTTCCACTTCATAAAATTACAAGTTCTTCCGTTTGAATTTTTCACTTTCCCTACATCCTGCTCTTCTCAGCTAGACTAACAGCAAATGACAGATTTCATACAGGAATGCCCATCAACTCGGAGTTATGCATTGTTCAATCTCACTGGCTC